>NC_142870.1:73453928-74130357 GCF_051225735.1 Oryctolagus cuniculus | reverse complement strand
TCAGCTCTGGCTGTTGTTGCCTTCTGGGGAGTGAACCAGTGATAGAAGACCTCTCTGTAATGCTGCCTTTCAAATAAAATCTTTAAAAAAAAAGTTTGGTAGTGCAGGCAGAATAGATGAATTAATGAGGGGCAGAGAAATTTATATTTGGATTAAGAGGCCATAGAGGCTTTCTAAGATATTCTTGGGTTACTTACCAGTAAGTAGGAGGTGCTTGAGAAAAGTTTCTCAGAAGTGTTTCCAATTTATGGGCTACAGGATACACCACATATTAAAGACAAAGAGAAGAACCCACAGTAGTTTGTGTATGCATTGGTCTTTTGTAAGGAAGGTTAAGCTGATCATTCTAAAAATGACAAGATAGGAATTAATTGAATACCTTCTATAAGATGCCTTTCATATGTGATAATATTCCCTGCCACCATTTGTTAAGTGCTCACAATGTTGCGGGCAATCCACCAGGTATTTTTCAAGTATTATCATGTGAATACTCTTTAGAGTATACTCTAAGAGGTTTAGCTGTTAGGCTAATTTTATTTGTAGAAAACTAAGTGTCAAAGGTTAAATACACATAGCTGATAAGCTTGAGGCCTGCATTTGAACCAGGCAGCAAAATTCATGGTCTTTCCACGGTAGCAAAATGTGTGTGTATGATCCACATGTTCCATGGGCTGTAAGACATGAAACAGAGATTGCCATGGCCTGCTGTGGAATGATGCATGCATGGTAAAGAGGAAACCTGAAGAATGAGGATCACTGTGGTGCCATCAGGAATAAGAGAGACTTGGAGGATGAGACTTCACATCATTTTCAGTTTGGGGAAAAGCTATCCCTGTAGTTTCCATTGATTGCATTTTAATTGATAGCAGCAGGGGTAGCAAAGTGTGACTTTTGATAAGCTTTTTGTAGTTTGGAAATTTTCAGCTGTTGCATGGGGATGGGAACTACCAAGCCAATGCGTGCTCTGGACATGCTAATGCATCTCCAGGAGAGGGAAGGAGGTCAGCCTGAAAGGAGAACCACCAGCAGCTGTAGTTAGAATCGCTCTCCACCAGCCTTCAGCAAAATGTCCTTTTAACTTTCTCTAACCCTTATCTTGAAAAGTGTAAGCCTTTTGGTTTATAGTTTAATAGAACTTCCATCCCTAAGTATTCAAACCTTAAATCTTAATATATGTGTCTAAAATTCATCCAAGTCTCTCTCTAATGTCACATGAAGGAAGAAAGCATTTCATGTTCTTTTGCATATTTTCCTCAATTCTTTCTGAAAATGATAACCCTAGGGTCTCATAGCATGCCTTCTGCTTCTGTACCTAATTTGCAAGGCAGATAGTGTGGTTCCAAATGTCCATTGATAGGTAAGAAAAGAAAAAGGAAATAGTGACTGTTTGATGTCAATAATGGGGAAATGTAGGCTTGGGTTTAGTTTAATTCTGAATCCATGATAAAGAGGATTAACACTAAAATGAAACAGTGCTGACATTAGCAACTTCTCTACCTCTTGAGGCAAAGCGGAAGTTTATTTGCCATGTTTAGAATTCATATTCTAGAAGTAGAGACCCATATTCCAGTCCAGGCCCTAAGATTTCCTAGTTCTGGCACCTTGGACAAGTTACTTAACATTTCTCAGCTTTTGTTTTCTCATCTATAGATTGGAGATAGACATACACAGCACCAGTTTAGGAAATAGTTGTGGGTAGAGATGGCTACTGCTCGTAAGAGCAAAGATGGCCAGATTGCAGTAAACTTAATATAGTAGGTGAGGGAAGGTACCCTGTACATGAGGTGGGCTAGAACAAAGCTGCAGATTAGGTTTTTTCAGACATGTAGTTACTCATATTCATGTGTCCTGGGAGTGATAGGAAGCCACAGATTCGCATAGGTAGGGAGTGTCTTAGGAAGGTGTGTGTGTGTGTGTGTGTGTGTGTATGTATGCAAGCCAGGAGCACATTCTTGTACCTAAAACTAATTTGCAGGGATAAGTTCTGTTACTTCCTTGCATAGGCTTGAACAGAAGTTTAAAAAGCACAAAATATCAGAATGAGATGTAGAAGATTTAGCATTTTCAATTACGCATACACAGAACAAGATTTCTCATTCAAAAGCAAAGCTGATAATAACTACTATTGTTAAAACAATGTCCTGTTTAGGTAGTGATACTTGTCATCCTGCCTTAGATTTCAATTCATCATTTGACCTGCCATTTGCTATGGAAGTTTTACAAAATCTATTTTTGATAAATAATTCCTCTGAGTACTCCGGTTCCTATGAAACCCTAACGCGGGTTAGAAGTGTTTGAATACCGCAGTTTCTATATAGCACAGCGTCACCCTTCTGTCTGGAAGACAGTTGAAGCCTGTTACTTTAGAGGTGAGAAGTAGACCACTTTACTCTTGAATTATCTCAAATACAACCAAATTGTCAACGACTTAAGGCTGCCCTAATATCTACAATGTGGTCCACTTTTCCCTATGTATCTTTATTCCCACGTTTATAAACTCGGAATTAAAGTATCCTTATGGCTCATCATACTTCAGTTTTTCAAGCTGGTAACCTCTTGTCCCGTTTCCATTCGTTCTACATGTGGGCTATAGATTGGATATGCTTTACAATACTTTCCTTCAATAGTTTCTAAATAATTAATGCAGTACTAATATTGCTTCTTTTTCCTTACCAATTGTTCTTAAGTGTAAAATCAATTGCAGATTAATTGAAACTTCCTCACCACTTTCCCTTTTCTCTCCATAAATTAGCTGTTACTTTCATTTTCTTTCATGGATCATCTTTCCTCTTCTCTTTAGGCATTCTCAGAGGGCATCTAAAGTTCTTTGGCTCTGTAGTTCTGAAGTGTGCAAATTTGAAGGAAGTCAGTCTGCAGGGAATTAAATTAACCAGACGCACTCTGATTTTTGATTAAATTGCTTCTTTCAAAGATATTATAGAACATTCCAGACATTTTCAGATTTTCTTAAAAGGGTGGGAGCATTAAAGTTCAGACAATTTTGGTTACTTTTTTTTTTCTTAAGATCTGTACTCAAAATACCTTTAACATGTTTTCTGTACAAAGTTTCAAACATTAAGAAAATACATTCATTGAATTAAATATGGTGAAATTAAGAGATGGCAGGGCTGGTGCTGTGGCACAGCAGGTTAAAGTCTTAGCCTGAAGTGCCGGCATCTTATATGGGCACCGGTTCTAGTCCCATCTGCTCTACTTCTGATTCAGCCCTCTGCTATGGCCCGGGAAAGCAGTAGAAAATGTGCCAAGTGCTTGGGCCCCTACACCCATGTGGGAGACCCAGAAGAAGCTCCTGGCTTCAGATCAGCTCAGCTCTAGCAATTGAGGCTTTCTGGGGAGTGACCCAGCAGATGGAAGACCTCTCTGTCTCTGTCTCTGCAACTCTTTCAAATAAATAAAATAAATCTTTAAAAAAATAAGAAATGGGGGATGGGGGTACAGAACAACTGTAAAATGAAGAGAATGTGCAAAGTAAGGCTGCATCCTAAAGCTGAAGGTGAAAATCCCCTATAACTGGGACTTTATAGACAGTGGTCAAGCACCAGAAGAACAACACACAGAAAGAATAAAGAGGACACTCCTGTAAGGCACATACTCTGAATATAAGACCATAATACAGAGAAAGATGTTACCAGTTGTGTGCACTGAGGGTAGAAAAATCTCTATGGGTCTTTGTGTGTCATTACTGGCCTGCTCGTTAGCATTGTTGCACCCTCTAGACTGGTAAAAAGCAAGTGTGATTGTGAAAAGTGGAGGAAGAGCAGCCCCTCTGTAATCATCGGTGTGACTCAGGTCTTGGTTAATGCGATCAGGCCCTGGGATTCTTTACTGCAGGCTGTGCCTCACCAAGCACCTCAATAGAAATGGAAAACAGCATCAGGAAAACAGTGGCCACTGAACATCTGCACGTTTGTGTAGATCAGGTCATGTGGATGATAAGCTCAAGTGTTCAATTATTCTTACTACGGTTAGTTGGCTTGCTTCAGGTAAGAATTTGAAGATGCAGCCCAGAATTAAAATGGTGTTTACAATTTAGAAAATAGCCAGTTAGTCCTTCTGAAACAGAACTCATCCTGTCCTACTCCTAAAATTCTTTAGTGTAGTGCAAATGTTAGTATGGAGTCCAAGTTTATTAAGGTGACTTTTGGGGCAGACGTCCTGGTGGTATACTTACTTTCGTTGTTCATGTGTTTTTCTCTACTGAACAACTTGAATTTGTTTTTAAAGATTTATTTATTTATTTGAAAGTCAGAGTTACACAGAGAAGGAGAAGCAGAGAGAGAGACAGAGGTCTTCCATCTGCTGGTTCACTTCCCAATTGGCCACAAGAGCTGGAGCTGTGCCAATCCAAAGCAAGGAGCCAGGAGCTTCCCCTGGGTCTTTCATGCAGGTGCAGGGGTCCAAGGACTCATGCCATCTTCTACTGATTTCCCAGGCTATAGCAGAGAGCTGGATCAGAAGTGGAGCAGCCAGGATTTGAACCAGCGCCCATATGGGATGCTGGCACTGCAGGTGACAGCTTCACCTGCTATGCCACAGCAATGGCCCCAAGTTGAATTTTCTTAAGGGGCACAAATGATCCCACCATGATCAAGACCATTGGGCATGCTGTACCCTATATTCCATTCCAATCTTGTTCTGTGTTCCCTCCTGCTTTTAATTCAAGATTTGTCTCAAGTATTAGAGCATGCAGGAACCCTTCCCCTATGTGGTCCGGTGGACTTTATTTTTGGTGCTCATAGCAGCATAGCAAGAATGCCCTTTATGGGTCCATCTGTTGGCTTAGCATGTAAGTCAAGAAGCTTTAGGGAGATGCCATGTATTCTCCATTTTTGTTTCATATTGCCTAGCAAAGTAGCTGACTTCTAAGTATGCCTATTAAATTTGGGTGAATGCAATTTCAGAGGACATGGGAAAATTTTATTAGAAAGTGCGATGGTGTTTTTGTCCACATGAATTGCAGATACTGAAGCCTAGTCATCAATGTAGAGATACTAGAAGGACAGAGCCTTCATGAATAGGATTAGTGCCCTTGCAAAAGAAATCAGAGTGGCCTTGCCCTTCCCACTGTGTGAGGACATGGCCCAAAGATGTCATCAGTGAGGAACATAACCTCACCATATACCAAATATGCGAGCTCCTGGTCTTTGGCTTTCCAGCTTCCAGAACTGCGGGGAACAAATGTTTACTGTTTCTAAGCTACCTAATTCATGATATATTTGTTACGGCAGCCTGAGTGGACTAAGACAGGAGGAAAGCTAAAGAGCACTAAATAGGGTGGGGGACATAGCAGAGAGCATGTAAAATTTTGTTCAACAACTAATGATTTTGTGGAAATGAACATCATTCTATAAAATAAAAGAACTGTACTATGAATGATGAGCTACCCCACACTACTCCTATCATGCCTGTGCTGTGTAACTCTCAAATATTCCTGTACAAAGTTGCCTTTCATTATATACTGTGATGTGTGCAAAGGTGTGTGTGTGTGTGAATTATAAATCAGAGATGTAATATTTAAAATTTTTTAAAATGTATTCCTTTGAAAGGCATAGTTACAGAGAGAGGGAGAGATACAGACAGAGATGTTCCATCTGCTGGTTGATTCCCTAAATGGCCACAATATTTAGGCCTGGGGTAGCCCAAAACTAAGAGCCAGAAACTCCACCTCAGTCTCTTAAATGAATGACAGGGGAATGAGCTCTTGAGCTGTCTTCTGCTTTCCCAGGCACATTAGCAGGGAGCTGGATTGGAAGTAGAACAACTGGGACTCGAACTGGTGCTTGGAAGGAATGCCAGCCTCACAAGTGGTGGCTTAACTGGATGTGCCATAGTGTTGACCCAATATTTGAATATTTTTAAAATCTCTCAAAGACATGTTTTTTGCACACAGTAGGTATTTCATAGGCCTGTATTTAACAAAATATTTTTTGGATGAAATAGCTTTGGAAGAGAGGCTCTGTGAAACTGTTAAAAACCAAAGGATGTTAAATCTATATTCTTTCTGCACACTGGTTGTAATATTTCTTCGACATATAAAGAAACTGACATTTTAAAGGATGAGGCTATACCCCATATTTCTTTTTATCTGTCAGTGGAATTAAATGTTCTTCAACAAAAGTTCGTGGATAGCTCTACTAGTGGGTATCCATACCAATGAATTTTGTTTGAAAAAATATGAATGGTATTAAGCAGAGAGAAGTTAACTCATTAAAAGTGTCTGATTTTTTTCAAGAATGTGTGCTATTATAATTGTTGAATGAAAGCATGGACATTACCTAAAAACTTATTATAAATGCAAATTCTCAAGTTACCTTACACTTAGGAAGAGAAACTCTGAGGTTTAAGTCCAGTCCTGTGTTTAACAAGCCTTCCAAATGACTCTGGTTCACAATACATTTTGAAGCTACCAGAAGCAATGTTTCATTGTCGCCAGGAGTTTCAGAGGTAGTATTGGAGGACCCGGGGTTTTCTAGGATTGAACATTCTCTGGGAACTGGGCTCAGTCTAGATTTTAGCACATCCCTGTTTCCCCTCTCAAGTGCTCTTTCTTGACTGAATCTGATGTCTAGAAAGCATAGCCCACATCTTTGTGACAGTAGAAAATACTGAGAGTTGTCATGAGTGGCAAAGTGTCAAATTCTGCCTGAAACTTTGGATTCAGCAAACAGAGTAAGTCAGAATAGAAAACTTGGCCAGTAACGCTGAATATGCTTATAAGTGGATTTTTCATTTTCCCATGCTATATTATGGCACATGGAATAATAAAACAACAAGCTAGTTGGCAAATGTTACATGTTGGGGCATGATAGCATACTGTGCTGGCTACTTTGGTACCTTTGAGGCATTGGAGACCACCTTTTTAAAAATGTCAAATATTCATTCGGATCTGGCTAAAAGGTCCATGAGAGTCTCACAGGCATGGAAAGCCATGACACGGTGGCAAAAACAATCTAAATGAAAGATCCTGGTGAACAAGACCCCAGCAGAAGGAACAGGCCATCAAGGAGAGAGGCACCTTTCTCTGAAGGGAGGAAGGAACCTCCACTGTGATATGGCCTTGACTAAACAAGTTCAGAGTCGGTGAACACAAGGGGCTTCCATAGCCTAGACAGCTCATAGCAAGAGTCTCAGGTGATTGCTGACGACATAAATAAGAGTACCAATTGTTAAATCAACAACAGGAGTCACTGGGTACATGCTCCCCAGGTAGGATCTCTGTCCTTAATCTGTTCTACTAGGAAACTTAAAAAACAACACTACTAGTCGAACAATACCCTATACCTGGTTTGGTTGTGTAAGTGCAGCCTGTTGAAATCCCTGCTTAGTATATACTAAGTTGATCTTCAGTATATGAAGGTAATTGAAAATGAAACTTGATGAAGGGCGGGATGGGAGAGGGAGTGGGAGAGGGGAGGACCATGGAAGGGAGGGAGGGAGGTTGGGGGGGGAGCCACAACAATACAAAAGTTGCACTTTGTAAATTCACATTTATTAAATAAAAAATAATAACTATATAACAAAAAAGAAAAAGAAAAAAAAGAACTTAAAAAAATATAAATGTCAAATATTGATGAAAGTGTTTTCCACTCCATTTTATCCTCTTCCTTTTTCTGTTTTGTTTTGCTGTACAGTTTTTTCCTGTCCACATTTTTCTGATGATCTATATACCAGAAAAGTTTAATAGACTACTGAAAGTATATTTGAAAATCATATTAAAATGAATGTCCATTCACTTCTTTTAAACTCCTCAAAATTGATTGTTCCCACCTAGACTATGATTTTAATATTTGCTATACAGTCTGATTCATAGCATACTGTTACTTCAAGACTTTCCTATTTAGAATGGTCAGTGAGAAGTCTCTAAAGAAGCAATACAGTTAGTTGGTAGTCTTATTTGGGTCAATGAAGTTGATAAGCATGCATTTATTTATTTGAAAGGCATAGTTGGAGAGAGGGAAGGAGGGAGGGAGGGAGAGAATGAGAGAGGTCTGTCTTCCATCTACTAGTTCACTCCCCAGATGGCTGCAATGGTTGAGACTGAGCCAACCCAAAGCCAGAAGCCTGGAACTCCAACTGGGTCTTTGACATGGGTGGCAGTGGTCCAAACACTTGGGCCAAGTTCTGTTCTTTTCCCAGTTGCAGTTCAGGGAGCTGGATTGAGAGTTGAGCAACAAGGGCTCCAACCAGGGCTTAAGCCACTGTACCACAACAATAGCCTCATGGGAGAATGATTTTGGTTGCTAATTTATTTTTTTACTTAAATGCCTATGGAAGAATATATGTTTGAATAAAACCATATGAAAAATCTCACCTCTTCAGATCAAAGAATGTATATATAGGGTGCATATCTATATTATGCACATCATATGGAGAGAAAATGAAGAGTTAGTGTTCCCTTAAATTGAGTGTCTAAGAAGCCCTAAAAGTGCCTATGTGACTCAGGTCATCTTAAAAAATAATATACAACACATAAAATACAGAGATGTTTAATAGGATTTTAAAATCTGTACTACCTACTTATGTTCTAGTAGTAAGTCTATTCATTATTGTCACTGTTAATAATAATATATACTGAATCTGAATATATTTAAAAAAACTTTGAATTATCCACACAGGATAATTTTCCCTCTGGGATTTAATCGTGGCTTTTGAAGGAGGCAAAAAGTGAAATCATGAAATGCTGAGAGATTCATACCTTTCTGCTCATGGCTCTAACCTTCATTAATATTGATGTGAGGATTTGATTTTATGTGGCAGAGAAGTAGGTTATGTGATGAGTACGAAGTGTGGGAATGTGGTATGCAGGTCAGTACACTGACACATGGATCAGTAGCCAGATTAGGAAGAGGGAAAAAGTTCTCCCTTGAGTCAGAAAACATAATCTCTCTGTTCCTTTTGGTCCACAAGTAAGGAATTCACTGATGGTGAACTGTGTCTTCATTTAACACAGGAGGCCCCTGTTCCACTGTCTGGAGAAAGATCTTGAGACTCCAGGTAAATGTCAAAACAGCAGGTTTATTTTGGCCCCATGATTTGTTATCAGCACAGAGTACGCCAAGTCTTAATTAGACTTAGTGTGACATTCTCTTCTGCCTGTTTCTCTGAGCTGAGCTCAAACTATTACAGATACAGTGACAGACAATCCTCTTTGAAATGATACACAATTAAGCATTTTGGTCTCTCTTGCTGGAGTATGTATCCAGTGACACTGTGAGAATTTCTTATGACTAAGAAGCAACTGTGAACAGTTATACAATAGTTATAAACAGAGGTGGGTGAACTAGATCAAAGAAAGAAGGCCTGCACTTGAATTTAGTAAGAGAGCACAAACATTGCAGGTCTGGTATTTGGCATAGCTGTTAGAATCCTGCTTGGGATGTTGGCATTCCATATCAGGTGCCTAAGTTTGAGTCCCACCTCTGCTCCTTTCTAACTTCCTGTTACTGTGCAACCTGACAGACAGGAGGCAATTGCTTAAGTCCTCGGGTGCCAGCCATCCACATGGGAGACCCAGATTGAGCTCCTGGCTTTTAGACTGTCCCAGAAGGGGCTGTTGTATACATTTGAGAGAATGAAAGAGTGCATGAAAGACCTCTCTGCCTTTCAAATACATAAAACAGATTTTAAAAATTAAAGAATTTTTCATTGTATCACTCATAAGATCTTGTGAACTAATTGGATGAAGAATAATTAAAACTGGGAGAAGAAACAATAAGACAGAATTCAGGAAGGAGCTGCCTCTCATGAGTCATAAACAGATCCTGACCTAGCACCTTGGACACTTTTCTGAGTCAGAAATGAACCACTGCCCTATTCCAGTAATAACATGGGGATAAAATAAAGCATCCTCCAAGGAGGCATTTAGTGGTGAGGTAAGGCTGAGAGCCTTCAAGGACATTTATCTCCATAGTAGCAACGTTTGACTCTTTGTGGTTTCCACAAATCTCTGTAAAAGGCATTGATCGCCACTGTCAGTATGACTAGAGGAAGCGCTGATGCATAGCATGTTTATGATAAAAAAAAAAAACTCACATACTCAACATGTGTCATGAGAAGGTTTTTATTCTCCTGGGAAAAGACAGAATTTTCTCTTTAAAGAAATGCTTTCTTCATTTAAAATCTTTTTTTATCATACTATTTTGGTTTTTATTTAAGATATAGCCTAGTCCAAGGACCAAGATGGTTACACTTGCTGTGAGACTTTAATCAAGTCACTTTATTTCTCTGATCTTCATTATTAATGTATTTAAAAAAGAGATTGGTGTTCCTCTAATACATTCTGCATAGTGGGATTCTATGGTATTTACTCCAAAGATGAAAATGTCGGTAAAGTGATCATCAATATTCAGTCACCAACACCTGTGGAGCATCTATGAGTTATCTGAAACTGTCAATCTTGAGCCTGAGGGATATAGGAGATAAAATTGTGATAACATAGCTTCTGACTTCTGAGAATATTTAGTAAGTTAGGCAATGAAATGAAGAAAGTATTAACTGCCTTAAGAATATTACAAAGTGCAATTATACACACCAAAGTTTCTCAGCCTCCTTACCATTTGAGACAAACTAGTAATTATTTGTTCGGGGATTTCCTGTGCGTTACAGCATTTTAGAAGCATCCATAGCCTCTTTCACTAGGCATCAAGATATGAACAGTATTCCCATCATTGTGACAACTATAACTATTTCCAAACATTGCTAAATATTGACAGGGATACCAGTTAGAAGCACGACACTAAAGGATCACAACTTCAGTAAGATTTTCAGAGAAGATGCATTATAGAGGCTTCATTTGACCTTGGTCCTAAAATAGGGAGAGTAAAACAGTCTAACAAAACAGAATGAGGTTATATTTTGTAGGACCCTAGTGTTGCCACTGGGGAGCACTCAAAGTTGGGAGATGAGGATTGTGGTGGGTGGTAATTATAAATACTGTAGTAGTTGAACCTGGTCTTTGGAATGGTCCAAAACTATATTCAAATTCATAATCAAACACATTGCTAGTTGTGTGATGTTGGGTAGGTACTCTAATAATTCTACATGTGATCCTAACTGTAATATATAAAAATAGAGCACTGTGTCTGACTTACAAGGTACGTCCTGTGTTGATCACATGGAATTATGCATCAAGCACAAGGCCTTTGCACCTGAGTCTACACATGAATTACCGGTTTTTTTGGAAGTAGCTTGTTATTCATAATGAAATACTTACTGGGATGACTTATTTTTACATGTAGAAAGGATCAGTGATATTACTAATAAAAGCCATCTAACCCCTTGATAAGCTTTCTTAATTATTGTAGAAAGAAAGGATTTAAAGCTAGAATATGAAAGTTGAGAATTTTACATGAGTTCAGGGAGAGGTAGAGTAAGCCTAGGTCAGTCATGCTGTGTGTCAGGGCTGGAAACTGCTGCTGAAGTAGTTGGTAGGGCATGAACAGCAGCACTTGCATAGCTCACCAATTCTAAAGGTTTGCAGCCCCATGATGATGTTGGAATGTGAAAGTCAGCCCTCAGCTATGTCTTCCTGTTGTGGTGCAGAGAAAATTAGAGCATTCATGTATCTGGCTATGTGCCTGTGCTTGGTCACTAGCCACAGAGGAAAGGTAGCGTTTTGATTTTGATTCTTAGTTATAATATATAAACTGATTGTACAGATACAGCCCTCAGCATTTTTCAGTAAACTTCAGTTAGCCATTCAAATAATCTTCTTAACACTACCTTGATTCAAGTAACTGTAAAGATTAAAACCTGCAGTTTCCAGTTTTGGAACTTTACCTCCACAATTTCAGTGTATTCAAGTCTTGAAATAAATGATCGGGTTAGAGCTAAATTAAGACAAATTTCTATGATCCTTAAAACTGTTGGCAGCCAATTCCTTAAGGCCAGCATTTCTTCTAAGCATTGAATGTTATCCTAACATTCAATGGACAACATGGACAGATACTGCTATAGGAACTGTGAAGCTGGAGCCTTTTTTTCTCTCCCAAGGCTCACATTTTATCTTGCTGCGCTTCAGGTAGGTTGTTGCCTTAGTGCCAAACCCAGCAACACACACATGAGTATCACTAATAGGTGGCAGCTCCAGCAACAGCTCCTTAACCATCTCTGGGAGAGAAAGGTGATAAATGTCACCATGGGAGATTAATTGCATATGTTCTGCGTGACATGACATCCCATAGTACTTAAGAAGATGTTTGTGGTTTTATAAAGCATATTGTAAATATCAGGCTCAGCTTTGGCTGTGACCCTGCCAAATATGGGGCTAATGTCATTTGTCATATTCAGACATTGCCTTTTAAAAAACATCTTTGTGTAGGCTGCTGCTAAGGTGTGATGTGTGTGATGTGTCTGAAGAAATTGTCATCACATAGAAGGATAGAAAGCCTGCAGGAAGAAGGGAGGAGAGGTAGCGGGCACTGGGATGGAGCAAAAGTGTGGCTCTCAGCGGAATGGGGAAAATGTTTTCGTTGTCGTTGTTTTACTTTTTGATGAATGAAAGTTATGGCACAAATTTTTTCACATCGTGCACAATGATTATCATTTTTTAGAGATTTATTTATTTATTTGAAAGGCAGAGTTATAGAGAGGCAGAGGCAGAGAGAGAGATCTTCTATCCACTGGTCCACTCCCCAGATGGCTGAGCTGTGCCAATCCAAAACTAGGAGCTTCTTCCAGGTCTCCCCTGTGCATACAAGGGTCTGAGGATCTGAGCCATCTTCTACAGCTTTCCCAGGCCATAGCAAAGAGCTGGATCAGAAGTGGAGCAGCCAGGACATGAACTGGCGCCCATGTGGGATGCTGGCCCTGTAGGTGGCAGCTTTACCCGCTGTACCACAGCACTGGCCCCAAGATGCTCATCTTTTGACCTTGTTTTTAATGTTTTTAATGAGAACAGAACATCAGGGCTGGCCAGGGAGGAACTGGATACTTCCAGTGTTTAATTATGCTGAGGCTTTTTGGAGTTCTTGCTGTGAGAAAGAAAAATGCAGTGAATGGATGCCATGATAGTGGCGAGGAACGGCACCATCTCACTGTTGCCCAACTATGAGTTTAGTGGGTAGTTTCACAGGTGTCTACCATTTGCCTTCAGAGTTAAGCCAAAAATTATTATTTGAATTTAGTATGTATCTTTCCATCTTATGAGTGATGAATCTGAACTCAGCACACATTGTTGAAAAGCCTTAACTAATTGTCTGGTCCTAGGGAATTTATTCTTCTAGACCTGTGCATGTCTCACTCTTCTCAAACTGAATGGAACTAGGGTGTAATCTTGGTTAGGACAGACGGATGTTCAGAGCATGTAACCTTTCCTGGAGAAAGGAGCTATGGTGTGCTACCGTCCATCTGCCCACTGCAATGATCAGCCCGTGATTGTTGTCCATTAAATAATCAGCCTTATTTTGCACACTTCTTCTACCTGAGGCCTTCAAGGCTCAATTCTGCTATTGCCTTTGCCTGCTTTCTCCTGTGATTTAAAAAGAATGTGCGATTTCTCGTGGCTGGTAGTTTAAATTCCTGGCGGCAGTAGAGAGGCAAGATGAAATATGAAGATGCCTCTGAGGGGAAACGGGGCTTAGTCTCTCAGTGCCTGCGTTACTGTGATAGTGCATATCCTGTGCTAGAGCCGAGTCTGAGGATCGTGTGTGCGCCCACTGTCTGCCGTCTGTGTCACATGCTTTCTCGGGTAGTGAAGGCAAGGGGTGATGAGGCGGCCACAAGCCTCCATCTACTCCTCTCTCCCCTGTTTACCTACTTTCTTTATCCTCTGTGCTTCTCCGCTGTTTCTTCATTTCTGGCTTCAGTTCCTTTCCTATGTTGCGTTTCAAGTTTGCTTTCAAGTGTTGAAGGTGAGAATCATGCAGTCACCAGAAGGGCCAAAGTGCTTCTAAGGTTCGGCCACACTGCGAGTGAGAAAAATATTTGCTGCTCTGAGCTTGTCTTTATCATGATTAAAAACTAGCATCCTTTTCATTAATTTATTTGAACATTTATTCCCAACAGTTCTTTATTGAGCTTTACTTGTGTGACAGCTATTGAGTTGTGCTGCGAATGAACAGTCTGTAAGGCACTGAAAATAATGATGAGATTACAAGACAACGCTGTGCATCCTGTAAAGAGAATATTTGGCAAGAGCCAAAGGCACCATTAGAAATAATTGTTCACAGGTAAGGAGTGGAGAGACTGGAGGAAGAACTACAGAACAGTGATGTTTGACATGAAACTTGAAGGATTGGTAAAATGGATAGATCCATTGCATTCAGAGGTATGTATGCCTATGTGGAAGCATGGAAGAGCCTTCCACTGTGGCGTTGTGTGGAAAAAGTAATTTAATTGGATAGGACTTCAGAAGATCAGAGTGAGTGACTGGAGAAGGGGTTAGATTAGGAGTTGACCTGTAACTTTCTAATAATTTCCTTTTGGAAAACTACCATTGGTAGAACTGTGTCATTTGGATTCAAGAGAAGAAATTCAAGACAAGGAGATCTATGTAGAGGCAGTAACAATAATCCAAGCATAAACAGGCAATTAGTATCTGCTGTAGAAATAACTATATAATATACACATGTATAAATACATATAGACAATAATATGAATGCATGTGGAGGTTAGTTCTGTGTTGGAAGTTTAGAAAATATGTTTTGGATGGGGTGCTGAGTTGAGATGTAAAGGGTAAAAACATATGTTGGAGAGAGGAAAAGAACTTTCCTAGATAAAATAGGACACAGAAGAATGGCTATCTCGAGAAATGGAATAGGAAAGGGTGTGATAATAAGATTGCAGTTCAATTGGTGTTGCTAGAATGAAACATGAGAGGCAGAAGAGATAAGGAATAACTGTAGGTGGGAGATGGTGATAGACATTGTATTCTATGATCGTGAGCTTGGATTTGGCTTATAAGTGATTGGAGACACTGAATTTTCAGCCAAGTTCAGAAACAGGAAGTTCTACATTATTCAACAATAACAGTGCATACTAAACATTCGTGGAGTTATTTTGTGTCAATCAAAAATGAAAAAGTTTAAAAAGAGACCTCAGTCCCTAGCAGTGTAGGAGATGGATTTGAGGTAAGCAGACTCAGAAAAAGAGACAGATACATTTGGCATAGCCCAGACACATCATGAGGAAAGGGTGAAACAGTACAGAACAAAAGTGGATGAAATCTAAACATTGTTATTGTATTACAGTTAGTTGTGTTGACATCATAAAACTTAACATTTTTACTCAAATTATGTGTTTGATTATATATTCAGATAACAGTTGGTGTCTTGGTTTGGTTCTTTTGAAGAAGCAGACCTTGAGATGAGAATTCAAGTGATAGGAGCTTGGTTTGGAAAGAAAGAAAATGCTGGCAGGAAAATAGGAATTAAAACAAGGAAGGGCATTTACCAATTAGAGGGCATATCTAGAGCAAATTTGCTCTCTGGTGAGCTTGCCCTTCATCCTGCTGAGGAACTTTGGAAAGCAGTGTAGAGCATAAGCTTTAAAGATACCTTAGGGGCCAGTGCTTTGACATAGCGGGTAAAGCCTACAGTGCTGACATCGCTCATGGGCACTGGTTCGAGACCTGGATGTTCCACTGCCAATCCAGCTCCATGCTAAAAGGCCTGGGAAAGCAGTGGAAGATGGCCCTCATCCTTAGGCCCCTGAACCCAAATGGGAGACCCAGAAGAAGTTCCTGGCCTTTAGCTCTGGCCATTGAGGCCATCTGGGGAGTGAACCTGCGGATGGAAGACCTCTCTCTGCCTGTCAGTAACTCTGCCTTTCAAATAAATAAATAAATCTATCTTTAAAAAATAAAAAGATAACTTCAAAGATATACCTAACCCAAGGAGGAGGGAGCATGCTTATTGATTAGCTCTCATCTATTATTGGTTGAAGACAGAGAATGTTGATTCCTGTCACTTCTGACTTATGCAGATAGTTGTAGATGTTTGCAGTAGCAAGTCAAGGGAGCATGCACTGATAATCAGGAAAGGCCCTATAAATACAAACTGGAGAACGACATATTCTGTGAAACTCGGTTAAAATAACGACTGAGATCATGCCTAGATTTTTGGTTTGGGTCAATGACTAGATGATGTTTTTATTAGTTGTTCAAATATGAGAAGAGGAATGAGTTTAAAAGAAAATATGCATTCAATTCTGGATGTATTGGATCTCCCCAGAATATTCTCTATAGGTGACTGTAGGTTTCAGATTCAAATGTGAAAGGGAGATTTATGTTTGGATGTCATCAGCAAGTAGGTAATGTTGAAATAATGTAGACAAGTAAGATCATTCAGGTAAATTGTGCAGTGGATAAAGGAAGTAACACTAGAGATGATCAGCATTTTCGAGTGCATTGGGAAGAGTCAAGATGTATGACATTAGGCCATCAGGCAGTTTTAAGAAGGAAGGGAACTTAGCAGTTTTAACTGCAGCCAAGACTAGCACCAGGGTTTAATGATGTACATCTAACTGACAGTTGTTTGGTCTTCAGTGATACTAGTAAGAATGGTTTGGAGCAGAATGATTGATGTGAGATTGCACTTGTTTTTGTATTGAGTGTAATTCTCTTCTGTGAGTGAGATGAAGGTTATATGGTAGATAGAGGAGATTATTTTCAAAGAGGATTGTACAGTACACTCACAGACCAAATGAAGAAGGAATTAGCAGGAAGTAAGAAGTTGAATGAAGTTGGTGCATAGAGGAGCAAGATCTCAGAAGCAGCAGCACTAACTGGTCTAAGTGAAGGGAAGGCCAAAGCCAAAGTAAAGGTATTTCATCATATGATATAGTAGGAAGCGGATGAGGATGAGTATGGGTGTAATTAGGTTACTACAAGGGACATGTGAGAATTTACAGAGGAGAATGCCTTAAAGTCTTAGTGCCCTTCAAGATTCAAGAGGCTGGTTGCTCTACTGAGACTGCGTGGAGTGAAGTTAAGTGGGAGACTGAAGGTGAATAATGAAAGTTAGGAGGAGTTGTTGTGGAAATAGGAATCTGAGTTCAGATGAAAGGGTTGTTGAGTCCCCATTGATCTTGCAGATTACAAATTTGTAGCCCTATGATTACCTGTTTTTTTTTTTTTTATTTTATTTTTCCCAGCAGTACTTAGCTATCTTAGTGTAGAGAAGAGAAAACTGGATTACAGTGTTCATTTCTACTTCATAGGATAGGGGGTCCACAAGAAAGAACATCAAGGATGCTAATTTTCCCTCTACTTCCTAGTGATAACTACAGAATTTATAATGAGTGATCGCTCTGCCTTCTTATCTACCCATCTTATCTTTATAGATTCTGGTCTATATTTTGCACCTTACGTCATTTTCTTTCAGACCAATACTGACATCTTATTAGATCCACTGTCTTTTTCTTTTCCAGTTCTTATAATCATTTAGACTGTTCTGTTGTATTTGCAAGCATTGATGTTTTATTTCTAGAAAAATCCCTAGACTAGTTAAGTTAGCATTGAAACCTGAAAACTCATCATGGCTTCAGTAAATGAAAATTTTACCTTTTATTTGTGCTACCTGCCCAGTTATGCACTGGGGATTGGGATGCTCTGTACCTTTTAAACATTCCAGAACCTAGCCAATTCAGAGTCTGTCTCCCAAGCTTCACAGTCTATCACAACCTCCATAGTCTTGGTAGCAGAAGAAAGTATTTTGGCAAATCCAGCATTACTACTTGTTATTTATTTATTTATTTTTTGACAGGCAGAGTTAGAGAGAGACAGAGAGAAAGGTCTTCCTTCCATTGGTTCACCCACCAAATGGCTGCTATGGCCGGCGCACTGCGCCAATCCAAAGCTAGGAGCCAGGTGCTTCCTCCTGGTCTCCCATGCGGGTGCAGGGGCCAAAGCACTTGGGCCATCCTCCACTGCTCTCCCAGGCCACAGCAGAGAGCTGGACTGGAAGAGGAGCAACTGGGACAGAACCAGCACTCCGACCGGGACTAGAACCCGGGGTGCTGGCGCCGCAGATGGAGGATTAGCCAAGTGAGCAGCGGCACTGGCTCCAACATTACTTCTTAAAGCTTCCATCCAGAAGTGATACACATTGATGTTCACATTTTATTGGCCAAATCAAATCATCTGGTCATTTCTGAATTCGAAGTGGACAAGTATATACTGTATTCTTACTGTCAAGAGGAGAGACAGGATACTTGTGAGAAGCCCCACTGACTATTTTGACTTGAGTTTCTATGATAAGTACTTCACCATTCAAATTCTCATGCTGCCTTTGTACCTTATCCACTGTTATCTATTAGGTATTCATATATGCCAAATTCAGGCCAGAGCCGTGGCTCACTAGGCTAATCCTCCACCTGTGGCGCCGGCACACTGGGTTCTAGTCCCGGTTGGGGCGCCAGATTCTGTCCCAGTTAACGCTCTTCCAGTCCAGCTCTCTGCTGTGGCCCGGGAAGGCAGTGGAGGATGGCCCAAGTGCTTGGGCCCTGCACCTGCATGGGAGACCGGGAGAAGCACCTGGCTCCTGCCTTCGGATCAGCGTGGTGCGCCAGCCGCAGCGGCCATTGGAGGGTGAACCAACTGTAAAGGAAAACCTTTCCCTCTGTCTCTCTCTCTCACTGTCCACTCTGCCTGTAAGAAAAAATTAAAATTTAAAAATTTAAAAAAAGTATATGCCAAATTCAGACCTTACCCAGATATTTATCAAATTCTTTCCCAAAGGGCTCATTTTCTTCTCTGATTTCCAAACTCATGATCCTTGTCTTAACATGTGGTCTTTCCAAGGTACAATACTGTTCAAAATATCCTAAATATTTCCACTAGCATGTTTTGCTTTGACCTACATTGGAGTAAAATACTATTTAAAATAATATCCCGAAACTGACCTCTGCTCGTCTTGGCTGCTTTTGTCCATTAGTTCTTCTGGAGATCCAGTATCAGAAGCCTAAAATTTCTTACTTCTGTTGTTTCTCTTTCATGGATGCACACATAGGTGTTTCAAAAATACTGTCTGCTAATTTTTGTCTTTGCCCACCTTAAAGACAAAATAGAATTCATATTTTCTTACAGTTACCCATCTCGGTCACCAAACTGTGTGGGGTTGTTTCTCCCATATAGTAATCCATCCTACAGTTGACACCATCTAGATGTCCAATAATTTAACTTAATTCTTACATTATGCACTTGATTTATTATAACAACAAGGTTGAGAGCTCAGTATCACAGACCATTCCCACTCCCAATGCCAATGGCAAGCCCTGTGTTGTGATTGGTACTTAGGACAGAATGGCTATCCATCAAGATTAAGCAACTCCTCATTGGGCTTATTTAACTTGCTGCAATGACTTACAGAAATTGGGGAAACATCTTATGTTTGCCTGTTTTTGAAGAATATTACAGTAGATACAGATTTTAAGTATTTTAGTAGCTATGAAGTAGAATATGGGGATTAAAAACAGAATACTTAATAGTTCTATACATTACCTGTAAATGTAGATATATAAGATATATTTGTTTATGTTTCAAATAACGTCAGAACCTCTTCTGATGAAATGGTTTCCTATATACATATTTTTCACTAAAGGCAAAGTAGAAACTATACTATTTTTAAGTTTAAGTATAAAATGTGAAAATTTCATAAACTACAAATGTATAAGTAACTATCACCCAGATGAAGAAGTAGAGCAATACCATTCACCAGATGGCACATTATGCTCTTTCTCAGACATTGCCATACCACACATTCCCATCCCAAGGAAAAGCACTTACTCACACCATAATTTGTTTTGGTGCTTCTGAAATTTATATGGATGTAATCATAAGATATGTACTTTTTGTCTTCATTCTTATGCTCAATATTATACAGGATTAGTCCATGTGTTTGCATATATCATTGTCTAGCAATATTTCTCTATTTAAATATAAGTACTCTATGCTTGTCCATTTCACTGTGGCATATATTTGTTTACAGCTATATGTTACTATGAACAGATCTGATATGACCATTCTTATATTTTGCTGAATCCATGTATACATTCCCATTTGGAAGAGTGACTTTTGATTTATGCATTGGAATTAAGCATTTACTGGCAAACAGTTTTCCAAATAGATTATACTAATGTACATTTCCACCAATGCATACAAGAGTATCAGTTGCTGAATGTCCTTGTCAGCTTTTGAAGTGTATCTGTCTTTTATGTTACCAGTTTGGAGGGTGTTTGGTCATACCACCTTGAAAATTTAATTTGAATTTTTTTGATAACTGGAGTATCTCAGCTCTTTTTCATGTGTTAATATTTCAGTATACTCTTTGATAAAGTAACAAAGTCTAATGGCTGTTTTATTGAGTTACCTGCTTTATTGATTTCTAGGAATCATTTACATGTGGTAGATTTGAGTTCTTTGGTGGTTATAGTTCACATTATACACCAAAACTGTTCCAAAATGGATCAAAGATCAATATGTCACTGGCAAAACAATAGAGAATCATTAAGGCAGGGATCCAATAAATAGAACACACAAAAGTGCTACTCATAAAAGAAATAACTGACAAATTAGACTGCATGAAAATGGAGAATTTTTCTTTGACAATTTCTTTATTTTAATCCAAGACATTTTACTTGGGTTGTCTTCGTTCCAGGACATTTCACTTATCTGTCTAGTTAGATATTAAGATACCCTGTTATATCAAGGGAAAAAAATTATTGAAGTCCAATTTTTTAAGCTTTTATTTAATGAATACATTGTTCATAGGTACAACTTTAGGAATATAGTGGTTCTTTCCCCCATACCGCCCTCCCACCCTGATTCCAGTCCCACCTCCTATTCCCTCTCCTGTCCCCCTTCTTCATTGTGATTCATTTTTAGTTTTACTTTATACAGAGGACCAACTCTATGCTAAGTAACAGATTTCAACAGTTTGCATACACACACACACACACACACACACACACACACCATATAAAGTACGGTTTGAGGGGCTGGCACTGTGGTGCAGTGGGTTAACACCCTGGCCTGAAGTGCCGGCATCTCACATGGGCACCGGTTCAAGACCTGGCTGCTCCAACTCTTTGCTATAGCCTGGGATAGCAGTAGAAGGTGGCCCAAATCCTTGGGCCTCTTCATCACGAGGGAGACCCAGAAGAAGGTCCTGGCTCCTGGCTTTGGATCGGCTCAACTCCAGCTGTTGTGGCCAGCTGGGGAGTGAACCATGGGATGGAGGACCTCTCTCTCTGTGCCTCTGCTATCTTTGTGTAACTCTGACTTTCAAGTAAAATAAATAAATCTTAAAAAAAAAGTACAGTTTGAGAACAAGTTTTGCAGTTAATTCTCATAGCACAATTCATTGAGGACAGAGGTCCTACATGGGGAGTAAGTGTGCAGTGACTTCTGTCATTTCACAATTAACACTCTTACTTACAATGTCAGTGATCACCTGAGGTTCTTACCATGGGCTGCCAAGGCTGTGGAAGCCTTTTGTGACCACAGACTGCATCAGTATTTGGACACCACCATAAGCAAAGTGGAAGTTCTCTCCTTCCTTCAAAGAAAAATACATCCTTCTTTGATGGCCCCTTCTTTCCACTGGGGTCTCAAAGAGATCCTTCTTGTAGGATATTTTTTGCCACGGACTCTTGGCTTTCCATGCCTGAAATGCTCTCACAGGCCTTTCAGCCAGACCAGAAAACCTTAAGGGTTGCTTCGGAGGTCAGTGTGTTATATTTACAACGAATGCCATTCTAGGAGTCTGCTGTGTGGACTGCTTCCCATGTTGGAAGTCCAAATTTTTGTTTTAGTTATTTTAGGTTCCTAGTTGGTAAAGTTCTAACCTTAGGAAAATTAGTAGATAACATATAAAAAACAAGGAGAGTCTGAATAATATCACTCTAGTTCAAAAATAAGAAGGAAGCACTTTGGAATGGGTCCTCTGCTTTTACTTTCTATGTAAGTTTAACATGGTTTCATTAGTTGAATTATATAAACTCTAGCAGACAAGTATATGTTCACATCAGGTTGTTCTGGGACACGGTTAGGCTAGCGGACCACTGACCATTCTTCTAAGCCATTGTTTTTAACATGCGTTGATAGAATTGAGACCCTTATTTTGTTCTAAATTTCCTAACTGGAATTCTACGTGATAACTAACTACTAAGAAGGGAGGAAGATAAGGTTTGACGTGAGGCTTTAGGGTCAATTTATCCTGTCCAGACAGTAGAATCCTGGAATGTGATCAAAAAGCCCTTGGATAGAATTTCAGAGAATGTGGTTGAAGTTTTAGCTGCATCGCTTAAAAGCCAGGAGACTTTAGATTGGGCTCATCACTTTTTTCCTTCTCTTTTTGCCTCAGTTTGCTTATCCTTAAACAAGATCATTATACTAAGAGTCAGCTTCTGAATTTTAGTTATCTTACTGTGGTGAGAGATAAAGGCATTTTTTTTAAGTCAGCAATAAAGAGACAGAGTGAAAAAGAATAGCCTTTCTGATCAGCTCTAAGGGTTTGATGTTTCAGTTCTGAGGACATCCGGGGAAAGGGTAGAAAAGCAGGATTTGCCATTAATTATTGTCAGGCTGCTTCTTCAGGGCTGCACACCCAGGAAGGGTATTCCATCTTCAGAGACAGAGGGAGAGGCAGTGACTAACTGGAGGTGGCTGAGAATAATGTAGAACACAACTTTGTTCAAAACAGTACTTTAAGTTCATGGCTATGCTAGCCAAGAGATGAAACGAGATCAGAGTCACTAACAGAATAAAAAGTAAGGAAAAGATTTTTTTTCTTTGTTTTAAAGATAGAGAAAAAATTACTCAACAATTAAATGGAAGAAAACTTTGGAAAAGAAGTGAGAAATACCTACATATCCTTAAAATTTTTCGCATAGGTAGAATGGAAAAGACGGTGTAAGTGGATTGAAAAGAAGGGGGAAATGAATAATTACAATCTGAACAGGAGGAACTGGGAAAGAAAAGAAAAATATCCCAAGGGTGAGTACAAATAAGGAGAGGAGTCTCAGAACTGAAATGGAGATAAAGCTCACAGTGTGATAGGGATGGATAAGATAAAGAGAGTGAAATACAGTCGATTTGATTTGTGAATCATTTGCTATGCAACAAGTTCCCATCTTTGTCAGTAGTGATGGATAACTATTGGGGACCTAGTTATTCCTTATGCTACTTCTTAAAACTGTCAGGAGAGGCACACTTCCTACTGGGGGTCACTGCAAATGCTCTGAGGTCACTCCTGTTAGCAACGTAGAAGGAGGCATTATACAGTGGGAGTGAGTACTGGGGGAGAACAGGTTGGGTGAGGAGTGCTGCAAATAGTCTCATTAGCACAGTCAAGCTTGGTGCCTGATTAATTATGGAGTACTTGATAACATCCTGAAGTCCTGGAAATCAGGAGAAACGGTAGAGAAAATTGAATGCCATTGAAGAACTGGCTGTATTGAGAACATCATTAACATATTTTTGCTGCTGTTATTCTTCTTGGCGTCTGCCCTTGTCACAGCTGACTGTGGGCTTCCTTAGCTGCAAACTTTGGAACAAAGTAGAGACAGGGAAAGAGAATGGCCAGGGGACATTGTTACCCTGTGTAGAAGCCCAGCAGTCCACTGCGGTTTGAAGCCAGTGCTGTTCTCTGGCGTAGGCCATGCCTGTATTTCTTTCCAAGATCCCAGTGTCGGTTTCCTGTAGAAGTCCGCTGGGTGTGGGTGAAAATGGTTGAGATGAGTCCTTTGGGACTGAGCTTAGAAAGCTCATGTCTGTGTATGCCAACTGGTGATCATTTGCCGCCACCCAGAATCAGACAGGTTTCTGTTAGGAAGAATGTAATAAAACCTCATCAGTGTTCAAGGTCTGACTAGACATCTCATTGCACTGGCACCTTTACATGTGTGAATTTTCAAGACATCCAACTTTTTTATTCCTCCTACAGACTTCTGAGCTTTTTAGGGCTCTCTGTGTCTATATAGTAACACATTCGAGAAAAAAATTTGGAGGGAAAGTTTGCAATATAACTATTTTCACCTTAGTCCAGGAACAAATTTGATAGAAACCACACGACCAACAAACCCAGAGGATACAGTATTTTGTTCTCTGTCCCTGGAGAAGGGAAGTGGGTGTCCACCCACTGAGATGTTAGAACTGTAGCTGGAGATGGTGCTGCTTTCTGAGACCTGGAACATGTTGCAGCTCCGTGAGATGTGGCCTGACACGCTCAGTTCTGCCTCTGGCTTGCAGGGGGAGAGTGTGTCGCTGGAGGGCGTGCAGAATGCCGGGGTCTGAGGAGCAGCAGCTGCTTTTGCTGGCTTTTTTAGTGCAGATAATAAAATAGCTTGGAGAGTATCACATGAGATTGAATCCTTCTATAGAAAATGCTGCCCCTTGGGGTACTGCCAAGCTTTATCTATCCCAAGTGTTTTTCTACTCAGTTAATTTTTTCTCCTTCTCTCTTTCATTTTTGTTGAAGAAATAGAAGAACCAATCTAGATTGAATAAAAATTGACCTAAATGCTCATTAGAACACAAGCTTTCTAGTCGATCTTCAGATATATTTTATTTACACAGAAACCACAGTAATTCCCTCCTTATACTATAGCCCAAGGGCATGGATAAATTCAGGACCTGGGCTCAAGAAAGTGTTCCCAGGCAAATGGGGAGAGAGGGACATGCAGAGCTGTTAGGAGCGATGCTTCTCAACAGTTGTTTCTAAAATTTTTATACAACAGATGCTTTACCTCAGCCAGAAACTGTTCTTTTGTTTATGTTTGTTTTCTCATCTTAGTAGAAATTCAATTTACAGGTTATTTTTTAAAACCCTCTGGTATTTCAGTGTTGAAAAGTAATGTTTCAGGAAGAAGTTTTCCCAGGTGAATCTCAGATTTTCCCTCTTCTAGTAACTAGCAGGCCCAACTGGATACACTAGAATGTTGATTCTATGAAAACTGGATAGTTGATGCATAGAACACATCTATGGGCAAGGTAATCTGTTGGACTGCATATTGACAGAATGAGTGTGTAAAGTTTCACCAATAACCTAAAATATTTTAGCATTACTAGTAGTCTAGAAAATTCTGACAGAAGTCTTAAAATTAACTTAAACTCTTTTTAGTGGTATTTTAAAAATTATTAAATTATTTGTGAGGGAGAGTGAGGGCAATGAGAAAGAGAGTGATTCCCATCTCAAATGACAATGGCTGGCTGGGCTGGGCTGGGTTTGGCCAGGCTAAAGCCAGCAACCAGGAACTCAGTGTAGCCCCCATGTATGTGGCAGGATCCCAACCACTTGAGCCATCACCAGTGTCGCCTAGAGTCTGCATTAGCAGGAGGCTGGAGTCAGGATGAGGCTCTCTGATACAGGATGCAGGTGTTTCAGCCAACTTCTTAAACACTGATCTGAATGCCAGCCTCTCCTCTATTTTTTTTAGTCTTATTTGTGCATATGGGTCTGAAAATTAGGTTTAGGCAGCAGCAATGACTACTTCAATATTTTAATTTTTATTCCATTCTGGAATTTCACAGTACACCAAGGGCTCAGCAAGAAGCCCTGAAATGCAGCTTCTAGATTAGTTAAATCCATTCTTTGCTGAGCATTGCACTTGCCCCACTGATTTGTTCTAGAATGCCCATGGGAATTTCTAGCAGGATGCAAATTGCACTCACGACCACCATGAACCAATAGAGGGAGGAAGGGCATGAAAAATGCACCTCAAAAGCCTGGCTGAAAACAAAAGTGTATGTCTCATAGATTGACTCTTCAGTCATTAGATGTTTCAGTTAGTACACTAGAATTCCAGAAGATGACATGCTGATGCCATGGGATTCAGGTGGGAAAAAATCATGTTCTATCTTCCAAAATTTTGTCAAATTTTAAAGAAATGGACCACTAAAATCTGGACGCTGACTTTTTGAGACTGTTTTTCTCTCTAATAGCTTGCTGCTTTGTTGAAATTATTATATACCTAAAGATGTTTTCAAACAGGAAAACAGTTTTCCAACAGTGATTTGTCGAGTCATTACTGTTTGTAATAATCCTACTTCTTAGTATGTTTCTCTGTATTACACGGGCTGATCTCGACTTAGGGATTGGCGGGCTTTCATATAACTTGATGTGGAAAGACTGCCAGGAGACACTACTATAATAAAAATGTAACAGATGCTGAAGGCAGTCAAATTATTTCTTCTCAGTTTCTATATATTGCATTTCACAGTATTGTTTTTATTTATAAACAATATTCCACTGTGCACATTAACTCAACTTGTTATTTGTGCATTTTTGAACTTCTTGTTTACTTTAACTTATTTAATACTTTCTTTCAAACTCTAGTGTTAATTTTCTTTTAGTCTGAGGAAGAAAAGAGTATGGTAGTTGAGATCTGATGAGCATCCCTTGTAATTCAAGATTGCAAATGAAATTGTTGACCAGATTGGCACCTCTGAGCTACAATGCATGGCTATGTTTTATTAAAATAAACATCTAGAATAGAAAGAAAATCGACAACAGACCTTCAGATACTTTGTCGCCATGCTGTTAAGTGTACAGATGTTTTAGAAACATCTGGTGTGGATGATTTTGTTTACTTTTATGACTGTTTAGTATGGCACAGACTCAGATGTCCCTTTAATTTGAAGACCCCAGTGATTTAGAACAGAGGGATTCAAATTCTCTACCAGAAGCCACAGTAAAAGAATATATTTTACATCATCACTGTGTTTGTGCTAATTCACACTGCATCCACGTCAGCTCCCACATAATTAAACATAGAACAGAAACAAGTTTCACAAACTAATAAATAGCCTTTAGACATGTGATGATTTTGGTTCTTTCCTTTTTCTTTGCATTCCTTCAAAGTTGAATAAATGTTAATTTGATTGCTCATGGAATTAATGGATTTTCCCATTTTGAAAACTTTTTATTAGTTTGTACCTTCAACTCGGAGTGTTCCCTTATAGGAGTGTGTAGAATGACCTTACGGTATGTAAACTTAAGATAAAGTCCAGAAAAGGAATTCAGTTCAAGTTGTAATCTGGACACTGATATGTGAGTTTGTAGTATACTGGTTGATAAGTTATTAACTTGTTTGTGCTTGTAGGTGTCCCACCAAAGAAAGAGAAGGTGAGTTTAGGGGCCAGAGGCTTCCATTTTCCATTGCTTTTCAGCAGTTAGCAACCTTCATGAAAACTTCCTGGGGAGAAAATCAGCTGTCAGTAGCAGCAGACAAGATGCCAGCTCTCCGAGGAACTGTATGCTACGTGTAGCCGATGCTGTCCTTGATTTAGTAAGTGTAGAGGAGACCTAGTGTATCACCTAAGGCTCTGCAGGTGGGAGCAGATGTGTCCTGCTGCAGATTGAATATTTGTGTACCCACACAATTTGCATAGAGAAATCATAACCTGAGGGTGATGGTATTAGGAGGTAGGGCCTTCAAGATGTGATGAGATTAGCGCCTGTATGAAAGGTGATCCAAAGAGTTCCCTTGTGTGTTCTTCCTTGGGAGGTTAGCAGTAAGAAAACTGCTGTCAGTCAGGAAGTGGGCCTTTACCAGGCACTGAATCGGCAGCATCTTGATTGCGGGCTTCCTGGTCTCTGGAAGTATGGGAAGTAAATTTCTCATGTTGATAAGCCCTGAGTTTAAAGTTTTGTGTTAGAGTAGTATACATGGACCAAGACTGCCCAATTGCAGAAGGTCCTTTAAGCTTGTCTTTAACGCCGGCACACTACCTGCTTGCTTTTGCTGAGTCACCTGCCACATGTCTTGACCTAGATAACCTAGAGGTGAGATCGTTGGTTCTCGTTTCTCTGGCAGCCTCCTGTCAGAAGTATTTAAGTTTGTCATTCAGCTTTTAACCATTAATATGAGCATGTTACATTATAGATCTAAAGCAAATCTCTATCATGTCCTTATTACCTTCAAAGATTCATAAATGTTGAAATCTTTAAACAATGTTACTGTTATCAGTCATAGAGAACTTGAAATCATGCCTTTTGTTAATGATTTCTATTGGAAGAAGAATAAACCTCAAGCCTTCATAATATACACCAATACTTTTTCTGGACAACATCATTTGCTTCTATTTTAAATCATTCTTAAATTTTTTTTTTAATTTACTTACTGATTTGAAAGGCAAACTTAGGAAGAGAGAAAGTCTGCCAACCATTGGTTCACTCCCCAAATGGCTGCAGCGGCCAAAGCTGGGCCAATCTGAAGCCAGGAACCAGGAGCTTCTTTTGGGTCTCCCATGAAGGTTCAGGGGCCCAAGGTGTTGGGCCATCTGCTGCTGCTTTCCTAGGCCATAGTAGAGAGCTGGATTGGAAGTGGAGCTGCCTGGACTGGAACTGGTACCCATATGGGATGCCAGCACCGCAGGTGGCAGTTTTACCTGCTATGTCACAGTGCCAGCCTCTGTGATTCCTAAATTTGAACTTATCTTTTCTCTATATGGAAGTGGAAAACAATTGCTTCTTTGCACTGTTGAAGAAACAAAAGAATGCTAAAGCTCTACATATTTATGTATTTAATTATAGGATGAATAATATCAATCTCTTAGGTTTTTCCCCGAGTATTCTTAGTAAATATTACTCTTAAAGCTGTATGCTTTTTTAGGTTATTTTCATGTCATTACCTTTTGGTAGCTTTGAGATCTGCAAGGAGAGAAGGCCTACACTTCCGGGAATTGAGAGTCCCTACCTGCACTTCCAGGGGTGAAAAGTCCTTGTCAAGGTCCCCACAGGTGCCTAAAGGTCAACCAATGAGGATCAGACCTGCCTCAACCTTTAACCCCCACGCCCTGTATCTATAAAAGGAGCCCTCCCAATGTCTGATGCGCAACTTCTCTGCCCCCCCCCCCCCCCGCCCCGCACTGTTGGGATTGGGGAACCTCACCAGGAAGTAGAATCCCAATAGAAGCATGTGAATTAATTGATACGTCTGCCTGGGAAGATTTGCTAGGCGCCGGACACCTTGCACCTTTGTCCCTTACTGTTGATGTCAGACTTGGTACTCAAGATTCCTAAACCTAAGAGTTTTCATCACATATCTCAATTTTTTTCCATATCAGTGATTAAAATAGAGAAGACATTCAGTAGTCCTTTAACTGTACTGCCATTTGGCTAATAAATGTTCACTTCTGGCTTTGCCTATATGTTTGTTTATTTTTCTTTTCTTTCTTTAGCTTATGTTTTTTATTTGCAAACTCTTCTAAAATTTCTGAGACAAATTTTATTTGTAGAGTTTCTATGTGACATTTTAATACTTGTACACGTTATGTAATATCCAATCAGAGTAAGCATTTCTTCTCATACGTTTAGTATTTCTCTGGTGAAAGCATTCAAAATCCTTCAGTTCTTTTTCCCCTTGGAGAAATGTACAATGCGTTATCATTATCTGTACTCACTCTACTGTACAATAGCGTATCAGAACTTCATACTCCTAACTATACTTTGTCATATATTCATCAATCTCTACCCTTTCATCAGCTTCCTTCCCTGGTTTTTAATAGCTGTGATTACACTGTTAACTTCTAGGAGATCAACATTTTTATATTTTTTGCATGAGAGAGATCATGTGGTACTTGTGTTTCTGTGCTTGTCTTATTTCCCAGAATATAATGACTTCCAGCTCCATCCATGTTGTTATAATTGACAAAATTTCAGCCTTTTATGGCTGAATAGTATTCTATTGTGTATGTATTATATGTGCCACATGTTTTCTGTCTGTATAACTTGATGAACATGTAGGTTGTTTCCATTTATTAGCTACTATAATGGAATAATGCAGCAGTAGACATGGGAGTGCTGATGTATCTTCAGTAGACTCATTTCATTGCTCATGAGGTGTATATTTCATTAGTGGAATTGCTAGAATATATGGCAGCTCTGTTACTAGTTTTTGTTTAAAACCTCTATATTGTTTGCCCACAATGACCGTATTAATTTACAATCCCCCAACACTGTGCAAAGCTTTTCTTTTCCCACATCCTTGGTGACACTCATTATCTCCTTTTTTATATAATAGCCAATATAGTTATAGTCATATGATAGCTAATTGTTGTTTTACATGGCCATTTGTATATCTTCATTTTGTAAATGTCTGCTTAAGTCCACTGCCCATTTTTATTTATTTTTGCTGTCAAGTTGTTTGAGTTCCTTATATATATTCTGGACATTAATTCATTGTCAAATGTGTAACTTTCAAATATTTTCTCCCATTCTGCATGTTGTCTTGTCACTTTGTTTACTGTTTCCTTTGCTATTCAGAAGCTCTTGAGTTTGATTAAATCCCATTTATTTATTTTGCTTTTGTTGAGGTCTGAACCTAAAAGCCTTTGCTCGTTCTAATGTCTAGAAGTATTTCTTCTGTGTTTTTTTCTAGTAGTTTCAAGTCTTAAATCCATTTTGAGTTGATTTTTGTACATGACAAGAGATGATGTTCTAGATTCATATTTCTGCATGTGGATATCCAATTTTCCCAGAGCCACTTGTTGAATATACTGTCATTTTGCCAGTGCATGTTAAGACATTTCTTGATATGAATGAAAATGGAAATGCAACATATGGAAACCTACAGAATATGGCAAAAGCAGAACTAAGAGGGAAGTTCGTAGAAAGTTCACAAATAGAAAACTCATCACTGCCCTCTAAAGAACTAGAAAAACAAGCACAAATAAAATCCAGTATGTGGAGAAAATCATAAAAGTTAGAGTAGAAATAAATGAAACAGATAAAAGTACAATGTGGAGGGGGCACATTGTGATGCAGTGCATTAATCCACCAGTTACATGTGCCTACATCCTGTATCAGAGTCCCTGGTTTAGTCCTGGCTGCATCATGCTTCCAACCTAGCTTCTTGCTAGTGTGCCTAGGAAACATTAATTGATGGCCCAACTGTTTGCTTTTCTGCCAGCCACATGGAAGACCCAGATAGAGTTCATGTATTTGGCTTGGGCCTGGCCTACCCTTGGTTGTTGCAGGCATTTGGGGAATAAAACAATGGGAGATCTCTTCCTTCTCCCACTCCCTTCTCTCTGTCACTTTGCCTTTCAAATAAATAAATATTTTTAAAAAATACAAAAATATAAATGAAACTAGTACTTTGGGGGTAAAAAAGCACTTAGCTAGACTAAGAAAAAGAGATTCAAATACAATCAGGAAGGAAAAAAGAAAACTTTACAATTGATACCACAGAAATGCAAAAGGATTTTTAGGAATTATGTGCAATTATACAGCAACACATTTGATTACCTAAAAGAAATGGACATATTACTGCATGTAGCTACTACAGTTCCTCAAGATGATTCAAGTACTAATTTTATTTCTTCATTATACCTACATTTTGTGTGTCTAAGGAGTTAATCACAGTCTCTTCAACCCATTGTCTTAAGTAATCAATGAAATAGTCATTTTTTATAAGACTGATGTATCCTGAATGCCAGTTGTTAAGTGTATGCAAGACAATAACATGAACAGATGACTCCTTAGAATATTTATATAGCCAGTGGTGGCTATTGTGATCTTCAAAAAGTGCATGGAAACTGAATGTTATAAAAAATGCATGGATTTCAAAATACTTTTGCACTAAGTAAACACGTTAATCTATATTCCATGAACTTAGTGAAGTACCTTCTATAGTGCAAGAAACTAATTGTTTTGTGATCCTGATACTTCTCAGTGTGTGGAATTCACATGTCAGCAGCAAATCTACTTGACTTCAATGAAATATGTTAAGAATTGCACAAAACTGTGCCCTTATGGAAAATGCATTGGCTGCCATTTGGTTTTCAGATGGTACACTTAGTCAAAGCTGAATTTAAGTGTCTCTTGTTCTTTTAAAGAATATCACATTTGGTCAGATTAGCTCATTTAAATGTTTCATGAAATGAACTAACACACTGCAGGTACTAACTGTATATACTAACTGAACTCTTGGATAGAAATGTCGGTTGGGAGGAATATTTGATTGTTTTCCGTGGTTATGTTGAAAGCCAGGTGATGAAGACATCTGGTAACGAAAGAAGATAGGAAAGAAAATACTCTCCGAGTTTGGAAATGTTATTTTAGTCTTTCACCTGCTTTGAGATGAAATGCACAAAATGCAAATGACAAGATGACTAGGCTATCATCGATAGTCTCTTGTCACAGAGGACCTTAGAGATTCCTGTGCTTCAGGGAAGAGTGGGAGAAGAAGCAGTGGGTAAATGAATGCTTTGTGTGTCCTAAATGTTAGAGAGTAAGAAACTGAGAAATGACACATTGTAGATAATACCCACTTATATAGGAGATAATTTAATTACAGATCTATCATTTCTACATATTTATTCAAAGAAGTCTTGGCTATTTATAGTTTTTGTTGCTATATATTCTGCCAACATGCATCTTGTGTATGTGTTTTTTCTTCTCTAGGATTGATTCATTTTCTTATACATTGTGGACAAGAATGCAGATTCACTGATAAGAGGAGTAACACAGGGATTCATCCACATTGAACCAACTACAGACGTAGTTACTGTTTTGTTTGTTCTGTCCTCTTTTTTTTTCTTTTTTTTTTTTTTTTGACAGGCAGTATCCTCTTTATTCCATCATTCATTAGGCATCTATTGACTGTCTCAGACTCTGTACAGTTTGGATGGAGTGGGAAACAAAAGGAAACATGAAGTACATAGTTTGCCTGCCAGGGTTTTTGCAGATTATGTAGAAATGCATTTTATAGTTTCATGAAATAATACGTAGTGATAAAGGGCTAGTATGTCTTTATGAAAAAATAACAATAAATAGAGTTGTGGGTTTCATAGGCTGAGGGGATTAGATAATCACACTCAGATTACCTACCTCTAGGCCAGCTTTTAGGACAATTCTATCTTTAGGAAAGAAAAGCTTATGAAGTTTCTGTTCATTAATCCAGGTGACTCAGAATCTCATTAACCTGACTGCTGAACCATCTATATTCTGTTCCAGAGCTTGTACCCTGTGCTATACCTGGGACAAAGCCATAGCAGTATGCCCTGTTGACAACTGTTAATTTTGTTCTTCTGTATTTGTAATGCCTTTGATTTTCAAACAAGGATTATGTGATAAAATTGCCATACTTGGGAATGAGTTGTAGTCTTTTAGGCCTTCCTGTTTTTACAGAATTTGCTAATAACATAGGAATATAAAAGTTCTAAGGATAACTCGGGGTAATAGATTAGCAAATATATACATGAGAAGGGCCAGAGGCTTTGTTTTTTGGTATGACTTATTTCTGACATGTTAGATCATAAATAGACTTCAGTAGGCTAAGACAGCATGATGCCAGTAGACTAAGAGGAGAATGAGAGTTAAGTGAGTGAGAATAAAATGAGGATGAAAAGTGCATTTCATGGAAGGGTAAAAGCAACAGGGTAGGAAGTATGGAACTAAGGCCCAGAAGAGCAGAAAATATGGTATATTTGTTATTGCATTCCAAATGTCTAACATAGTCTCTGGAACATAGTAGATAAAATACAAAACCTGCTGAGGACCAATTGAGAGAGGACATCACGTTGGAGATTCCAGAAGTAGATTAACGTAAAATGATAGTTGAAAAAATAGGGAGTGGTGCCACTATTGTATACCCAAGTCAAAGAAATAGGACACTCCCAAAAAAATCATCTGAATTTTGAAGGATTGTGAGGCCAGGGTATTGTCTGGAGGCAATTTTCCAGTAACAACTGGGATATAACAATTCTACAGTTTGATCCTACACACATGCATATACACAAAGAACAAAAACCTCACAGATAATAATAGCAGGAAGTAGTCATAAAGTCTACTGGGGAGCAATGAACAAGCAGGTCTCTCATCCCAGCCACTTGAGTTTGTGGGAGGTATGTGGGGTACAGGGGAGGGAAAGGCAAAAACCTTGGACAAGATTGGATGCCACATGGTAATTTTTAAAAATATACATTTTGCAATAGAAAGAAAATTTTAATAAAAAATATGAGGGCTTTTGTTCAGAACAGAGTAGAGATTGCACAGAAAGGGGCATAGATAGAGCCAGTCTTGGGAGAAGAAAGTCTGGGAGGAATGGAGATGATCTGAATAAGGCTGAGAAACTCAGGATTATAAAGAAATGATGGAATTAGGGGAAATCATACCAGCAAGAATGGGAATTTTGTTTTTGAAACTTAGAGATACTTATTTTTCTAGAATTACTAGGTATGCAAGTGGAAATACCTAGTGAGTAGATAAACATGGTTAAATGCAGTTACGTAAACCATTTTATAATGCCTACCATTTTCATTACTTTCCTTTCAATTTTTGATACATTCTGGAGGAAATGGACACTGTGGCAAAACATAATCAATCACTACTGTTGAGAAGCTAAACATTGCTTAAGATGCTGAAGGTGGCATTTAATGAGTACTTGTTAGGTGTCAGGAAGGATTTGACAAGCTTTAAAGGAAGCAATTTTTATTAGTATCAAAGGCATTGTAAGATGAGTACCTGCATTGTCTCTGAGCCATAGAGCACATGAAAGGTAAATAAATAATCCTACATTCATACAGAATCCAGTAATGGAGTTGTGATTGGACAAAAATTGTCCACTACATGATTTTTCATCTTGATAATGAACATTATAATCTTTCAGACAACCACCAACCTTCACTCCTGTTTGTGGGAAAGTTTTGCAGAGTATTCGTTTTGCTACATTTAGCGAGAGCAGATGGGACGATGGAACGGGTTAAACAATAGAGGGAGTCAACACTGACAGAATAATGTGAGCCACCGTGTGAGCATTACAAAGAGATGAAGGATGACACATCATAATTCAATGGGACGATCAGATGTGATGGATTTCCTAACCACCCAATCTTTCACTGACAAGCTTGTCCCTTTCTTTGTGATTCTGCCTGATTACACTGGCCTGCAAGATGCCAAATAGCCCTAGTGTTAGAAGGCACTATGATGCACTGTCAATCATTCACGAAGAGGTGAGATGAACTAGGTTACAGATAATCCCTAAACTCTTCCTAAAATTTTGTGTGCTGGTTGTCTGTGCTATCCTAAATTCATTCAATTTCTAAAAACCTAGTGTCTTAAAAACCCAGGAGAGGAGAGATTGGTTCAATAAGGCTGCATGATCTCAGATCACTAAATGTTATGTTACTTGAGTTCTATGAGGGACAGCAGTAGTGCCTAAAAGATTCTCTGTGTTTGTGTAATTTAATTTAATTAACAGGACCAATCTATAATTCTATACATGTAAAATTATAGAATCTTACCATGCCAAATTTAAGATGTTGACTTAGATCCATATGTATTGACTTGGAATGATGTCCATAGTGTCTTGTAGGTGAAAGAAGTTCCAAAATATAACATATACTTGGATTCTACTTAGGTTACCTGATTGGAACACACTGCTTTAAGAGCTCTCTAATTGAACAATCTGAGGATCAGCTAGCATAGCAGCTGAGTGTGAGGGATGTAGAATGAGACCACCAGGCTTTGAAACCATGGCACACCTCTGAGTGAATGTTTCATTTTTCTCTACTTCAATTTCCAAATTGGCAAAGTGGGTTATAATTGAATGTGACTAATAGAATTCTGTTGACTATTAAGAAATCATATGTACAAAAACATTACCACGCCTGGTTTATAGTAAACATGAAGATAATTTATTACTCTTATAATAGAGAAATATGGAAGAAGGTTTACTAACATGTTAACTGTCATTTCTTTCCTCTTGGAAGCATTTTTTATACTTTGATAACAATAGAGGATTATTTGTTAATTTTTAAAGGTTTATTTATTTTGAAAATTTGAGCTACAGAAAAGAGGGAGAGACAGAAATCTTCCATCCACTGGTTCACTCCCCAAATGGCCACAGCATCTGAGGCTGAGCCAGGTTGAAGCCAGGAGTTTCATCTGGGTCCCTCATGTGAGTACAGAGGCCTAAATACATGAGCCATTCTCCACTGCTTTCCCAGGCACATTAGCATGGAGCTGGATCATGGAGCTGGGACAGGAACCAGCATGTATTTGGGATGTTGGCATCACAGACTGGTTTTACCCGCTGTGCCCCAATGCTGACCCCTCTTGGTTAATTTTGTTAAGAAAATAGGTAGATTCTTTGTCTTGGAAGGAAATTTATGTACTATTTTTTCCTAATTTTCTGAGTATGGAGACCTACATTACAAGTTTTCTAGCACACTTATCTTCAACCTCTGCACAAACTCCTCATGTTATCTCTTACACCGTAAGAGGTATGAGGACAAACCCTCCATTTTCCAGTCTCTTTGAATGTTTCATGGAATAAGTATTGCCTAAATAGGACTTTAATTAATTGTGGTTTTCAGAAATCAAGTCATTTCTCTCCCAAGTCATTGTCACCCTATCATGGGATACATCTAGATTGTTAATGCAATTCTCATTCTCTCTCTGAGAGGATTTCAGTAACATTGCCTCCTAGGGCCAAAGGGAAAACACCTACACCTTAGCACTGTCCTGAGTCTTTTTCACAAGATCTTATCCACAGAAGAGTTCCACTTTCCTATCATTAGCGTTAACATCTCTCCCCCAAATAGCATCATGTTTCCTTCAGTGGCTGTTGGACAAGACTGTATCAGGAAGAATATAGCACAAAGGGCTGCTCATGAGTGAATGTGAATTTCCTACTCTATCCTCTCAAGTTATTCCAAACAAATATTTCATACAATAATTTCCAGACTCATGATGGGATATGAAGGATAGGAGTAAACAAGAAGTGTGTGTTTAGAATTCAGCTTTCCTTTTTAATTTTTTGGGGGTTTTATTTATTTTGAGAGGTAGAGTTACAGACAGAGGGAGAGACAGGTCTTCCATCTGCTGGTTCACTCCCCAAATAGCTGCAAGGACTGGAGCTGAGCCAATCCAAAGCCAAGAGCTTCTTGTGGATCTCCCACATGGGTGCAGAGGCCCAAGGGTTTTTAGCATCTTCTACTGCTTTCCCAGGCTATGAGCAGAGAGTTTAATTGGAATAGGAGCAGCTGGGGACATGAACCAGCACTCATATGAGATGCCAGCGTAGCAGGCTGAGGTCTTGCCTACTCTGCCACAGCAGCAGCCCTTTGGGTTACCTTTTATACCTGGGATCCCTGTTTTTTGGGCTAAAAGTCTGTTAACTCCATGACTTTGTCCTGACTCAGATTACCTGTAGGCATTATAATGCCCAAGGCTGTTTTCAGAGGAAAGCTTTAGCCCAGAAAGTACCATGCCTTTGAGTAGATCTGAGTGGTATTTGCAACAAGGAGAACATTACAATATTTGAGTAACAGATACAGTTGGAGGTTATATGACACACAGCTCTGGAAGAGTAAGAAGCCATGTACAACTCTAAGTATTAAATACACACATAATGTAAAAGAGTAGACATCTACCACTTGCATTTTAACAGGCATTAGACAAATGGGTTTGCTCTTGCATCATCAAAGGTTGCTATCCACTCGGTCACTGTGAAACGCTCCCTGCGGGTTGGTGCTGTGGCGCAGCGGGTTAAAGCACTAGCCTGAAGCACCAGCATCCCATATGGGCGCTGGTTCTAGTCTCAGCTGCTCCTTTTCCGATCCAGCTCTCTGCTATGGCCTGGAATAGCAGTAGAAGATGGCCCAAGTCCTTGGGCCCCTGCACCCTCGTGGGAGACCTGGAGGAAACTCCTGGCTTCGGATTTGCGCAGCTCCGGCCGTTGTGGCCATCTGGGGAGTGAACCAGTGGATGGAAGCCCTCTCTCTATGTCTCTACCTCTCTCTGTAACTCTGTCTTTCAAATAAATAAAATAAATCTTAAAAAAAAATGCTTCCTGATCTTTGGGTAAGGAATCAATGCATGCAAACCTGCTCACATAAGGCTAGGGAATGAGAATGAACAACTTCCTCCCAGCAGTGCCTCTGTTCTTGCTGTTACTCTCTTCTTTTGGTGATCTCCAGGATTCTTGGCTCTAACTATCTACTTGGTTTTATGGCAATCCCAAGTTCCTTCCTGAAGCTGATCTCTTATGGCTTGTACTATGCAAAGACACTATGGCTCTGCTGAGACAATAAGCTAAAAAAAAAAATAAAATACAGGGGCCAGTGCCGTGGTGCAGTAGGTTAATCCTCCACCTGTGGTGCTGGCATCCCATATGGGCACTGGTTCTAGTCCCAGCTGCTCCACTTCCAGTCCAGCTTTCTGCTATGGCCTGGGAAAGCAGTAGAAGATGGGCCAAGTCCTTGGACCCCTGCACCCATATGGGAGACGGGGAAGGAGCACCTGGTTCCTGGCTACGGATCTGTGCGGCTCTGGCCATTGCAGCCATCTGGGGAGTGAACCAACGGAAAGAAGACCTTTCTCTCTGTGTCTCCCTCCCAATGTCTGTAACTCTACCTCTCAGATAAAATAAAATCTTTTAAAAAAATACAGTTGCACTGAAGAATATATGAAAGCACCATGGTGGTATTAAAATAGATATCTAATCTTCTGGAAAACTTTACCTAAGAGAGATGAGGATTTTGCTGACCTCTGAGAAATTTTAGTTTCCTATTTTTATTTTGAGGTTCTTAGAAGAAAACATGGATTTTAATGGGACTTTGATTACATAGCCAATGCAACATCATGACCCAGTACCACTTTTGTTTGCAGCACTGATCCTTAGGTCTAACAAAGACCACCAATAACAATGGAAAACTGTGGAAATTCATGGGTGCCTGCTTATCTACTTGCTGGATCTGTGCCTGTTTTCCCTTGTATAAATCATAGATATCGTTCTTTTTAGTTGAGGTTAAATGATGAAGCCCTCAGTTGGTTTACTTTGCCACTTTGATTTTTTTGTTCCTCAGCCTCATCTCTTCCTCTCACCTCTCATAAGCAAAGTGCATTTTTCTTGGTCTTATTTTATACACGGTTTCATGGCTTTATCCTACTTTACTGAAGGGCTTTACCCTTTATTGATTCTTTAGAACTTACTATACTTCTTTTTTCTTAATTTTATATTATCAGTAGCAAAATCTGTCAAGGAGAAAAATATATTTTCAATTAAAATTGATACAAATCTGTCTTACTGACAAGTATGGCAATTGAAAATGCATTGTTTTATCAAAGGAAAAACAACAGCATTCCATCTCCAGTTCCTTTGTGAAAAATACATTTTTTAATAATTACAATTATAGCCTTTTTACTTTCTATATAATGAATATAACAAGCATTATCTTATAAATGTAGTTTCAGGAATGATAGTATAATCCTTTCCACTGTCATTATTGATTAATTTGATTAACATTATTCCTAAAATACTACAAAGAACTATTTTAGCATTAATTAAATTTATATGAGGCCTCAGGTAGGAGCTGTGCAAGAGATATTGCAAGAAAAATGGCTGTACTCCTAGGTCAGTGATTTGCAATTGCTCTTGCTGGCAGTTATCTGAATTTTGAAAGAGCATGAATGATCAAGCATGAATATGTGAGGCCATATTAGAAGTATAATTGTCTGAGAAGACTCGAGGCTACCTTTTTTTTTCCATATTCACTATTTTTACTCTTCTTTCAGCAATTCATATAGCTTAACAAAAATGAACTATTGGATGTAATTTATTTTTACAGACTATCATGGTATTAACATGGTATTATCACTTAGAGATATGTTTTTGACCTTATAAATTAAATGAAAATACATACTTTTCACTACTTATTTAGATGAATAGAAAACTTTTTTTATAGTGTTAAGATGATGGCTCTGCCTGGCAGGTAACTATTCTTTTTTTTTTTCAACTTTTATTTAATAAATATAAATTTCCAAAGTACAACTTTTGGATTATAGTGGCTTTTTCCCCCCATAACCTCCCTCCCACCTGCAACCATTTCATCTCCCACTCCCTCCCCCATCTCATTCTTCATCAAGATTCATTTTCAATTATCTTTATATACAGAAGATCAACTTAGTATATACTAAGTAAAGATTTCAACAGTGTGCACCCACACAGATGTACAAAGTATAAAGTACTGTTTGAATAGTAGTTTTACCGTTAATTCCAATAGTACAACACATTAAGGACAGAGATCCTACATGGGGAGTAGGTGCACAGTGACTCCCATTGTTGATTTAAATATTGACACTCTTATTTATGATGTCAATAATCACCCAAGGCTCTCGTCATGAGCTGCTATTAACTATTCTAATATGTTTGTTACCATTATTGTATATACACTGGAGTGCTAACCATCTAATTTGAAATGAAATACACTGGTTAAAATTCACTAATATATTCAAGTGATTTTTAAGGATCTAAGCCCTTTCTCATATCCTGGAGATAACAGAGACATAATCTGCATCTTCCATGTAGTTTTCAATGTACTGAAAAGTAATAAACAAATGACAAATCGTTTCTAAGTGTCCTGGTAGAATTATGTAGAGGGCATAGTGGTGGCTTTAGGAAAGGAACTACCAACTATTTATGGAAGTATTGTGTAAAGCAGTAATTCTTAAATTTAGTTTTCAAAGTCAGGATTACATAACTAGGAGGCAGGAAGGGGAAAAAAGTTATTCTTGCAGAAAACATGTTAAAAGTAGGAAATAGGCTAAGACCTGGAAAGTCAGATTTAGCAGACTGTAGTAAGAGATAAGGCTTAAATGAGCAGCCTTAGAACACATGAGGCACCATGATAGAGTTTGGATTTTAAGAATATGATCTGATGGCAATATTTAAAGTTAGATTTAAGGAAGGTGAAAATATACTTGATGTGTTATGAAAATGGTTAGTCTATTGTAATCCAAAAGAATTGTAGATGGCAGGGAATAAGAAGAGATCTTGAAGAGAGGTGAAAAGATTTAAGAGTTTTATAATGAAGTTTATAACAACTTGGACCTTGATGGGAATGGAAGCAGTTTAGGATGGAAGGGAAGAGTCGGTGGTAGCCATTGTCATTGGGTTTGTGTAACTTAGTGGATGTCATTGTCAATAACTGGAAAAAGGAATAGAGGAAATAGAAGTTTAAGCAAGGTTCTGCTACTGGTATAATAAATTATCTCCAAAATTAGCCATTAGGAGAACAAGCACACAGCCTATATTTTTCTTTGGTCAGAAGTTTGGGAACAACTTAGGAGTTATGGCTAATGTTCTTTGATGCAGTTTCAGTAAAGATGTTGGCCACAATTACAATCATTTGAAGGCTTAAATGAGGCTGTAGGAACTGTTTCCAAAATAGTTTATTCCACAGTTGTTGTCAGGATGCCAGTTTCTTATCACATAGGTTTGCTTGAGTATCCTCATGACAAAGTAATTGTTTTTTTCTGAGAGTGAGTGAGTAGGATCAAGGAAGAAGCCACAATGTCTTTTATGACTTAGCCACATAAGTCACACATGCCGGTTCTAAAATATGGCTAGCCTATCATTGCACAGTTCAGCACAATCTAATATGGGAGAGGACCTGGAAAAGGCAAAGATACTAGGAAGCATGGATCATTAGGGCCATCATGAAGCCTTGTACCACAGGGCATGTTGAGTTCAATTGTCGGTAAGTAGCAATCTCAGGAAGTAGTAAATATATATACAGAGTCTGCAACAATTCCTTCCAGAAACAATATTTAGATGGATGATAGACAAAGGCAAAAACATAACATTAGAGAGTATCTACATTCAGAAGTCATTCAGAGGGAATTACTATATTAAAAAGACTGAGTGGGCCGGCGCCATAGCTCACTTGGTTAATCCTCTGCCAGCAGCGCCAGCATCCCATATGGGCGCCAGGTTCTAGTCCTGGTTGCCCCTCTTCCAGTCCAGCTCTGTGCTGTGGCCCGGGAGGGCAGTGGAGGATGGCCCAGGTGCTTGGGCCCCTGCACCCGCGTGGGAGACCAGGAGGAAGTTCCTGGCTCCTGGCTTCGGATCCGCGTAGCTCCGGCCGTGGCGGCCATTTGGGGGGTGAACCAATGGAAGGAAGACCTTTCTCTCTCTCTCTCTCTCTCACTCACTCACTCACTGTCTAACACTATCTGTCAAATAAAAAAGAAAAAAAAAAAAGACTGAGAAAGGAAGAATCAGAGAATGGGGTCAGTAGTTAGATTAGTAGTTCAGAAACTCAAAATAGTTTCGTGTGGTATAAAAAATAATTAATAACCTTTGCCAGTGAGTAAGAGTACAAAACTAATGACACAGAACATGAAAAGGAAGTAAAAAAAAAGGGACTATAAGTTATAATTACACTTCCAGGGACTTGCCTAAGCCATCAGAAAGGGGTTCTATGATGGACAGCAGAGTACATGAGGAGATCATGTGTCTGATGGGAGGAACCTGGAGACAGAGAAAATACGGAGAAACTGAGGCAATAGTAAGGGTAACCGAAAGAGGAGAGGAGTAAAGCAGAAACATTTCTCAGCAAAAGGCTCACTCTGAATTTGGATAAAAGTTTCCTCCTCCTCTGGAGTCAATTTTTGCAGAGATATGAAATAGGCTATGGGTATCATTAGGGGAAATTAATTTTCACCTGCTGGAGAGAACAGATTTTCTCTTAAAAAAAAAAGTTCTTGTGACAATGTGGTCTAGAATATTAGAGTTGAAAATAGGTAGCTTGGAACACTCTTGTGAAGAGTGGAAAGAGATTACCACACCAAGATGGCTCAGTGTTCACTGAGAATAAAGAGCACAGATTTGTAGTGGCACCAGAGGATACACTGAACTTAGAAATATGGAGATAATAAAACTAGGTCACCAAGAGAAAATATTTTCAGGTGGTTCTGGTGGTCTCTGGTTTTAAATACAGTTTTGACATTTACTGTTGTGTAATCAAAGATGGGTTAAAGAAAAAAAAGTACAGGGTATAAGTGTATATTAAAGTAGCTATTATGAAACTTGTGGATTTTTTTTTTTTTTTTTTTTTTTGTATTAAAGAGGCTTACTAGGGTTGTGTCATGGTATAGCAGGTAAAGCTGCTGTCATTCCATGTGGCGGTGGTTTGTGTCCTGGTTGCTTCACCTCTGATCCAGCTTCCTGCTGATGACCTGGGAAAAGTAGCAGAAGATGCCCCAAGTATTTGGACCCCTCCCATCTACATCTGCATGGTAGACCTAGAAGGAACTCCTGGCTTTGGCCTGGCCCAGCCCCGGCTGTTGAAGCCATCTAGGGAGTGAACCAGAGGATAGAAGATCTCTGTCTCTCTGTAATTATTTAAAATAAATAATCCTTAAAAAAAAAAAAAAAAACTTCAAAACTTTCTGTTACTTCAATAAACACATTTAGTTAGAAGCATTTTTATGAAAATGTTTGAAATACAATAAATGAATTCTTAGATTTGTTATCTGATTTTATAGATCAAGGAGTTAGATTTATGTGCTGAAAGGAAATGCAGAGACTAATAAGTCAACAGCTACACATGCCATGTGATACAAGATAGCATAGATAACCAATGGACATTCCCACCTGCCTCTCTTTGTGTGTGTATATGTGTGTGTGTGTGATTTATTTTATCTCAAAAGAGAATCCAGAACCCAAATCATTACAAATATCATTAGATCTCCTTTTTTGAAATCTGTTAAAATCAAATAGTTTTCCTTTTGTATCTCCTTTTGTTAACTTTAAAGAGTTCAACATTCTGTAATTATGTATAAATATGCATGTGAATTTATCAGAAAAGCTCCATTTTGCAGTTGTCTTTCAGTCCATCAGAATGTTCTACAAAACCTAGATGAAATTTAATATTGTGAACTAAAGCTATGTTACAGTATATCAGTGTTTTCCTATATGGTTATGGCCAGAAGAGAATTTGTTGACATTAATTTATTTTAATGGAAACGGTAGGCTTTCTGAGTTGTTAAATTGGCACAGGTACACTTTAGAATGTTGCGTAAGGCTTATTTCAGTTCCAGAAGGGGCCATGGTTTGATTAGGGGATAAGATAGCTCAGTATTTGCAAGAATAACCTGTATCTCATGGAAATAGATTATAGCGTTACACTTCATTTTGGACTAATCTGTTTCTTAGATTTTTGCCTTGATGATGAATTTTCTTCTCAAGCATAAAAAATGAAAATATCAACAAATACATTACAGAATTCTTAGATATTTAGAGTTATTGGGCATATTGGGCATATAAAGACCAACCAATGTAAAAAATCTTAGCAACATTGAAAAGAATCATTTCATTAGCATGTTATTTTTGTGTGGCTATGCCAAAATATTTGAAGCTGGATATTTCATAAAGGAAGTTCGCTTAGTTCCATTTCTGGAAGTCTGAGAGCTTGGATTCAGTATCTGCTCACCTTCTGGTAAGGGCCTCATGGTGAATTGTGTTATGTGGTAGGAATGTGTGTGTATGAGAGGGAAAGAGGGGGAGATAGCTAAAGAGCTGCACAAAACTAGAGAGGAAGCAAGTTGACCCTCATGACAACCTGGCTCACTCCTGTGAGATAAAACATTAATGCTTTCTGAGATGGTGTCTCCATGACAAAATCATTTCACTTCTTAAAGTTCTACCACCTCTCCTATCAATACTGTTAAATTGGGGATCAAGCTTCTGGCACATTAACTATCGGGGCACAAGTCATATCTAATCCAAAGCACATGAAAATGCAGTTTTTATATCTGAAACAATTGAATCAGGTACTTAATGTTGTATGTACATCATTTGTTAACTGTAGAGCATTTTAGTGATCAGTTGAACTTTGACAACAAAGGGTAACTCAATGATGGGGAAAGTAGTTAAGAAAGATCAAATAGATAATTGTTGGATTAATCCAGGTTTATTATCATATCTATACATTTATGCTGCCAGTGAGCTAGCATAACCTTATGACTTCCTTTCTCCTGATGAAGCATGACTGATTCAGCTTGTCATATGTGTGACCCCCAAGCTTGAAAAGCATTGTGGTACACACTTGGCTTTTGGGGAGAGGAGCTCTATGGATTTACCTGTTTTCCCATCTATGCTGTGCTTGGTGCAGTGCTGCACTTGGAATGGCTCACATTGATCTCTTGATTCTGTGGTAATTAAGATGTATTTTGCAGCACAGCCCATGGATTCCAAGGCTCATAGGATTAGTCAATAGTTTTCTGCAACCCTGCCATTAGCAGGGCAAACTGTCTTAAAGAAATAGTATGTTTTCCTTAGAGCATGTGCATTTTCTTGTATTTCAGGAGAGTTGATGTTCTGCCCTGCAGTCAGAGATGGAGGTAGGCAGCTGTGAGAAGGTAGACACATAAATGGACTGGAGTTCTAATTCCAGCCCAGAGCATTGCACCCAAGAAAATCTGGGCAGAATTAGTCTGTCTGAACCCAAGTGCTCATCTATAAGGAGAGACAATTCTTGCTACTATCATCATAGAATTGTTGTAAGTGTCAGATTCATTAGTGTGAAATAAATTGTGTTGAAATCTATGAAGCATAATATATGAGCTTTGGAATTGGAATGAATCAGTAAAAAAATTAGAGTGTTAATTTAAAATATACATAGGAAGAGAATGAGGCATAAATTCAGAGGTGAAAGGAAGAAGTGAGAAATGAGCTGTGGAGTTGAAAGTTTGGAAGGGAGACAGTGCAGGGGAGACAGAAAAGCTATACTTTATAGGAAAATAAAAGGGTTGCAAGTAGGGGAACAGGAATGAAGAGGCATAACAGCAAAAGCATGAGATAAAAAAGGGTATGGGCTTATGGCATATCCAGTGCTTTTAGACTATTGTGGGCCTGGTGCTGTAGTTATTGGTATGCAAAGAACTGCTAATGTCTGTCCTTTATCATTCAGATTTTCATGTTAATGCCATGGAAAAATTAACAAACCCTTTGTCTTCCAAATACTCTTGCTTACTGACTACAGTAGACCTGATATCGGAAATGACCCCCTAAATTCTATACAAAAATGTGGCCCTTGAAGTTCCCCAAAAATGCCATCTGGGTTGCCACATATGCTACCAGAATTTGGGGTGCCATACGATATCACCATATGCTTATTAATAAATCCCCAATATTAATAAGCCCAAGAGGGTTCTTGCCTAATATTTAAAGAAGAATTCTAAATACCAGCACAGATAAACGAGGCAGCATGGTACATTTTAAGCCTTTATTTAGTGAGAAAGATGCATAGAAGAGTGGGAGCTTTATCTAAGAGAGAGAGAGGTAAATCTGGGTTCATACCCAGCACCAGGAACCAGCCCCGTGGTGGAGCATCTAGGCCAGGAAGCCTAAAGCGGGTAGTCTGAAGGCCACGCGCCCTGGAGGCTCAGGGCTACAGCAAGGCCCCTCCTGGCAAGAGGCCAGGGAAGAAGAGAAGGGCAGGACACACAGTGTCCCAGGCTTTTAACCCACTTCCAAAGGGGAGTGGTTAATTAACCTGATTGGCTTGTGGGCACCCAGGTGTGGCCAGGTAGGGGCAGGAGGTCACACAGGGGCGTGGTGAAGGTATCAGGTAGCACATGAGGTCACACAGGGGCATGGTGAAGGTGTGGTCTTCCAGCTCACAAAGCTAATGGATTTTAACCTGTATGCCTGCCTACTTCAGACCCAAAGCTGTTATCTTGTGGTCTGACTTACTAGTCTTATGTCCTTAACTCTTACAGCAGCACACACTCAGCCAACCAAGTGATCACCACAATCATCCAAAGGAGCTGGCAAAAGGTGCTTGCAGATGTCACATGGGTCTAGCCGTGTGTATCTCTCCCTGGAAGAAGAAATCTTGAAGTCACCAACAGCTAAACTGTTGCATTTAGATGAAAGAAAGAAGGTAATGGAGTTGGTATAATTTGTCGAGGAAATACTTGATTAGTTAAGACTAGCTTACATAAAATTCTTAAGTATTGTATTTATTTTCAACAATAGGTAGGTATGAGGCAAAGAAAAGTGATGGACTTACTACGCTGCCTGCATTTGAAAGAATTTATTCCAGTGAGTTGAGGGAATTGCACACATAACTAGTTGTGAGACTGAGACCTAGATGTATAGGAGTATGGATTTTCTGTGTTATTTGACTAATATATTTCAGTCCCTACTATCAAAACTAAAACACTTATCAGTGACACTAGAAAGAAACTGGATTTCAGTTTCAGATAACCATTGGATAAATTTGTCTGTTTTCCTAAGATCACAAAAATGATTATTATATCATAGGGTTTATTTTTATTATTGATTTGGGAAGTATAATCTTTTCCTTTATGTGTCTTTAACCCTTAAATTATTGGATTAAATTGATCAGGTGACTTTATGAAGACTAATTTCTTTGACTAGAATTGTCCTCTGATGGTGGATACTGAGGAAACATGTGTTTATGATGTACTTAGGTGTATAACACTTCTATCAGGATTATCACATTTGGTGATATAACCTGAATTAACTCATCTGAATCACAAATAAAAATCCTGAATGTCTGTTAGCAAAATGAATAGTGAATGATTAATCCCTCTGTCAGGATTTGGTTATCCATTCCCTCAAATTACCTTAAATGTCATTAAATTTTTGTTGCCTAGCTCCATACAAAATGAAATTCAGAGATGAGGTTTAAATAGAGAAAACTAAATGATATGCGTATTTCTTCTGAAATAAAACAGATACTTAGAATTCCAGGATTTTATGGTTCAAGTTTTTAAATTTGTGAACAACCCAAATACCTATTGTAAGAGGTAATATAAGATATTGCCAAATATAGGAGTTGAGTTAGTTATATGAAAGCCAATCAGTGGCTTATTATGCAACAATCACAATTCAGCATGAATTCAGGGTATACATTTATTTCCATAGACTCAAACGCTCACCTAGGGTCAGAAAGGGACTCTTAACATTTTACGGGGAAAATATTATTAAGAACTCAGGAGTTAGAGAACATTTAAAAGGTAACTCATGAGAATGTCAAAGATGAATTTCTTTTTTTAATCAAAGGTGAATTTCTTCTTTTTAAAGATTTATTTATTTAATTATTTGAAAGTCAGAAGTGGAGAAAGAGAAAGAGAGGTTCTTCCATCTGCTGGTTTACTCCCCACATGGCCACAACGGCTGCATCTGGGCCAATCTGAAGCCAGGAACCGGGACCTTCTTGTGGGTCTCCTACGTGGGTGCAGGGGCCCAAGAAGTTGGGCCATCTTCTGCTGCTTCCCCAGGCAAATTAGTAGAAAGTGGAATCAGAAGTGGAGCAACTGGGATTCAAACTGGTGCCTATATGGGATGATGGCACCACAAACGGTGGCTTAACCAATAGCGACATAGCGCTGTCCCTCAAAAATGACTTTATTTAAAGCACATTAACTTCATCATCTCCTCTGAACCTCTCAGTTCCTCTCTCCCCATTTCCAGGGATATCTGCCTAGGACTTCAGTCAAGGAAATATATAGATATTAAGCTTCGTTAATAAATAGTAAGGCTTTCACTTAAATCTATATCCAACTTCCAAATGTGTAACTCCTGCTGCTGCACTGGACCATGCCTGTAAGTACATGGCATGCTTAGGAGTGTAGGTCTCTCCAAAGCTCGAATACCACCGTGCTGCTTAGCCCTCTGTGTTCAAGCCCAAGATTCTTAAAGAGAATTTAGCTTCACCAGATTTCAGATCCTTTCTCTCCCAGAGAACATTGTGCTTCTATGGTGCTGGCCTACTTTTATTCCAAGATTGGAGCTGCATAAAACTAAACTTTGGCTCTTGGGAAGTTTAAGGTTGGCCTTGGGAAGTTTAAGGTTGGAATATTCTGAATGGTGCTTTTGTGGAAGCAGTACTCTGGGTCTCTTAAAAGCACACTTCACAGAGAGGAGTTGCATCTCTCTCAAATCCCACAGGCATCTCTCCATACTTAGAGAGTATAGAGAGAAAGAAGTCGCTAATGGAGTTTAAAAGGTTACCTTCATTAACTAAAAATAAATGTAAAATGAATGGCCTCCCTTCTAAAAGGGAGCATTCTGCATGGTCATTGTTAAATGAAATGAAAGAAAGATGAGTTTTGATGATGTTATCCCAGTGTGTGGGGCTCACTGCTGTTCATAACCGTCTGCCACCACACAGTCCTCCCTGGAACCCGATTGGACTCCAGGGCCCTCGTAATGTTCGAAGGTGTGTGCAGATCAATTTCCTGCATCATTTCTGCCATGGTAAATCATTTATTGGGATGAATGTTTTACAAAGGCAGGCAAGAGCAAAACTCATGAAAAATAAATATGGTAAAATACACTCGTCTGTGCTGCATCAGTCTTCAAGGCTTTGTCGTGTTTAAATTCTCTGTGGCATTGAAGCAGTTAGAACATTTCCCCTCATTTGGTTGCACTGTGGCCAGTTGAACTCAATTAACGCGTGGTGCCACTGAGGCCAAAAGGGTACATTTTATTTCCTCACATATCATTTGACTCACTCTATTCCATGACCACAGATTCCTTTGTCTGATCCCATGAGCAGCAGGGGCAGTTGTCAAAATAGGGAGTGGGGCCCGGCAAAGAGGGAAGGATTCAGTTCTACTCATCCTTACTACAGACAAAAGCAAGCCAGCCAGCAAACAAAAGCAAGGAAGTGCCACACCTGGTGTGCCACTGAGCCTGAGTTCTAAGAACTGACAGAATAGTATGCGTATTATGCACACTCAAAAGTTATTTCAAAGTAAATTATTTTAACCAGTGGGCAAAGTTAAAAGAATTGGTTTCCTCATGATAAAACTATTTTGTGACTGAATATTTGAGTTAAATCCATCCCTCAGCTGAAAAGGTGTCATAATAAGCATTAAAACAAAGCAAATAAAACCCTGACATGAATAGCAACAGTGAGGACTTTGGTCCCCAAACTCTAATGCTTCCTGTGTTAGATAAAATGATGGATAAAGTGCTAAGCTACGTGTCCTGATTTCATATCCGACACATTTCACAATGGGATCTAGTTCCGAACTCATGACTACCTGTAAAAGTTTTTTACTTTTTTAAATTATTTTTTACATTTTACTGATAAACAGAGACTAAAAAACCTCCCGAATGCCATGGAATTAGTGAGGTCGTACCAGGCTTCAAGTCAGCTCTGTCTGAAATTTGAACGATGCTGTGTGTGGCTGTGTCTGAACAGGTTCCAGGTAGAGCACTGGAAATGTGTCCCAGCAAGGTAAGCTCGTGTCAGTCATGAAGGGAGACAAAGAGGCAGCAGCATCTTCAATTGGAGTAATATAGAATGGAGCAGAATACGGATCCTCAAACGGGAAGTCAAAGATGGTAAATGACAGGAGAAGTCCTCTAAATGTCTCTCCTACGAGGACACCTTTGCTTGGTTGCGCCATCTTGACTGGGTTTTGATTAAATCTCTCCAGAACCTTCCTTTGGGAATTCTTCAGATTCTCTGGTGCTGTCCTTTGTCAAGAGGAGGAATTGAGAATATTTCTGATTGGCATTTCATTCCCAGAAGCATTCCGTAGATTTGAATTAATAACTCTTGTACACCCCACTCCCTCACTCTGCCCAGTCCATCTGCTACCCTGCCATATATCAATCTAAGAAGGACTTTACATTTAAAAAATCAGTTCCCAGTGCAAGGATATCAGTGATTCATCCTGATTTTAAACACTTCCTGAAATATGTCCAATCACATTTCTAGCTGTCTCCCCAGCATGTACACTCTGCTGTGGCCATATTTTCGTCACTTACATTGGGTACATTACTCTCTTCACCTTTGCTTAAGTGTCCTGTTATGTCCTGTAATTTTTTTTTTCCATCTCTGATGCGCACATCTGAATCAAGTCATTGAAAAATTGTTTTAATATTTAGAAAACCTAGTATAAAGGATTATTAAAAATGGTCCCTATGGGCCAGCATTGTGATGTAGTGGGTAAAGCTGCCATCTGCAACACTGGCATCCCATATGGGCACTAGTTTCTCTCCTGGCTGCTCCATTTCTAATCCAGCTCCCTGCTAGTGGCCTGGGAAAAGCAGTGGAGGGTAGCCTGAGTGCTTGGGCTCATGAGAGACATGAGAGACCTGGAGGAGGCTTTTGGCTCCTGGTTTCAGCCTGGCAGAGCCCTGGCCATTGAAGATATCAGGGGAGTGAATCAGAAGCTGGAAGATACCTCTGTCTTTCCCTCTCACTCTATAACTCTATCAAATAAATAAATTTTGAAAAATAAATAAAAATGTTCCCTATAGTCTAAAAAGAACCATTGCAAGGCTTATTACCAGCTTTTTCTACATTTTTAATGAAGCATAAATGTGTATATATATATATGTAATATATAAATATACCTTCAAAATATGGGTCACATTATACAACATTTTTACTTTTTACAGCATGGCAGTATTTTTTTACATCATTAATTATTTTTAAAAATTTGGTCTGGCATTGTGGTGTAGCAGGTAAAGCCAATACCTATGACTCGGGCATCCCATGTGGACGCCAGTTTGTGTCCAGGCTGCTTCACTTCCTATCCAGCTCCCTTCTAAAGGCTGGGAAAAGCAGCAGAGGATGGTCCAAGAATTGGAAGTGCCTGGCTTTGGCCTGGCCTTGCCCTGGCTTAGCCATGGGTATTGGGGCCACCTGGGGATTGAACGTACAGATAGAAAATCTCTCTCTCTCTCTCTCTCTCTCTCTCTCTCTCTCTCTCTCTGTGTGTGTGTGTGTGTATGTCTGTCTCTACTTCACTCTCTGTAATATTGACTTTCAATAAAATAAATCTTAATTAAATTGTACATCAACAGTCAGGACAAAGGCTGATCAAGTCACTGTTTCTCATAGTGTCCCTTTCACTTCAACAGGTTTCCTTTTTTGTGGTTGGTTAGTTGTCACCAATCAGGGAGAACATATGATGTTTTTATCTAAAAATATGAATATTTTCAAATCTCATTATTATTAAAAAACTACCCAGAAAATTACCTCAATTTATATTCACACCAACAAAATAAGACACTGTCTAATTCACCCTAAAGTTAAGTATTATCTTTATATTGCTTCCCAATTTTATAATCTTTTATCCCATTATGATTAATTTCTTCATTTGTTATTCAGTAGAGTTCAACCTTTAAAACTTAATGGTTATTTTTTTACAGTGATGTAACTCTGTGGCCTCTGCCTATTTTCTTGCTCTTCCATAAAAGAGTAACAAGAAAATGAAAATTATCAAATTTTTGTTTTACCCCAGTTTTCTAAATTCATATTGTTGAAATTAGGCAATAATTGGTAAACTTATTTAAAACCATATACAATTGTAATCAGTTACTGCTGTGGCTGCTTTTTTTTTTTCTTTTTTAAGAAAGAATGTGTGTCATACAAGGGTATGATTGCTCAATTTTCTATTTGTCAAATAGCTTAAATCTCTAGACTGTTGACTACAAAATGAAGGAGGAATGGGCTGGTTTTTTTCTTTTGTTTAATTAGAAAGACTGGTTTGATGTAAAACATGGGTAGGCTTTCCATCTATTCTAGATCCTGGCCAAAAAAATTTTTTTTTTCAAATTTTAGTTGTCACTAAGAATGTGAGTTGACTATTTTGATTGGAAGCCTAAGCAAGTGCCAGCATTGAAGTCCTTTCCAAGAAAACTAGAAGTGGAATCATTTGTCCTTCATTGTAATGTTTGAGTACAACCAGTTTAACATTTGCTATTTCTTTTGTTTAAAAGATTTATTTGAAAGGCGGAGTTTTATACACACACACAAACACACACACACACAGTCGTTTTATTCACTGATTGACTCCTCAAAAGGCTATAATGGTCAGAGTGGGGCCAGACCAAAGCTAGGTGCCTAGAACTTGTTTCCCAAGTGGGTGCAGGAGCCCAAGAACTTGAGCCATCTTTTGCTGCTTTCCTAGGGGCACTAGCGGAGAACAGGTTTGGAAATGGAGCAGCCAGGACTTGACTTGGTGCTCATATGAGATGCTGGTATCAGGCAGTGGCTCAATTCTCTGTACCACAATGTTGACCCCAAGTATTTGCTATTTCTCTGTTTTATTTTTTTCTTTTACACTTTTTTTTTCTTTTGCAAGAAATGCAATTTCAATTTCTGTTAGGTCTTGTAACTTGAAAGATTTCTGGATATTACTAAATGGCATATTTTTTGGCAAGGAACATGGAGTCTACCTATGCATTAGCAAAACCAGCTTACAACAGTTAGAATAGGAAAGGATTGAAATGTAACCTTTTTGAGCCCTAGTTTTCTAAACTGTAAATATTCACAGGTCTTGATAGGATGAATTCATGTATATGAAGCTTAGAACTTTGATTTCTTCCTTATCTTCTTTTATAATCCAACCTTATCTATGAAATTCTGATTCAAGTACTTATCTGATTTTGTGAATGGGAAACTTTTTGTTACAATTTCTCGTTCATAAATGCATGTCTTTTTTGAATGATAGGTCCAAAATTGTGAGCTAGATTGTTATCATAATTTGATAGAACATGTGTTAAGTAATTTCTTGGGCTGCCAATAAAAACATGCATTTTTATCTTTCAGGTAGAATCCAAGTTAATTTTGGTAAGTAAAAAATCACAGAAAATCAGCAAAGTTGTTGAATAAAGCCAGTGATTGAGACAGGCACCTACTTATACATAACATTTCCTTCAAACAATCTATACCTACTTCACCATTATGCATAAGTTTACCTTAGATGGGAGATCTTTAATAAGTCTCGGATCTGGCTCAGTGTTCCCCAGACTTATAGAGCCAACTTGGAAAAAATAATACCCAGGCACCCAGCCATTGCACATCTCCTCAGGCAGCTGTTAAGAATGATGTTGCGAGACACATTGCTAGAAATGAAGGCTTTACAGCTGTTTGAGAAAATGTCCTCCAATTTGTAAGCAGTGCTATTCCCCCTGCACTATACACTGATCCAAGGTGAAAGGGGAATCCATGTTATCCCTAGTTAACTTCAAGATTTCTCTTTCCTCTAAAATCCATTTGGTAACTATCATTTCCTTAGTTCAATAAGAATAACATTGTGTGCTGTGTTTTGAGTTTTAATTAAAACAAAAAAAGCCCATATTTTATTTCTTTACACAAACTCGCTTGTATAGAGCCAAAGCATGAAATCTATGTGACATTTTTTCTTTATCCCTTGTATTCACATCTCTTTTGTCTCTTATCTTTGGAGTCCTAGCTTGCTGTGCAGATGTATAAAATTAGTAGGCCAGTACCTGAAGCATCAAATTAAAACAAAAATACTTGCTGATCAGATAATAATTAACCTGTTTCTGTATCACTTTCCTGTTGGATATAAAGTTCACTTGCAAAGTGGTTTTCTATTTTATGCTACTGTTTTTGTAGGACCATAATTAGAAACTCTGAAGAGATAACTTCTCAATCACATTAGGATTTGCACAAAATTTACTGATGCCCAAGGCATGTTCGCAGAGTTGGCTGATTCCAAGTAAGCTAATTTACAATGGGTAATAGTGGGACTTTACACTGAATTCCTTTCGTTTTCCTTTTTACTTTCAAGACTGAGATTGTTCGAAATATTGACTGGGGTATAGAAGTTGAAAACTTGATTGATGACAAAAACTAATTATGCTCCCTTGACCTAATCCTGTTAATGAGATGATTACAGCAAATTTCTAGGAGTTTGTCTCATAGAGCAAAGAAAACACAATCTATTAGTGAGGGGGTCTTATCAACTGTTTCCCTTATCAATTGTTAGGAAGTTATAGCAACTAAAGACACAGGCTTGCTCATTAGGTTTGGTATTTGTCAGTATGCACAGTGGTGTCTGAAGGACCCTGAAAGTTACCTTTAACTTTAAGTTTAGGTCAGACAATGGGTTGTCATGTTTTGCCTAGCATCTTTAATAAAACATTTTCTGGCTTATATTCATCATCTAAACAATATTCTCTGATCCATATTATCCCAAATGAGAGGCTCCTTTAAATCCTTCCTTGACCACGGAATAGTCCATGATGTTATTTACCTTTAATATGATACCTTAGAATGTCAAGATGCATTCTTAGGAGAAGTGATTCATTACCTAAAGAACCTCGTATATATCTCAAAGACTCAAAAAGGAGCCAAATTTTGCACTGTTTTGTTTGATGGATTCAAAGAAAACCCCATATTCATATTAAAAATAATTCTCTACCAGACGTATGAAAGGAATAAGACTTACTTACATGTACCGAACATAGAAACTCTTCAAAGTCTTTGCTTCTCAGTGGTGTGCTTTTTAAACTTCTCAAGAATGAAAGGTGGGCAGATCAATGTTCATATTCCTATTATAAAGATAAGAAAATGAAGAACATATGAATTAACTGATTTGTGTTAGGTAACAGTTCTTAACATTTTCTGAGTCACAGGCTCTTTTAGAAATATGATTATAAACCATAGACTCTATCCCAGAAAATGTACATGGAAAACATACCAATACTCTTTACATCTAATTTCAGGTTAATAATCCCTGGACCAGGTAATAAGTATTAGACTAGTCAGGATATAAGCCCAGTTAACCCTCCTTTCAAACTTAATCTTTTTCCTTCTCCATGTTTTGTCCTATTATTTGTAGCAAAGATGGACTTAGAATATTCTGTCTCTCATAATGTTGTGTAAGATTCAGTATCTTTTTACAGAAAATATACCTATTACATATTTTTTCTTTCTGTACAATATGCTACTGAGCTATATAAAACTTGTGTAAATTAATTCTGCTCATTTCCTCTTCCACACAATTTCTACTCAAGTTTCTTTTTTCCATGTTGCTTTCCTAGTCCCTATGGGATGTGGAGACAGCATATGCTGATATTACAGTTTCAGACTGTACAATTTGTGCTTCACACATCAAAGAACGGGAACTTCATAAGCTGTGCCTTCCTTCCCTGCTCTTCCACTACAGAAACAGTATATTAATTACATCTCTAAATATTATTATAATGATGTCAATGTTAACTTGTAAATTAGAGTCCTTATGAGTTATGGGAGTTGACTTTTTGTGTTCCTCTCCATTGTTTTTGAGCTTTGGAAAAAGAATGGAGAAAAGAAAGACTAGAATGACTGTGTATAACACTTTGGTAGAACAAAAACCTTACACAAAAGCATCTGTGTCCTTTGTTACCTAATTGCTTTCTCTCTGTACACTTCTTATTTTCTGATCTCAAATAGGGATAACATCTTTTTCTGTCTTTTCTCTTGAAAGGAAACTTCATTAACAAATTAATCCAATGCTTTTATTTTTAGTTTACTTTTTATCACTTTTTGTCACTAGATTTTAAATGAAGAGAACATTTGAATTAGAAAAAACTGCAAACTCTTTTATATTGAGTACTTAAACACAATCATCATAATTAATTTCAGTACAGAGGTTGAGTATTCTACCATTGCTCTGAGCAGTTTTCTTTGGGAGACGCACAGCATCAGATCTGAGTGTGTGTAAGTTTTCTTGGTCATTGGTTCTCTATTCTGTACTGCTTTGCTTTCAAGGAAGGCTGCTACTGCTCCTTATGACCTGTACTGCAGACCTTGTTTCCTTATAGCTCCTTGTGTATGAGGAGTCTAATGAGTTGTCTCTCAGTAGCACAATTTGAACCTCGTTCAATCCCATTTTTTTATTTTTGAAGATTTATTTTTTATTTATTTGAAAGGCGGAGTTTCAGAGAGAAAGAGGGTAAGACCGGTATCTTCTGTCTGCTGATTCGCTCCCCAAAAGGCCACAACAGCCAAGGCTTGGCAGACAGAGCCAGAAACTTCTTTCAGTTCTCCCACATGGGTGCAGGGGCCCAAGCACTTGGGCCATCTTCCTCCGCTTCCCCAGACCCTTTAGCAGGGAGCTGCATTGGAATTGGAGCACCCAGGATGTGACCCGGAACCCATATGGGACCTCAGTGTCATCGCAGGCCACATTTTACCTGCCATGCCACAGGGCTGGCTCCTGTTCCATTGTTCTTATTTCATCTCCTTGATGAAGACATGACCTTCATTTTCATGATGGCATTGACATTTTTTTGTCACACTTACTTTATCATTCTGTATCATTGTCACTTCCTCTTGGCATGCCAAGGAATTATCAGTCAATATAAGCAATCTGGAATTGTGACTAGCACCAGGCCGAAGGAGGAAACTTGAGGGAAAGTGGAGGATGGGACACAAGGTGGGAGCAGTCCTTCAGGAAGCAGAAGTGAGAGGACAGGGGTACCATGGGATAAAGTTAATGCCAGTTGCTTTAATCACATTCAGTAATAATGCACAGCTCCAGTTTGGACTATAAGAGTAAACTTCTAGAGTCTTGATTTCTATCTATCTCTTCTGTTTTTTTTCTTGTCATTTTCTTATGTGTGTGAGCGTATGCATGTGTATCCATGTGTGCCCACATATCTCCCACCCCCAGCTTATCCCATTTTATTATTATTTTTTGCTCTTAGAATTCCTCCCCGCAATGGCCCAAGTGCTTGGGCCCCTGCACCCACATGGGAGACCAGGAAGAAGCACCTGGCTCCTGGCTTTGGATTGGCGCAGTGCTTGCCTTAGTGGCCATTTGGGGAGTGAACCAATGGAAGGAAGACCTTTCTCTCCGTCTCTCTATGTCTCTGTTTCTCACTGTCTATAACTCTACCTGTCAAATAAATAAATTAAAAAAAAAAAGAAAAAGAATTCCTCCCCCCATACTTTCTGTTTAAATCTGTACCTGGATTTAAAAAGACTGCCTTCAATTTGTAATTCATTATGGTTTGTTGAAATTCTTTCTTCATTAACAATTCTTATGGCCTTAATAATAAGTTCTAGCAGGGCCCAGTGTTGTGGCTCACTTGGTTAATCCTCCACCTGTGCGCCGGCATCCCATTTGAGCGCTGGGTTTTAGTCCTGGTTGCTCCTCTTCCAGTCCAGCTCTCTGCTGTGGCCCTGGAAAGCAGTGAAGGTTGGCTCAGGTCCTTGGACCCTGCACCAGCGTGGGAGACCAGGAGGAAGCACCTGGCTCCTGGCTTCGGATCTGCACAGCAACGGCAGTTAGTGGCCATTAGTGGGGCGAACCAACAGAGGGAAGACCTTTCTCTCTCTCTCTCTCTCTCTCTCTCTCTCTCTCTCTCTCTCACTGTCTAACTCTATCTGTTAAATAAATAAATTAATTAACCTTTAAAAAAATAAGTTCTAGCAAATCATAGAAAATGACTTGTGTTGTTGTGACTAGCTTATATTTTAATAATTATATTTTGTTGAAATGTGTTTAAGTATATATGGCAAACAAGGGAAAAGTACATCAAAACTACCCTTTATGTAAAGTAATATTTTTGCAATAGTTAATATAACATCTGTTAAAAATGTTAAGGCTTGTTTTTCTGACATAGTTTAGTATCTGATATATTTACCTATTGATCAGCTGATCAGTGATATTCAAGTCATTATTTCTGCATTTCTTTTGGCCTTTGGTCAGTGATTATTGCATAATATTCCCAGAATAGCTGCCTCAACTCTCAGGCAGGAAGGAGAAGGGGAAAGGAATTATGGCACCTATTGGTCCCTTTCATTAAGAAAACCAAAAGTCTTCCTATTAGGCCTCAATAAACTTTGGTTTATGTCTTACTGGTTATGTCAGTGATCAGTTCTATCTCTCATGATCACCCTACCCACAGAGAGTGATAAAAAATAACCGTTTATCTTTCCCAGCATCTACAAAGGAGGTGGCATGAGGAGTATTGTAAGTAGATGCGTGAGTTAACTGAAGAACCACATTTCTTTACTGGAAGATAATTACAAAATAGTTCAACAACAAATACACATACACACACAGGCTAGATAGAAGTATAAAACAAGTCATAACTCAAAGGATGAAACTACAGATGGTTCTTGGCAAAATATTCGCTATCTTTGTGTGTCCTTTCTTTAAACTATGCATTGTGACTCTTCTCAGCAATTGATTTTGTCTGGATATAAATAAGAGCTTAACAATGTAGATTAGCTAATTATGAATTGATCAGTAGGATTTACAAAATGAACTACCATAAATGCTTCTAGAAATCTTGTGTCTTCTTTAATATCCTTGGATAGTCAACAAAGATTTTAAAAATGTGTCTGTCTCAGTAGCTTTTCTTCCTCTACCATTCAGAGTCATATTTTGGTTATCTTAGTAGAGAAAGTGAAAATATGTTGCTTTTCTCATGCCATCTTTTCTACTTTATAGCATAAGTTCAAGAATTTTGGTAAAGCTGGGCCTCTTATGGCTAATTTGATTCATGTGATGCCTTAAATGGGGACAGGAAATTTAGGTAGGCATGAGACAGTTCCATGGGCCTGCAAATCCATTTATTATTGAGCTGGAGAATTACAGAGGTGAATGTTTCTCCCTGCAACTGGGAAGCATCTAGGGAGAGTTTTCCGAGTCCTTATGCCCTCACATGCTTTAGTTTGTATCTTTCTGATTCTGTAAGGAGCAAATTGGTGAATTATAGGTCTGTAGTGAAGGGTAATCATTTGTTAGCTTATGTAGGGTGCCTTTCCTTGATTGCAGTGTTCAGCATTGAATATATTCACTGCACCTCGGATCCATTTGTTGGAATGTAAATTATATGAAATGTTTTTGAATTTATAAAATTCAAACACACTGTTGAAAGTCATGGGTTGTGAACTAAAGGCAATGTATTTTGCTTTAAGTGAATACTTTATTAGGCTTGGCAGTAGAAAACTGTGAACATAATGTTTTTGTATACCTACTATGGTACTATTTGGTAATACTGTGGAGCCAAATAATTTGCTTATGCTAACACAATGGGAATGACAAAATATTTTATACATTTTCTAATTATTCTTTGATTTGTTCCATAATTTAAATGTATTCTCATTTATTTAGATGTTTCTGGAGTACTCAGTTTTAGAAAAATTATCATGGAACTTTTACATGTCTATAATAGAGATCTCTAGCTATACAATACAGCAGTACTTTATTTTTTTCCAGAACCCACTGAGATACTAAGGTTTGTTCTAGAACTATTGTATATCTCATGATACTTCCCCCTTCCCAAACCATCCTTAGCTTATGACACTTAAATGAAAAATTGTACAAGATTTTCCTTGCCTTACAACCTACAATCTATAAACACACTTAGCCTTCACTGATTATGAATTAACTGATGCTACAGTTTTGCTGTCACAGTTGATGAGAACCTATAATTAGTGCTCCCAGGTGTGTTTTGGGAGACATAGGACAGGTACATTCTGGGAACTCTTTCATTTCCTGATGTGCATTCTTCAGATTACAGAATTGTCAACCTGTAGGTTTTTTAGAAATGTAAAGAAAATCCCATGTAGCTAGAAAGAAGGAATTAAAGTAGCAACTTATGCCATGGTGTACATTAGTGTCCCATGTCTCATCAGATGATATTTGAATGATTGTTTTACCTGTAGACTGGTGTTTGCCTCATTCTGGGTGGTATATTGCCCAAATGCACTGGACCATCTGTGGTAAATTGTACAAAAGAGAATCTTCTTGGGCTTTGAAATACACTAATGGATTTTATGAAGATGATGGACTACATAAACTCGGGATAGGACTCACAGTGTGGCAAAAGTTTCTTTGTTCTCATTACTCTTAGGTCCCAGAGAAGTAAGGGCATTATGCTTATCTGTCCCATTTGTCTCAGTTTTTACAGAGTGAGTTATGTGGCTTTCCCAAGATCTGCAGAACAAGCACAAAGTAAAGCAATTAAAAAGGTGATTGGATGAGATATTTCTCCTTGCTGACAATGTTCTCTTTGCTTTGTTAGAGGAATGGGGTTATTCTGAAATGCCTCTATGCCTATTTTTCTCATTCTTGATATGTTCAGGAAGACAAGAAAATATTTTACCCAAATTATATAAATTGTTATTATTTCATCAACACAGTTGTGCCTCTTGACATTTGTAGAGAGACTTTTATTACTTGTTTTTGAGGCAATGCTCATAACTCCCTAGTAAATAAGAAGAGGCTTGTACATGCTCTTCATAGGTAAGATCTTTGATGTGCTCAGTAATTTCATATGCATGGGCATTAAAGAGGCACCTGGCTTGTATAAACTATGTGGAACAGTTTAAAAGAGTATGTCATTCTTTCCTTGAACATACATTTATTAAGTGTCCATTATATGCCAAACTGTCCAAGGTGTTATGAAGAAAAAGATAAATAAGATAATAGGAAAGCCTCTGCTCATGGATCTCAAAGATTAATAGCAGAAATCATGCAAACAATTAAGAACAATACAGTGCTCCAAGTATTGAAATAAATGACCTTATAAGCAGGGTGATGGCTCCTTGTAATGGATGCACCTGTAATCCTGTAATGTTACATGCAGTACCCCATATGTGCATAATTTTTTCAAGCCACATTATCGTAAGATATTAGGGTTGTAGTGTAAAGAAAGTCTTACAGCCAGGGGCCCAGGAATTTATAAACACTGTTTTGTTCCAGTTGCTTCTCTCTCATGAAGTTTCCAAATGAGCTGAACTTGATAAAGGCCGAAATTGCTTATGGGTCCTAATGCAAGGCTTTCTGAAAGACTGTATGGATACTTGGGTCCATGCCGGACTCACTGCCCTGTAGAGGTGCAGTCATCTCACCAACCATCCCGTGGATAAAATTCGGCAACCGATGACCTGGATTGTGTTCCATCAAATTAGCCACTCTTCTCTTTGGTTGCTACTAGAAGAAGATTTAAAAGGAAAATGGTGACGGACAGACAATCCATTATCTATTGATAATAGGGTAAAGAGTGGTGCCTAGGAAACATGAAACAAGCTGAGATTTAAACCTTACGTTTTCACCAAAGAAGCAGTGGCAGAGGTTTTTGGAGAAAGACTGATGGCACAGTTCCCGCTACCATAACTCTTCTTCAAGAATATCTATATCTTAATATAACATCATATATATTAACAATACCTACACATGCCTTAATATATATAATGCAGCAAGATGAGGTTGATAGATGATTTTTTTTTCAAGTACCTAGTTCTTAAATAATCTGGATTAAGAAAACATTCAAAAAACTGGTTTTGGAGGTAGCATGACATAGACAAGATAGATTTAAATATGGAAAGGCGGGATAGGATAGAATGAGTAGGTAGAAAACACTGAAGAATGGCTTGGGGGCCACTGGTGATTCAGTCAGTGTGTCAGATTATAAACAAAGGAAAATAACTGACTAGCTGTAGTAGGATCAGCAGACAAGCAGTCCCATCTAGGAAGAATGGGATTCTCTGCTACTGAGAGCCCAGAGAAGGTCATGCCACAAGAAGTCAGCTTAGATGCTGCCACTGATAGGTGACTAGTGGTTAGTGCACCTTAGCTATGCATGTCCATGAGCAGCATTGTAAATTCTTGCTCTTTGAAACCCCAGGGTCATCACATTCCTCCTTTCAGATCCAAAGTCACAGGTCAATTCAGCATCCTGGATGCCAAGTTAAAAGAGAAGGGATTGCTTGAGCACTTTCGGCTTTTTTAGCAAGAGGAAAGGGGGCTCTTTTCATTGAAATGTGTGCATTGAGACATACCACATTCCCACCCCCTAACCCCCCACACCCCCAAAGAATCCGGAACTGGTTAGTCGGAAACAAACTATAGGTGTCTACTGCATCCAGGAAGCCTTTTGTTCTGAAATCTCAAATTTATCTCCACTGTGCTGACCACACTCAGAAGCAGATGAGCAAACTGATAATCAGAAGCACAGTAGCTGTCTTAAAGACCCAGTGACTCCCAGAGAAATTTGGACAGACTTGAAATAGGAGGACAGGGGCCGGCGCCGTGGCTCACTTGGTTAATTCTCCGCCTGCAGCGCCGGCATCCCATATGAGCGCCAGGTTCTGGTGCCAGTTGCTCCTCTTCCAGTCCAGCTCTCTGCTGTGGCTCTGGAGGGCAGTGGAAGATGGCCCAAGTGCTTGGGCCCCTGCACCCTCATGGGAGACCAGGAAGAAGCACCTGGCTCCTGGCTTCAGATGGGTGCGGTGCCGGCCGTAGCGGCCATTTTGGGGGTGAACCAACGGAAGGAAGACCTTTCTCTCTGTCTCTCTCTCTCACTGTGTATAACTCTACCTGTCAAATAAATAAAAAAGGAAAAAGAAATAGGAGGACAAGTGGTAATAGTAGCAATTGGAGGTGAATGAAAAAGTCTAAGAGTGAGTCAGCCAAGTGTGTTACTGATGCAACTATAACTTGTAAAAATTCATTTAATTTTGATGGCTTTTAGTATCTTCAGCAATGAAATGCAGGAAGGATTTCTAATTGACTGTTACATATCCTCATATGCATTCATGTATTCATCAAATATTTATTTTTTATCTTCACACTAGCTAGTAATCTAGGCATTGGATAACAGTAAGCAAACCTAACTGATTTGTAACTTTCATAGAGCTTCTATTGGATATATATACTAAACTTATAGGATATATATACTAAACTTATAGGATAACTGGAGAGGGCTAATTAAATCAATAATTGTGTTTTGAATATCCTGAATTTGAAATGACTATTAAGTAACCACTTAGAAATGTCAGAGTAAAGGGAAGGACTGAAAATATAATTTTAGTGTAATAGGCATACAGTGTGGTATTTACAGTCATAAAATGGCCTTAAGTCCTACAAGTTGTGAGGATAAATTACAAAGAGGGTCAAAAACTTAATCCTTGAGTATTCTAATATTTAGGTATCTATTATTACAGACACCATTGAAAGAGAATTTGACTCCTGCGATATAGGAAGAATTGAGGACAGTTAAGGAGAAGTGGTTCAAATCTATCAAATGCACCTTTGTGTGTGCTTTCAGTTAAGTGCTATTGATGAGAACGCATCTGAAAGAAGTGGGGAACACAATGGAAGATGAGAATGTGGAAACACAAAGTATGCTCAATACTATTAGGAATATTGTTAAACCACTGGTGCCATATGCTGAAGTCACCGTCATAGATCTCTTCTAATTATAGGGAGAACCTTTGTATTCTAGGGTCAGAGTCTTCATATAGTTGCATCTATATCATATGTCTTTGCTGTGAAACAAGGACAGGTAAAAGGGAAGTTCGATAAAGGTGGTGTCCTAGCTCCAAACAAGACTCACATAATGGGAGATTATCTAAATGAAAAGCGGATTTTCAGATATTGTGTCTGCATTGTATCTTTTGCACTCATTGTGATCTCTCATTCCAAATGCAACTACAATCATTTTGACCACCATTCTTCAACATCTGTCTAGTAGTTTTTTTCTTCCTCCAGCTTCTGTCTGTTATGAGTCATTACTATATTAGATTAGTTTTCATCTGTGTCTCTGATCATCGCACCTCCAGATAGAAAATACTCAATCTTTCCCCTAATTTTCTATTTATTTCAGAATAAATTTCTATTTATTTCAGAATAAAATCCAAATTCCATAATCGGGAGTCTAAAGCACTTCATGATTAATTCACAGCCAGTTTTTTTTTTTAAGTTTTTATTTTCTGATTTTTTTAAAGTACCCTCCACAACAAGACTGAATTATCATTTAAGGTGGATTTTTATTTTTGCATAATGCTACTCAGTTACCATTTCTAAAAGTGTCCCCATGTTTCTGTCTACTCTTCGAGTAAACCTCCTAGAATTCTACTCCAGGAGGAAATCCATTTTCCATACTGGATGCACAACATCATTGAGAATTTTGTATGTATATGGGGGTATATATGACACACATAACATATACATACATGCATTACATAACAGTAGCAAGGATATATTCTGACAAATGTGTCATTAGGCAATTTAGTTGTACAAATATTATAAAGTATATACAAACTAAGATGGCTGCAACATCACTAGGTATGACAATATTATGGTACTACTATCATATATGCAGTTTATGATTGATAGAAACATTTTTATGTGGCCAATTTGTATGTATACATAGAGACTTCTTTGTTAATTTCATTTTAATTTTTGGATTACCCAGTCTTTAGGCTTGAGCATTTTGCATCCTACAGCTCTGTAGAAAACTATAGCCCTTTCTCAGTTGGCCCAAGATATTCATGATTTTCCAGGGGTTAAAATTTCTTGATCACTTCTGCCTCTGAATCTCTTGAATGTTGTCTTTTTATCATTTAATTCAAGTGAAACATATCCTTGTGTTGTTTCTCACACAAATAAAAATCAGTTAAACAAATGAACGACAAAAACCTACTGAAGATGTGGTTACAAGGAAGGATCTGGTTTTCCCAACACACAAACTGGATTTTTGATTGCATATTTGACAGTCCTATGCTTAAATAGTCTTTTGTTTGTTCCACAGCGAAAAGGTTCCAAATTTCCCCCATATGTAGCAACTATTTTTATACTACCTTCTGAGAAGGCCACTTCCTTTCATTATTTAACTTTTGATTACAGTTCAAATTTTTTTCTTGGTTACCAGGTTTCTAAGCCATCTATGATTTGGGCTTCATCCTTTGTATAGAGTGGCCTATCCTACCATGTATACTAAAATCATTCACTTCACAAAGGGCACTCTTAAATGTTAGCTGTTAAATTTTTTTACCTGATTATGAGTTTATAATACTCATATTTCACTAGGCAAAAAAATTTTCAGCACTTAGAATCATATATATGTGTTCTGACATATGGGGCATTGAGTAAATTAGGATGAATGTGTGAATGCTTCTTAGTGTTTTTCTATCAGGTGAAGTTTTTTTTTGTTTTGTTTTGTTTTGTTTCTATTTTTGACAGGTAGAGTTGTAGGCAGTGAGAGAGAGACAGAGAGAAATGTCTTCCTTCCGTTGGTTCACTCCCCAAATGGCTGCTATGGCCGGCACTGCACCAATCCGAAGCCAGGAGCCAGGTACCTCCTCCTGGTCTCCCAGGCGGGTGCAGGGCCCCAGGCACTTGGACCATCCTCCACTGCCCTCCCGGGGCACAGCAGAGAGCTGGCCTGGAAGAGGAGCAAACAGGACTAGAACTGGGTGCCCATATGGGATGCCGGCGCTGCAGGCAGAGAATTAACCAAGTGAGCCATGGGAACAAAGTGTTTATTTTTGTATTTCTCCAAGTAGTTTATTCAAAACTCAGCAGAAATGCATAAGAATGGGTCTAAATATTATTTATAGTAAGTAAATCATGTATCTAGTTGAATAAATATTTATTTAAAAAGAGTGAGCAGAGACCATGAGTTCTGGTGGGAGAGACATCAGGTTGGGTTGAGATGGCAGTCAAGGACATTTCTGTTTGCACCAGTGTGTTGGTTGAAGTTTGTGTTGGTTTCTGTTTGCTGTTACTTCTGTATTTAAATTAAAGACAATAAAGTCTTCAGGACTCAGGAAACCTAGGTATATTGCTCACTGATACACAATGGCATTCATATAGAAGCTGCTTCCACCATTCTCATTGGTTTCCCAGGATGTGTCAGGTCTCCCCTGTGGGACAATACTACCTCCTCCTGGCAGACACTGCCTTGTGTTCCATATATAGCTCCACAGTACTTAGGTGTTCAATCAATTTTTGTTAAAGTGAATTGATTAGAATTGGGAAGTCCTATGAGTTTCTGGGTATTGACTCTCATCTTTGTTCCACTTTAGAAATGGCAAAATCTTTTATGTTCTCCAGAGACGAAAGCATATACCCAGTGCTTCTAAGTAAAGACTTTTTTTTTCTACATTGAATATTGAAAAATTGAAGAAAACAAATGAAAATGAATGAAATCTATAAAGATGAAATAATGGAATATCCTTTTTTAGATGAATCAACAAAACCAATACTCTAAAGACAGGGTATTTAATCAAATAAATAAATCAAATGCTAAGTTAAATTAAAGGCCATCAAAGAGAAATAGTTTTTCAGATCTTTAACAAGGATGAAAAATTGAACCATATGTCAGAAATAAGAATGTTTTGTTTTTGTATAACATAGCAATGTTTCTCAAAATGTGGCTTGCATGAAAAATAGTCCAGGGAGGGAGAGCTCTTACTCCTCGAAAGAGAGAGGCTGTTTAGCTAGAGCAGCGCCTGTGATAGGCAGATTCTCGAATGGGAAAACAAGTGTTTTGTTTTGAAATCTGCTAGTAAGATCCATGCAAATAGAAGACGAAGTAGTTTATAAAATAAAAATTCACTTTAGATACTCAAATAGGTAATAGAGATGCTTTAGAAATGTTTTAATCCCCACTCTCCAAATTAATATGCTCGAGTGCCATTATAATGCCTGAAACAGGGAATAAAGCATTTTGGATCTGTTTTCAACCAGCTGAATTTGGATTTCAGACACCACTACTCAATCCCTGAGTAACATAAGCAAGTCACCCACAATAGTCTCAAATTCAGTGCCTTAATTTATGAAATAAGGGGAGCAATACTTTCTTCAAAGCATTAGTAGATTTTTTTCTATACAGGCCAGAAAGTAAATATTTTGAGTTTCATGGGCTAGATAGTTTGTTACACCTCAACCCTGCCATGGTAGTATAAAAGTAGTCATGGACAGTGTATGAATGAACCATGGCTGTATTCTGATCAAGCTTCATTAGCAAGAATAGACGATGACCTAAGTTTGCCCTGTGGACCAGTCAGCTAACCCATGTCAGGCACTGACTTGAGTGGTGGCAATGGTCACAAATAAACCAGATACAGTAGATAACCCGCATAATATCTGCCATATAGAGAATCTTGAATAAATGCATTGACCCAGTGCATCAGTTGAGAAATCAAAGAGTAGATTTGACCTGATGAGTATAATTACTATCTCCAAACTTAGTATTTTTCTATTTCACACACCACTTTTTGTTTTTATGAGATCACTTCATAGTCCCCACTGAAGTCCCAAATTTAAAAAGGCATTACCATTGTGCAGTTAGAAGTTTGTTAAACTCTTTTCTTAAAACATTTCTGAAACAATTGGCTTAGGATACTCAGGAAAGCTCAATGCTGGGACTTAGACAAAATTCTCTATAACATTCTTCACTTAGCAGTGCTCCATGGATGAGAACTAGAACATAGGAATGAAGTTTTATAATAAAATAATTTTGAGAAAAGATGTTTTTATTACATAAGTCCCCACAGTCTTTGATGTTAAAAAGGGGTTGAGGGGGCCTGCATGTGGCATAGAGGGTAAACCCACAGCCTGCAATGCCAGTATCTCATTTGGGCACCAGTTCCATGACCCGGCTGCTCTACTTCCAGTCCAGTTCCCTGCTAATGGCCTGGGGAAAGGAGTAGAAGATGCCCCAAGTGTTTGGGCTCCTTCCACCATCGTCTGAGACGTGGATAATGCTCTTAGCTTCAGCCTGGCCCGGTGCTGGCCATTGTGATCTGGTGGGTGCAAGAGGACTACATTCTGCAATTTCCCAAGTATTGTTTAGGACATTTTAAAATTAAATTTCACACATCTGCAACAATTTGGCGAATGCAGTCTTTGGAAAAAAAACTGTTTGGGTAAACCCTATTCTGTAATATAAATTGAATTTTGGTAATTTTGGTAAATATGAAATAAATGGTGGGAATTCACACCTCTGAAAAGGAACTTGGTAAACCTAGGCAAGCAAGGTGCTAGCAATTTACTGTTAAAATTCTTTAACTTTTTCATTCAACCATTTCTTCTTTCACTTATTCAATGGCATTTCATTATTGTTTTCTTTTCAAGGTAGAACAGTATTCTTTCAGAAAGTAAGAGGCAGCTTTATGAATAGAAAGTTTAGAGATTCTAAAATAAATGGCTAAAATCTGAGCCTCTTTGTTTCACATCTATAAAAATCTTACTGGGTTTCATGGGAAGATAAACTTTTATTTCCAAAGGAACTTGAAAGTTATATGAAGATAAAAGAGGCGCTATAGTGAGTGAAGTAGAGTAACATTTGGCAATAACCTGCTGGAGATCTCATCTGAATTAGAAAGAACTCTGATAACAGATCTCTTATAGTTTAGATCCACAGAAGCCTGAAATAGGGTTGAGTCATCCTAGTTGAAACCAATATTCTTGAATTAGAGTCATTTGAAAGGTTTGATCATAAATTTTATTTAAGCAGAAATAAGGGAGATGAATGATTTTCAGGTAGTCCTCTGAGTGTCTAACAGCACACTTCTCCTTTGGACTTGAAGAAACACTGGAAAACACAAACTAGTTCAACTAGGAAACTTCCCTAAATTCAATATCACCGATCACCATTATTTCTGTCACAAGGCTTTCCTGTGATGTTGGTACCAGAGAGGACACAAATAGTTTTATGAGTATCCTGATATAGAGAAACAAGTATCTTCTAATTCTTAATGTCTTTCACCCTTCTCATTCTCACCCCCTGCCACACACATGCATAGTGGTTAACTTTTCAGAACTGTTTTCAGTATAATAATTTTAACTGCATTTTTATTCTTGTACAAAATCAGCCCAAAACAATACTATTTATAGGACAACTGAGACAAGAAGCTGGATCTATACTCTGATAAACTGTGGAATTTAATGATGCCTTTATATGTTACGGATGTGTAGTAATCTGTGTTTCTACAGTGTTTGATGTTAAATGTACTTAGAACAATCAATTAAGGTTTACTTTTCAATATAAAGTAGAATTGGTGACTAAGACCACCCAACCCAAAATTGAGAGTGTTGAACCATTTTTAGATTAATATAAATTTTCCAGTAGCAATATAGAAGAGAATTACACATCCCAAATACTTAGCTATGTTAATTCTATGGTTAAAATTCAGGCAGGGAGAATATATGTAATAGTGTGCAAAGCAATTTCTGTAAGATGGGTGAAACATGGCCTTCTCTTAAATTAAAATATTTTTTTTATTTGACAGGTAGAGTTAGACACTGAGATAGACAGAGAGAAAGTTCTTCCTTCCATTGGTTCACTCCCCAAATGGCCGCCGCAGCCAGTGCTGCACCGATCCGAAGCCAGGAGCCAGGTGCTTCTTCCTGGTCTCCCATGAGGGTGCAGGGGCCCAAGCACTTGGGCCATCCTCCACTGCCTTCGTGGGCCACAGCAGAGAGCTGGCCTGGAAGAGGAGCAACCGGGAATAGAAGCCTGCACTGATATAGGTTACCGGTGCCACAGGCGGAGGATTAACCAAGTGAGCCATTGCGCTGGCCTTTAAATTAAAATCTTAAAAAATTCTAAATCCCCCTAGAAATGGATTGGAACAAGGCTGGGTGGAGAGTGTGACTTGACCTTCAGATTAAAATTGTAGGTTTGTGAAGACTGAGGAGGACCTATCTACCCAGCTCGGTAGGTAACTCAAGATGATGGAAATAGAATCAGAAGACATGCTATTCCTTAGAGAACAGCTGCCCAAATCCACAAAGAGGATATTTTTGCTTTCTCCTTATGTGACAGACAAGTAACACCATTCCAGGATCTATCATTATTAATATCACATATGAAATGAAAATGGTCCAATTCAGAGCACACAATTCTCATTATTTTTTCAGTCTGTAACCCTTGAAAACTGGATATCAATTGCATTCATTCCTTTTCTTCATACAGCATTGAAAAATGGAGAGGATAAAATGCTGAGAAATATTTAGGAAAGAACCTGAAGTTAATTGATGGAATTAATGACAGAAATACAAAATGAATTGTGAAAAAGAAAAGTAACTTAATCTTAATAAGCCCAGCAGAGCCAGTGTAATTAAATAGCAGCTGTGGTATCTTTTAATTATTTTCCCTAAACAGCACTATCATTATATATGACCAAGAAATAACTTTTCTGTATTTATTTGGCGAAGTAGCAAAAAAACAAATTGAAACTTACATTATCAATTGCAAAAATGGCATTACTGTGGATTGGAAGTAATTTGAAATTACACCTAATAGAACAAAGCACACTCCAAATTAATGTATAGTGCTACTAGGAAATAAATGAGTTCTTCACTCTTAAGTCTTTTGTTTTAAGGAGAACCTTTAGCAATGGAAGCCAAATAATTGTCCTTAAAACCATGGAATGAATCAAAGCAACCATCATTGGCATTCATGATTATCGGAGAAGATTTTCTTCTCTTTGAATCATTCTTTCTTTATGCAATGCAGGCAGCAAAGCCCTGTTGTATGACATAGAGCCTTTTAGGTCATTTCCTTGATGAAACTTTCACATCACTATTCTCTATTTTCTGATTTCTTCTTTTCCATTGCATTTTCTCTCTCTCCTACTTCTTACAATTGCTGTTTGTGTACCTGCTTCCAACCATTGGTAAGACTGAATATGATATGTCTTGTAAACAAGGAACTGCTTTTAGATAAGTCATTGCATGGGGACTTCTCCAATGTTTACCTGTGAATTATGACCTGTTAGCTTGGCAAAAACTTTGCCTTTCCTGAGAAATGTCTTTCTGAGAAAGATATTGATTGAGGATGGACCCCTGCCTGGCAGTATTTGTACAATTTAAATTTACTTGAGGGTTTTCAAATGTACTCTCCCTTTTATGGTAAGAGATGACTGAAAGAAAAGCTAATTCATTTTAAATAAAGAGTTCTTAGTTGACAGTAGAAGCATAGCTCACCAAAAGGGTAATAACTTTTTCTGAGTTAGCAGTTATTAGATCAAATTGGAACAGGCACCTACATATACATTAGTATTCTATATTATTTACTGTCAATAGTCTGTTCGTATAATTCCCTGCATGTGAATGGTATTTTCCTGCTTACTTAATTTGAAAAAAACGTAATTCAAAGCAATCATAGATTCTGTCATCTTATGTTCTTGCTAAATGTTCTAATTTGTCTTCTCATTCTTAAGCATCATTATTCATTTCTAGTTAGTAGGAAATATATCATTCATCTCAAGCTGTTGCTTTCAGAGTGATGGTCAAACATAGCTTTTTATTTGCTGGTGTCCTTTGGTGAAACTTAGATGTCCTTCCAAGTCTGTCTCAAATATTCACTCCTTAGTAAGATGTTCCTCTTCATGTGCATTGTTATTGACTTCTAAGTTTAAGCCTCTTTTTTGGCCTTGTGTTTAATTTATTCCTAGATTATTTTCTTTTTCCACTGTCATGCTTTTCAAATCTGACACTATCGCCTGAGCAAGTGAAACACCACTTCACATCATGGGAGAAATAGACTAGACCTCTCCTCTTGGCTCATATTATGTGGCAAATGTGTTGAGCTGAGAGATATCTGAGCTTTGGGTTAAAAGATAATGGGTTGAGGAATTAGTTTTAAATTCTATGCATGTAACTTGGAGAAAGGATAATCTGAGTGTCTGTTATCTAAACCTGTGACTCCTCTCAGCATACTGTGGATGAGGTCCATTATACATCACATTTATTGAAAATAATACAACTGTATGTTTTCATTATGTTCTAGAACATTTTACATCATGTGTAAATCTGTCTTCAAAGATACAGGATCTTGGGGGTTAGCACTGTGGCTCAGTGTGTTAAAGCCTTGGTCTGTGCTGCCAGCATCCCTTATGGGCACCTGTTCAGGTCCTAGCTGCTCCACTTCCAATTCTCAGCTCTCTGCTAATGTGCCTGGGAGAACAGTGGAGGATGGCAAAAGTCCTTCAGCCCCTGCACCCATGTGGGAGACCCGGAAGAAGCTCTTGGCTTTGGACTGTCTTGTGGCCATTTGGAGAGTGATCAAGTAAATGAACAATTTCTCTCTCTCTCCCTCTCCCTCTCCCTCCTTCTCTCTCCACTTCCCCCACCCCGTAACTTGGTCTTTCAAATAAATCATTTAAAAAAAAAAAAACTTACAGGAATCTTCAAATGCAACTGGCAAAGAGGAGGGAAGAAGGTCTAGAGCATATGAAATAGGACTGGGATCTAAATGGAATATAGGAATGGTTCCCAAGGTCAGGATCAGAATGGCTTTGTAACTATTTGGCAGCACAACATAAACAGTGCACAAAAGGGGCTAATGAACTCAAGCTAGGTTTAAGCCAGTGCATATGTCCGTATGTCGAAGAAAGGCTACTGTTGGTTAATAGGTCTTGGGAGCAGTGATGCGTACGGTATGATAACACTAGATGTCATATTGATGAAAGCTTGACAGACTGATAGTATTCAAAAAGTCATTATTTCTATGGAAGAACCCAGCCAAAAAATAATATTAGGAGAGTCGGGTGTATCTAAGGTGAAGAGAGGGTATCAGGGAACCATTTAGTTCAGCTGGGCTCCAGCTATATCTTCAGTTTTACAATAAGTCAAAGAAATTCCATTGTATGCATTAGGCCAATATGAGAGGTAAGTTCTATTTAAATAGGCTAAATAAGCACACTGCCTCATGTGCATATCCTAGCCAGACTTATGACATGTTAACACTATGATAAAATATCTAAAGTTCAAATTAACATCATAGTGTCTCCATTTTTCGTGTCCATCTTCAGTTTAGATCATGGATTCTTCAGAGCAGACATAAAATTCCTTTCGGTTCGGAATCTCAGTGCCTAGGCCGATGCCCAACACAAGCACACAAGAAATGCTTATGGACAAGTGAATGAATGAGAGAACTAACAAAGCCGTATTCCAAGGACGTAAGATACAACTCTGAAAATGCATGCCTTCATCACTTAATTAAGCAGGGTTCAAGCTAGGGATGATTTAATGTCTGTGACAGATGGTGGGCTCTGGATGAGGAAGAAGTCAAGGCTGTCTTCTCCCCCATCCTCTGCTTCTTTCTGAACCAACAGGATGTGAAACTCTGTCCTAAGAACACAGTGCCGCGTGCCGCCATGAGTGTGCTTCCTTCTGGTGTGGTGCTAGCAAAACAATGGCTAGCATATATCCTAGTGGTAGAAGGTTCTTGCTCTGTGATATTGCCCCATGATGTCTTGTGAGTGTGACTGTTTCATTGTGGAGCTCAATAAAACTGTCCAGGAAGGGAAAATAAAAAAGGTATTCGTGTTCTTTTTTCGCTCACATCAGATTTTTTTTTTCACTGAGGACTTTAATGAGAAAGAGTCTGAAAACTAGTATTCTTCATGGAATTTTTCTGTTCTGGCATCATATTGGTTTACCACAATCCTATCGGTTTTCTAGATAATTAGCACTTTGCTGTGGGAGGTGTTAATGGCTGCATTCATTTGGAGGCTGTTTGGATTAATTGTGCAGTTGATGATCCTGAACTGTTCAGGCCCGAACTTCATTGCCATAAATACAGAGGAGTGCTTGTCCTCAACTTGTAACAAGGAATGCATTTTGTCAAACTGCTTCTTAAAATCCAAAATTTGGGACTTAAGTAATACTTTTTTAAAAAAAATTTTTGGCTTAATCTTCACACCTACTTATTTCAGAGTGTTGAATTACCAAGTAAGCCAGGAGAAGATTATACTAAAAATGGGACTTTCATATTTGAGAAGGTATTGAACAGAGATTTTGCAGAAACCTCATGGGATTTTATTCAAAATATAACTTGATTAATTTTCAATAATACTCTCTGGTTTTGGAAAACTGCCTCTGAAAGTCTCTCTTTTTCTTCCTGATGTATGTAAAGATGTTTTAGCTTCTTTAATTTTTTTAAAGTAGTGTTACAGAGGATTATTGAAGATCTAAATCCCTGGTGAATGCTGTTGGTTTAAGTTTCTGAAAAGATTTATGATAACAGTTGTTTTGGAAAAGTATGTTCAAGCATAAAATTCTACTAAATCCAACTATTTGGCCCAAAATGTGCCGAGTGCCTACTCTGTATAATGCTTGTCAGATGTTCCAGACAAAATTGATTATAATTTGAAGTTAGCGCAGTCAGTCCAGCTTTGTTTTTCTCAAGCAGGATGCAGGAGACCTGGTTCATCCCTCAGATTCCTGCAAGGGCTGGGACTGTGCCTGGGCTGGGAAGCTGAGTACTGGGAACACAGCCCAGGTCTTCTACAGGTGAGGCAGGAACCCTGAGTGACATCAAGATCTTTGAGAAGATCTGGGGGCAGGTCAGGCACCCTAAGCTAAGGTTGCCTGAAGTAGCAGGTTCTTGGAATTCTCAAGTCAAGGAGGTATGCGACCAAGAAGGGCAACTATAGCATTACCCAAGGTTCTCGGGTAAGATGTGCAGGAGGATGAGACACAGAGACTCCAGAATGAAGAGGGCTCACAGAAGAAATGACTCTCCCTCTACCTGGACTCTTCTCCTGACATCTCTAGCATGCCACCTCCTGTCACCTGTGTCTCCTCCTGGGGAGGCTTTTACTGCTAATCCATTATGAATCAGCACTGCCCACACATTTTCTAGCCCCCCCCCCCATATAATTTTCTTTTTAACACTACTTAGCAAGGTCCTAGAGGACATCAAAAAGTTCATGGAAAATGGAATTAAAAGATGTTTATTTTCGTGCAAAAAATACTGTGATATCCATGCATACAAGGGCTCTTCAAAACACTCATGGAGGGAGCCATTGTGACATATTGGGTTAAGACCCCCCCTGTGATGCTGGCATCCAAATTGGAAGCCAGTTCAAATCCTGACTATTCCACTTCTGATCCAGCTGCCTACTGATGTGCCTGGGAAAGCAGTGGAGGGTGGGCCAAGTGAACTAATGTGCGAGACCAGGAAGAAGTTCTTGGATTGAGCTCAGCCCAGCCCTGGCTGTGGTAGACATTTGGGGAAAGAACTGGCAGACAAAAGATTTCTCTGTCTCTCCTCTTATAATTCTGCCATTATGTTAAATAAATATGTCTTTAAACACTTGGGGCAGGTGCTGTGGCATAGTGCTGCTGAGTCGTCTGTTCCACTTCCAATGCAGCTCTCCGCTATGGCCTGGCAAAGCAGTAGAAGATGGTACAAGTCCTTGGGGCCCTGAACCAGTGTGGGAGACACAGAAGAAGCTCCTGGTTTTGGGTCAGCTCAGCTCTGGCTGTTGAGGTCATTTGGGGCCAGCGCTGTGGCATAGCAGGTTAATACCCTGGCCTGAAGTGCCAGCATCCCATATGGGCAGCCAGTTCAAAAGCCAGCTGCTCCACTTCCCATCCAGCTCTCTGCTATGGCCTGGGAAAGCAGTAGAAGATGGCCCAAGTCCTCGGGCCCCTGCACCTGCGTGGGAGACCCGGAAGCAGCTCCTGGCTTCAGATTGGCACAGCTCTGGCTGTTGCCGCTATCTGGGGAGTAACCAGTGGATAAAAGTATTTCTCTGTCTTTCTGGCTCTGCTAGCTCTGTGTAACTCTGACTTTCAAATAAATAAATAAATCTTTAAAAAATTAAATCTTGAAAAAAACTCATGAAAAATGTGCATTATGAGAAAACTGCATGAATTTCAAAAATTATTGCAACAAAATAATTTATTTTTAATTCCATTTTTTCCACAAGCCATTTGAAATACCTTGTATAACAAATGGTTATATATTTGTTAATCTTTTTAAGATTTATTTATTTGAAAGGCAGAGAGGCAGAGAGAGAGAGGTCTTCTATCTGATGGTTCAGTCCCCAAATGGCCACAATGGCCAGAGCTGAGTTGATCCGAAATCAGGAGCCAGGAGCTTCTTCTGGGTCTCCCATGTGGGTTCAGGGAGCCAAGAACTTGGACCATCTTCTGCTGTATTCCCAGGCCATAGCAGAGAGCTGGAAAGTAAGTGGAGCAGCCGGGACTAGAACTGGCAGACATATGGGATGCCAGCACTGCAGTTGGCGGCTTTACCTGCTGTGCCACAGTACTATATTTATCTTTTGCCACTAAAACAAAAACAAAGCCTCTTGAGGGGAGGGTCTTGATGAATTTTGTTCATCTCTGTTTTTCTGGCGTTTAGATCAGTGGTTGACAGGTACTAGGGCCTGCTGAGTGAATGTATTTGTTCTGAGAAATAAATGATCCCAGAATGCCTGCCTGTAGGAAAGTGGGAAAGTTGAATTAGGACCACAGGCAACAATGAGTGAAGGGTAACTAGTAGCAATAGGAAGGGTTGCAGGTAGGTGGGAGGGCAGAAATACTTTTAGAATTAAAATGATAAATATCAAACTCCAAGATCTTTGACAAGTGCTGGGGGGTGGGGGGAATGGATGAGTCATGAGGCCTAAGGTGCCATTCAAATTCATGAGGATGAGAAGTTGTAGAACAAGATTCCAGGAGAGAAATCTCTGAAGTTGCTCTGAATTTTCGGGGTAGGAGAGGGGGAAACCTGGGCTCAGTGTTTTGAAGCAGCAGGTCAGAAATAAATACCCCCAAGGACAGGGCTGGAAGAGGAGAACCAGCCTTTCCTGAGGGCCTCCCAGGGCCCATGTATCCTTGCCTCTGGCTTCTGGGGAGAACTAGGATGCTCGGAGGGTGAAATGCTCAGTTACGCGAGAATCCACACAGCCGCAGTTAGACCAGTTTTGTGGTACAAAGTCCCACGCTTGCACTACAAGATCCTCCCCTGCTCAGTTTTCCCTTCTGAGTTCCACATCCCCCATTCTGTTTGTTTCTTTCTTCCTTTTAACTGATTGTCCTAAATAGGAAATATTTTAGAAGTTTTTTAAAGCCATTCGAAGTCATTTTTCTCTCTTCTCTCCTAGTTTGGAGGGAAGATTTGAGAAAGCTCAAAAGACTACAAGTAAACTACTTTCCAGGATCAGCAGGGTTTTTAGCTAGTATTTTTGGTGCATAAAGGGGAAAAAAAAGCACCTGAGAACAAATCACAGTAATAAAAGAAAATGGTGTCAACATTTGTTTGAAAAATAAATGCATTATAACTTAAATTTCTAGAATTTAGCCAAGGAAAATTATATCTCCATTAACTTAAAATACCTTCGTTCCTAAAGATTTAGCTACTGCCTGCAAAATGCCCCATGTGACATACTTAGGAGTTATGGGGATAATGGTTGTTAAGAAAATCTCTAGGAGGTTCCAAAAGGATTGAAATGATTTAGGCATAAAATAGAATTTTAGCTGAGTTTATAGCAATGCTGCAATATGTATTTTTAATTTTGCGCATGGGGATTGACTATAGGACAAAATAAGATTTCCAAAAAACATGGAGTCTGTTATAAAGGCAAAATGCAGCTGTGTGTTCTGTTATACCACTGATTACACATTTGCAATGAAGGTGACATGCCTATTGTATAGGTATGCCTACAAGTTGCCTAACTGTTCATGAGATCCCTAGTTAAGATTAGGTCTGATGGAAATGTAGTCAATGTAGTCATGACTTTTTCATTGCCTGTATGATGCACATTTTCATTACTTTTAGTTTTGTAAAACTTTGTGTATTGCATATTTCTGAGATTAGTTCTTTAATAAGTCAGTGGCAGCTCTCAATTAGGAACTTTCAAATTAAGTTGGCTCTCCACGGGAACATGGAATATCCTACAGAGAAAAAAATCATCTACTTATTCAAAAACATGTATTTATCAATGTGTACATATTTGATATTTCCCTATGATCTGAATACACAGGAATGAAAAAAGGTAAAATATCCCTACCCTCCTGGAGCTTAAATCCAGTAAAGGTGAGAGAACACACACACCTACCCACCCACCCACCCACCCAGAATTCCCCTTAAATAAGAGTTATAAAGAAAATGGGCTCTAAGGGATGAGAAAATGCTAGGAAAGTGAGAATCAGAGCGATGCTAACTTAGGTTGTTAAATAAAATCTGACTCTAAAAGTATGACTTTTGAACAGGATTAATTTAGACAAGTAGGAATAAGAGGAGATAAGTTATTGGACTTATGAAGAAATAACTTATTAGAGGACAACTGTTTTTGCAAAATAACTTTTAGGCTATTTCAAGTGATATTTATACTGCATAGCAGTAAAAGGATTACCATGCTCCTGTTGAAGGTGGTGAATCTGATATTCAGGAAGATTGACTGATTTTCCCAAGATAATCCAACATCTAATTGAGTCAGGATTAAAATGCAGATCTCTGTGGTTTCAGAAAAACATGTTCTTTCTATTATACTAAGCTATCTCTTGAATCATATATACTCATCTTTTAATATCATTCTTTTCTCTGAAAAATAGCTCTGTGTAAAATGAGACTTTTTTAGACAATTGCCTCTATTGTCTCTTTACAGAAGCTGTGTTCGAATTTTTTACTCTCAGCGTATATTTTCTCCTGTGTGTCAGTAGTTGCTGGATGCTAGAGACAGAGTTGCTCCAGGGAGTCCTAAACTAGAGAAGGGGAAAAACAGACAAAGACACATTTTAAGGAACTGTGACAGATGCTAAAATAGGTTCAATATGGGAGACAGATAGGAACTGTAATCTGGAAGGTGAAAAAGAGAAGAAGGGAGAGCATCTCAAGTAGAAGTGATAAAGGTCTGCGTCTTGAAAGACTTAGCCAGGGAGGAATGCCTTGTATTATATTATATTCTTACAGTCTTTTGTAGCAAATTAACTAAAAATGAGAAGTCAAAACCAACAGCGTTTCCTTCTCTCATGATTTTGGGTGCTAGAAATACAAAATCGGTATCTGTGGGCTGAAATCAAGGCTGAGCCAATCTCTTTTTTGGAGACCCTGGAAGAGAAACTGTTCCCTAGAGTCTCTTAGTTTCTGTGATGGCTATTGGCATTCCGTGCCTTAGGGCTGCGTTGCTTCAAGTTCTGTCTCATTCTTCACATGCCCTGTTCCTCTGCTTGTGTGAAGTTTCCTTCTGCCCCTCTCTTATGAGCTTATGTGCAATTGTATTTAGGACTCACTCAGATAAATAAGAGCCTCCTTATTCAGAATTCTTAGCTGACCTATATAAAAAGGCCCTTTCTTCCCTCCATTCTACTACCTTCCTTTACCTTCTCCCTTTTTCTTTCTGTTTCACGCCATAGAAGCTTACACTTACAGATTCTAGAGGCTGAGATGTAGTTACCTATTTAGGAGGGGCATTTTTTCAGCCTACAATAAGAATCAAACAAAGTGTCATGCACATAAATCAGGTTTTTGGAGGCCTTAGGCCACCAATTACTGCATTCAGAATGAGGAGCTGACCGGGTCTAGGGAAGTCATTGAATTGTGTTGACTTTGCACTTATTTTTGGAAATACTGTACACCACTCATTAATTGCATTATATGTTATTTGGTTAATCTGTGTGCTAGAAACCAGGAGAGTATAATGGTAGGACAATAACTGTGGTCTCTGTCCATCTAGAGATTGCAATGTAGGTGAAAATAGGCCACTAAAAAAATCAAATGGGCAAACTATGCAAATAGACCCTGATAAATGCTTGGGATGGAAATACAAGATTCCATTGGTACTGACAAGTCAGAGGAAACAAAAGAAAATTCTGATCATGTTCCATAGTGATACATAATGTATAGAAAGGTTTTTAGCTAGTCCATCCTTTATGTAATACTTCCCCAGTCCCTAGTTCATTTTTAGGTTGTTTTTCTCTACTGAAGCCTAATTCTATTTTCTGTATCTTATATCCCCAGAAATTTATTTTCATGATATTCTTGAGGATGCAACATGAGAATTGAGATCTAATGGATGTGTCACAGGATGTGTCATTACTAGTAAAAATTTGGAGGTAACAGAAGAGCATTCTGGGAAGGCATTAAAGTGCACTGAATGGATAAAACTGAGACCAGTGCAGCTACTTTGCAGACAGAGAGCAAGATGGGTGGCATGAGATGCACCAGGAACCATGGGCAGAAGTGGTGATGAAGGGCTTTCTAGGCTACACTCAGCTGCTGCTTAAAATATAAGCATTGGGAAATAAGGGAATAGAATTTGGGGGTTCTGTTTTGCTATTTTCTGCTTTTGCAATTTCATCTACAGTAAAATTCCCTTTTTGGGGTACTGTTTGACAAAATCGCATATATTCATGGTAACAACATCCATAATCAAGATATGAACCGTTCCGGCACTCCTACATTTCTTCATGCTACCCATTTGTGGTTAGCACCTCTTTCCCATGGCCCTTAGTGAACATATTAAACACAGAGGTCTTGCAGCCATGTAGAAGATCAGTTGCAGAGACAAACTAACATTCAAGTGAAAAAAGTCATGGCCTGCTCTCATGGTAGCAAATTGGGGTAGGCATAAATTCAAGAGCTGCTTAGGATTTGCAATCAAGAGAACTCAGGGAAGTTAGATATTTTAAACTGGGGAGTGAGATTCCAGGTCTCTGTCTTTAGTAGCTAGAAAACTAACAGGGAACTTCAAGGGGTGGAGAGAACAATGTTGCAATTAGGATGAGGCAGTGGTTGAGTTCTGTTTGTGGTGGAGTAAGACATTCAGAACTTGTTGGTGGTTTGTGGCTTTTGCATCCTAATCTCATTAGATAGGTTGAACTAAAGATTTGTATTGGTTAGATGGGAAATTCTGAAAGAATATTAGCCCTTTTCTCACACATAGCAGTTTTTGTAAGTTTAAAAACTATTAACAGTATTCATTTTGTATAATCTTAATGCTCAGAATTGTTTTAACTGTATGTGAATTTAGTCTTAGACACAACCTAAAAGTAAACCACATTTCTATTTTACAGATGGGAAGAGAAAAGTATAGAGAAATTAAGAAATAGGCTATGGTTTCACAACTAGTTAACACTAAGAAGTTGGTAATGTACATGCAATAGATAGGTAACTCAATTACTAAAGACTTCTTCAGATACATTTTATTAGATGGTTAAGATAGAAGTACTTACTGTACTAAATTAATCATAATTGTCTAAAGCTTTTAACTCTATAAATGCAATGTGTATTTATGCCCTCTTCCACCTTATCTGCCATCAAGCTAGGAGAAGAGCAGAAGCTGGAAGATTGTTTTAAATATTTATACCCAATTCTAATGTGCCCTTTCTTTCCCCTTTCACAATTACACATCACCACTGACAAACACTTGGAGGTTGACAACCACAGGGTTTGTGGTTCGTGTTCTGAGGTTATTGATTCATTGTGAATATTAATGGATCTTAGAAGTATGCAGCAAGTAGGTATTGAACAAACAACTGTGGAATTAATTGTATCGGCAACATTGTAAGAGTATGTGCCCAGGTGCTAATGACCAAAAACAGTGGAAGTATAGCATAAGTCTGCTTTATGTGGACCATTTGTTAGCTATCAGTATTACAGCATGGGGTTTATAGGCATACTCTTTGATGAAGAGTGAAAATCAGATTGTTTTCAATGTATCCACTGGGTCATATGAACACAGTTCTTTAATTTAGCTAAGCTTGAACAGGGTGCATTGATTGTATGTATATCTTGTTTTTTCTTAATTATTGAAATTTGTACTGTACATTTCATATGTAATTTCATTTCTACATTTTACAATAACATATATTTAAAGGAATAGTCTTTTAGAAAGACCTTCACAAAATAAGTGAGCATTCTGAACTATCTACTTTGTTAATCTACATGTTTATATAATACATAAGGGTATAACAATGTTCTTCTATATTCATGTTTAAGGGAATGAAATTTCAAATTTCGATTCATAGGAAACATAACTTTTTTCTTTCAATCTTGCTGTGTAATTTGAAGAGCTGAGGGTCTCTATCCTATAATTTTTTAAAAAAGATTTATTTATTTGTTTGAAAGAGTTACACAGAGAGAGGAGAGGCAGAGAGAGAGAGAGAGAGAGGGAGAGAGAGAGAGAGGTCTTCCATCCAATGGTTCACTCCCCAATTGGCTGCAACAGGCAGAGTTGAGCTGACCCGAAGCTAGGAGCCAGGAGCTTCTTATGGGTTTCCCATGTGGGTGCAGGGGCCCAAGGAGTTGGGCCATCTTTTGCTTTCCCAGGCCATAGCAGAGAGCTGGATTGGAAGTGAAGCCGCCGGGTCTTGTACTGGTACCCATATGGAATGCAGGCACTTCAAGCTGGGGTGTTAACCTGCTACACCACAGTGCCGGCCCCTCTCTCCTTTATTTTTTAAAAGATTTATTAATTTAATTTGAAAGGCAGAATTACAGAGAGGAGAGACAGAAAACAGTCTTCCATTTGCTGGTTCACCTCACAAATGGCTACAATGGCTGACTGGGGCTGGGCCTGGCCAGAGCCAGGAGCCTAGAGCCACCTCTGGGTCTCCCACGTGGGTGCAGAGGTCCATGAACTTGGGCCACCCTCTGCTTTTCCAAGCACGTCAGCAGGGAGCTGGATGGGAAATGTAGTAGCCTGGACTCAGTGCTGCAGGTCGTGCTCTAATCTGTGGCCCCACAGCAATGAAACCCTTCCCCCACCCCACTCCCCACATATTCTAAAGAATCAAGAAAGAAATCTCTTTACACTGATTTATTTTTTTTTCTGGCTCTGCCAAAAATGAAAACAAAGCTCAAAAAAATCAAAATAAAAAGCTAACAAAAACAATATAAATGCATTTGATTTGCTAAATTTAACATAAAACTTTCATTTTAATCTATGAATTTTTACCTTTTTGCAATATTGAAATCTTTTCCATTACGTCAGATGCGACACTGGACTTACTGTTGTGTTGTGTCTGTTTGCTTATTCAGTATTCACCTATGTTGAGAAACCTAAGTGAATTGGTAAATGGATCAGTGGAGGTGATGTTTTGCAGTAGACTACTAGTGTCAACATGTATTTGTCATCTTTCTTTTCCTAAAGATTGAAGGATGATTGGGCAATAATACTCCAGCCTGCCATATTAATGTTTGAGAGGATGAGATCCAAGTATCTGGTATGGATTAAGAAAAACAGATGGCTGGCGCTGCGGCTCACTAGGCTGCCGGCACCCCGGGTTCTAGTCCCAGTTGGGGTGCCAGATTCTGTCCCGGTTGCTCCTCTTCCAGTCCAGCTCTGTGCTGTGGCCTGGAAAGGCAGTGGAGGATGGCCCAAGTGCTTGGGCCCTGCACCCACATGGGAGACCAGGAGGAAGCACCTGGCTCCTGGCTTCGGATCGGTGCAGCACGCCGGCCGTAGTGGCCATTTGGGGGGTGAACCAACAGAAGGAAGACCTTTCTCTTTGTCTGTCTCTTTCTCTCACTGTCTAAATCTGCCTGTCAAAAAAAGAAGAAGAAGAAGAAGAATAGATAATGTACCCCTAATCTAGGGGGAACTAAATGTAATATGCAAGAGATAAAAGCTCAGAAATTTCAACTGTATGTTGTTGTTCTTTTTGGTTTACTCCCCATTTAGCCTTTAGAAAAGTGAGATAAATAAAGATGAGCAGTCTTTAGTCATTTCTTGCACAAAAGAGTTGTGAGTTGTGAAATTGTGGCCCAGCTCTTGGGGCCCTAATGTAGATTTTTTTTTTTTCCATTAATTTACAACGCCACAGTTGTTGGTGTGTGGGGGGAGAAACAATACAAAAACCTAGGCCTAAGTTGTTAAGATACCTACATCCCATATTGGAGTACCAGTGTTTGATAATAGACTGCTGACCCCAGCTTCTTCGTAATGTAGATCATGGGAGGCACTTGTGATGGCTTGCTCAAGTACTGGGTTCTTGCCACCACATCTGAGACATAGATTGAGTTCCTAGCTTCAGATTTCCCTCTTGGAGGCATCTGGGGAGTAAACCAGCAGATAGGAGTTCTCTCTCTCTTTTTTTTTTTTTTTTATTTTTGATAGGCAGAGTGGACAGTGAGAGAGAGAGACAGAGAGAGAAAGGTCTTCCTTTGCCGTTGGTTCACCCTCCAATGGCCGCCGCTGCAGCCGGCGCACTGCGCTGATCCGATGGCAGGAGCCAGGATCCAGGTGCTTTTCCTGGTCTCCCATGTGGTTCAGGGCCCAAGCACCTGGGCCATCCTCCACTGCACTCCCTGGCCATAGCTGGCCTGGAAGAGGGGCAACTGGGACAGAATCCGGCGCCCCGACCGGGACTAGAACCCTGTGTGCCGGCGCCGCAAGGTAGAGGATTAGCCTATTGAGCCACGGCGCCGGCTCTGAGTTCTCTCTCTTTCCCTTTCTCCCTCTATCCTTCCCTCCTGCCATCGGAAATAAATAAGTAAAAATGTTTAGAAATTGAAAAAACAGAAGCCAACAGAGTATGATTAAAACAGAGAGAAACACATTATATATTAAAAAAAATACTTGGCAATGATTTTATACTGTTAAATCCTATTGAGAAATAATATAGGAAATGCTTATAATGTAACATAAAACAAGATCCATATGTGTGCATATTTTATAATTCCAACAGTTTTTCAAAATTACCAAATCATAAGCGTGGTGGGGGGATAAAAAGAGAGACCAATATGTTAACAGTTGTCATATTTTGGCAAAGATTATATATTCTTTCATATTTTTGAAATGCTGCATTTCCTAAGTATTTTAATGAATTTGGCCAACTTTTATAATATAAAAATACACAATCTAATAACAAGAGACATGATCTGGTTGATAGACCATGAGTCTAATTAGGGTTCAAACCAAAAAATATAGAAATGAACAACAACTGAAGCTGATTTTCAGGATACTTTGCTTTCTTTCAAATCCTGCATTTCCCTCCTCATCACATCCCATTTGTATTTCTCCCTGGTAATCTACCAGAAAACCTTCAAGACCTCTTTCAGCTTAAACTTCCTACTCTTTCTATCTTATGTATGGAGAGATTCTTCTGAAATTTCCAGGGCCAACACTAAACTCACCCACACAGCTGCTGTCACACATAATTTGCAGCTAATATGATAAAGTAAATATTGATAGATGATATTGTAGAACCCATTTATCCTGTTCAAGTTTTAAGACATTATAAGAAACTACTGGGGAAATATTTTTTTATATACAAATGGAGAGCTTTACCATAAATCTGAATTCATGGACACCTGGATCTGAATCCTGTTTCTGTCAATTGGTGTATAACTTTGAAGTTTGCTCAACCTTACTTTTGTAAGCCTCAGTTTTCCCATAATTGCAGTTGAGAAGATAATACATATGGATTTGTTGTGAGGATTAGTAAAAACAGTATATCTTGAGTACATGCACTAATCTCTTATCTCAATCTGAATAAGTTAGGTATGATGAAGATGACAGAGCATTGCATTAGAACCAAACTTTAGCCCATGCTTCTACAGTTCAAGTGTAATTTAAATCAATTTAATTAAATTAACATTTATAGAACATTTACTATAAGTGAGGTGGTATTCAAATATGCTCACTTTTTATAGATTATGTCTTGCCTGGTAGCTAACCAATCTCTGGAAATCTGTGTTTTAAATAGAATCTATGAAAATATAGTGTAGTGGTAGGGCCATGACATGCTTCAAAAAACATTTTAAATTATTCAAATTACTACTTTTGTCACTTTTTGTCCCCTCCCAAAGTGGGCCTCACTGGCTTTGTGGCAAAGATGTCATGAAGTCATAACTTTTTCCTGTATTAGCAGTCATTGGAAAGGTTAAAGTTTAAAAACAATGAACAAAATAAAAGAAGAAATTAATGTGAATCTTCACTGGCCACTAAATGTACTCCCTGAGCTCTCTACATCTGAGAGATGGCAGAGATGAGAGGGGAGGGTAGATAAGTATTAGTTTTCATTTTTAAATGAGTTTTTCTGAGGATCAGAGGATTGCTTCTTATATCTATTTCACCTTCAAAATGGCATCGCTGAGTTCCCAGTAAAGGTTACTCATGAATCTGAGGATTTGCCTTCTGACTCAGAGTTTACTGGCATTTGCTAAATGTTTGGCTTTGTATTCATCTTTGCCTTTGACCATGATTAAAGTAAGGCATTGTCTCATTTATTAGATAGCACTCCCTGTGCTGAATCAGGTTGAATCATTTGACATTGGCCCCACAGTGGTTTGAATTACCCAGTGAATCTTCTCAAATGTTTTGTAACCAGAACCTGTTTCTACTATATTTTGATTCTTGTCTTCTCTGGCCCCTTAGTGCTGTGGAAGGCCAAACACTAGCTGCTGGAAGGTAACTGCTATGGCCTCTCTAGAAACACAGTCTTCACATGTAGCTTGAGGTATTCCTTCAGTGAGAGTTTTTGAAACATCAATTGCCCCTGTATCCCTTCTTCTTGGCTGTGTTTCTGTAAAGACCACATTTGGAAAATACAGTGTGTAAGTGGAGTTTCTCCCCCAGTTACGAATGCTAAAATATTCCTTCCTAGGTCCTCGTGGAAAAGGTCAAGAAATTAATTTTGGATGAATATCTTCACCTTCTTAGCCAGTTGCTGTATTAATGATCTCAAGACGAATTGCTCCTTAAACTGGCCCCAGCACAGGTCAGAGTGGAGTGAGAGTGTTCTCTATTTAATGAGGCAAGGATCAATGCCCCTCATATTTTATCACTGGCATAGAGGTGGAAGGAGTCATCCTGGAATTGAGAATGGCTAAGGAAGCCCAGCACCATTTATGGGGATATGAGTTCTGCTAAGAAGCTCACAAGCTTTGATGAGTCTAAACATTTCTTTTCTTTTTGCTTGATACCTTTTTAAAACTTCTGAAACTTACTTGAAAGGCAGAGAGAGAGAGAGAGCTTCCATTGTCTGGTTCACTCCCCGGATACCCATAACAGACAGGGTTAAGCCAAGCTGAAACCAGGAGCCAGGAACTCAATGTGGGTCACCCAGGACTAGAACCACCACCCATATGGGATGCTAGCACTATAGTTGAAAGATTATATATATATATATATATATATATATATATGTAAAGAGTTGGAAGTTGCCACAGTGCTGACCCCGAAAATATTTTTTTAAAACACCATGAACTAGTACTTAATACTATAGATATTTCCCCGAAGTTTTTTTGATCCCTGTGTCTGGTTTCCCTATTATATTTTAATAAGCTGAATTTTAAGGCCCATATTACTGTAGTTAGACATTTATATTGCTTAGTTTATTCACCGAATGGAATGACCTGACAAATGTGTTCTGCTCTTGGTTCTAACTTCTGCATGCCAATCAAGATCTTACCAAGGCACTTGCCAAGTCTTTAAAATGTCAGTACTTCTGAGTTTATTGTGTGTGTGGATTTTAATCTTTTTAACAATATAACTTTTGGATAAACTTTTTGGCATATTTATTAAAATGATAACCTTCATATTTAGGAGACTCCATGGAAATCCAGTGTAACTCCCTTGACTATGGGTTCTAATCCTAGCCCTCATTTACTCTGCACTTGTATTTGGCCTCTGAATTTTTCTCAAGTCAGCTGTTCGGGCAAGTTCTATCTACTGGCCAATTTGCCTTCCTTCCCCTATGTTGTTAGAGTCCTCCTGCCTGAGATAAGAGGTTGTTCATTTCTGAGTTCTGGGTGAGGCTTCCAGTTGTAACTACAGTTATTGTGGAACTTGGGTATATGTGGTGGGCAAAGAGTAGCACAAGCCATTTGATGATGCATTTAGGGAATATTTAAACCATTTGGGTGTTTAGGAAGCCTGTATACAGTTTGGGAAAGCTGAGATATCAGAGCAGAAAGAGACACAGATCATCTCAGTGTCAGTTTTGTGTTTTAGTTTAATAAACTACAAAATTTTAAGAATCAAACAGTCTCAAAAAGAATATATGGTGGATGGTGAACCAATGTTTGAATTGAGAAACTTACAGAGGAAAACTCTGCTCTTAGATATGTACCTGCAAAGTCTCCCCAATGAAAAAGTTAGGAGTAACAGCTGAGGTAGTTTATATCTGTGCAGTGGGTTTACTCTGCTGAGAAGTTACTCTTTTTGTGTTCTAAGATTTTTTGAGTATTGGCCAAGAAGACAGATCCTTCTCTTTGCAAATAAGACACAGTGATTTTTTTTCTAGAAGCTCAGAGCTTGCCCTCAGTTCCCACCAGGTGCTTCTTAATGTGCATGACAACAAGGCTGTGGTGTCCTTCCACTGGTGCCATTGATTGTCACAAACAATCACTGTTGACAAAATGATCCACAAGGCACATTGTCATGGAGAGTGGGTGAATTTTTGGTGCAAGGAGGAAAACTGTCTTCAGAATTCAAAACAGGGGGCCTGAACTTGACCTGTTGTGAGTAAATAGCATCTTCAGGACTATCCCATTGCATAGCTCCAACAACGTGGGGTTTAAAGTGGGGACACCATTCAATAGGATCCTTCCAGAACAAAGAAGCAAAGGATTCAAAAACTTTACTCCTGCTTTTCCAAAAGTGTAGGGGAGATGATGTGGCAATTAGGCACATTATGTCTGTTCCTGCTCTCCAAGCAATGCTATTGGCCAACTGCTTTCCTGACTTCATGATCCTTTAGGGTTATCTTCTTAGAGTTGTATTTATGAAATACTTGAAATCTGTTCTCTATATAGTAATAAAAATTTAAGAAATAATTTTTTCAAGGCCTCCTTAACCGTCCTTAAACACTTCTCAGTGTCTCCCATGTGAAATGGTAAGGTTTGTCTTTGGCTATCTAGTAGAGCAAGTGTCCCTAGAGATGCCAGAAAGTGTTTGATTCAGTCACCTGAGACATTTTTGGGTCTTTGCAGTTCAATTGTATGGGCATCCATGGAGAATCAGACAAACTGAAATTAGCCAAGCTTATAAAACATGAGTTGACTGTAAATGATAATTTGAGCTCGACATATTTAACCAGTTGCTAGCATCAGAGTCAGGTGGAATTTTAGTAGTTGTGTTAAAGAGTAGCAGATTGTAAGCATTAATTCTGAACAAAAAAATAATTATCCTATAATTTTAATACTGAATATACTATTTCCCAATATTTTTCTATATGAGATCTATAATAGCTTTTGTTATCTTTTTTTTAGAAAAGATTGATTTATTTCTTTGAAAGGCAGAATTATGCAGAGGTGGAGAGTAGTCATCCATTTGCTGGTTCACTCTTCAAGCATCTGCAACAGCTGGAGCTGGGCCGATCTGAAGCCAGGAGCTTTGTCGTGGTTTCCAAGTGGGTGCAGAGGACCAAGGACTTGGGGCATCCTACACTGCTTTCCCAGGCACATTAGCAGGGAGCTGGATTAGAAGTGGAGCAGCGGGGACTTGAAATGGCACCCATATGGGATGCTGGCACTGCAGGCAGTGGCTTTACCCACTGTATCACTGCACCAGCCCCAGCTTTTGTTATTTACACCTTACAGAGTCCCTAACAGTACAGAGCACAGGGTAAGTGCAGACTGAACTTTGAGGAGTGTGTGTCTGTGGGTATAAGAAAAATCTTAGGATAGTTAGCAAAACAATCAAGGAAAAGCAGATTGTAAACATGCAATGCATAATATCTGATACACAGAAAAAGAGTTATAAAATAGAGTATATGATTCAATGAGTAGAATGAAAAGTGCTAAGGTAAGTTAAGACTTAGAGTTTCCAAGAAAAAAGAGGTTCAACTAGAGAAAATATAATCTAGTGATATTAGTAGACAGACAAGGGCCTATTGGAGAAACGAATGATGAGTCATGCCCCTGAATGGTATCCAGGGAAACAGAAACTCCAGAAATATTAAACAGTGTATATCCAGTGTTGGCAAAATGATCTAGAAAGCAGGAGTGCTAGACTTGTTTTTCAAAGTCAAAACTGTGTGACAGATAACTTTTTGGATAAAAATTTATATATTTATAATGCTTATGTACCTCGTATTGTTTTTTTCTAGAACAAATTATGTCCCCGGAGAGAAATTTAGCCAGGCCCATCTATTTTCCTGTACATATAACCGGTAGCTAATTTGTTGAGAGTTTGTGAAGGTACAGGCAGAAGGGGCACATTGTTCAGTCGATGGGATGTTAGGAAGGGCGGGATGTTCAGCAAACAAGCAGCAGGGCAACTGGAAATGCAGGCAGAAAAGACAGAAGGGCAGGCAGAGCGGAGGCGGCATTCAGAGCAGAATGGTGCTTCAAAAGAAATGCATACTGGACCAATATGGAAAGGAAAGCACAACTATAAAAATGAGGACTTAACCTCTCATATCTGAGTGGCACTATGAGGAGGTTGGACGTGGAGTGAGGATGAAGAAAGAGAAGTAAGAGCAAGTCAAAATAAAGTTTAATGATAAAACGAGGCAGCTAAACCCTTAAGTGAAATATGTAAACAAGGCACTGAAGTGGGGCCGACACTGTGGCACATCGGCTCAAGCTGCCCTTTGAGATGCCTGCATCCCATGTCTGGGTGGTGGTTCACCTCTCAGCTGCTTAGCTTCCAATCCAGCATTCTGCTGACACACTGGGGAAGGCAGTGGAAGATGGTGCCTGTCACCACGTGGGAGACCTAGATAGTGTTTCTTGCTCCCGTCTTTGGCCTGGCCCAGGCCCAGCTACTTGTGAACATGTGGAGAATATTTAATTCTTGAGAAGAATTTTCAGAGCAAAGACAATGAGAAATGTATGATTATAAAATGATTAAATATATAAAAAATAAACTATACCAAAGCACACATTCAAATGTACATAGAAGAAATCATTATTTGAAGTAGGGGGATGAACATCTAAGGGAGAGTAGGACAACAGGTCATCAGGAATGAGAGGAGGAAAAGCTGAGACATACTGTCCTTGTATGCCTCTCATTTGCAAAGCCTTTTCAGGGCACAAATAATTTGGAAGGCAACTTAGAATCACTTTCCCATGGGAATAATATATCGAATTAAGTTTCTAGGCATGTTCTCAAAATTATTTTTATATAAATATGAATCTGCAGTATATAGTATATCAGCAGTAATATTTTACTATTTCAGTAGTTTGACTTTAATTAACCACTGTGTCTCAGACTGTCTTTCATAAGCTTGGCAGATTGAGGAGTTTTGAGAGCTCAAATGACTTGTTAGGTTCCACAGGCATTTAATAGAGCCTCTTCACCAGTTTATGAAGTCAGGCCATCTTCTGTACTTTGCTGCCTATTTCCTTTTCAAAAATGTCTCATTTTATGTTATTTGAAAGTAATACATCCTGGGTAGTCATTAAATGCTAGAATATTTATTCGTTCTTTGCTTTTCAAAATAAAGAAGGCCTTTCCACCTTCTGGTTCAGGACTTAGGAAAATAAAATACCTTTTTTTTTTTTTTTTTAACAAACAATGATGTAACAACAGCAATTAAAAGTATATTACGTCTTATGCAGGAGTAGTATCAGAAAGTAGGACATTATTTAAACGATCTTTTGGTGGTATATAGCTGGCTGCCACTACAACAGTGTATAAATAAAATGAGAAAACAAGATAATGTTACATGAATAGAAAATGCATAATAAATTCTATACAAGTAGAATTGAATTTTTACAAATGTCATTTTAACATCTGGCTCTGTAAGAAGATAGTTTAAAAATCTTTCTGACAGTCCTTAAATATTTTATTTTTGCTGATAAGGAGAAAAGAAAAATATTATAAAACAAATGTATTGAAAAGTTCCTTGACATAGAGACAGTAACCCTTTACTGCAGACAAGTCTGGGAGGAGCAGAAGAACAGATGGAGAGAAGTGAAAATGCAGAATGCTAGAGAATGGAAGAGCAGAGAAGGGCTTGGAGGCGAACGTGACCAGTAGGATGCAAGTGGCAAGTCCAGTCGATGGGCCTTCACTGGCACTCCAGTCAGAAGGACAAACTGTTTATTGTGGCAGAGATGTCAAAAGTCTGCCTCCTCCTTCCAGCCAAGGACTTGATGTTTTTGTTCTTGTTAGCTGTATCCTCAAAACTGATCCATGTCCTTAATTTGTCTAGAGCTCTTTGAACTAATTATTCAAGTTCATTTGTTCAAGGGAAACTAGAACCCTCCTATCCTACCCTCACCAAAACCTACCTTTTTAAATATTTTACTTCTGTTCTAGAAATTGACGATACAGAATTGTGCTAATGCATAGTTCATACATTCTAATTTTGTACATATCGATACAGAGCCTGCTGCTGGCCTGTGACACAGCTGGTTCTATTTAGATCCCAAGGATGACCAACTCTACAAAAGAGTCCTATATTTGGACATTTATGTTCACTGCCTCCTTTTACTTTACTGTTTTCATTACCTAAATCTCTGCATCTCTACTAGTATATTCTCAAGACTGATGTTTCCTTGTCATTTTGGTTTCAACCCAAATACTACCTTTCTATATGACTTCCATTAGCAGTCAGAAGGACACTGGCACTTTTTATCCAATTACCCAAGTTTATTATTTTTATCTAAACTTATCACCTCTGTATTATTTTGTGGTCTTTCTACAGGTAATAAGTTAGAGTATAGTAAGATGAGTCAATCATATTCAATGGTGCATCTCTAACACCTAGAAAAATACTAAGTCACATAGTTGATCCTTAATAATGATTAGATATATTAATGTGAGCTTATTCTGTACCTTTCCTCCAAACCCGTGTATTTATGCTCTACCAATTGTCAGAAGGATTTTTTTTTTAAGATTTATTTATTTATTTGAAATAGTTACACAGAGAGAGGAGAGACGGAGAGAGAGAGGTCTTTCATCTGCTGGTTCACTCCCCAGTTGGCTGCAATGGCCGGAGTTGCACCAATCAGAAGCCAGGAGCCAGGAGCTTCCTCCAGGTCTTCCCATGTGGGTGCAGGAAACCAAGGGCTTGGACCATCTTATACTGTGTTCCCAGACCATAGCAGAGAGCTGGATAAGAAGTGGAGCAGCTAGGTTTTGAACCGGCGCCTATATGGAATGCCAGCACTGTAGGGGGGGGGGGGGGTTACTACTATGCCACAGGGCCAGCCCCAGGATATTTACTGAAGTTCTCACAATTTTCCTGTAAATGCTTCCCCTTTCCTACCATAAAACTAGCAATTGTATTTCTTCAGTCCACAAACATTGGATACAAATATAAAACTCTGTCTTACTCTCTGTTTTGAGAGGAGACTTAAGTAGTTCTTTGTATTCTCCTTAGTAATTTAACATGTAACTGATAACATCAAAAAGGTCATTCACTCATAAATTCTGGAAGATCTTTGCTCTCATAGTAAGTTCCTGAGAAAGGCTACAGTTGGGGAGAGATCCCTTGGAAGCCATTTTGATCCCTTGGGCAGAAACATTGGGAAAGTGATAAGGATCAGATACAGTATGTGGTGAATAATGTATTTCAGTTGTCTGATGCCTAATGGTAAAATCTTGACCTCAGTAACTGTGATGGAGAGAGGAAGACAAGAATACCATCCTGTGAAGCATCTCGAGAATGTAACAATGACTTGGGTAGGGTTCCCCTTTTTGCCTTCACAGGACTTTGAGAAGAGCTTGCTTGAGTTGTCAGATAAAAGGCTGTGCCTTGATTTCCTTTTTTTCTTCCCACTTGTGACTGTTTATAGGTAAAGATGGAGAATGCATCTCCCCTTCTCTTGGAATCATCTTTAAATTCTCCCTTACTTGCCTTGTTGTAATTCTAGGTAGTAGTAAATGGGAAGACACTAAAATTTAAACGTCTCTCTTATTCTTTGAATGTTGTTTCTCTGCCAGTTAAACAAACATGGGTGGAGTTGGGAGTAGTAAGTGTTGATGAGTCAGAAAAAATTACATATGTAAACTGGATAGAATACAAAGAAAGCTAATTAGGTACTTTTATTTTTCTGTTAAATTGATCTGTATTGGAATAGAGCATTAGATTTCAAACAGAGTAGGGGAGGTTCAAGAAGGCAGTGTAATTTTTAGTTATTTTAAAGTCCAATGCCCAGTCTTTTCAAAGAATCTTTCTCTGTCTTTGATTGTCCTTGATTGCCAGGGACTTGAGAGGTGAGAATGTCTGAGGTTATGGGATGATGTACTAATGGGGAGGGATGGAAAGGGGCTCAGTGGATATATGTAATGGTAAAGAGGTATATGACACTTCCTCAAGGAGATTCCTCCTTTCTGTAGGGCAGAGGAAGAGGGGAGAGGAAAGGCTTCTGATGAGCACACACTGTAACTCAGTTTTTTTCTCATCCATAATTTGATATTTAATTTATTGTCCAATATGGGACACTCTTCACAGTAAAGCAAGGGACTATTGATAATTAAGATTTAATAATTAGAGATTTAATTTACTTAGAGATTACATCATCTTAATATAGTCTATAAAGGCACCGTATAAAGTCTTTCATCTCATTCAAAATAAATTAAACTCAGCAACTATGGTGGATCTTAGATGAGAAAGATAAATGGTATTATTTTAAACACTTGAGAAAATGCTTTACTTACCATTCATCCTATATTGCATCTTCAAAACCGAATTTCAATTGGCTTGGGAGTCTCCCCTGGTGAAGTCAGTTAGTCTCTATCAGCCATTCAACCTGACTTAGTGTGAATGTATGCATTACAGCATTTTCTTGAACCTGTTTTGATTGAGACCTAAAAATTCAGAGTTTCTAGAGTATAGATACTAGAGAGGCATGTGTGTGTGTGTTAGGAAGCAAAAATTAAGAGAAGTCATCAGGTAAAAAAACAAAAAAGGCTATAGTCTTCTTTCAAAAAAAAAAAAAAAAAAAGAAAAGAAAAATTTGAGAGACAGAATTACAGAGAGAGAGTTCTTCCATCTGCTGCTTCACTCCCCCAAATGGCTACAGTGGCCGGAGGTGGGCCAACCCAGAGCCAGGAGTCAGGAGCTTTTTTTGAGTCTCCCATGTGTGTACAAGGGCTCAAGCAGTAGTGCCATTTTCCACTGCTCTCCAAGGCACATTGGCAAGGAGGTTGATCAGAAGTAGAGCGGTTGGAACTTGAACCTGAACCTGTATGGGATGCCAACACTGCAGGTAGAAGCTTAAACTAAGCCACAGCCCTGGCCCTGCCATAGGCCTCTTCACATTACTGTCCTAAGTGTGCCTGAAAGATGAACCCTGATTATAGCAGGGAAGTTCCGATTACTTCTGCCTTTTCACTAGTACTGAGTTTTGCTACTTTAATTTTACTGTGCCAACCAGTTTAACAAAAAATAATTTTATAGTTGTTTCTAAAAGTTTGCGCGACAAGGGGTAGGTGTTGGCACAGCAGTTAAGTTGCCAGCTGGGGCATTGCCACATCTCATATTGGAGGGCTTGGTTGAAATCCTGGCTCTTCTGCATGCTAACACACATGATACCTCAAGTTCTTAGGTCCTTTCTACCTCCATGGGGACCATGATTTGAGTTCAGGGATCCTGGCTTCAGCTTGGCCCCAGGCTGTTGTGAATATTTAGGACATGAATCTATGGATGGAAAATCTGTCTCTGTTTTTATGCTTTTCAAATGAAATGAAAATAAATCCTTAATTTTTTTCCAAAGAAAGATTTCATGATAAAAGAAAATAAAGCAAAGAAAGAATACCTGAGAGGATTAACTAGTATATATTAAAACCTTTGAGTTATAGGAATAAAGTCCTAGATAAACACCAATTCATTATCATAGATTTCCTCTGTTCTTGCAAAGTGAGCTAGAAAAATCCATATGGTTGCATTTTAGTCCTATCAAGTAACATTTCAGAAATTCTGTCCTCAGAGCTCAAGATATTTCAGACATATGGTTTTGCCTTAATATGTCCCGATGTCATCTCATTCCTCCATTTCATTTTACATGTGTAGACTCAGCCAACATGGATTTTAAGTGAAACTGCCTCTCTCTTAGACATTCGAGCACCTGACTCAGAATTAAACTTCTAACATTTCGTAGGTCAACCTTAAATCAGTGATGGAGCAGAAAAGTGAACAGAAGGTCTATTGTACATTTGTCTGAGGGGGAACATGAAAAAAAGTGAATGGCTTGAGAAGCTATGGTAACTAAAGCTGCTAGCAGAGAAATGTGACAGTCACAGAGTGTTCTTGAAGCATTGGGATAGAAGAACAGATTTCTGATTTATGCTTCAGAGTCTGGAGATGGTGAAAATCCATTTGTGAGAGTTTAATGTGAAGAAGGCATACACTCTGAAAAATTAAGTTTACAGAAATCATACTGCATATGAAATAGTCATTTACACATGAATTATGTTTAATTACTGAATAGATTAGAAAATATGGATTTGTGTCTGTTTATATCGTCTATAAACAAATACCGGTTTATTAAAATGACACATAAGTGATGTGATCTCATTACTTCTGCTGCATGGGCTAGGTAAGCTCCTCTGCCATCACTGGCAATCCTCATACCAACACTTAACAGAGAAAGAAAACTCCAGATGTAGAGTTCCGTGGATCATTAAAAATGTTGCCTCCGCTGGTCATACTCCCACCCTCAATTCCTGCTCAAGGAAAGGGTGAAACATTCTACCCCACCTCCACATCTTCAGCAGAGAGTTCTAGAAGCTTTGGAGTTTAGAGATGGTGAATTCATTTGTGAGAGTTTAGTCAATGTGAGAAAAGCATGTACTCTGAAAACTTGAGAGCAGAGAGATTTGCCCTCTTGTCATTCTGTCCTCCTTACTCTCACAGTAACAGTTATAGAAAGAAAATATTGCTTTCTGGGAATTATTCCAGAAAAGAGGGACCAAACAATATACTCAGTGGGCAAAGGCAGAGGGAAATGAGATCTAGAAAGTCTAAGAACATGTGAAAAAAAAAGCATTAGGCAAAGATGAGAAAGAAAAAGTTTCAAAATTATTAAAATAGAATAAATATGGTAAAGAAGATAATTTTCAATGTAGAAAAATGAATGAAAAATTACTGTACATTCTAAACAGGGAACTTACTAGTTTCTGAATTACCAATAACTCAAGGAGAAAGAAAAACTAAAACTAAATGTAAAAAATAGAACATTAATTTAAAGCTATGATATTGATGACTAAGTGTAGTGTTGCCTATGATTCTTGTTTTTAAATATCATGAACTATCTGTATGTTCCTCAGTATTAAGATATTTCAGAATCTACGCATACTTAGAGTTGAGTAGGTAATACATGCAGATATCTAAATTATTTGTTAATTTTCATTTAAATAATCTTGGTTTTTGTATACAATTAAAAGAAAACCTAACAAGAATACAGGGAAAGGTCTAAGATGTAAAGAGAAAATAGTATAGGAAATAAAAATATATATATGAAAAGCAGCTTTTTATTTTTCTGATTAAAATTTGATTTGTATATTCCCAGTATTTTCCTTAAGAATTTGAAATGTGACATATCTACTTGTGATCCTGGCTCCACCCGCATTTCCTGCTGGGCTTACTGACAGATTTGCTCATTTACTTACCTTTCCTGGCAGAGCAAGCTGTGATACATCACTGGGTAAATTGCATGTGCTTTTGCTTTATATTTTTTCTAACATTCATATATTTGGACTGTGGTAGAAAGCTAGAGAAATACGGTGTCTGTAGCTCTTAATAGTTGACAGGTCTACTAATATTTCTTTGGTATTGGTTCTGCTTCTTTTCTAAACCTGATCCAAAAATAAATGGAAATACGTTAAATATATCTAAACACTTTTTGTGCCAGTTTGGTGACTGCCTTTGCCAGTGTAATTTTTGATTTTTCTTCCTAAGAGATTCTGTTCTGGAGATTTCTGAAATAAGAACTTTCTGTGACCTTGTGCACCAGGGCAAAAATGTCTGTCAACCTTCATGACATTGAAGGAGAGTCTTGGAAAACCACTTTGTTGATTAAAAAAAATTACTGGACAGAGAATTTGTTTTCCCCTCCTGACTTAAGTTCAATTTTCCCCTTCATTTGCTAAAAGGTTTGGTCTCTTAAAGCGTGGCCTGCATATTTGCTCTTTGCTGTGCTTAGACAATATGGACTTGACTTGGTATGCTACATACAGGCACCATGCAAACCTTAAAACGTAGATGGGTGTATGTAAAGCTTCAAACCAGTATCACATGATTCTCTATATACCAGCAACCTGAAAAATACAATGGTGACTCGTTAAATTTTGAATTTCTGTCCTGTTTGCATTTGGGAAATAAATGATTGCTTCCCATGGGGAAAATAAGAAAGGGAAGGCAATGATTTATGTAATAAATACTATGTAAATAATTTTTATTCATATCGACCCATTTATACTAAAAGACAATCTTCTGGCAGATAGGACAATCAGGAAGAAACTCATGTTTGGGAGTGATTAAGTAGCTTTAAAAATTACTAAGATAGTATAAGAATTGAGTGTAAGTATTAAGTATAAATTTCAAGATATTGGAGGTAACAAAAGAAGTGAAGACAGATCCAACATTATTGGCCAGGATAATACTGATTTCAAAACATCTGTCCTATTGTCAAATATTAAATTATATTCTGTATGACATTCTGCATATACAAGGTGGCTTCAAAAGGTTTTCAAAAATTGAAATTAAAAAGTAAGTGTATTTGGGCCCCAAATATTTTGAAATCAGTGCATAGATTTTTTTGACCATGAACTTACTGAAGACCTTGCAATAGCCTGGATGTCGTATCTCTTGGACCTTTTTAATAGTGATATAGAGAAGATAAACACACTCTCCAAGTTACAGGGGAATACATTTTTAAAGGAGGAGATGGATGGATACACCTGTTTGAAATTATATTTGCTTTTAATATTGCCACATCATCTGACTTGGACATACAGACAATGTGGTTGTAGCAGCTGTTATCCCACTCATCATTTGGGTTGATTCAGCCATTCTGGCTGCTGACACCATCTGACACTTAGTCTGTGACACTTAACCTTCAGACAAAGATCCCTAGTGGATGGTGACATTTTCATGGATTAACTGAACCTTTTCCTCTTTATCTCAATGCTTCTGCACTCAGACACAGCTTTTAATTCTTCATATTTACCAGGTTTCTACTGTGTTTTATAAAATTGGGGCTTCACAGGTAACACATCAACTGAGTATTACCTTGAAAACAAACCAGACAATGACAAGGAATGACTTGCAGATAAATTGAATAATTATTAAGTCAGATAGTCATCTAAGATCTACTCGTAGTTGAGATTTTCTCTTTGATTTAAATCCTATTAACTGAGAATCAATAAAGTTTCACTAAAATGGTAAATCATTGCCTTAAAGACAATTTAGAGACATGAAATATTAGCTCGGAAGTCAAAGGATGTGGATTCAAGTTTCAGCTCTTCAATTAGCTGACCACATGACCTTGAACCAGTCATTTAATCCTTTTAGATCTTGGTTGTTTCATCTGCAAAATGATGGGAGGGTGTTGGAACAGATCACCATTAAGTTTTATGAGATATTTAAAAAGATTCAAATTTTCTCAACTCTAATATGAATCTAAAAGTTCAGAATCCAAAAGTATTCCTTCATAAGGGAAGCATGATCTTTGCGTTGCCGATTGTTTTACCATACGTAATCATACGACTGATTTAATTCTGTGTAGCAAATTGGCACAATGCAGCAGCTTAAAATGACATAGTTATTATCTCACACTTTCTTTGGGTCAGAAGTCTGAGCACAGCTTATATGCATCCTAACTCTGGGACTCACAAGGTTGCATTCATGGTGCCACATGGTGTGCATGCTCTCCTCTGGAGGCCCACCTGCGAGAGTCCACATTCAAGTGTATCCATCTTGTTGGAAGAATTCACTTACTTAAAGCTGTACAGTTGAGGGTCCCAGATTTTTCAGACTGTTCATTGGAGGCAGTGCACAGGTGCTAGTGGAGCTGTAATTTTTTTTGCTGTTTTGTCTTTCTAGATAAGACCACCTACTTCATCAAACCTGTGAGGAGAATACTTAGTGCCAGTCTCCCTAAATGGAGTTCTATATAATGTAAAATCCATAGTAGTGATAACTCCCATTACCTTTGTCACTTACAGTAACTCGATTATAGGAATGGCATCTCATCACATTTGCTGTTGGTTAGAATGACATCAAAGGTCATGTCCATCCTCAAGGGAAGGGGGTTGCTCAAAGGTGTGAACAGCAGCAGACAGTAATCATGGTGGTCACCTTTGGGTCTATCACATTAGTATTAATAATATCTGAACTTTCACTTTGTTCTTTATATCGCTTTCTAAGTCTGTATCATCATTGCTTATTTTATGTTGGCAAACATGATACAATGAATTTCTTCATTTTATTTATGCAAAAAATGAAAAAGAAGATCAGTAACTTACCCTAAAGAGATTATTTTGAGTATTTTGATCTTTCAATATTTAAGTTTCCAAAACTTGTCCCATGGAGGCTGTCTATATTCAGCCTATTTCATTGTTGAGAAAGATAACACTAAGCAGTAGTGTGTAGTTTGAGATTTCATAGACCAAGTAGCTAAGTTCTCAGAAATATAAGAAAATAAGACAAGGAAGTAGCATGTATCTTTGTGCAGACATCAAAGTAATTTTGAATGCATGTAGATAAGTGAAGCATGATGACACTGGTTGAGGGTATGGAGGGTATAGATTCGGAGGTGCTCACATGTTGGTCTTTGCAGGTTTTTCAATGGCAAGGTCTGTGCAGTGGCAATAGATTGGTGTGAGATAAGCTGAAAATCCTTGATGCTGTCTGTGGAGTCACTGGAAGACTGCCCTTGCTTTACTGGAATTCATAGACTCAATCTTTGTAGCCCCCTACATCCAAAGAGAAAAGTGATTCCAACAGAAACTTGATTGTAAGAGAGCATGACTTTTCAGTCAGGAGCTAGCTATATTCAAAGTAAAACTGAAATAGCTGTGTAGCACAGTTTCTTCTGCTCCTTCTACCAATGTGCTATGTGAAGCTAGAGTCAGGTTCATTAATACCAATGAGAAATATTGGGTTTAGTCTATTTTTCAATTCACTTAGCTTTCTTTTAAAAAATTGAGAGGTTTGTCTTTGTCATATGGTGTGTCATGATTAATCAGATATATTGGATGGGCAAATGGTTTAATAGTTATTGCAATTTGTCACATCAGACATGGCTTATCATGCATTATTAATACCTACATGTAAAATTAGTTAAACTGGGTCTGGCTTCTGTTCGAGAGTGTGTGTTCACAGTGGCGAGTTTGAAATAACCCTCACAGGGATGGTTTAGCCAATATCATCTTATCCTTTCATTTCAGTATCAGGGCATCCTCAGATGATAATTAAGTCAAGGAAAGCTGCATGCAGTAGGAGGGCAAACAGCCATCCCATTGAGAGGAGGAGGTTTCACCTTCATTAACATCGAGACCTGAGAGGTCATATAATCTAGAAAGGTGCTGTTCTTTTTTTTCCAAAGCAAGATGAAAGTTCAGAAATGTGTTTATTTTTTTTAATGCATGTTATTTGCCAGTGTTAAAATGTGTTTATTTTGGTACTTATTTTCTTTTGCTAAATTTGGTAAATATTCAATTATACATTTTAAACAAATAATAGATCTTGGTGCCTGCTAGAACTAGATAAAATTGCAGAACAGTAGGTATCTTGTTCTTGTCTACATGTCAGTGTCTACCAGCAGTAACAGGTTACTTTTAGGCGTATGTAGAAGTCAAGTCTTCTGTGTTTCTACTTCATTCTAGAAAGGGCTTTTGTCTGTGTGTCTAATATAACACCCACTGAGTAAATTTTTCAAGTGTTTATTCCATTAAGAGAGAGGACTTTATTACAAGATAATTAACACCCTGGTGCAACCTTGGGTGCCTCATATTTTTACATTACTTCTGATTCCAACTGCTTCTGTATTCTTTTGTTCTAAGGATATAGCATTCCCAGTACAGAAAGTCCTAATGGTCACTCCAATGGTAGTGCAGATTTCCATCCTTCAAACTCTGCGCTCTGCCAAGTAGTTTCACATTTTCAATAACTACTAGAAATTCCCATATATTAGCAAAAAAGTTATATTTTATCTAATTGATAAAATCCATTTTCTAAAGTACTTACCACCTACTACATACAGTGAAATATTTAGAAGTATTAGAGTCTACAGAGAGATCATAATACACTTGGGAATTGAAGGTTAGAATATTCAGCTAGAGTGTAATTTTTATCAAATTTGGGACATATGGATTTTGTATGTTACAGATATTCAGACATCTGCTAAGGCTCGAGTTGTCAGCTAGCTCTTTATGAAAAAGTTCAAATTTGAATTTGGGTAGAAGTTGGCTGCAATTTAGATGGGTAAATGGACAAGGAAGAATACTGCGTAAGAGGAACAATATTAATAAACATATAGGATTGTTGTATTGTGAGTGCTGCAAGTGACAATATGAAACTGACTTGTTGAGGTAATTGCCTTAGGTACATAGTGTAAAATGTCAAATGATGGACTACTTTTTACATGGATCAATAAAGCAGTTAGATTCTATGTACCAATTGATTAGGAGCTCCTGGACCTTCTGTTTGCCTCCAGAGAATTGGCATGTTGAAAGTACAAATTCACCCAGGAACAGTGAGAAGAGTTCATTTTGAGATGTAAAGTTAATGTTGGCAGCCAGTTGACACATAGGTGATAGGCAGAGGAGCATGTTACAACCTTCTTAAAGTATTTCTTTCTACTGGGGCATTAACACAAGAGCACCTTCTACTTTGTGGAAAAGGATCATGATGTAGTAGAATAAGCTGTAATCAGTCATTGAGTGTGAATCTGAGGCGTCTTACAAGTTTCATGCTCATCCCAATAGAACTTTTTTTTTAGCTGAGTCTATTTAAAAATTGTTTCTGAAATTTCAAAAGGCAGTAAAATTGTAACTTCTGTCAATGAAGCCTAGAAATACTTCTGCCATGATGTTACTAAAATGATGACTATTGATTGGGCTTGCCTCAGTTTTATATCTGATAGGTTCTTCATGAATTTTCATAAGCAAAAGAAAAGTATCCATAATCTATGACATCAAAGTGGATTTGCTGTTTAATACAGTGCCATTTATGTTATTTTGAAGTAAGCTTGATTGTCTTTTCTGGAATGCATCCTCAGTGCACTCCACTTTGTGTGTAGTGATGGTATAGAAAATATCATCAATAGCGAATGTTTCCAGGTACTGTCTGAGCCTTCTATATATAGTCTGTCCTTCTTTTATAACTTGTACGTGAATGTATATTCAATCTTCCTTGTGTTGTTAGCGTGACCCGGATACTCTCCCTAATAAATAATGATAACTTTATCCGTGAGATTATTTTCTATAGAATAATTCCTATCGATAAGACTTACTGTTTTTTTTTTAATCCAACTAGGATTCTATAAAGTTTTGCTTTAAATATGCAAAGAAAAACCATCTAGTAAGGCTGGCTGGCTAATTCTAGAGTTATTTTAATCCTAGTGAAGAATTTTAGGCACATCTATAATTTGTATCAAATAGTTCTTATATTGTTCAACAAAAAACTGTATAAATTAATAGAAGAATCATAATGTTTAAAGAAGCTTTAGACTGTATTCCTTCTAGAGTTTTCTGACAGATGGCCAGCAGCTGCAAATTATTTGGCATGCATTTACGTTGAATCTTTTTAAGCCTGTAAGTAACTGGAAGTTAGATGCAAAGATACAACCAGTGTATGCAAAGATTACAACCAGTGCACCTCAATCCTGACAGTACCTGTCACATTTTACCCTGTTGCTTTACACCTGGATGCTACCTTCAGAAGGCACTTGAGGATTTTATTTTCCCTGTGCAGATTCTCCTCTTTGTTTTGTAATTAAAAACTAATTGGTTGTGGGGGGTGTTTGGCCCAACATTTAGGATGCCTGTTAAGTGGTCTGTGTCCCATATTGAAGTGCCTGGGTTTGGTACTGTTGCTCTTGATTCCAGCTTTCTGCTAATGCACACCATGGGAGAGAGAAAGAGTGGTGATGGCTCAGTTGATAAATTATGTTCCTACCATGTATGTGGTAGAAGTGGATTGAGTTCTCAGTTCCTGACTTGGGCCTGGCTCAGCCCCGAAGGCATTAGGCAAGTGAATCAGAACATGGCACATGGGAATTGTCTCTCTGCCTCTCAAATAAACAAATGAATAAATAAATTTGAAAAATATTAATCAGTATTGGGTTAAGAGTATGTGGAAGAACTCTAAAATTTCTAAAATCTGAAAATACAGAGTCTCTCCTTGGCTCAGAAAGTATCTAGGATGACAATCTAACATACTTCTAACCACATTATCATCTACTTGATAATTTACACGTGCATAATTCATTGCTATCCATTGCCAATTTATATATCAGGAAAATTTTATAAAGAAAGTTAGAATTTCATTAACACTGCACCTGTGCTCTAGATTGCAGCATGATCTTAAAGAAGTATAAAATATCTGGGTTTCGTTATGTTTTATTTTCAGTTGACAAATAATTGTATATATTTATGGGGAACAATGGATGTGATACTCTGATGCATATATACATTTGGAAGATGCATGTGAATAATCAAATTAGGCTACTTAGCATATCTATCACCTCAAATGATTTTCATTTCTTTGTTTTTAAAAGATTAATCTATTTTGCAAAACAGCGTTACAGAGAGAGGGAGAGACAGATCTTCCATTTTCTGGTTCACTCCCCAAATGGTCACAACAACCAGGGCTTGGGCCCAGCTGAAGCCAGGAGCCAGGGACTTCCTCCAGGACTTCCACATGACTGGCAGGGGGCCAAGTACTTAGGCCATCTTCCGTTGCTTTTTCCAGGCCATTAGCAGGGAATTGGATGAGAAATGGAGCAACCTGAACACAAACCAGCACTTATGTTGGACGCTGATGTTGCTTTACCGCAATGCTGTCCCTCCATTTCTTTCTGACAAGAACTTTTAAAATCCTCTGTTTTAGCTATTTGGATACTTTCACTATGTTGTTGTTAATCAAAGTCACTAGGTTGTGCAATAGAACATCAGAACATGCTTCTCCTGTTCGCCTGAGACTTGGTAAGCCTGGACCAAAGTCTCCCCTTCCCCGCATCTCCAGTCTCAGGTAACGATCATTCTGCTCTCTGCTTCTGCAAGTTCAACTGTTTTAGATTCCATGTTTTAGTGAGGTCATGCTGCATTTGTATTTCTCGGCCTGGCTTATTTCACTTAACGTGAAGTCATAAAAGTTCATCCCTATTGTTATAAATGATGGAATTTCCTTTTTTGTTTTTTAAAGAATATTGTCCCATTATGTATATATACAAAATACTTGAATGAATAGTTTCTTGTTTTTTAAAAAACCATTATTATTTGTAAGATTTTAGTACTATTTGGGATTAGAGAAAGAAGGTGGAAAAGTCTGTTTACCTGAATTCCCCCCTGGATGTATGGGCTGCATTGTTCTGAGGAGTTGCTGAGATGTTAGCTTGTTTATTTAGACCAAGGTCTTCTAAGATGGGAACCTTTTGATACTTAACATTCCTTAAAAGGGCCAAAGTTGAAGACTGTGCCCAGGACTCTTTTTTTCCTTCTCATTGCCTTCTTTTTAAGAAACTCTAATCCTTTTCCAAGCAGGATTTTTGAAGGATTATTATTATTACTATTATTATTATTTTGGTGAGTGGTTCACACTAAAACCAATGATGTAAGTGACAGGGTGAAACAGGCAGTGTGTGAAAGAGTAGGCTGCCTATGGAATGCATGTGCTGCCAGAGAGAATAGCTTCCCATCCTAGCCGTGCAACATCTTCAGCAAAGCAGGCATAGAACTCAAGGGTCTTATTCCCACTGTTCCACTCTTGCCACCCAATGCTGCTCTGCTTTCCTCCACATGCCAGTAAATCATCTGAATGTAAGAAAAAGAAAAGGAAAGAAAAAGTTCCTCAGTATCAAGAAAAGTGAGATGGCAAGAAGACAATGAGGCGTTGGGAAAGACACTGGTTCCAGAAATTGGATTCTGGGCATGTATTGCCGGGATGGAGGACTTTTATTTAATTTTATAGAAAAATGTTCGGGTTATTTTACACTGAGATGTGAAATCTCATTTGCAGCTAAGCCCCGGAGGGAGTAAAAGGAACTAGAGGAGCTCATAAAGATAAACGTAATAGGATTAATAAGAAAAAGGCTGAAGACATAAGCCTTTATTGTAGGAACTCAGTGCTAAATTTTAGCATTGATGAAGGGTGAAATGTCGATACTTACCCAAACAGTTGTGCCTTCAGGGAACAACAACTGAAGGATGATGCCTTCGTAGGTTTATGCTGCTGGGACAGATTATCTGTTCGTCTCATAAGAGGGGCCACGCCGGTAGAACAAGGAAGCAAAGTCACTGTGTGCTAACCATTCCTGAATCCTCATTCCTAGAAGTGATTCTCAAATTGTATTTTAGCTAATTAAAGGAAAATTTAGGGTTGCATAAAAATTCATTGAGTTAAGCATTGGAAAATCATTTGATAATGGCCAGAATGTTAATTGCTTGTCATTTTGACTTGAGGAAGACCAAGTAGGCCTTTAAATCTAGAACGGCCATTCATATGAGAGCTGCAGATTGCTCTTGAACATGTATTATATTATGTAAGATGGTAATCAAATTGTTGGTGCTAGAGTTTTTTTTTCTTCTTTTATAAAAGTTGATTGCTATGAAATGATTTTGGCTGAGAATGTGGCTGCTGAAGCTATTTAAATAACTATACCGAAGGGAACATCATGTAGTTATTTTAACTGTGCAGTCATATCTATTGTCAGGGTAATATTTGCAGCACCTATATTGTAAGTGGATAAAGAAGAAGGTGTTGACTTTAGGCTAGGAAAAGTCTGGTACTGATGATTTCAGTTCTCATAGGGCTTCATTCATTTTTCTAATTTATGGTGCTGAATTGACTTTTTCCAGTATTACTTTCCTAATAATATGAATTTTTAAGTATTAGTTTAAAGCAGTATTAATGCTGGCAATTTGACAGTTTCAGTGAACTGAATTATTATACTTACCAGGGGAACCAGTTTGACCATTTTATACACTGTAGATAAAGATGTAGCTGTACTTCAGAAATAGTGTGAAGCATGAGAGGACATTTCCATCTGTCAGTGAAATCTTTGTCAAACACTCACATTTCATATATATAAAAATAGATGGATATAATGGATTCAGAAATAGAAGCTATAGGTGGATGGATATATGTCTTAGAAAATGAAAATTAACATTCTAATTTGATGCAAGGCAAGAACATATATACAAAGTCTTCCTTGATTTAAATGTTTAAATTACAAACACTTAAAAGTTTGTGTTCAAGTCTTCCTTGATTTAAATGTTTAAATTACAAACACTTAAAAGTTTGTGTTCAAGGTTTGCATTGTGGCTTACAAGGTTGAGTCATAGCCTGTGACACAAGAATCCCATGTTAGAGTGCTGCTCTGCCTCTGATCCAGCTCCCTGTTAATGCATCTGGGAACGCAGTAGGAGGTGGATCAAGTATGTGGGCCCTGCCACTCATATGGGAGACGCTGGTGGAGTTCTAGGATCCTGGCTTTGCCCTGGCACAGCCCCTGCCATTGCCACCATTTGGGGCATGAACAAGCAGATTGAAGATTCTTTGTCTCTCTGTCTGTCTGTCTGTCTCTCTCTCTGTCTCTGTGTGTGTGTGTGTCTGACTTTGAAATAAATCTATAAAAAAGATTATTCTCAATAATCTGATAATAAGTACCTTCATATGCAGTAGAGACATTGTATGTAACTCCTCCGTTTAGATTATCTTAATGAGGTGATGCCAGTTAGGATGGCCAATTCTTTTTTACATGTTTGTTTAATTGAAGCACATCTAACCTACAAGCCTATATTTTAATACAAAAAGACTTTTAATTTAGGACAGTTTCATTCAAAGAGCAGTGCGTGGTCCCGCAGTGTCAAGTGGAGATGTAGTTTTGCAAAGGGAACACAGATTTTAGTTTAGTTATTAGGAGTTCCTGTTTCTAGTGCTTGGACATATAGAAAAATGAACCGAAGAAGAAAAGATCCTTACATACCACATTTCATGTCTTCATTGTGGCTGTCATCATTATCATGGTTACCATTATCATCTCCAGAAACATCACCATCCTCAGACCTCGGGTCTCCTGGTTAAAAATGATCCCTGTGTATACAGCCAAATCTATTACGAGCAAAATGTTCAGTCTGGCTGTTTCTTGCAAGGCTGTTTTGGCCTGAAATGCAGATGCTGGGTCCAATGTTTTGAGTATCCACCATGTGGCTTGGTTCTAAAGATGGGCCCCAGCCAGTGTGAAGCACTGAATGTTCTAGCCCCACCATATTTCCATGGAACCAGCATTAGTCTTAATTTTACAGCTTTATTCACTGATTCAAACTTGTTGAAAATGGTAGATAAAAATGAGATGTGACCAAAAATCTGTCCACTTTTATTTGAGTGAGTCATCAATACAGCCATGCAAATGACAAGGTCTTGCAAACACCAGCTACACTGATGACTGGGCTGCCTTGCTGAGCCAATTGGAATGGCTATATCTGATTCAAATGGGGCACAGAGATGAGTGCCAGACTCTTGCCAAATCATGCTACTCCCAGCACTCTAATTTTGTTGCATTTTTATTTAAACTTCCTCTTCAACACTGAGCACTGATTACTGAATGCCCTCCTCCTGGAAATACTCTGTCTCTTTATGAGTAAAACAGTGAAATCATTTGATCTCCCCTTCCTTTCCTGACTTTTTCTCCACACTTCAGGACTCTTGCAATAACAGTTTTAGGAAAAGGTTCAGCTCTTTTCTGATTTGAATAGAGGATTCATTGAGAAATGGATGATAGACCTGGTAACAAGTGAGAGAAAATGCAATTGGGTGCCTGAAGGAAGAACTGAATATCTACCTTCATCCATCACTACTGATTAGCTACTGCGTGAGAGAGGCGAGACAGAGAGAGATAGAGAGTGGAAATAACAAATGTATTTTGGAGAGAGGCTGGGCTTTGCTGCCTTGTTTTTCTGGCTCATCAATCAACTCTGGTGTGGCTGATAGGTGGCTCTGTCACTCCCACCTCCATAATACCCTCCAGAGAATCTGTAACTGTGACAGGCATCCCCAGGCATGCAGTCCTTTCAGTAGCAATACTGCACAGAATGTCTGAGTTGCAGTGTCATACTGTCTGATGTTTCTATTCCAGCTTACCTTAGGAGAGTGTGTTTACATGATTCTGATCTATTCTCTCAGGTTGTGGCCTTGCTAGTCCCTCCTTGGGATCAGTGTTGGCAGCATGCCCATCATGTACACATCCCTGCACAATGAGAGGCAATGAGAGGCTGACATTACATAAAACATTCACAGGAGATGTAGTAGGGGTTGGGAGTGTCCATAAAAATGTTGAAGCCATCCAAGTGTGAAATGAAAAGATGAAGAAAACGTTTTCCCAAAGCCATCCATCGCCATCGACTGTCCCGGGGCTCACTTTCAATGTGTGAGTTGTTCGATGCCTTCCTCTTACCTTGGCAGCTTAGATTTGGGCTTCCTCCTGGAAAGCACATCTGGAAAAGCACTGTTGCTAGGAAAGTCATCTTTGTATATAACAAAAACGTTTGTAGCAAATCTTTCTATGGGCATTGTTCATTCTCTGAGGAGGGTAACATCTTGGCTTTCATTCAGGCACAGACATAAGAATGGCTACTAAATCACACGCTTTAACTTCTGATATGTGAGAGTGAGAACCTGTGTGCTTCCCTCCATTCTGTTACGGCTGTACCTGCTCTGAATGAAAAGCTCATGAAGTTGTATCACTTAGAACCGAATGAGGAGCTACTCTGAAAAGACATTATCCATTTTCTTTACACTGTTCCTTGAGTCAGTTTCCATTTTTCTCTAACATATGGGTAATAAGCTGTCCAGTGTTGGAGACTGATATGAATTCTCAGTCTGGGAAAGTTGACTCTTCAGTGTAAATTAGCTTTGGTGTGTTTTGCAGTTATCTTTACTCAAAGGGAATTCCTCCAGGTGAACAAGACATGCATGAGCTTTAATGAGAAGTAAGGTGAGGTACTAACATTGTATTCTTACTAGTAGTCAGACAATGACTAATGGGCTTATTTCTTCGGATCCATACAATGAGTGAATGACCATTATTAGTTCTACCTGAAACACATGAAAAGTGAATCCTTGACATGGACTGAAAACATAGCCAGTGGCTCTTTCCTTTCCTAACTTGCCTACAGACTTGCTGGTTACGCAGTGGTGTCTTTGTTGCCTGCTATCCTCTTTGGCTCCCTAGCATTGTATGTCTGTATTAGTGCTCAGGCTTCTCTTTGGAAGACACTCAAGACCAATGTCTCTTGGATTCACCATCAGGTACTTCAAATTTAACTCTCAACTTCTTCCCTCCTCAAATAGAGAGATCTCCCATGTTCTGGTTCTCTTTCCACATGATGCCTTGAACACCTGAACTGGACCCGGAGCTCAGAATTCAGTGTAGATCTCACATGGACGGGAGGGTCCAACTTCTCCTTCTTTTAATTGGCTATATCTGTTTAATGTAAACCTTAGTATATTATAATTCTTGCTTTATGCTCGTGGCCAAAGCCTCTGTTCTCTTTTTCATGATATATTTTATTTATTTGAAAGGCACAGTTACAGAGAGAATGCCTCCATCCACTGGTTCACTTGCTAAATGGTTGCAATGGCCAGGGCTGTGCCAGACTGAAACCAGGAGCCAAGAGATTCTTCAGGGTCTCCATATCATCGCAGGGGTCCAAGCACTTGGGCCATCTTCCTCTGCATTCCAAGGTGCATCAGCATGGAGTTACGTGGGAAGTGGAGCGGCCGGAACCTGAACTGACACCCATCTGCACTGCTGGCATCACAGGTGGCTTTTTCTGCTATGCCACAGTGGTGGTCCCAGGATCCAGCGTCTTAAGCTATCACTTGCTGCTTCCCATGGTGTGCTTGGGCAGGAAGCTGCAGTTGGGGGCAAGACAGAGACTCATATAAATGGTAAGAATGTCTTAAGCAGTGTCTTCATCATTGTGCCAATCATCCCCTAAAACAGCATATCCTTTAAAACTCTGAATTTCCATGGAACAAGTACTGGATTATTTAAACCAATGTCAAAAAAGAAATGTGAAGTAGTAAAATGATTTAAAAATATATATGTACATATGGAGAGATATGGTTTGAGAAAATATCTACTTGGTTAAAAATCCAGTTTTATTACTTGTGGACAGACTTAGGAAACATGCTTGGCAGGCAATAAAAGAAGAATGGTTCACTGATTTTATGATATAGGTATATTCAGAGTAATACAGATTCGAAGAATCAAGAGCATACATGCACAGAAATGAGACTGAAAAGTAAATACTTGTTTACTATCATGTATATTCATGCTTTTGTCCTTTTTAATTGGAAATTCTTGAAAGAAAGGAGCATTCCTCTCTGTGCTTGGTGCTTGGCAATTGGCACAGAACCCATTTTGGGTGTGTTTGAGTAAAACTTCTGATCTGGCCATTATCTGAGACCATGTCTTTATATAGTCATCTTTAAGGATTCCTGCCTATTTCAGTGGTTTCAAAAACCAGCTTCATTATTTGGCAGGTAGTTAACTATTCTGCACTCTACTTGTCTACAGTCAACTCAAGTAATTGGAATATATCCATCCATCCTTAGAGGATGGATGCCATGTTAATGAAACCCAATATGTTAGACCTGAAACTTCTGAAATCGGGACCAGTGTTTATATTAATGAATATTTCTAGAATTACAGTTGCAGCATTGAAGTCAAAGATTGTTATTAAACTGTCATAATAGCCATTGGCACACCTCATTGTGGCACTAACTCCTAATCCTCATATGTGTTTAATCAGTATAATTGACATGTGTATTTTACTTCATTCCCCAAAGCCTGGTTTCCCATTAGAATTTTATTTCTCTGATTGTAGTGTTCACATTTAGATAAAATAAGCTCACGGAACAACACTTTTCTCAGGCAAAGGCTAATAAAAAGGAGGACTACACCTGCATTAGGGTTGGTCTACCTCAGGCTGGGCCAGGGTTGGAGTTGTGACTTCCTTGGAAAATGCAGTAGTGATGAGTGCTGAGAACTCACTGTTACTTACTTGGAGCCATCATGAAGTTTTCCAAGAAAGCATAATAAGAGATATTGGAAAATGAAACTTAAATCTAGGCCAGTGCAGGGTTGAAGAGAAAGGTGCCAACTGACTAGGGTGGTAATACTCAATCTTAAAGTACAACTAGAATGCTAGTTTTAATAGGTTTACTTATTTCTTAGAGTAGAGAGAGAGAAGAGGGAGGGAGGGAGGGAGGGAGAGAGAGAATTTCATTGATCCATTGGTTCACTCCCCTAAATGGCCATGATGGCTAAACCAACGAGCCAAGAGATTCATCCTGGTCTCCCACAGGGGTACAGGGCCCAAGCGCTTGGACCATCTTCAGCTGCTTTACCAGGCACATTAGGGAGGAGCTAGATTAGAAGTGGAGCAGGCAGGACAGCAACCAAGGCCAATATGGTTTGCCAGCATTGCAGGCAGCAGCTTAACCAACTGTGCCACAAGAGCATTTCCCAGAATATTACTTTTAAAAATCCTGTACTTTAAAACCATCCATTCAAACACAGCTTATCACCCTGTAGTAGTATAATTTTGAATGATTTATTTGCATATCCTTTTAAAGGGTTGGTAGCATCTACCTCCCAAAGTAGTTATATGAATTAGAAATGATCCTTATAAAACATACAGCACCTTGTCTAACACAACACTGTTATATAAAATATTGCAGGTACAATTATCTTATGTGTCATTAGCATAGCCATCATCCTCATAGTCATTATCACCACTTCACCACTGTCATCATCATTACTAAGTAAAACAGCTGGAAATTTTTCTGAATGTATATGTCATCTGTGATTCCTTTTTTGCTGCTTCATTACAGGTACGTCAGTTTAATTTCACCACAACCTTAATTTGGTTACACATATACTAGGTGATGTCTTTAAGAGGTAAAAATGTGTGGCCTGAGTATCCTGAGGTGGGCATTTGAGTGCAGGTTGCTTTCTAGGCCATGGTGTGACATGGTGTATTTTTTTCTCCATCATTAGGTAGGAAGAGTAATGTGAAGATCTTTGCCAGTTTGATACTACTCTCAATCATCTGTTTCTTTGTTCCCTCTTACTCGAATTGCCTTGGTATATATAGTCTCACATTTCCTCTTTTGCTATCTGAAGTCTTTCCCTTTCTATTTCAATTTTTTTTTTTCAGCACATGGAAAACAAGCACATTTGCCTTTCTTTTTCCAGGTATCCAATTAAGACATCATGTTAGAAAGCACGTGCTCTGTGTATGTGTGTGTACGCGCACGTGTGTGTGTTATGACTTGTTATTATTTCTCCTGACTCTGGCTTGGCAACTATATTTATCTGAAAAAAAATGGTGTAATTTGCTTTTCTAATTTTCAAAAAGAGCTCTCCTGGTTGCATGGGGGTTGAATTTTCCAGTGGCTGGTGCCAGAAAACTGGGACTACACACAGAGCTCTGGGCTAGGCAAGAAATACTTCATTAGACTCGTATTCCACGAAGACACTTTCACTTCTTAACGCCTGTGATTTTAATTAAAACCTGGAAAGTAAAGAATTCTCTGGTTGTATTAATGCTTTCATTTCCATTAGGATGGTGGAGCTTATAAACACTATCTGGGTTTATAAATTTGTCCTCATGCGAATAATAAGTGTACAATGCCGCACTGAAAGCTATACTCCACTGGCCCATCTGATCCTCTTACATATTTTTCTTCCATTGCTTCCCCGTTGAGAAGCTCTCAGAGGAGTGATCCCTGATTTTCTTGACCTCTGAGTATCTCATCAATATCATGACCCCTGGCTATGCTGAATCTACATGTTACGCTGAGTTGACAGAAGGAGGCTTCAGTGGTTCATTTGGATGTAGATCTAAAATAAAAATAAATGAAATTTAAGCCATTACATTCACATGGGGAATAGGATTTTCTGTTTTCTATAAATCTGGATTTCCTGGAGCATTTACTCATGTACATGTACTTGTTTGTACATAGTATTTGATTAATGTGCTACCATTCTCCTTCATGTGTATCAATAAATGTAACCAGATAAACAAATAAATTAAGACTGGAACAAAAATACATAGAAATAGTACTTCAAGAAATACTAATTTCAGTGAAAGTTTTTAATTAAAGTGATCTGAGGTCCAAATGAACCACGAATTGGACATAAATCCATTATATAGACACATTGTTCTCTCAATTTTTGAAATCATGGCAGTGTAAATGATAAATATAGAATATTAAGGAAGTCAGTGTTCTTTGAAAAGGAATCAGCCCTGAGAACTGCCTCCTATTAATTAGAGACTTGAATAGCTTCTGTTCCGTAAGTATTTGAAGAGTATGGTTGCACTAGAGCTTGAAAGTGTTGATTTTAAGGATGTGGCTACTTTCTGTCAGTGTCTTCTGAGAATTAAACCTCAAATTGGCAATGAGAGATTATGTATGCCCTCTTGGGTGACGAAAGTGATTCTGAGTGACCACATGCATTGCCTTTGCCACACATGGGAGCAGGCTTTTCTCCACTGAGTAGAGTTTTGTGTTTCCAGCTCTTTTCTCATCAGGAGAGAAGGTCTATGCTCACTTTGTCTACATCTCACAAACACAGGAATCTCATAAGTAGGAAGGCTGTTGGTACTCTATATATGCCTGGCATAAATAGATCAGAATACTGCTAATAGGCACGTCTGTGGTGAAATGTGCCAAAAACGAACATGTTTTCTTATAACAAATTATGCATAGCACAACAAACATATGTGTGGCAGTGAAATTTAAAGTCTACTAATTGTCATACTTATAAAATAACAAATTAAAATGGCATATACCTTTATTATCAAAATTAAGTGGGCCTTTTATTTATTAAAGAGTATATATCCTATAGGTACCCAAAGGTGCCTTTATGATCTTGATTGAACATTTTGCCAGAGTCTGCAATTAGATTCTTGACCAATTCCTGTCTGCCCTGGATGCGAGCATTTTAGAAAGGCAATGGTAATAGTCCTGTGTGTATTGGCACAAGATTGCTTGTTTACAAAGACCATGTTTACATATATTTTGTCTGTCATTAGAGTTACTTGGCGACTGAGGAATTTTGTGTGTGTGTGTCTGCATGTTTGACTACATATGGGAGATGAGTTTATTTCCTGGGTCTAACACCTAGACATGAGTGCATTGTATGGTTTATGTATCTCAGTAGACTATTAATTCTTTTTAAAGTGTTCCTAGGGATTGTCTTCTTTTTGGTTTTCGGCTTGCATTGACCCGGAGATCATTTTCCTTTTGCCTACCCAGTTTCCCATGCTTGTGAGTTATATTTCCTACAATAGTAGAGTTTTTATCTCTAAGGGACATAAAAGTACACAAAAATGCCATTTTACTCACATGATAATGAAACTCTCATCCATCATTATTTGCATCTTCCAGGAGATTCCAGTCAATGGGATCTCTTGTCTTGGCCTGGCCTCAGAGCAAATTGAGAAGAAAGTGAAGGGAAGGGGGAAGCCAGGAGGTCAACGCAGCACTGACAGTGGCTGACTTAGTGGCTGTGTTTTGGCATCTGTAGCCACAAGGGTGTGCTAATCCCAAACCTCTCATTTAGCTGACAAGCCTCTCCTGGGCCTACCCGGGGCAAAGCAGACACACCTCTCCTGGGTTTGGCAGCCTTGCCTTGGGGGAAAGTAATCTCCATGACCACAGGACAAAGCAGACACACCTCTCAGGGGTTTAGCAGCCCTCCCATAGTGGGGCAGTCTCCATAACCACTGGACAAAGGAGCTGAGGAGCTGTGGTCAGGTTTGGCAGACCCTTTCAAGAAGAAGAAAGAGTGAAATTCAGCCAATTGTGCATTATTCTTTCCAAATTTAGCCTTCAGAAAAGCTACACCACCTCCCCAGGAGTAAAGGGATGGAGAGAAGCCAGGAACACACGTAGGAAAAATACCCTCATAAAGAGATGAGGAGCAAAGAAAAGTCAGTCCTTTCTAATAATATATTTACCTAACTGAATATATAATCACTGAATAACCTGCAAGATTTAGGCCAAGGAAATATGGCATGGCCTCATTTAAAATAAATCTTGGTAAATATTAAAGAAGATCTGTTCCACAAAGGGGATGCAGTATTTGGATTTTCCGAAGATCAGTTCAAATTACAATGGAGAAGGAGCAGAAGTTTAGTTTTTGGAGTGTGTGCATAATTGTCAGCCTGTTATCAAGCCTCATTTTGATAAATGGTTGTGAACTAATCATTGTAATGCTTGCTTACCAATGTCATTCCGACAGTTCTCAGCAGCTGTCTGTCCTATGTGTTCAGCTGATAAGAACCTAAGGACAAGCTCTTTCTGTTGAAGGTCCTTGCAGCCTCTGCTTGATCAATGGGGGTAGGAGACAGGGTGCAGAGGAGAGGGCAGATGGATTCTCCTCCCCTGTCTTCTGGAGCTTAGCAAAGGGATGTTATTGAGATATCCTTCCAAGTAATTTAAATAGAAGTGTCTGCTAGCAAAATGAAAACAAATGGAGAAGGCAGTGACACCCACACATGGGGCTTGGTTTCCTGCTGCCTGCAGCCCCTGTGGGAGAGGCAAGCTGGCACTGCCATCCAGAGGAATGCATCTCAGTCAGGGGTGGGAGCTGTCAGAGGCAGAAGGGAAGAGGAGGTGGTGCTTTCGGATGGCTTTGTAAGCTCCCTGGGATTCTCTGACATTGCTGAATCTGTTAGAGGCCAATATACAGTCAGCTTAAGCAAAATGGGCTTTTTGACTCCCAAAGGGTTACAAACTCATCAATCGGTCTAATCAGTGTTATCTCCTTTAGAAGGGCCATTGGGACCTCCACAAATGTGACAGTTCAATTCCTAGTGTTCTCTCTGCCCATTCACAGTCAAGGGAAATCTGCAGATACCACTTGAATCCTGCGGGCTCAGGAGTAGTTTGGTGGCATTTTCTCTCTTTTACCCTGTAATGTTGAATGCTGTTCTCAGCTTAGTCCCACCATAGCTGTTCTCTCTCTCCACTGGCTTTGTTCTGTCCCTTCCTCTTCATCTCCCAGTTACAAAAAAAAAAAAAAAAAAAAATACTAGCAATAGTCTTGGTGATTACTTTTGACATCTGGGGACTTGAGAACAATGCTTAACTTACACCTTCCCTTCCGCATTCACCAGTGCTTGCTGCTCTCCAGAAATGAGGTGAGTTATTTGGTCCACACTCTTTCATGAGGCTTGTATGGATACACTTAAAAGGGATATCGACAGGGAAAGCCTGGAGTATTCACAGTGCAGGGTGGTATATCAAGGGACCAACATAGAAGAAAAATATTACCTGCAGAACCTAGTTGGATATGTGTAGGATAATGGTGATAGCTCTGTTTCTGCAAGGGAACAGAAAATTAGCCTTTTTGCAGGTAAGTATTAAGAAGGATAAAGAGTATTTTGACCATCCACACTGAAAGCTACATGTTTAGTGCTAAGACTTTCATTAGGGTGACTGAATTCTTAGGATGAGTATTAATAAAAGTGAAATGATTCTTATTTCCAGGAGTTTTTCTTCTCTCAGTGGTGAGTAAATTGCTTGCTATTAAATTGATTAGAGAGGTTAGGGAAATAGACTCTGGTTTTACAGTTCTGAATGCCATGTCAAGCATGTCATGGTACCCTAACTCACATGTCCCAATGTCACTTTCACCCACAGATGATAGAGGCTTGTAAAGTCAGAGGACCAAGGGTGGGTAAAAGATACTGTGTTGCTTTCTCCTGGTACCTTTAGAAGCCAAAGTTTTCTACCATAGTACTGAAACTGGCAGAAAACTAAAGAGGTGGGATTTGGGATGAAATTATGTGCTTGTATATTTGTGTGTGTGTGTTACTACAACATGCTAGAAAAAAAAAAAGTCTGGTAATTATAATATCCTTCATATAAAGGATACTCAAAGACTGTAGAAAAATATAATTGAAAATATAATTGAAAGTATTATATTAATTTTGATATTGGGGTGCATTTTAATAGTACATAGAAATGTATATCATGAAAACCTATGGATATATCTCAAAAATTACATAAAAATAAATGCATACCTTAAATCCCAGATTTCCAATTCTAGCTTTTTATGAACTTTTAAAAGTATTCTCATACACAATTTTATTTTCAACTTCATCCCTCTGTATTTTTGTCTTCATATTGGTAAAATGAAGATAATGCTGATGGCAAGGCTAGTTATGAAAATGAAATGAAACTTATAAGTTTCTTACTGTGTGGTTGAGCTCAGGTCTTCTGAGAAGCAAACACCCAGATGCACAAGATGCGCAAGTGATTGGAAGAAACACAATGAAGGACAGAGGAGGGAGCAGAGAACAGAGGCTCCAGATGGCAGTGTGGATCTGACACGTGACTAGAAGAACAGTATAGGGGTTATGTCAGAAAGGCTTTTGGCTGTGGTTCTGAGAAAGACTCAGGCCACAAAAAAGATGTCTGCTAGAGGTGTCCTGCTCGGGGGAGAAAGTGCCCAATTCTCATTCCCCCTGTTGAGTCTTTATAATGATGTCACATGAGACTTTGTCTCAGTGCAAGCACCAGTGGGTCCAAAAGTACAGAAACTGCCAGTAAGATTGGCCTCCTTGGAACAGATTGTTTTGAAGGGAGGCCTGGAATGCAGTAAGTACTTAAAATAAGTTAATTATTGTTACCATTTTTTTTTTTTCAGATAACGGAGCTGCATTCCTAATGACATTGCATGATTTAGCTGGGGTCTCTTGTAATAGAATCACGATTTAAGCCTACAATTCTGCCTCTGAATCTTATGTTCTATTGAGCACATCAGACAGCAGTTTTTTGTTTGTTTGTTTGTTTGTTTTTGACAGGCAGAGTGGACAGTGAGAGAGAGAGACAGAGAGAAAGGTCTTCCTTTGCCGTTGGTTCACCCTCCAATGGCCACCGGGGTCGGCGCGCTGCAGCCGGTGTACCGTGCTGATCCGAAGGCAGGAGCCAGGTGCTTCTCCTGGTCTCCCATGGGGTGCAGGGCCCAAGGACTTGGGCCATCCTCCACTGCACTCCCTGTCCACAGCAGAGAGCTGGCCTGGAAGAGGGGCAACCGGGACAGAATGCGGTGCCCTGACCAGGACTAGAACCGGGTGTGCCGGCGCCACAAGGCGGAGGATTAGCCTAGTGAGCCGCGGCGCCAGCCCAGACAGCTGTTCTTTAATAGTGTGTACTTAGTGCATTTTCTTTTGTGATAGATAATAATCTCATTGCAAATAACAAAACCTTACCCAAAGCCTTGGCATTGCGTAGCCTTCTTGTTGGCCTTTAGAGAAGTTTGGTTCATTCCTGTGGCTTCTTGGGAACAGCATCTTGCCTTTAGCATCCAGAGAGTCTGGATCTTGGGGTTTGGGCAAAGGCAAAGTCTGAGGCAACATCTCAGCCCTCAGGAAGCCCATGCTACTCTTGGTTTCAGAGTTCAGAAGGCAGCATGTGTAGCTTCTCTGTGCGTGTATGAGAGCGTATGAAATAACATCATGTGTGTTCTCTACTGGAATAACATTGTGTGCAATTTCCGCTTCAGTTTCCTAGTATCCCAATGGCCAGATTCTTTGAAGCAACCAAAATTACCTTCTGTGGTCTCCAGTCTGTTTTTCAGTGAAGAGATCTTAAAATTTCCATTTTCACCTAAAATTTTAAAGTTGTTTAAGACAACTTACACATAAATCCTTTTAAATATCTCTTAAAAAGTTTCAGTGTGTGTGTGAGAGAGAGAGGAAGGGAGGAAGAGGGAGGAAGGGAGGGAGAGAGGAGGGAAGAGGGAGAGGGAGGGAGGGAGGAAGAGAGGAGGGGAGAGGGAGAGGGAGGGAGGGAGGGAAGGAGGAAGAGAGGAGGGGAGAGGGAGAGAGAGAGAAGCAAGACTGTAACACAGCCATTCTCCAGTCAGTGAATATGCTTAGGTTCCAGCAGGCCAGCTCCTAATTGTCCTAGTAGACACACAGCTGCATTGTTAGTTTTTGAGCCAACAGCACAAATGGAGTACAATTTCTGGGATGATGTCATGTTTAAATAATTACAGTCTCTTATTTATAAATAGAATTATATATCCATGAATCGGGATGTGCGAAATTGTGTATTGCATGTAGAGAGAGACACACACAGGTACACTGACACTTGTGGCAATGAAACATAAATGTGAGGACAAACTTCAAAGAAGTCTGGAGCAAATACTGATAGAATCAGGCCTTGAGGTGGAGAATTGTAGCAGCCTCCTGTGGTGGAATGGAACTTCTTCCCAAGATCACATTAGTAAAGCCTTCCTTTTCATGGGTAATCTAATATAAAGGTTTCAGTCCCACTATCCCAATGTCCTCGTGGCTGCCAAAGCTATTCAGAAACTAGAGGCAATGACTCTCCCCAAGATCCATGAATAACAACACCAAGATGTCTTCCATGGAGGCTGCTATATGTACCACTGGAATAGACTCCCTGAGAGTTGAAAATTGGTTTATTTGTACCCTGCCTTTTCAAAAGAAGATAGGAGACAGGGGAAACAGGTCACACACACTGTCAACTGGCAAGATGTGCCCAACCAACAAATCATTAACATTGGATTGAAGTGATTTTGCATGGACTCAGAAGGCCCCCAAAAATAAAACAGGCCACTTGTGGATTAGATTAGTACGTGAAGGTTAAATGGGTCATCTGATTTTTGCTTCAAGTAGATGCAAGAAAGACTTTAAAACCTAATCTAATTGATACTGGTCACTTTTAGACATTCCAGGTCAAAGTAAGCATAAGCAACTTTGGCAGAACTCTAATAGTCATCTTTGAAAGAACATCCCAGAATAACCCAGCCATCAGGATTGCTTCAAGGAGTTGGATTGCCTCAAGAGGCTTGAGTCTAGTGAAGATTGCCAAACAAGTTTCCCATACCCAGGGCTTCTTACCTGCCTGAGTTGTGGTGCTGCTTATTCAGTGTTCACTGAAATGACATTTCTAACTCAACCCAGAGGCCCGAGTTTCCAGCAGTGAGGGGTATTTGTCTTCATCTTGGTTTTTTCCCCTGGCATAGTTCTTTCGTTTACCATCTCCCATATAAAGAAAAGTACTCTTTAATTTGAACTAAAGAAGACAATTCCAGTGGTCACAAAAACAAATCACAAGGGTCAGCACTGTGGTGTACTAGGATAAGCCTCTGCCTGCAGGGCTGGCTTCCAATATGGACACTGGTTTAAGTCCTGTCTGCCCACTTCCAATCCAGCTCCTTGCTAGTGGCCTGAGAAATCAAAGGAAGGTAGCCTAAGTGCTTGGGCCCCTGCACCCACTTGGGAGGCTGGGAAGAAACTCGTGGCCCCTGGCTTCAGATAGGCCTAGCTCTGGCCATTGAGGTCATTTGGGGAGTGAACCAGTGGATGGAAGAGCTCTCTCTCTGTCCCTCTCTGTAACTCTTCCTCACAAACAAATAAGTCTTTAATTAAAAAACAATTACAGGCCGGCGCCGCGGCTCACTAGGCTAATCCTCCGCCTAGCGGCGCCGGCACACCGGGTTCTAATCCCGGTCGGGGCGCCGGATTCTGTCCCGGTTGCCCCTCTTCCAGGCCAGCCCTCTGCTGTGGCCAGGGAGTGCAGTGGAGGATGGCCCAGGTGCTTGGGCCCTGCACCCCATGGGAGACCAGGAAAAGCACCTGGCTCCTGGCTCCTGCCATCGGATCAGCGCGGTGCGCCGGCCGCAGCGCGCCAACCGCGGCGGCCATTGGAGGGTGAACCAACGGCAAAGGAAGACCTTTCTCTCTGTCTCTCTCTCTCACTGTCCACTCTGCCTGTCAAAAAAAAAAAAAAAAAAAAAAAAAACCAATTACAGCCGGCGCCGTGGTTCAATAGGCTAATCCTCCGCCTTGCAGCGCCGGCACATCGGGTTCTAGTCCTGGTCGGGGCGCCAGATTCTGTCCTGGTTGCCCCTCTTCCAGGCCAGCTCTTGCTGTGGCCAGGGAGTGCAGTGGAGGATGGCCCAAGTCCTTGGGCCCTGAACCACATGGGAGACCAGGAGAAGCACCTGGCTCCTGCCTTTGGATCAGCACGGTGCACCGGCCACAGCGCGGCGGCCATTGGAGGGTGAACCAACGGCAAAGGAAGACCTTTCTCTCTGTTTCTCTGTCTCTCTCTCTCACTGTCCATTCTGCCTGTCAAAAAAAAAAAAAAAATTACAATACAAGAAAAATTATGTCTGTACTCTAGCCAAGTGGTTGACTTTCAACACCAATATTTAGTAGTAATTAAATAGACAAGATATTTCCTTGGAGTTTACTTATGAGCATTTAACCTATGAATTACTTCTGTGATTTTTGTATGTCAATGGGTTTTACTTTATTACTCTGAAGAATAATCCCTATTCTCTTCTTTCCTCCTGTGTCTATTTAGTCATCAGTCTTGAAAATCACCAACACTTTCTCATACTTCTAATATCTCCAGTGAAAATAAGAAAGGGATACAACCATAGACCATGTGACTGATTTGAATTGCCTGTGATTATCAGAAAGGTTTTTAGAAGTACCTTTGTATCTTCTCTTTTAGCCTCATTTTATTGCAAAAAAAAAAAGTGTTTAGTCATTTGGGGTGTTCAACTCATATAACAAGATAGTAAATATGACATTTGGTAAGGAACATTTTACAAAGGGTGGATAATATACTTCCCATTTCACACAAGAGGAAATTAAAGACCAGTAAGGTCAGTTGACTCTCTTCATGGGTTTTTACCAGATACAAGTAGATCTTAACTCTTAACATAACATCTATATAATCTGTTCACTGTAACACAGGAATATTTTGTCTCTACAATTCCTTCTATGTCACCATTATAATCTATCCTCAGTGTTTTAACCAAAACTTTATTTTTAAGAAATAAACCAGATAAGGTTACTCCACTGCTATGAAACTTTCCAAAGGATTCCCTCTGCATTCAGAATAAATATAAAAAATGTTACTACCTACCCTTGATGATGTCTGTGACCTCAGCTTAAACCACTCTCTTCCACTCTTACAAACTCAGGCCATGCCAATCTTCTTCCTATGACTGAGCACAGAAAGCATATTACCTTGTTTAAGACTTAGTACTTGCTGCTCTTCCTGTCTAAAACTGTTGTGAGGTTTTTGTATTACCTCCTTATCTTGTCAGTCATATCTGTTAAAACGTATATATTTAGGGTAACATTTTGAAAATCAAGTTTCTTTATAGTACACATTATCAAAAATTATCTTATTTGTTCTTTTGCTTACATGTCTATGTTATGCTTCTTCTTACATTTCAGTGTAAATCCCACAAAAGTTGAGACTTTGCCTTCTTTTTTCTTTGCTGAGTCCCAAATACCAAGATCCTGAGTCTTTTACATTGCTAATGTTTAGTTTTGAAAGCGAACTTAAAAACTCAAAGTCCTTTCTTCACATGCTAATAGAACCTTCAGACATCAGTGAGAAGGTAAATATTAATTTTTAACATAAAGCTTTCATGATAAATGCTACATGGTAGCCTATAAGGCTGTATGCAGTATGTTTAGAAATGTATCTATGCAAAACACCAATGGGATGGACCAAATGCTAAAAATAACTGTATCTCCTTTGCTATAGTGTTATTTTACCCTAAGTTTTCTACAGTGAACTTATTTTGCTGTTACAATTGGGAAGAAACCAATTTTAAAGCACAAAATAAAATATAAAGGAGAAAACCTGTTTCTTCACTGCTAAAAAGATTGTTTTCTAAATTTACTCTGCTGCCCAATAGGTGCTAATGCTGGTATTGACCTGTTCTCCAGTTCCTGGGCCTCAGCTCTTCTACTGTGTCTCTTGGGATGGCTTTGAGTATTTCTCTTCAGAATGAAATTGAGCTTATTTATATCTGCAGTGCTTGGTACTATGTATAATTCTCTAGGAATGATGCAAATGATGCAGTGTGAAATGGAATCATCTTCCATTTTCTAGATAATTTCTTGATGCTTATTGCAGCTTCAGTTTGTGTGTGAATTTTTGACAATTCAAATTTTGGAATCAGAAATCTAGGCCATTTCCTCCAAAGGACAGCTATTATTCCTATACTCTTCCCCCTCACAGGTGTATATGTAACTTTGGTTGTATTCACAAATGACACCTAACATTATATGTAAATATGTCAATGCTTCATTTTGTCTTATTCTTCTAGCATATTGAGTTATTCTAAACCCTAGGTCCATTCCCAGCTGATTAACTTTTTTCTACCCACACGTTCATGTTGTTTACAAATGTGATGGTCTCTTAACTGAATTGTTTTGAAAAGTTTGAACAGGCCAAGGTCAAGAATAGGCCCCATTTCAAAGCTTACAGACACTTCTTAGTTACTTCTGACCCATTTAACGGAGACATTCTGGGTTTCCATTGATCATCTAGTTCCAAATCCAGCTGCAGTTCCAGTACATTCCCTATAGCTTGAATCCCTTAGAGTGATGAGAAGTATTTTGCTAAAAATCCAGGTAAAAGTACACCTACTGAATTTCTCTTGAATCTAAAATCTTAATAATGTGTGGGGAAAATGAGTTATGAAAATTCTAAGTTGTTCCCTTCTTAGTCAATCTATTATATCAATTAATTAACCATGCATTATTTAATAAGAATCAGCATCAGAATTCATATAGTTCATATTTTTTCTTCTACAAATCCTATCCAGGGTCTTCATATACCTTGTGAAGCTCCTTTATCTCTCTTTTTTTTTAAAAAAAAAAACCTCTCAGTAATCAATTTGCTTCAGTTGTGAAGTTTATCAGTACCCAAAGCTGTAATGTATCTCAGCAGGAAAACAACATAATTTCGAGCAATTATTCCCTTTTCTTCCCTCAACTTGATCTGAGTTTCTATATGACTAATGTTTATCCTACTCTTTTCATTCTCAAGATCATCATTTGATTGAAACAGAAAATTTATTAAAAATCAGATCTAAATTGTTAAGTTTCTTTTCTGTAATTTTTAAGCGTTATAATCTCAATATTCCATAGCAGGATTCCCTTTCCTTCTACTGCTTCTAATAGAGAACTTAATATTCTTTGCTGTGATGTCATTTTGTAGACTTCATCTTATTCTCTTCCCAAGTCTGTCCCTTGTTTGAGTCAGTACGTTAGTATATCTGTCTATTGCTGCACTTAATTATACCATATCCATACATTTACCGGAGATTTGGTTCTAATCAAACTATGTTTTCTGGATGCTATATGGAATATCAAGATTAATCCAACATTGCCCTGGCTTTCAAGAAACTGACAAGATTTTTATACTGGGATAGAGTTAGTCTCAGTTTACAGCCTCAATGGTTTCGCTGCAGACATTAATTCTTCATAGTGATTCAACACTAGAGGCATTCTTCACTGTAATGTTTGCAACCACCATGCTTGTTATAAAGTGTATACTAACATTTGTATTCCCTTCACTGTGGAATCAAAAGTAGATGTCATGCTTACAGTTACACTGCAAACGTTAATCAATTGATTATAATCCTTAGTCATAATTCTGGACACATTTTACAAATATTTCCCAATTTTGCACTTTAATATTTTCATTGTTTTAAAAATGGTTGAAGAGGAGAAACAAGTTTAAGAGAAAACTATACCATTATAAACCTGCATAATATTTTTCAGCATTCTCCTAAAAATCTCACTTTGAACTATTGTGATGCTTACCTTTGGAGGAAAACTTTGACTAGAGCTTGTTGCTTAGGTAAACAGTAGAGTGAAGCCTACCCCTGCCACAGTATCCTGTGGATGGGAGTTGACAATTGATCCATGCTGATAATCCCTGTTCATCACACGCTTGTGAAACATCATCCTACAAAACTGCCCAGGCTTTTGTACAATTTTCAAATTAAGAAAATAGAATACATCCTTTAAGTTTGCCTCTAGAAAGAAGCCTATTAGAATCAAATGTGAGGATATAGTCCTATTTAGGATTAAACTTGATTGAATTCATGGAAACATTTTAATGTTAGTAACAAATTAATTTCACATGTAGCAGCAATAGTCCACTGTTGAGAGATGCTAACCAAAATTCATCATGGTAGAAATCCTAAATAATTTAGATAGTGGTTCCAGAATGGGAAACAGAAGTATTTTGTCTTCTTTACAACTCTACAAAGTCAATTTTAAATTGTTCAGCATGTTGAAATGAAAGAGTCAAGAACCAGTGGTTAGGAAATGAGCAAATTTTGAAGTAATTACAACCATTATTAAACCACCACAGGTATATTAGGGAAAAAAGGTAACAACTTAACATAGAAATACAAATATTTAATTACTTTGGCCTGTCATTGGTCATGTGACTCTATCATTAGTTTTGAAATTTTGGTAACCATTGCAATATGACATAAGAAAATTAACCTAGTAGACTTATCAAAAGGATAGATATGATAAAAAAAAAAACTATCTGAAATTCCAGAATTCTGGGAAATTATCATCAATCTTGAAGAAACCAGAGAAACTGATTTTGCTTAGATCAATAAAACTGCCATGACGACATTTTTACTGTTAGGCACACATCTGTAGTTATCAGAATATGATGCCAAAACAAGTTTCCTTAAAATATCAAATTTCAAGTTTTTATTTCTATTTAAAAACATTGAGTAAACCAATGTAAACTTGGAGAAAAAATTGAAGCCATTTGGAACATACCATTCTCATATTCTCTTGGTAGCACTGGATGAAAATTTCTCAGCCATCTGGGCACTGTGATTGAGGGTACTGGGTTCCTGCACTGTTAATGACCTATTGTGTATTATACTAGGAGCCACGTAAACTGTTCAAAACAATTAGTATGCTAAGCGAATCTTAGGGATACTAACAAAATTTGAACATGCCCATTGGTTTCTAACGTTTTTGAGATTTTTTAAAAATATTTAATTATTTGAAAGGCAGAATTACAGGAGAATAAAAGGGAGAGAAAAAGGGAGATGGAGAGACCCATCTTCCATCTGCTAGTTCATTTCCCAAATGACCACAACAGCTAGGGACAGAGCAGACAGAAGCCAGGAGCCTGAAACTCCATCCAGGTCTCCCACCTGGGTGACAGAGGCCCAAGAACTTGGGTCATTTTCTGCTGCTTTCCCAGGTGCATTAGCAGGGAGCTGGATGAGAAGTGGAGCAGTCTGAATTGGAATAGGTGTCATATCGGATTCTAGCATTACAGGCAGCAGTTTAATCCACTGTACCACAACACAGGCCTCAGCTGAGATTTTCTTATTGTTTGAATTTTCTCACTAGAATTGATTTTCCCAACTCCGAGTGTGTAATATTGTTGAGCATACACAGGCATTGGCATAGAAGAAATTAAGATAGGCAGTTTGATGCTTTGGATTCCTGGAGACATCTACTCCAGGCAACTTACATGGTCATGAGACATATTAGAAAAATAACCACTGAAAAGAGTACAACATATTTTTCAAACTCTGGGCAAGCCCAGATGCATCCTTGGGAAAGAATTCTGAAGCTCAGACAACTGCAAGTGCTTATTTTTTTCCAAGCTATCATCTTGGTGATGTTTAAAAATATAAATATACAGTAAAGGCTTACTCAAAATGCAGCTGGCTGGTATAAATCAGTTGTTTGGTGATGGGCAGTATGTTTTGTGGAAGATTTTCACCCATTAGGAATAACCCATTTTATATTTTCAAGGGCTTGTTGCCTTTTTCCTCTTAAAATATTTTATCACCTTGCTCCCTATAATGTATGTCTGCCTACATACATTGTATATGCAAAGATTTTATTTATATTGATTTATTCACCTCATTCTGTATTCACCATACACTTAGTCTGGTCTCTAAAGAACTTATAGTAAAAAAAAAAAAAAGTACAGTAAACATTAAGTAGCCCATCTTCAGCATTTTCTCCTAATCCACAATTATTCCAGTTTCACAGATGAGGAAACTGGCTTAGAGGAAATAAAATGGAGCTTCAGAAAATTAGTGGAAAACCACATTAAATATATATTAAATACATTATCCTTGAGTTAAAATGTGGTGCACGTTTAACATGAACCTTTTGAATCTCCCTCATACAAAATCTGTAATTTCAGAATGAAGGTTTATTGCCAAGGAAATTTTGACTTCTTTCATAGCACAGAACTGTTCTGGTTACCCATTTCCAGACTGGTTTCAGGCACAAATTTAGTCTTGTTTCTGTAGGCCTTTTATTTTACCTAACCTTGTGTTTACTCGTGATTGCTGAATTGTTTGTTCTCAAGACAAATTTCTTTTCACCACTCCTAACAATCTATCTCTTTACCATTGATTAAATAAGATAATTCAGATAACTGAATCTATAATCAGTTGATCTGGGGTGTTTACTCCTAGATTGATGTCTGTTTTTGTGGCATCAGAAATTCAGGTAGCAGAAAGTGACACTCTAGGCAATTTTAAGCATATTTCAAATGTGAAAAATCAACATCAGACTCATTTGTTTATTTGTATGTTTGCTACTGTTCATGTTGGTGTAATTATCAGCGTGTATATCTCATAGTCAAGCAGCAAGTAATTTTTTCTTTTATTTTTTAAGGTGAACAAATTGCATATACTTCATAAATATAGATTTAGGAGCATAGCAGTATTTCCTACTCTACCCTTCCTCCCCTCCATACTCCTACTCTCCCTTCTCCTTTCTTCGTTAGTCTTTTAATTTTTACAATGACCAACTTAGTTTATTTTATACTCATAAGAGTATAACTATGACTGGTTAATGAAAATGTGGTATGTATACTCTATAGAATATTACTCAGCTGTAGAAAAGAATGAAATCCTCTCTTGCAACAAAATGAATGCAACTGGAAACCATTATAACTTAAGTAATTTTCAAAGCTGAATTGCAATACATGTCTGTTATGTGTTCATTTTGGACTGCTATGAGCTGACACCAGACCCCAGAGGAAGCCTACAGCCTGCTGACAGGCAGTGCCTAGTGACTCTTTTTCTGGGAGAGTTGCAACCATGCACTCTGATGAAACCATAACAAGGAAAACATATGCAGATCTCCCCATAGTATGTTATTCAAGGAAACTAAAATGTTTTCATAGGATCATCCAAATATGACATTTTCTCAATATAAGCTATTTCCATCATTTTTGTTAAAATCCCATAAGGCTGGGGTACACATTTAGCCTAGGGGATAAGATTGTATGCATCTCACATTAGAGTATTCCTGGCTCTAGCTCTTGACTCAAGCTTCCTGATAATACGGACCCTGGGAAGTAGCAGGTGATAGTTCAAGTACCTGGGTCCTGGCACCCACATGGAAGACACAGATGGAGTTCTGGGCTCTTGGCTTTGCTTGGCCAAGACCAGGGTTTTGCAGGCATTTGAGGAGTGAACCAGCAGATGGATGATCTCTTTGTGTTTGTCTCTATGTCTCTGTGTTTCTGTCTTCTGTCCTTCAAATAAAATGAAAATAAACAAAAAATGTTTTGATGGTTCAGTGAGACATCTGCCTACAACATACAGCATATCAGCTATATCTGCTTATTTCTGTATTGATTTAAAGACTCACTTTCTAATATCCTGTGTTTGTAGCATGGTTTTCCAAGTTGACCATAAATAACCTTTCCAAATCCCTTACAGAAGCTGGCAGAGTGCTAGGTGCAGGGTAGCCATTTTTTGAAGGTAGCCAGCAATTGAATTATGACTTGTTTGTGTGGGACCAGAGTGAGTTTATGCATTCACAGACTGATTACCTGAATATCTTTATTAAAGGTTTGTTTCATATAAATATAGACTTTTTTCATAAATATTCTTTCCTAAAGGAAATATTGTATTTCCTTGTATTTCTGCCCAAACTCTCCATTTTAGTCCAGGGATAGTGTTTACAACATGGGAAAGTGGTTATTTTATCAAATAGTGTGATAAAGTCACTTGTGGAAACTTCATAAATAGAAGACATCCAGACCCCATCCCTTAATGCTTTAAATTTGGTGTGGATGGTGCTCAGAAATTTGTTTCACTCTGGACCGAGCTTATAGTTGGATGATTCAGATATGCTTTGAAACTTGGCTGAATCATCAGAATAAAGTTGGAGCAGTCTTCTCCAGTGATGACTGTGAGTTTCATACAACCCTGAGGTTCTGGTCTGAGGTAGCAAACCTCCATAATCAGAGGTAACCCAGCATCCTGTGTTGAGGACCATAATATATGTAACCATGAGAACTTCATGAGAAAGCATGACAATGCAATCATTTGAAGCAACAGAAATTTGAGATTAGACACTGTGTCTGTTAGTTTCTATAGAGTTTATATACTGTACCTAAAGGTCTTCAGATGGCCCAATCTAAAACTAAGAAGTTAGTGCTAGCCAAAGAAATCACAGGTGGCACCTATTTTGAGGTTCCTGCTAAAAAACATGTCTTCTTGTCTATAACCTGGAAATGATGACTGGCCAGATTTTTATTAAGCATTCATGAGAATATCAGAGTCTGTGATCTTGGGAATACACTTATAATTTTGTGACACCTAATTCATAATAGCTGATATTTACTGAGTTGAATGCTGTGCCAGATATGGCATCAAGTACTGTCTGTCTTTCATAATTTTATAGGTAAGGAAATTTATGCTTTCAGGATCCCAAAAGAACTACTGAAGTCCAAATTCCTTTGATAATTTTATCAACACTCATATTTTTGTATATGTACATACATGTATGTATTTGTGTGTATACACACAGGTACATGTTATGTAGTTGTGTCTTCAGTGAAATAATCCATTAGAATTGAACATTTTGTGATTGTCAGAGCACCCTGTAGATTCCTTGATTTCCTGGGTGAGTACTAAACCGAGACTTGAAGAGCAAGAGGGATCGTAAGAAAATGTAGGCAGGGGCGAGGTATCAATCTTGATAAACAAATGCCAACTCAGAACTCTATTACATTTTTCCCTCCATCTCCACATCCCAACTCACCCTGATCACATCTCTTTAAAACCCAGTACACTGAGAAACATTCTTTAACAAGAACTATGAAGTTCTCAGAACTCTGACCTTAATTCACATTTCATTTTACTGTTCCAAGAGAAAATGGAGATTCTTTCAACTTCCCAAAAGGAGAATTGCTCCCCACCAGACAGCACTGTACATGTTGTTGTTCTCTGTATAATACCCTCCTACTTATTCTTTCCCTTGCTCTTGCTGTCCTTCTTGTTTGATTTTTAAATGACACTGTGTGAAGAGACTCTTGTGAGCCCTGCATCCAAATTCTCTGACACTCCAAACTTAGATACTTTATGACTTTTATTGTTTGTACTTACGTGTGTGGTTTTGAAACTATTTATATCCTATTCCCACACTGAGGAGCAGTAGAGCTGTCTTGTCTACCATTTTAACCTAGCTCATGGTAGTCACTTCATTGCTGATTACAATAGTAAGTGGTGGTTACTGACACTGTTGTACAGCTGAGAATGAGGAAATCAAAGCTTAGGTTTGGTAACTGTTACACAGTCAGCATGTTTGAACCTACAGTTGTTCAATTGCAGTGTCTACTTTCTCCATTGTGCTTTAGAAGCCCTGATGGTTAGGGCTGGTGTTGCAGTGCAGCAGGGTCACCTGCCACTTGTAATGCTGGCATCCCATATCCAATTGCCTGTCTGGGTCCCAGCTGCTCCAGTTCTCATCCAGCTCCTTGCTAATGTGCTTCAGAAAGCTGCAGAAGATGGCACAAGCATGCCTCTGCCACATGGATTTTCTGGGCTTCTTAGATCAGACTGGCCATTGTGGCCATTTGGGGAAAGAACCAGCAGATGTCTCTCCCCAACAACAACCCTCTCCCCACTGCCTCTGCCACTCTACCTTTCAAATGAAGAAGAAATCTATAAAAAGGTACAGACGTTGTGGTATGTTGGGTTAAGCTGCTGCCTGCAACACCAGTATCCCATATGAGCATGGTTTTGTGTCCCAGCTGTTCGACTTCCTTCCCACCTCCCTGCTAATGAACCTAGAAAAACAGTGGAAGATGACCCAAAGACTTAGGCCCCTGCCACCTGCATGGGAGACCTGGATGGAATCCAGGCTCCTGGCTTTGACTCTTACAGCCACAGCTGTTGCAGATGTTTGCAGAGTAAACCAACAGATGGTTCTCTATCTCTCTTCTTTCCCTCTCTCCTCTTCTCTCTGCCTTTGAAACAGAAAAAAAAATAGAAAAAAATTTTTTTAAAAAGTTATTAAATAAAAGAAGAAAAGAAACTCTGATAGTCAAAGCCTGTCTAAAACACTCAAGACTCAGGTGATTTCATTTCTAAAACAGAACATTTGATTGTTGTCATGAGCAGTAAGTAGTTGCTTGATGGGCTAACTTGGGCCATCACTGTTCTACAGATGCAGACCTGGTCTGATTTCCTAGGAGAGTGGAAAATGGTGCTTGTTTCTAATCACATTGAGACTAGTTTTTCAAATTGATGTTCTCTAATAATTTATTTTGATGTTTAAACACATCCTAAAAAGGAATCATCTTTTTATTCTTAAACCACATTATGTGGAGATTTTCACCTTCATTTGTTAAAGTTATAAGGAAATAAAATAGGTAGAAGTGGAAAATATGATAAAATATAGAAAGAATAATGAAAAACACAGAGATAACATAGGCAAGTAAGAAACTTAATCATGAGCTAAAGTATTCCCAAAGTCCCTCATATTTAAATATGAAAACCTCCCATCTAATAGAGAGAGATTTTTAGCAACCTGAGCTTGTAAGAGGTTGTTTGCTGCTTAGAGGAGAGCAGAGTTTTGTAGTTAAACACGTCTGGCATTGCATTGTGTTTCACACTTGTAATCAGTGGGTGCGTGTGCAAATTAATGAATTTTTCTAAGCTTCAGTTTTCTCATCTGAAAATAGGAATACAAATGACTGTCCGGTGCCAACTTTAGTTGTAAGGATTCACTCCATGGATCCTTCCAAATTCTTACCAAAGGAGTAAATGATTACCAAGTACTCTTGTCTCTTCTAGAGCACAGGCTGTGTGACAGCTACCCAAAATGTAGCTATGTTCTTCTACCTGTTTTCTTCTCTTATTTGCAGTTTCCAGAACAGAAATAACCAGTTATCCCATACCATTAATAAAATGTCCTGCTGTTTATTTTTTCCAATTATTTCTGATGCTTAATGCTTTGTTAATTATTGATCAATTCTTAAACAAATTGGAAAGTAAGGTTCTGAAATATTCAAGAACATTCATAGGATACATAGCCGAAAATGGCTAGAAATGGAGCTCAAATATAAATCTGGGCTACTACCTAATCAAATACTTCTGGAAACTTTTCTTTGCTTACATGGCATTGATCTACCACCATAGGTACTATTCTTCTTACTTTACAAATGAGAAAACTAGGGCATAGAATAATTGTTCTTCTGGTTCTTTCATATTCTGGTTCAACGTTGATACCTACATGCTTTACTTATCATTGGCTTTGAGCCTTTGTATGCACTGTACTCCCCATGTAATGTTGAAAGGGAAAATTCGTGTTCTCTTCTCTACCTTTGTGCATCTCAAAACCTCTGCCAGGTATTACCTTCTCCATAGGTTTTCAGTCTAAAATTCTCTCCCTATTTTCCTAAATATGATTTTTCTTGCCTGACACTGAATCACGGGCCATTCTGCTTGATAATTGGATTCTTTAACCATGCTGGAGATTTAGTGAGTCCATTAACCTAAGTTGACACACAAATCAAGGAACATTTGTTCAGTTCCCATGGCATGAAAAACCTCTGTGCTTTAGGCTGCTATAATATAGTATATAGTTGGCTAAGATATTATCCCTGCTCCTCAAAAACTTAGGCCACCACCTGTTGACCTCTATGGAATTATTTGCATATATAAATAAATACTTGATATGAATAAATGCATAAATGAATGCTGTTGGCAAGATATGTTTCTAGATATCAAGGAGACTTAGCAATAACAGAATGCAACTTCTTTCTCTTTGTATGATTTACTGTCAAGATGAGAGAATATAAGCACTCTGCAGTGGGTAGACCCAATTACTTATTGCCACCTTTATGAGGAAATTGTGACCCTTTGGGTTCAGAGCAATCCTCTGAGTGAAACCACAATATGACCTTGAATAGAAATGAATTGACATGCTTGCTTTTGACCAAAAGCATCCAGCTCTGGCGTTTGTGGGAAGCTAATCTGCAGGAACCACTAAAGAGCTTCCACTTTTCATTATCACCCATTTTATGAAGCAGGAAGATGCTTTATGTTAATTCTGTAATTTGAACATTAATATTGTGGTTATACATCCTGTAAATTAAAGCTGTATGATTACCAAAAAGCTGGCACATGAAACATCCAACAGTTTGCACAGAGAGCTCAAGACATATCCAACGACAAGCAGCCTGGCTGTGCCAGGGATCTACTAGATATCCCTTTTCTTCCTGGAATGATTGTACTCTTCTTTCCTCCCGTATTTTACCTCAATCCTCATTTTGCCATTTTTTGGAACTTGACTGTACTCAGTTAATTTCCTTCAGCCAATATATTTCCATTGATTACACAGTAGCTAACTGTTAATTCAACTCAAGAGAAATAACTTAGGCACAGAATAGTCCATACATTTGACTTTGTATGGAGGAAAGGCACAAATTGCTCAAAGCTGAGCTCATGGACTGTGTGTCATGTTGGTAGGGCAGACAACTTGCCTGAATGTTTGTGAGAATGAAAAGCATGAGTAGATTTTAAGTGCCATAAAAGCAGGGACCGTTCTATCTTGCTTATTTCTTTTTTTTCCTAGCAGATAGGAAGTGCTTAATACATATTTATTAGCTGAGTGTAAAAGAAATAACTGGAGCTTCTGAGTATATATTAGAAGTATTGTTGGCAATTTGCAATATAAAGAGTATGATGTCACTTTCATGTATCTTTCCTCAAGGAAGGATGGGCACATCTAAAGAAGAGAGCTCTGTGGGATAGGGTGGGTTGGACAGCCTGGAACCCAGAGGGAGAATGAATAATGTTTGCTATACTTTATGTCCTTGTAGACTCAATTCTCTCTCCATCGTATTGAGAAAACTGCCCTACCTCAATAGCCTCAAGAGTACTAAGTCATTGGTATAAATTGAAGAGACCTTGAAAAACACTACATTTATTTCAAAAATGACCAATAATTTTACAATAGAAGTTTCATCTGTGTTTTCATTTTGTGTAATTTATGCTACTCTCTTGGGATCTTCATTAGACATAGATCTGAAGCCAGTCTTCTGCCACCCTTGAGGATGTGAGAAAAAATGTGTACTTTAGTGCTTCTTGATTTAGCTATTAAAGGAAGAAGCTTCCTTCAGAGATTTGGTGCTTAATTCTGAAAAAACAAAGGTCTCTAGATCATACAGTTGCAAACCATGAATCTTATCAGATGTAAAGTATCTCACTTTGTATTTCTCTTGCTTAATTACTTAGGGTTTCACAAAGGTTTATGATATCAATAGAAAAATTCATATAGTCACATGTAATTGAACTACTTAAGTCTGATTTGATCTTTTGCACTGGGAAGGTAAGCTTCAAAGACTGTTTGAAAAAGAGAAGAGGTATATTTGGAGAGAAGGGATGTGAAAGATATTTGAGGAAGAAAAAGTACATGTTTATGACTAGTGGAGGAAGCATGCAGAATATGTAGTCATCTCTGGGATGTGTATAAAATGACCCTTTAGTACAAAGCCAGATGAACTGAAATAGATTCTGCTAAGGAAGACTGTGAAGTGGCAAAACTTGAGAGTCTATCTCTACCTTCTTGGCTAACCATTCGTATTCCATCAGGTATTGGAGCTGCTTTAGGGTATATTGAGGCCTGCAATCAGTAACTGAATTAAGCATGTTTGCGGGGATATGCTTTGGCCCTGGGACTTCATTTGGAAGACTTGCTTTGGGATTTTTAATGCCATGAGTAGTCTTCTCACTTCATGCAGACATCACTCTGAACCTTCAACCAACACCACTTTTAGGCTCAATTAAATTGGAAGTGGGAGTACAACATTCTATGTTTCTGAAGTTGACTAGGGAGTTAATGGATTTGGAAAGTGGAGGTCACTGAGACTTAATGGGAATGAACAACTTGTGGTATCTTCTATAGAGGCAGGCAGTAGTAATAAATGCATCATCCCAGATCTGCTCAGGTAATATTCACCCTGTGCTGTATCAAATAAGCAGATGTACTTACGGGATGAAACAGCAGACATTCAGTGCCATAGCTCTGTGCAGATAAACTTACATGAATACTTCGTAGGGATAGACTTTTATGGTTAATAAAAACTTCTTCTATTTACTATTTATTTGAATTATACCACCTAATATTAATAATCATATTTCAGTTTTAAAGGTAATTCAACCAGTATCATGTCAACTACTCTTACAGTAAAGTTAATTTAGCTCTCACCCTTCCAGAGTTGTCAGTAGGGTGGGTGAGTTTGAATGTAACCACTTTGAGGGTTAATCTGGGAAGAAGGATAGATGAAGTTAAATTATTACCCTGGAGAATTTAGAGAAGGTTTTAAAGTTTTGACTTGATTATATATTTCAAAATATAAAGCAGAATCCTTAATTTTGCTTTTGCATTTTTGAAAGATTTATTTACTTGAAAGGTAGATAGATTTGAAAGGTAGAGATACATGGAGAAAGAGACAGATCTTCCATATGAAGAAAGAGACAGAGATCTTCTATCTGCTTGTTAACTCCCAAAATGGCTACAATGGCCTGGGTTTGGGCCAGGCTGATGCCAGAAGCCGGAAGGGTATTTCATGTGTCCCATGTGGGTGCAGGGGCCCAAATACTAGGGCCATCTTCCATTGCTTTCCCAGGGAGCTGGATCAGATGTGGAGCAGCTGGGACTCAAACTGGCAGCTATGTGGGATGCCTACACTGCAGGTGGAGGCTTAACCTTCTATGCCACAGCTCTAGCCCCTGCATTTTGTTTTACTATGAACACCAACAATTGGAGGGTATTAGAAGAAGAGGACTACTATTAACATTTTAAATACTGATCAATAGGAAGTTGAAAAGTGCTAGTCTGTGTAGAGTATTATGGAAATGTGGAGAAGGTTCAAGACTCTAGAAACAGGAACAAGATGAGACTACTTCACTTAAAAAGAAACAAAGGAAATCTATGATTAAAGGATAAAATGTGTATTGTGTGCACTAAGTTCTCTAGACCTTTAGTGGAGGAAAATTCAAGAAATGTGGGATAATGAAGAAAGACAAAATAAAGGGGTGATAGCCGAGATGGGAAGATATTAAATGCTTATTATTATTTCTGATTAATAGCTGAGCCCTGCACTAATAATTATAAATCACTTTCACAACCTAAAAGACTCTTAATGACCTCCTTATCACCTTATATCTCCCTATGTTGTCCCTTGTATGCCAACCTTATGAAATTTTTAGTCCTAAAAAGTCCGCAATCAAATGATTCTATTCTTGGGATACTCTGAGCCCTTTCGCTAGAAAGACAACTCCTCTTTCTGATTCAGTTGAGAAGTTCTTTGTCATCTTTTAAAGTTCCCCTGAAATATTACTACTTTGGTAAAATTCTCTTAAGTTCTCTTGTCCTAGATATTTTCTATCTCATGTGCCATTATGGACTATCTTAGTTTTGGCTGCTGTTAAGAGCATACCATAGATGGATGGCTTAAAGAATGAACATTGATTTCTCAGTTTTTGGAGGCTTGACTTCCAAAATCAAGGCACAGCAGATGCAGTGAGGGCTCAAATCCTGGATTGTAAATAGCTGTGTCGTGTTTACTCACCGTTAGGGAGCAGAGGATGATCATCTCTTGGATTTATCTTCTTAAAAGGGCACTAACCCTTTAAAGAAACTGTAACCTCATGAACTAACTGTACCAGTGTTCCCACCTCCAAATAGCATCACATCAGGAGTTAATCTTCACTTTGAATTTGAAAGGGACACAAACATTCAGTCCTCGCACTGAACTTTGCAGAAAACTGTCTCATCTCCCATGTGATGCCTTGATATTATGAATGTTTGTTGTAATGCCGCCCTCCAAGTTTGCAAGTGACCTGAGAACAGGAATGCTGTAGTTGTTCTCTCAATTGTGACATTCAGTCCCAAAGAATGTCGGTTGGATAAGTCCATTAATGTGACATGTTTTGAAAGTCAAATTGCCTGGTGAATTAGGATTGCTGATGAACTGAGCCTGAAGTTTCATTTTCATTTTAGCTATTGGCATACAAACAGTTTCAATAAAGAATTTGTCAATTTCCTGCCTAATTACAAGGTACACAATGCAATGATTCATTTGTTAAGCCTTGAAAATGTGGATTGTTTCATATTGAACAATAAATCTCTCACTTTAGATTTTCATGGCAAAAATGCCCAAGGATTGGGTTGAGTCTACCAATATAAGCCATACCTGAAAGTTAATCTTTTGAATAAATCTCTGACACCAGCTTCTTTTCCTTGTGACTTGTCTGTTTTCTCCCCAAATGCTGAATATGAGAAAGATTTCTGTTTAATTTAATGAAAAATTCAAAATCAGAGTGTTGCTGTCACAGGGAAGAAAGCACAGTGAGTAACAAGTACATAGAGGAGGACAAGGGATCCTTGGCTGCAGATTTCTAATACCAGGATTATTAGCCCTATACTGAGAACACTGTTCACCAATGGCTTTGCATCATTTCACTTCTCATCCTGCGAATACTAAGGAAGTAAAATCGAAAGTTGATCTTACACTTACCATTAAACTGAAGGAACAAAACGAGGAAGCACCCTTGCTGTTAATCATCACAACTTTGCTTGGGCTTTACTCTGGCTCTTGTTACTAGTTTAGTTGAATGGGAGGATACACAAAGTTAATATTGTGGTTGGTTTTGTTGCTCGTAGCCTACTTTACCACTCAGAAGTCAGTCTCTGCCTTCCTGATAGGTTGATAGATTTCAGCAAACGTGTCCCTGGGAATGTTTCAATCAACTTTTGATAAATGAACTTGGAAAAATTTATTTTTATCTCCTAAAAATGCAAGGGGATTCATGGAAAATGTGTGTTCTCTTGTAACTCGATTTTCCATGAGTTTTTGAATCAGTGTGAATTATTGTCTGTAAATTAGATTTTCTTGGTATTAGGGCTATGTCCTGTTGATCTGTTTGTCCTCAGTCCAAGGTACATGGGTGATTCTCAGTAAAGGCTGTTGAATTCCTAAAGCAAATCTGTGTGTGCCCTTGGAGAACTAATGCCCCTTTGAACAATGAAACCTAGCAGCAATGTCAGACAAGGAGGCAATTTGGGTGCAGTGAGAACAGTGTTAACGAGGGCCCTGGGACTTCTTGGTGGCAGCAGGTGGGTGTCAAGGTGATGTTTGTGCTGGCTTTTAGAGGAGAGGCAGATCTGTATCAGACCCACATGCCTAGGAGCAGCATTGCAGGTAAAGAAAGGACAGGCATGGGCTTGTTAAGGGCCTGGGGAGGACCTTTTCCAAAGTGTCAGGACCGCATCATGGAATTTTATAGTCACTATGAAACTGGAGCTTCTTGGACAGGGTGGGTTTCTCTTGGCATCCAGAGCTCCCCAACGAGCTGAGCATACCTCCGATGCTTCCCTGTGGACTCAACTGAAGGCTGGCTCAGCACAGCCTTCCTATTGTAACTTTCACTCCCTCCAAATCACAAAATGAAATGGAGTTTTCTTCAAAGTGACAGCTAAATCTCAGCCCCTCGCCAGCTGCTGTACCAGTGCCGCTTAATTCTGTAATCCTTTTGCCCTCCATTCCTCGTTGTGGTTAGCAAATGCCAGGAAATGTTGGAGTGACAAGTGAGTTCTCGGTGCCTGACACCTCTGCCGGAAGACTTGATAAACTGCAAATACCATCACAGTCATTTTTCAGGTGCAGGCTCAGAAGCGTGCCCAGGGAGGAGCCATTCTGGGGAGGCAAAACACTCCCCCTCCCTGCCTGCCTGCCTGCCTGCCTGGTTCTCAGATTGCTATGTACTCAGTGTGTTTCTCAGAGCAGATTTCCAGGCAACCCTTCTGGGGGAGCTTTTCCTGGACATCTTTAAAACTGAGTGGCACAGAATCATATGTCCTGCTTTCTCTCCATGGAAGATATTCTGTCCTGCCTAGGGGAGAGGCTCCAAATGGACTGACGCCGCTGTGAGCATCAGGTCACATCCTAGAGCTTGGCCGTGTAGAGCCATGCTGTGAGTGGCCATAATTTTGCCCACAGTCTACACCCTGCAGGGTCAATCTCACAGGAGCTTGGGGAACCTTGGCCTCTTCTCTAACACACTGTCATCCTGGTTTTCACTGTGCTGAGAGGGATAGCTGACTCACACAGCCTGGCTTCTCTCTCTCTCTCTCTCTCTCTCTCTCTCTCTCTCTCTCTCTCTCTCAGTATTAGTATTCCTTGGTACACTCTTAAGCAAAACCTGAGCAAGGAATTAATCTGTCACTAGGAAAGAATGCAGTGGACAGTGATTTATGCAGATGCTGTACTCAAAGTGATGGCGTTCATTTCATCTTTACTTCTCGGAGGCGACACACAAATACTTGGTTTAAAAATAATGTTGCAACTGGGTGACCGGGCACTGCTGGAGCTGGGCTTCCCTGGTTCTAGCCACCCAGCAAATGAGTAGACACACACGGCAGGGTCGGATTTGGGGATTTCTCGATTCGTGATGCCTCCATTCTCCAGGTCTTAGGAAGAAGCTGCTCCACAAATCATTTATGAACTCACGTCTGTCCACCCTTCCCCCTTACAATGCTCATCTCAGAAACTTGCCAGGGTCTGATGAGCCCTTGCTGCCCTTTTTCACAGCCCACAGCACTTTGAGATTCTGGTCATAACCAGGGGAAGATTCATTAGGCTGGCATTCCTTCTAGCTGGCTGCCTTCTTCACTGTTTTTCTGGCAGTGAGGCTGGGAGTCTCCCGAGAGAGCTTATTTTCCTGAAATTTCCTGCGGAGTTTTACATACATATGTGGGCTGGACGAGCTTGTGAGAATCTAAATCAAACTTCCAAAGCCCTTGAAGTTCAGACTATCAGTGGGGGAAACCCAAAGCAGATGCATCCCTTGTCACTGAGCACCCAACCTTCCTCCTCCTGAGCTGGCTCCTGGACGACCCGCCCCGACCCCCAAGGCCAGAGAGAAGTCTCCCTTACTCTGCTCTGTGCTCGGCAGCAGGCAAGACCCTCGGATCCTGCTCTATCAGGCAGGGTGATTTCTGCAGACATTTTTCTTGCCAATGTGGTTGTGATTACTCAGGTTTTTTTCCCACCCCCACTGCTGTCTAGAGATTCATCTGGGATTTATCTCCATAATGAGAAAAGGGAGATAGGGAAATGCTGGGGTATTTTTCTCTGACTTAGATTATTTGTCATTCTGATACTCATTTTAAAAGATGCTTTTCAAATATTTAAATGTATGTGTGCTCACATAACAGTTTCTCAGGATGAATTGCAGATCACACAATCACTGCTTTATCTCTTTTGTGTGCTGGGTCTTTTTCCTGAGCCACTTGCCAACAGAAATTTGGTCAGGAGAAAGGATAGGTTACAGAGAATCTGAACTCTGATCTCTGCAAATAGCAGTTTTGCTCTTATTTCTTCAAAGATCCTAACCCCAGTGTATTGGTTTCTTTACCCATCATTTCTTGCATGCCCTGAACAAGCTGGAACTGACAGAGAGCAAAACTCAAATTTTACTAATCTAAATGCCCTCCATGTGCCTCTCCCCTTTTCAGACATGCCCTTCACCAAACAGGACCGGCTGAACAGAGTCAACCCTATTTATAATCCAACCCCCACTTTGTTGGTAGAGGATCAGTGAAACCATGTGCAGGTTTAGCTGTGCTGGTGGTAACAGAATTTGAAATGCAGAACAATGAAAGGTCCAACACCAATCACTGTAAGATGGTTCTTATTTCTAGGGAAGCCCAGGAGAAGTTAAAGAATCCACATTATTAAAGTTCGTTGGCTGGATTGGAAGTGAATAAGCAGTAGAATCTAAAAAGGTTGTTTGGTAAATTGGTAGGTCAGTTATTCGCTTCACAAACATGTATGGAGTATCTGCTATGTGTCTCTTTGTGTCCTAGTCACTTGAATTTATCCTGGAAAATAAAAAATACAAACACTGGTTAAATGGGCCTTGACTGGACCTGGGGTAAAGAGATGTGAAATGGATGTGTAGCAAATCGTAAGGAGCAGTAGTGAAAAATAGAAGTTGCGTGGAAAGAGGGCCCTGTCCTAGCCTTAAGTGGGAATGGGACCAGAGAGAGCAGGAAGGGCAGTATCAGTTACATTAAAACTCTAAGGAAAATGACAGAGATGCACCCAACCTCCCCAATTCACTGTGGCTTCTGAGAGGACAACACTGATGAATGCTTTGTCATGGCATTAAAAGGGGTCTGTTTAGGGCAACATAATGGAGGTCTTGTGCCCTCCATTATTAGGGAGTCAAATTTTGAGCTGAAAATGACAGATCTTGCCCTGGCACAAGACATATTTCCCAGCAGCAGTCCAGCTTCCTGGAACTCAGCATACAAACACTGAGTCTCTTACCAGTTCAGAAACTATTCATTTAGGGCCTGGGTTTTGCAAGATGCTGTGTCAGAAGCCTGAGCTTTGTGGTGGTTGCCATGACTCGAGGATGATGACACTAGCAGTCCTTGTTGACAGGTCAGGTATCATTGTCGCCATCCCTCAGTTCTCATCTTTCTTCAGTTGAAGCAGAAATCCTCCCAGGTGATGTGTGTTTGGCCTGCTAAACACACTGTTCTGTGCACCTCTCTGTGAGCTACAAGAAAACAGAGGCTGTGGTTTTTACATTCACGGTGATTACCATATATCTCAGGAGACAAGAGATAGTTACTTAATAAAATCACACAGTGTTTTAAGACAGCGTATGATTAAGTTCTGAACTGTGTGGTATAGCATGGAGTGAATTGGATGTGTAGAGAACTAGGGTCCTTAAATACCGTTTTTGATTTTTAGGTAGAAAAATTGTGAATGGAGCCACAGAGGATGGGTAATGAGAAAATGGCCATGGCATATGCCCTTAACTCACTGTTTCTTCTCCATGAAGTATTTTCTGTTTTTCTGCTACACTAAATATAGTTCATTGGATTTTTTAAAAACTCAGAGACTTTGTAAGCATTCCTAAAAATTGTATCCGTTGTTTGTGAGTACAGATCCTTTGAAAAACAGGTTATATTCCAACTTCCCTCATTTTTCCATCCCCTTGCTTCCATCAGGTATACAGGTCAGAATTGTTTACTGTGTTACCCACCAATGTCTGCACCAGACATTGTATGTGCTAGGCTTTGGATGCATAATATATACAAATAAATACCTATGCAGTTTATCACTTTGCAAGTAACATTTTATAATTTTTTAAAAAAATTTAATTTTATATTTTATAATTAGTTTATGCTATAGAATCTTGGCAAGGGGAGATCTTGGCAAGGGGAAAGTATTCAATAAATACCTTATGGGTGGTTTGTTATTGTATGTCATATACAACAGTTCAAGCCATAGTCTAATAAATGTTTGCTAAATTGAATTGGAAAAAATATCACTTATTCTGTTCTTTAGACAATGAATTGCATAGGTGAACCTGGTGAGCTGGCTTTGGGAACAGAAGATGATCCTCACAGATCCAAGAGGGGCTAGCAAGAGGCTGGAGAGGGACTACATGCTTCTTTGACAAGGCTGTGGGGGTCAAATATAGGTAGCATATATTTCAGGAGAGTGTTCTAGAGGTAAGTGGTACTGTCCTGGGCTCTTTGCTTAAATGTGATGGCATTTTCATTTTCACGTAACTGGCCCATCACAACTGGGAGCTATCCTGCATTAGATGTCTGAGTAAGTCCTAGTTATTCTCTCCCACTTTACTTTAGAGGTGGCACTCTAATCTCTCCACCTTCTTCAAAAATACCAACTTGCTAGAATGTCCAGATTAATAACAAGGGAACTTGTACGTTTTATGTCCTACTTTGTTAAGTAGTGATGTAGCCTAGAGCTTCATTACTCAAATCTCAGAATGCCAGGCGTACTCAACAGTGCCAATGTTTTATTTACTTTGCATTGTCCAAGAATTTTTGATCTCCATTGAAATAAAAAGCAAGCTTTGAGAACTCTGTCATCCTTGAAATTTAACTCAGGTTTCTCAGTTTTTCCTTATAATCTGCTACAAGGCCTAGTAGCTCAGAATATTCTCAGATTGTCAAGGTGAAGGATGCTTTTGGCATTTGTCGCAGGCTACTTCATTGTTGTGCAGAACGCTACTCCCAGCCCCTTACATTGCTGGGCATCTGGCATTCCTGGATATTAAATACCAGTGGGAACCTCAGTTACTATGTTAACAAAAAAGGCCCCACATATTTCCAAACACTCGCAACAGGTGATGTCTCCCCCTTGTTTAAAACACTGGCTTGGACTTGTTGGAATGACTGAATTTGGAATGATAGAACATTGCTCCATTATTTCGCAGTGGCTAATACCCAATGTCGAATTCCTACCACTGGGATACCACATATAGCGGCTTTGCATCTACAGGTACAGAGTAATGGAGCATTGCAGGCACGCTGTAGGCCTTCTCAGACGATTCAGAGGCAGTGTGGGGAAGCCATGCCAACAGACACAGATGGGCAGGAACGCCAGCCTTGTCATACTGATTTACCAATTATGCATTGTCTTCAGTGTACCCTTTACTGTGCTCAATCTGGTTTCCTAACCCCCTAAGCACAGTGTTTGTTTTTCTGCCACATCTTTATTACCCTGGATTTATTCTATGCATGGAAACACTAAAACCTCTTAACTCCTGTGGGAAGATGTAGAGCCACAGAGATTTGTACAATTAACTGACACAGTTTAGAATGTTTCAGAGGACTTGACGATATTAGTGTTGTCATTACCATTGATGTTTATTTTATTGCATTTTGGGATGTAGATTAAAGCCTTGTAGCAGCTTGATATTGTGGAAAGCCTGAGATTGAGGAGCCTGAAGTCTCTATTCTGATGTCCTGTCACCAACTAGTTGGGTAACATTGAACAAGTCACTTCTCTTCTCTGGCCTTCAATTTTATCATGTGAAAAAAATATAAGGCTGGACTTAAAGAAATCTAAGAACAGGATTTCTATGAATTTCAAGATTAAAAATGTATAGCATTTTGATGGATTAGATAATAATGAAATAGAAAAGGTAAAGGAGAGGAAGGAAGGGTGAATGGATCCCAAGTCACTAACCTAAACAGACCACGGTTTTATTCTTTGCTTCCTTACCTTCTCGAGACAACACAGTTGATGTGGTGGACTGTGTTACTTGACTAAAGCCAAACTGCCAGGGCTTGCATAGGTAGAGATGTGGTTGTGGTTGTACATTGTCAATCAAGCACAAGCATTCTCCTTACTCATCCCTCACCTTTGATTATTAGTGAAGCTGTGAGAAATGGCCTGCTTTGCACATCTGTTTAACCACATTTATTGTACTCAATGTGTATTAAGCCCCATGCCTTAAAACATGATTAAGACAAAACCTGTGTGTTAAAATCTTGCAATGGGGATAGGAATGTAATGAGAGAGGTGGTACCTGACAGGTACAGGGCTAGAGTTGGGATTTGAGTATTATGGCAGCGCTGAGCAAACTGTCCTCTCTTAACTATGGATGGTGAGATTAAGAAAAGTTTCCCAGAGGAGGTAACCTGTGGATAATGATGCAGTTGGGTTTTAACTTACTTGGAACTTGATTCACAACTTCTTGAAATTTCATTTTATTTCATTCTTTCTCTCCCAATATGCTTCCGCTTCAGTGTTGGAAAGTGAAGTAGTGGCAGTCAATATGTTGATACTTTTCTCCTATTCCCCACCTTGCTTTGAAGGCCCCTCATTACCATCTAATGTAGGAAGATGACACCAGACTCCAGTCTAAATACAGCCAGTAAATTTTTGAGATGTATTTAAAATAAACCTGTTTAAGAATTTCCAAGTATGATGTCATTGATTCAGATTTTACTATCATTTTTATTTGAATCAAAACCATAGGTTCTTTGGGTCTATCCTGAGAAGTACTTGATTCTGCAAGTATAAATGATTAAAATAATTTATAGTATTTCAGAAGGTTTGTGTGTACTGTAGGCCAATGTAGGCAGACATGCCATACTTTAAGGTAGGAGGACAGAAGTCAAGATGCTCTGAAGATATCAGTAGAGCTATATCTTCCCAGAAAAAAAAAATCTATTAATACTCTCAATTATTTTGAATTCAATTTTAGGAGTTTCCCAAGCTTCTTTGAAGCTTTGTGTCAATCTTAGTTTACCTGATTAAAGAGAATAAGAAAAGTAGAAATACTCACAGAAGTCCTCTTTCCCAGGCTTATTAGAGAATGTATTGTGTTCTGATGGCTTCCACTTTCTCGATTCCCCTACACCCTTGTCTCTGCCCTTAGGCAATCTGCTGTCCCTCAGCCCAGCCATCTGCTCTTAGCAATGAGGGAACAGTGTGGAAGCCATAAATCCTGGCAGACATTGCAGTCTGGCCCTGTGAAATGACAGCGTGCAGTATGGATTCTTTGGCAAGAGATGAAGCCATGGCTACAAATCCAAACACTGTAAACCAGATGATGGAGTGGAATGAAGTGTCTGGCTTTTTCCTTAACCACCAGGTGATATATCCAGAAGCCACTATGCATCTTTGTCAGTGACTGTTGGATATTGAAGTATTGTGATTAACTTCTTAGAAAAATGAGAGTAGTAGATCCTATTTCATGCAGACGTATTCAGAATTTCTCATAGCACCCTCAAAATAGTTTGTGATTTAACTTAAACATTTCCTTAAACATTGCAAAGGTCACTTTGTATGAGGTGGGTTTTTATTATTGATTGCTTCCAAAATAATTTTATTTAACACATTCAATTCCATTTTTTTGTGTACCAAGTTTATGTACTCCAAATAGAAAAAATTTGGTATTTTTAGATCACTTTTGGAAAACATAGTAACTAGGTAAAATTGAATATTTGCCAAGCTCAGCAAACATGGCAGATTTTGCTGTTAGCTATGTGGATTCATTTAGTGCAATGAGTGTTCAGGCAGTATAGTCTGCGTAGATGCTCTAGCAGTCATCAGGATTATGGAGATGGCAGAACATAAACCTGAAGAGTAAAATTGTGGCCAGATCTTAAGAAGTTAAAATGGCATATATTGAAATAGGATGAGTTGGACCTTAAAAGATTGTTTTAATCCATGCTTCAGAATCCTTTGTGATTCTCTAAAGAAGGCTTCCATGTAAGTGCTAAGTAACTAAAATTAGATATTTGCAGGCAAGCCTCGAAGTTGGCTATGATGAAAAATAGCCACATGACTTAGGGGATGCAGATGCATGGAAAGCGATGTGCCCTTTACATTCCACGAGGCTATACAGCTGCTTGAGGTCTCCAGAGGCTCTTTCTGCCTGCCTTGTCCTAGTGTGAATGCAGGTTCTGTTAGATTCTATGTTAAATAATCGGATATACAGGTCAGAATTGTTTACTGTGTTACCCACCAATGTCTGTACCAGAAGCTAGGCTTTGTACGTGCTAGGCTTTGGATGCATAATATATACAAATACCTATGCAGTTTATCATTTTGCAAGTAACATTTTATATATTTTTTAATTTAATTTTATATTTTATAATTAGTTTATGCTATAGAATTTTTTAAAGTATTTATTTGAGAGGCAGAATCACAGAGAGATTTTTCATCCCTTGGTTTGATCCCCAGATGGCCACAGTGAGAGGGTGTGCGCTGGGCTAAAGCCAGGAGCTTGATCCAGATCTCAACATGGGTGCAGGGGTCCAAGGACTTGGGCTGTCTTCTCTTGCTTTACAAGACACATTAACAGGGAGCTGGATCGAAAGTGGAGCAGCTGGGACTCAAACTGGCATCCATACAGGATGGCTGGCACTGCAGGCCTCAGCTTTAATCTGCTGAGCCACAGCGACAGCCAGTTGATTCTATAAGGACAGCATTTTATACTACCCTCAGCTAAAACATTTTAAATTCAGATTATTTTGTATTACTCAGCAATAAAAAATAATGAAATCATGTCTTTTATAACAAAATGGATGTAACAGGAAACCATTATATTATTGAAATAAGCAAGTTCCAAAAAGACAACTACCATGTTTTCCCTGATCTGTGGTAACTAACAGAGCACAAAAAATGTAATGAATATCAGCAAAATTGACATTTTGAGATTTGATTATTGTTTACATCCCTTGTTTCTACTGCTGAGGAACAATGCTTTTGTTTGTTTCTTCTTAGTATTTTTTGAATTCGTTACTTAGAAGGTTAATCTTATTATAAAATAAACTGGAAGTAGTCATGGTAAAAATTAAAAGAACAAATAAGAAAGGAAGAAAAAGGTTGGAACATGGGCGGGAGTGAGGGTAGAGTGAAGTATCACTATGCTCCTAAATCTATATATATTAAATACATGAAATTTGTTTACCTTATATATAAAATAGTTTAAAATATTTAAAAAATAGAATATAGGAGAATAAGCTAAAAAGAATCTAAATTCAGAGTATTTTATAATTATGTTTAAAGTTTAATTTTTGTGCATATTAGAGAATTAAGGATGCTTTAGATAAATTTAACATTTGTTTCCAAACAGTGCAAGGAGGTTTTCTCAGACTTTTCCAATGATGATAATTTTATAATAGTTTTAGAAAGTGGTAGTTTTCTATTTGGGTAGAGTAAGCTCATTATATCAATCCAATCTCTTCACTTGAGTGACTCATAGTGTTTATGAAGTATCTAAAATATTTTAGGTAGTGTTCCAGGAGCTTAGCTTTACTAGTTCAGGCATGGTGCTAGTGGCCAATACCAGTCATGGACATTAATAGCAATGAGTTGAACAATGTGAGTCTAGGGCCTTTGAGTCTACAACTGTTGCCAGGTCAAGTGTTCCCATGCTTCACTTTCCTAATCTATAAAAAGGAAAAGATACCTGTTGCTTCTTAAGGGAAAAATAAGTTTTATAATGAAAGAAGGATGCAAAATTTTAATTATGTTGTGATGGTATCATTCCATAGACAGTATTAAAATTGTATATTTATTGTAGTTAGTATACATAAAATCAAGTGAGTGACTTAGTTAATGCTCTCATCTCTCTTTGATGTACTTATTTAACCAAGGAATAAGTACTTTTGCATTTCAGTCAATATTTTAAAAGAAGTCCCCTCAAGGAGAGTTTGTAAGTGCCAAATAATAATTATACTTAGATGTTACACCAAGTTATTAGAGTAATAACATGTTTTTTAACTTTTATTTAGTAAATATAATTTCCAAAGTACAGTTTATGGATTACAATGGCTTTCCCCCCAATAACTTCTCTCGCACCTGCACCCCTCCCATCTCCCACTCCCTCTCCCATTCCATTCACATCACGATTCATTTTCAATTATCTTTATATACAGAACATCGATTTAGTATATATTAAGTAAAGATTTCATCAGTTTGCACCCACACAGAACATAAAGTGTAAAATACTGTTTCAGTACTAGTTATAGCATTAATTCACATTGGACAACACATTAAGGACAGAGATCCCATATGAGGAGTAAGTACACAGTGACTCCTGTTGTTGACTTAACAATTTGACACTCTTGTTTATGGTGTCAGTAATCTCCCTAGGCTCTAGTCATGAGTTGCCAAGGCTATGGAAGCCTCTTGAGTTCACTGACTTCGATCTTATGCAGACAGGGTCATAGTCAAAGTGAAAGTTCTCTCCTCCCTTCAGAGAAAGTTACCTCTTTCTTTGATGGCCCATTCTTTCTACTGGGATTTTACTCGCAGAGATCTTTCATTTAGGTCTTTTTTTTGGGGGGGGGGGCAGAGTGTCTTGGCTTTCCATGCCTAAAATACTCTCATGGGCTCTTTAGCCATATCCGAATGCCTTAAGGGCTGATTCTGAGGCCAGAGTGCTGTTTAGGACATCTGCCATTCTATGAGTCTGCTGTGTATCCCACTTCCCATGTTGGATCGTTCTCTCCCTTTTTTATTCTATCAGTTAGTATTAGCAGACACTAGTCTTGTTTGTGTGATCCCTTTGATAGAGTAATAACTTGTTAAAATCTGTTATAGTCCCAAACATTAAAATTACTAGTGTTTATTTTTATTATTAACTGAAAGTGCTCCATTCTTTTCAATAAGGAAACCAAGAGGCAAACAACTTCTTTGACTGTTGAGGTGCAAGTGATTTAACAAATTCCTAAGGGGAGTTCACATGTTAATGATTTGCCAAAGCCAGAATAATATAGCCTTGCATGGAAAATGATATTCTCCTTAGATTTCTGGACTACTCTGCACTTCTACTCTAGCAGTGACCAAAATGTTTCCTAAAGCTGTATTTGTAGCTCTCTGACATGTTCCTGACATAAGAATTTTGACAGTGATTGAATTTATGTAGTGGCTGACACATGATAGGCAAGTTGTTGACTTGTACATTTGTATTTCTGTAAAATTCTGTTCCCGTTGCAATGCGTGTTGATGCATATAATCTGGTTTCCTTTTTCCAGTCCCACACTAGGTCCCCTCAGCTAGATTGCTTGCTTCATGGATCCCTGACAGTAACTGGCAGGACCCTAACTTCTGATTCCCAGTCTGGTGTTCGCATCCCTCAGGAATCTTGCCTTGGTGGTCTTTACATCTCAAGTTTCAAGCTCCGACTAAAAGGTGTCCTGTGGGGGTGAGGGGAGGCAGTTTTCCATCTCACTGTTCTTCTTCAGTATTGGCACTCAATCCTCCACACTGTTCTGCTCATCACGTTAGGGTCAGGATTGCTGAAATGTGAAATGAAATCTGTGGCAATTTATTACTGTTTATGAGAAATTCGGTGACATAGCTGAGCCGACTTGCTTTCTACTATCGTGTATGAGATCTGAAAGGATCAGCAGATAGATTAATTTAAGGCCGCTTTTGCTGACACTGGTTACCTCTAAATAGATAATCATTTATCAGTAAATTACTTTTTCTGAGCTAGGTAATTTCTGATCAGCATGTTCATTCTTATTTTCTGCATTCCCTCCCTTTCTCTCCACCTCCCACCTCTCTGTGCGTCTCTCTCTCCCTCCTCTCCCCCCCATCTCGCCTTCCTGATTGCTCACACACACTTTCACTAACACGTTTCCCCTCACATTTCCAAACATGCACACTCCCCAATAAACATGTCTTTCAAAGTAAGCATCAGTTGAAGTATCTATATTAATAAAATGTCCATTTCTGTTGGCTAAGTCAAAGTCCAAATTGAACATAAGTGGCCTCTATATAGGGGGAGCCTGTAGTACCCATTATAAGGGAGGGACAAATACTAGAAGAAACAAGGCTTAATGGTACTGCAGTATTCAGAAAAAGATTAGAACTTTATTAGCACTACAGCATTCTTGTGAAAAACTTGCAAAACTAGATCTTGGATGTCAACATCAAACGGTGTGCTTCATAAGTGCCTTTCTACTCGCTGTTAAGCTAACACCTCTCTTACTCTCTAAGAGACTGTCTGGTAAATATAGGGTATGGTATAATGAAGACGGGTTTGATTTACTTACAAAGAGCTCTGGGTAGGAAAAGATAGCAAGGAATCCCAGGGTTTTTGCAAGTCTGAAATGAAATGCCAAGCTGTGGGTTTAGAGGGGGAGGAGAAAGAGAGCAGATGAAAATTTAGTTAGAAGATTGCATTGTGGAAGGTGTTAAGTGAAATTATAACTTTGGAAATTCGTTAATTCATGGATGGCAGAAACTAATGCCAACTTGAAGTTGAGGTTTCTTACAACTTTAATTTGCAGTGATGCAACTAGTATCTGATTTTATGATAGTGATGACATTTCTAGAGCTGAACAGTCTTATTTCAGCACCATGGCATCAGTTATTATATATTCCATTATCAATATCTAATTACCATTAATTTGCCTTGTTCTATATTCTTTCTAAACTGTGCCTAGTACTACAAAAAGTTTATGGGAAAAGGAAATTAAGGATGAGCTCCTTTGGGTCTTTGTTATGGTGCAGCAGGTTAAGCTACCTCCTGTAATTCCATATGGCACCAGTGTGAGTCCTTGCTATTCTACGCCCAATCCAGCTCTCTGCTAAGGCAAGTGGGAAAGGTACAAAAGATGGCCTAAGTTCTTAGGTCCCAGTGGAATTCCAGGCCCCTGACTTTGGCCTGGCCCAGCCCTGGCTGTTGCTGCCATTTGGAGAGTGAACCAGACAATGGATGATTCATATTCATCCTTTCTCCCTCCCTTGCTCCCTCTGTTCCTCCAGCCCTCCATCTTCCTCTGTTACTCTTTCCCAGAAATAACTAAGTCACTTTTGTTGCAAAAAATTGGAAGTCTATGCATAGTTTTTAAAACAAATATTTTCCTTGAAAGTTTTTAAGTACCCTCATATATCAAGAAAGTAAAGGTCTCTCCTGAACTAACTTTGTTGATTAAAATGATCTTAGTGTTGCTGAGATTTAGAAGGCATAGGTGCTGCTTTGGTTCCAGGATCAAGCATTATAGGCTTAGAAAGCTGTGCTGGAAGTTAGACTGTTTGGCTGTAGAGAGAGCCCTAATGCAATTGCATCATCAATGACTGAGATTCTGGAGGGCTGCTCTGAAGAAAAGAACAATTAATTGCCTCATTTTATTGCATGGAGCATTTTAAATAATTTGCATTTGGCATGTAAGTGGATGTCTATTAAATGCCTACCTAGCCCCTAGTATTTTCCTAGTTGGGTACGTCTCTGGTGATGGCAAAGCCAAAATAATCGCAGTGGACCATTTTTGTTCCTTCATATATGTGAACTACTATTTCATTGATGAATGCAACATGCTCTGCTCCTAATTGGGAAGAGTCCTTGAGGGAAAGGTCTGTGCACAACACTGGCACCTAAAAGGGTCTCACATCCACAATAAGTATGCGCCTTTCAAGGAGAGAGTGATTTAATGACTAAAAGCTGGCTAGCTATATGCTAAGTCGTTGCTATGCTCACCTCTTAGTTTGTGAGAATGGTAAAGAACAGAATGACACACGTACTCTGAGAACCGATTGTCATCAGAGATAGACTGCTGGTGGTGGAAGAGGGAAAATCCTGAATGACAGCATCACTATGTAGGGTCCGCCCTTTGGAGACAAAGGGCGCTTCTGTTGACATTCCCCATAGGAGTGTGTATGCTTCAAAGCAGCTGGTAGTCACTCAGTGTGTTTAGTGTTCAGTTTTACATCCTCAGCAATCCCCTTTGCCTCCACCGTCAGCATCTGTGCATCTGTGCTGAGTGTATTCCTTAGCACTCTCCCTCTAGGCCTGCCTACTCTTTTTTTTCATCAATATCCTTTCTAATACCTACTGTCAGAGCCACTAAAAACTGTGAGGTTTGTTTCTTGACAAATGTCCCATTTTCACAGGCAGTTGAACTGAACTGCAGCTTGTGCTCCGTTCAAACATGTCAATAAACATTATTGCAAAGATGTAGAAGCAATAATGGGAATGTATAAAACTCACCTTTATTGCTTCTTGCCATGAATTTACACGCTGCTCTAAGCAGCTTTCACTCCCTCAAGAAGAAGCTGCAGGAAATCTGTTTTGGGTTGTGGGAGCTAAAGATGCTGATTTGCTTGCAGTCTTCCCTGGAGACTGCAAGCAGAAGATGGCCATGCCTCGCAAGCTGAACCTAGGCATGTTACTTCATGTCATAATGATCTTTTGTAAAGAAGGCTAGTTGTCACAGGTGAGAGGAGCGTCTTACAGGGTGCAATATCCAATGTCACAGAACAGGAATGCTCATGACAATGAGGATCTCAAGCACAGTGATATTCTCAAACCAGGTTTCCATGGCTGTAACTCTTCACTGAAAGGAACATTGTATGGGATGAATGTGAAACAGACAGACCAGTGGCGGCAGTGGGAGAGAGACTTCACTTTAATTTATTCTGCTCTGAAACAGAACATAGCGCCTGGAACTGTTGGGGTCATCAGGATAGAGGTAGACACTAGAATGCAAAGTTACTCTTTGTGAATAGAGTCTGGATTTTGGATTGCTGCTTCTTCAAGGAACATGTTGAGGACTAGTGTTTCCTGTGGTGAAGTGCCCCAGAAAGGTCTCTGAGTAGGGTTATGATACTATAGCAATACGTTTACAAGGAAGAGAGGCTTCCAGGGGAATAAACCAACCCGCATTTCTATAGCTTTAGGTCTACGTGTGGTTAAGTTGAAGCAAAGAGAGTTTATGAGAATTGGTGTCAGAATCACTTGCACTTCTTAGTCTTGTATATCTGTGTATGGGTGTCTGTGTTTGTGTTTATGTGCTCCATTTATTATGCTGTCTTTTTTTTTTTTTCAGGGACTTGGAGATATTTTAAAGCTAAGGCCAACTCTCACACTTTTTTTGAATTTTCTTCTTTCTACTTTCCAGAGGCAATAACAACATTTGGAATCATCAGTTTCACTTATCAGCTCCTAATAAATCAAAGGAGTTTTAGCATTCAATAGTGACAGTGTGTATACCATGATGGGCCCTGGTTGAGTTTGAGGTAGAAAATAATGCAGAATTTAAAAAGAAAATATTTTAAAAAGTGTTTCTGAATAAGCTGTATTCTAAGTGACAAAGTGAAATTATCATTCAGGTAGAAACAATAATAGAAAAGGTATATTAAACTTTATCGATAATTTGATTGTGTTAATTCAATCAGCCAGTATTTACTGAATGCCTATTTTGTGCCAGCCACTGTTAGACACAAGGCTCTTTAAGGAAATCAGTTAGAATGGGGAATACTCTTTTCTCTCTCCTCACTCTAATTCATTAATTAGTTATTTTTAATCACAGTGAACAAACATTCAGAAGTCAGAGGCAAGATTCAATCACAAGGGTATTTTCAGCAAAGTGCCTTTTAGTCTCAATTCAAGACAGGATTAGATAATCTGATTATTCTCACACTAGTTCTCAGTGCTCTGACTGTACGGTTTCTTGTGTTCCCAAAGTCCAGTATATGGAGCCTTTACCCCAATCTCAAGAGAGATGGACAAAATCACATTCCTAAGCTCCACAGACCAAACCACTCTGGCTACTCCACTAGGAGTGGTTCCCTGACTCCAGCTTTCCCAATCTGGATCAGTCAGAGAAGATCTGCTTGGAGTTATTTGATGTGTAGTAAGAAGAAAAGTCTTTGTTCTTCAGTATGAATATTACAAAATAAAAAACTGTCACATCGGTGCCCAAGACAGATACCATGTTTCTTTTATGTTTCAGAGAGGGGCAGCCTTTAACCTGGCAACAGCTGTCGGTGGTAGGGTGGACAGCCACTACGGGAGTTGGAAACAAGTTAGACTGTGGTGTACAGGGAGGTCAGAAAAGTGGTTTTTAAGTAGAATGTTGAAGCATAAGTAGAAGGCAGTGAACAGAAGGGAATCTTTAGGGAGGAAGGAGATGCCAAGAGAGGAAAGACCCACATGGTCTGTGTGAGGTACTGAATGAAAATCAGTATGACCAGAGTAGAAAGGCCAGGCATGGAGGAGATGTTTGGAAACTATTAACTCTGGGAATAATAAGGGCCCATACCATGGGCAACCTATTCAGGAAATCATTTTATTTATTGAGTACTGGCTTCATTTTAGTGAAGAGAAGTCATGAAAAAAATGTGAAATCTTCCATAAACTCCGTATCCTTCCTTGAGGTTCCTAATTTGTTGTTAGCACTATTATGAAGCAAAACTGACAGCAGGGTGGGGATTTGGTGGAACAGCTAAGCCATCACTTGGGATGCCTACATACCTTGTCAGAGTCCCTGGGTTCAAGTTCCAGCTCCAGTTCCAATCTAGGGCACTGGTACTGCACATCCTGAGAGGCAGCAGGTGGGGACTCAAGTACTTGAGTCCCTGCTACCTACATGGGAGACACGGATTGAGTTACAGGCTTCTAACTTCAACTTGGACCAGCCCTGGCTGTTGCAGGCATTTAGGAAATGAAACACAGGGAATGAACTCGCAGATCAAACATCTCTCACTCTGTCTCTCCCCATTCAAATAAATGAAACAAATCATTTAAACGATGGTAATTTGTGTTTCAAAGCCTCAGATTTCAGAGGGAAACTGAAGAATGCTATCCTGAAGCCCTATCTCACAGGTGAAGGTACTGTCATCTCTCATGAGTTATGCAGTATAGGAGATAAGAGAGAAGAGAATAAATAAAGACAAATGTCTGGTGCCCTAGATTACAATGTCCTTGGCCCCTAAGGTTCCATTCCTATAGTCTAGGAGGCATTCCTCTTTCTGTTCTTGATACTGAAGTTTGTATGACTCTATCCCTATTACATACTATCTGAATGGTAGTTGGTCTGATTCTTGGTGGCTTTTCTATCTTATGCCACTTGGAAGGAATCCTGATACACCAGTTCGATAATTTCATATGGTATTAATATGGCCCTCACTGATTTGGATCAATTGAATTTTAAGATTTTCTAACCATGTTTCCACATGGAGATGTATCTGTGAACTTGGCCACTTTCTAGGTCATTCGTATTGTGGATTTTTTCCAAGTCCCTCAGATAAATGCTCTGCTAAAGACCTCTGTGTCTGCCAGCTTTAACTCTCTGATGATATTGAAGGATGCAGTACAGAGAACATGTACAGCCAGCACATGCAAGGGCTGTACCTCCTCCAGCTATAGGCCTGCATAAGCTGAGAATAAGCTTAATGGCTGAAAGAGAAACGGAGAAAGGTACAGAGCAGGTGGAGGAATGGACAAAGAGAGGAGAGAAAGAAAAGAGAATGGAACAGAAAAGGGGCGAGGAGGACTGGAGGAGAGGTTGCTTTTGGAGGATGAAAGAAGATATTTCCTTCGATGGATGTAGAAGTGAACTTCGTACTCTGGTTTATTTTCTTTGGTTATCATTTGTAACATTATTCATCAAAAGTAGTCTCTGCTTTATTATGTGGTATACTGAAGATAATCTGATTATCCTGAGCATTTTACATTATCATGAACTTAAAAGGATCAGCAACCTCTGCCCTGGTAGGATTTGATCTTAAAGGGTAAATGAACAATAAACTATATTATGCCCAGATAATAGGAAGCCATCTTATTTTTCTATTACTTTGCTGATGTTCAGTTTCAGTCATAGGCTTCCTGGTAGAAGTTGGATGGGAGGATTTGAAAACACTGTGTCCTGTGCCTATGGCACAGATGGCTTTTATTCAATAAGTGGGCCAAATTGCAATAACCAGAACCTGGAACTTTTTCTGCTCGCAGAGGTGATGTATGTTCCAGGAAATGATGTTCTGGCTCCAGGTAATGCAGAGTAGCCAGACTAACACAGTATGTGAGACAATGGACTCCAAAGCAGATGAGGGACATATATTAATGGTTGGCAAAACCAGCATTTTCTTAGATGGTGGTGCAAACAGAAACCTCAGAGGTACATAGTAGCATTAGGAAGAGTATCAGTCTCGGGCCAGTGATGGATTATGACTTGGGAAGAGAGACCTAAAGTTCCTGGGTGACCACCAAGAACAGATCATCAGAAAAAACAATTTCAGTGCAAGTTCACATGGTTGCTGACAGAGATAGTTTGAGTTCCAACCTTCTGCCCTTCATCCAGTACTCTTCTCATCTTTCTGTGCTTGTCCATTGAGTTGTAGGATGCCAATGGGACGTGCTATCTTATCTGCTGTCCCCTCTGTACATCCTACATGCCTGCAGCTATGACCCTTCCCCTGCACTCTGGGCAGTGTTGTGCAGCTATTACCCTGCGGGAGGCCTCCTGATTGGTAGGAAGCTGATACTTCCTCAGGGACCATTCTGCTGACTTGGCACAACTCAAATTGATCTCTTGGCTCTTGTCCACTGCTGTCCTATTCTACTCTAATGCACTGCCCTTGCCAGTTGGTGGGCTTCTGATAAACTCATGCTGTAGATATTGCCCATCTCGTGTTCCTCTGGATGTACTCATTTTGTATTTGGATCCTGTGTTACTAACCCATTGACTGCCTTGCCTTGCTGCCAGTGGGCTGGCCTGATCTGATTTAGATGTTTTCTATTGAGCCATCTCCTGCCTGGCTGGCATTTTATTGCCTGTGCCAGTGGGTAGATTCCTTCCAAGGGGGTTAGTGCACCTTGGACTCTATCTTCTACTCACATTGGCTATTCTATGGCTTTTACCATCCTACTTGGAAGGGTGTACCCCTAACATTCAATTGCTTCCATATTGTGCATGGCCTTCTCTCCCTGTAAATTACCTCCTGGTAAATTCTGCTTTGTCAGTGGTACCCCCAATCTCTCAATTGTGATGTATTCTTCAAAACACATTAACTTCCATTTGACTGACATATGAATCACTGGGAATGTTTTTGCAGTATTACATATTCCTGTATGTAAAAAGATCTTTAAAAAAAAACAAATCAGATTCTCACTATTATATGATAGTGTATTTATGACCTACTGTCAATGAAAAAAAAGGTCTATTGAGCAAATTCTAATTACCAAATTCTGGTCTCTTCTTACTGCACAACTTCATGCTTATGAGAGACTCTTGGGAACCCTTGGCCTCTTCATCTCAAGTGAATCTTGAAAGGAAATCCAGTCCATTCGTTTTACTTTAGAGATGGCAACTGTCCAAGTATTCAGACAAATGAGTTTTTAATTTCTGATGGCTTCAGGAAGAAGCTCTAGGGAACTCATCCTAGTATTTAACAACTTTGTCTGTTAGGGGTACGTCATATCCAAGGTAGTATCTTGAGCTCTATCTCCCATCCCACTAATAAACTCTGTTGTATCCCTTGTTGCCATAAGTGAATGTAAGTTTCAGGGTTTTCTCTTTTCCTTAAAATGACTCATTAAAATAAAAAGACTACTAAATTTTGCCCTATATCTTCCTCTGTGATATCTCTGTGTTGCAAGTAACTCCAAGCTTTTTTCCTTAAAGGATTTGACTGCTTAGTTCTCAGTCCAGTGCTTTCCAGCCTGTGCTTGTAAACATTGTGAGAGGAAAGCCCACCCTATGCTCAGTGCTTATAAAAAATAGAAATCAACCAAGAAGTAGAAAACATAGGGACCGTCCACCATCTTACCATGTCTGTGCTTAAATCTCTTCAGTGGTTGTCTAACCAAGTTGCTCTGACTTACTACAACATGCTGATCTCATGGAAACTCTGCATGGAATACCTTTCCTGTATCATAGATCTATGTCTTGACCTGTTCCATTCTGCTCCAACCTTGCTGGACTGCACTGAGGCTCTGGAATATCTAAGTTGTTTTCTGCCTCGTGTTTTCATTGGTTGCTGTCTCTATGCAGATCCCTTTCCATCTCTCTGCAGGATCTGAACCTGCCTCTTCTCTTAAGATTTCAATTTCAGTGTCATCTTCTCATAGACGTCACTACAACCACCCCTTCTCTTATTCTGTTTGTTTTGCTGTTTACTCTCCATCCCTTTCCATTTAAAGAATTTTCAATAACGTTCATGGGATATTTGTTTACATATTTTTTGTCTCTTGGCCCATTCAGCCATGAACTAGGTTAACATACAGACCTTAATTACTAAGCCCAGTGTTTGGTACATGGTAGGCATTTAATAATACTGAATGAATCTTAAATAGAATAATGAGCCTGTTTGTTGTGTGAGGAGGAGGCCCTGTGAGTTCCTGGCATCTCTTTGGTATTGAAACCGTGCTATCTAAGAATCTGCTCCTACATTTGCTATCTTTCCCAGCCATGCAGAAAAGTAGAGAAGCTAGAAGCCAAGTCTAAGTTGCCAAGATTTGAAACAGTCAGTTTATCCTAGAGATGATCATCACTTAACATGCTTAAGGCTGTAGTTAATTTAGTTCTAGTTAAGCTGACATCCTGTAAGAATAATATAAAAAGACACAAACAGTATAAAGTAAAAGAAGATAAAGGCAAAAGGATAAAGAAATCAACTAGATTGGCTCTATCTTCAGTTACCTGTCCTTTCTATGTCTTGCTTTTTGATTCATTCATTTTCAAATCAACACATACCTTCTTGCTACTACTTCCCAAAACTTTACATCTAGTATCAATACTTCTTGGTACCTTCAGTTAAATGTGCCTGCTGAACATATACCATGTTGGCAGCCCTCTGTTGCTATAAATGTAACAGATCTGAAACTAACCTCAGTAATTTCAGTTACTTATTCATTAACTGAATCTGTCGAGATACTACTGCAGACGCTCAGGTTACTATGATGAGGGGACAGCCTTTTTAGCGCAGAGGACTGATGATTAAACAAATGATCTCATAATGTGGAGTTATGAATTACCATAAATGCTATGTGTAAAATGTAGTGTGCTGTGGGAAAATATGCTAGACAGCCCTAAATTAGTTTAGGAGGTTATGGAGTTCTTTGGGAAAATAAGATCTGACGGATATGTAAAATGTGATGGGAAGAACGGAGAAAGTATATATAAGGCAAGGGGAAAGTATGTATGAATACCTAAAAAGTGGGAGAGATAGTTGTATTCAAAGAAATAGAAAGAGCACTCTGTGCCTGGATCGTGATGAGAGAAGAATAAGTGGTAAAATGGACAGTGTTCCCTACCAATTTACTTGTTCATCTCTGATGTCATATTTCTCTTTATGTTTGCTTTGTTCATTACTTTGTCCTTCAAATTGAGTCACAAGGACCAACCATTTTTTTCCTTCTTTCTATACTAGAATATGTCTGTGAGAAGATGACACTGAAATTGAAATCTTAAGAGAAGAGGCAGGTTCAGATCCTGCAGAGAGATGGAAAGGGATCTGCATAGAGAAAGCAACCAATGAAAACACGAGGCAGAAAACAACTTAGTATAAAATGCATCACTCTAGTAAATAAAAAAAAAAGTGGATTTTGTGGACATGATCTTTTTTGGAAAAAACAAATACATGGCATTTTCATTTGAAATATAGATGTTATTTTGAAAATATACAAGCAGTACACATTTAATATAGAACAGGTGGATAAAACAAATGAATGAAAATGAAAACTAACTTACTCTCTCTTTGATCACCCAAGAAAATCTGAACTTTTGTTGTTCATTACTCCATTTTAACTGTAGAATACATACACCCAGAATTTTGTAAACTTTATAACTTCTTTTTGACATTTAAAAATATTAAGCTAAAAAGAATTTCTATTCTAGAAAAACTTTTATAGTTATGATGTGTTTCTTTTCCTCAATATTTCATTGTAAACATTTTAAAGATACTGAAAAATGTGAAAAAATTATATTGTGAATACCATATGTTTAATACTTAAAATCTATAATTAACATTTTACAAAATTGCTTTAGTATCTCTTCATTTCACCACTCATGGATCAATTTATGATACATTTTTATTTTATAATTCCAAATAAGATACAAAGTGTTTATTGAATTATAGATGCTCTTTATGTATCCTGTGTAATGGTCCACTTTCAGATATATGCAATATTAATAATTTCATCCAGTCTTTTGTTTGTCTACTGGTTTTCTTAATGATGCTTTGATGAACTTCATTTCTAATTTTGATGAAGTCTAACATATCATGTTATTTTTCTTTGTGGTTATTGTTTTCTGTATCTCATTTAAAAAAAAAACCTTTTGTCAATCCCCAAATACAGGATTTATGTTTACTCCATTTATATTTCATCTTGTGGTTTCAGCATAATATTCCAACATAGATTGTTTTAAGTCTATTTCCTGTCAAAGGTACCTTTTTAAAGTAATTAGAACCTGCGGCGCTGGCATCCCATATGGGCACTGGGTTCTGGTCCTGGTTGCTCTTCTTCCAGTCAAGATCTCTGCTGTGGCCCAGGAAGGCAGTGGAGGATGACCTAGGTACTTGGGCCCCTGCACCCACATGGGAGACCAGGAGGAGGCACCTGGCTCCTGGCTTTGGATTGGTGCAAGCACCAGCCGTTTCCGCCATTTGGGGAGTGAACCGTTGGAGGGAATACCTTTCTCTCTGTTTCTCTCTCTGTCTATAACTCTACCTGTCAAATAAAAAAAATTAATAAGAACCAAAGATCACAGTTACTATCTTATTATTCAGAATATCTTAGGAGATGAAGTCAAATTATCTGCACACCTCCATAGCACAGGAGAGTCTGTGATGATGACCTAGAGCCATATTTCTGAAATTTGGTGTTGTTTACTTATGTGCTCACAGTTGGTCTTCCCTGAGTTATTTTCTGAACTTATTTTTTTTTTCTCCAAAGTATCTGTCTATCCCACCATGTTGTAATCTCCATTGGAATACACCATATGTATATCCAGCAGTTCAGAGACTTATTAGTTAATATTTATAAATAAGAAAATGTTTAAAATTTTTAATTTAAAAACTTTTCCTAGATTTTCGTATCTTGGCCTGAATCTAAGAAATGTAACTGTTGACATTCTTTACACGTGGATATTTTCTAGGCTCGAGTATTCTAACCACCTTTCCTGTTCTGTCATTTTTATTAGCATCCTGATAGTGGACATTAAATTCTATGAAGATGTTTCTTTAGAACCTGGGATGTAATTTGCCTACATATGAACCTTAATTAATTTGAAATAGCTAAATTAACTTTACCCAACCTGGACAGGTTCTATGATAGATAATGAAGATTTTTTTAAAAAAATTAAGTCCCTATATATATAATTAGTTAGCAACTGAATAGTCTTTGTCAAATCATTAGGAATGGACTTACAGATTTCTTATGTTCTTTCACAGTACTAGGAAGCATCACTAACAATTGAGATCTGAGCTGAGACACACAGTCATGTCTTTATGTACCATCTGGGCTTCTCTAGTATCCCTTTTTTATAACAGATGCATTTAAGTAGAAAAATCACTAAAACTGTAATAAAATATGAAGTTCACTTGAATTCTTGAAAAAGAGAAAATACTCTGCGTGAATCAAGATTCAGAACAAGAAATCCATGATCCAAATGATTTTGCTGTATAGGAAGGAAGATGGCATTTCAGGTGGCAGAAGGGGATGAGTCAAGGCTCATGCACAGGACGGAACTTAGCAAATGTGCAGACTGACCAGAGCAATTGGTCTTCTTTGTGAACTTCGGGAAATAAGGGAGCAAGACCCCACTGAGGCATCTAAGTGTCAGCATATGGAATTTGAACTTGAATCTGAAAGACAAAAATGAAGTACTCTAAGTTCTTATTTAGGAGAGTGACTGAATAAACTTGTTTGATATTTATTGGTGCTCTATAATGTAGATTATGTGCAGGTGAGGCAGAGAGGAGGCAACTATGACAGTACAGGAAGGGTAAAATCATGATAGCTAGATCAGGTTAGTGACAGAAGACAGGATGTCCACCCTATTGCTGGAGTTGGATGATCTTAGGTTGCCAGTTGAAGTGGCTATAAATATATTGAAATTGAGGTGATTTTAAATTACTAATGAGGAGATGTCCAGTAGATTTTAGAGGCCTTGTGAGGCTCCAGTGCCAGAGAACAAATATTTGGAAGTCATTCTCCTAAGGATAAAACAGAAATGCAGAAAAGTTATGAGCCATTTCAGAGAAGGCAGTAGAGGAGGGCACAGAGGTTCTCAGTTGAGGAAAGAAGACAAGATCGAGTGATTTCAGGATAGTGCAACTGAAGTTACTGAGGGGGAAGAGAATAGAGTGATTTGTGGACTCAGAGAACAAGGTTAATACAATACATAAACCAGAGGCAGAAGATGGCTAAAAAAAATGCAGCAGAACATTTATGGGTGAGAGAGCCACTGGATGTGGTAAGATGCTAATCATGTCCTTATATAAATAAGCTAGATGTAAAATGAACTGAAAGTAGATCATTGTGAAAATTAAGAAAGGGATAAGGAGGAGGAGGAAGGGTGGGATCATAGGCAGGAGGGAGGGTAGAGTGGGAAGTATCACTGTGTTTCTAAATCTGTGTACATAAAATTTATATACCTTAAATAAAATTTAAAAAAAGCAAGATGAAGCACATAGACTAAGCTAATATAACCCAAATCCTGAGATTACATAAAAGATACATGTGGATGAATTATTCCCAAATGTAATTGTGGTAACATTTACTTTTTTTTTCTTTTTAAAGATTTATTTATTTGAAAGGCAGAGGCACAGAGAGAGAAGGGGGATCTTCTATCTGCTGGTTCACTACCCAATGGCCACAATGGTTGGAGCTATGCCAATCTGAAACCAGGAGCCAGGAGCTTCTTCCAGGTCTCCCATGTGGGTGCAGGGGCCCAAGGACGTGGGCCATCTTCCACTGCTTTCTTAGACCTGCAGAGAGCTGTATCGGAACTGGCACCCATATGGGATGGTGGCACTGCAGGCAGCAGCTTTACCCATTACACTGCAGAGCCAGCCCCCCTCCATCTTTAAAATAAATAATTTTTTTTAAAAAAGATGAATTCTCCCCTGTATACCTTCCTAAATTACTATATACCCTCCATTATTATGAAAGTATGAGGCAATGGATGGTGATTGTTAGGTATTTGATGCAGTAATGCAATTGCATGATTGGGCTCGTTTGCTAGAATGTGAAGTGGGTTATTTCTTCAAAGGGTCTCCTTGCCATGTAACACATCTTTGACAGACTGTAAGTTCAGTCTTCTGTGACATAGCTTAAGCTTCTGTGAACTCGATCAAGGATCTCTGAAGTGGTGTGCAGTGTCAGAGCTGTTTCTTCAAGACAGTTTTTAGACTCACTAAAATCCTCACACAATGTCTTCATGTGAGTCTCCTCTATGTGGTTTGTCTTGAGTTTCTTTTCTTGGCTATTTAAATACAGGCAATTTGGCTGTGGTGGAAGAGTAAGTATTTTTTGGTTGTAAACTCAAGAAATAGCTAGTCATAGATACCTTCACCTTTTTTTGATGGTTGACACTTTGGGCCCCAGATGTCATCATTGTTATAGGCTTGCAATGTTGTAGCACTGAAGGTTAAGCTGCTACCTGTGATACCAGAATCCTATATGAGTGCCAGTGTGAGTTCTGACTATTCCATTTCCAATCTAGCACCCCACTAATGCACCTGGAAAAGCAGCAGAGGATGGCTCAAGTACTTAGGTACCTGCCATCCATGTGGGAGACCCAGAAGGAGTTCTGGGCACCTGGCTTCTGAAGCTTGGCCCAGCTACAGCCATTGCAGCCATCTGGGGAGTGAACCAGTGGATGGAGATCATTCGTGCTCTCTCTCATTCCTCCCTTCCCCCTTACTCTTTCCCTCTTCTCCCCTTCCCTTCCTGCTGTCCCCTTCCTTCCCCCTCTCCTCCCCTCTCCTCCCCTCCCCTCTCCTCTCCCCTCTCCCCTCCCCTCTCCTCCCCTTCTCCCCTTCTTACTTCCTCCTCCTTCCCTCCCTCCCTTCCCCTATTTTCTCTATATAACTATGCCTTTTACATAAATAGATAGTAAAAAAATAATAACAGCAGTAATAGTATTAAAATTAGGTAACCCTGTTTTGTTTTTTAACTTCAATCTAGACTAGTCTAAAGTTTTAATCAATCAAATCCTTTCCCCTTCAACTAACCTTCTAAGTTGGGTTCTATACTTACCTGTACTCTAATGATCAGAATTTTGGGATCTCAGAGAGGTTGTTACTTTCTCATTACTATTGGTAGTAAATTCTTACAGAAGAATTTAAACCAAGAGTCTTGTTCTATACCCAGTGTTTTTCACTCTTGGAAGTTGTTACTGTGAGGGGAAAAGAAGTCTAACAAAACATAAACTTACCTTACGACGTGTGCTACTCCAACTCAGAAATGAATTCAAAATATTCTCAGAACTCATTTTTCACAGTCTCCTATAGACAAATTTACTCAAATGCATTCATTGATGATAATAGTTAAGTTATACAGGATAAAGTAAACTTTTGCTAGTGACCCAAGACCAGAGTTACAGACACTATAAGATGACAAAAGCCAGTTGCAGAGTTTCTTAAAAATTTGTTTGACCATGAAAGATATTATTTTCATCATTTTAATTATTTTATAAAAGATTTATTCATTTGAGTTACAGAGGGACAAAGACAGAGAGCTCCTCTGTCCTCTGGCCCACTTCCCAAATGGCTATAATGACTGGAGCTGGGCCAAGCCAAAGTCAGGAGCCCGGTACTGCATCCAGTTCTCCCTGACAGGTGCTGGGCCCAAGCACCCAAGCCACCCTCCACCAACCTCCCAGGCACACCAGTAGGGAGCTGGACTGGAAGCGGGAGCAGGAAGGACCTGAACCAGCACTCATTTAGGATGCTGGCTCGAAGATATTACTTGAAATAAGGGTATAACCTCTTAAACCAACAACGTTAAAACAAAAGGGACTCACTGGCGTTTTGTTTTTGTTATTGGAAAATCAGTCACATTAACTGTTTTCATGTGACACTGAATCCCTCCCAGTGTGCCCTTAATGAAAACTCCTCCATTTTCAAGGTGAAAGCCAAATGAATAGGTCTTTCCTTGCACTGCTTCAGTGCAGTGTTCAAACTCACGGCTGTGCCTTCAGATTGCCTCAGCAAGCTAATGTAAAAATCTAAATTGGTTCAAAAGTAATTCCTATAAAGGAAGACTATACAACAAGCGCAATTGTCTCTGGTCTTTCTGCTAATGAAACATAAACTTGCCCTGACAGAGGTACTCATCTTAAGTACAGTTATGAGAGGTCAAGCAACTGTATCACTTAATCTCTTGGTTCCTTTTCTTACAAACATTGGATAAGAAGTAAATTAACTTCTCCATGATATTTCAGAGGAAATAAGAATGGTGTGAATTTTGCCTTGCATGTGACAAAGCGCAAATGCATCTGCATCACTGTGGGGCAGATAATTGGCCAGTTCTTTCCATTACAGCTTCTGAGACTGAGAGAAGTGAACTGACACGTTTAAAGACACACAATAAATAAACATCAAAGCAGGGAACAGAAGTCAGCATTTCAAGTTTACATTTAACCAGCTAATAACTTTGGATGTCTTTGAAATCAGAAGGAGAATCCATAGAGAGTGACTGCATTGCCAACATCTTCAGCGGCGCTACATGAATGGCCGCGTGCAAATACAGCTTGTCTAGAAGTTTGCTTCACTTGTTGCTTGGCACTGGAAGATGAGAATCAACCATGTACTCTCAGGGAGATGGGCGTCTGGAAATAAGGTTCCAACCAGTTACTTTATGGCTGATTCAAAGTTGCTGATGGAAGTCAGGAGGACAGGTAAATCTTCAATTCTGAGAGAGCAAGACTGACTTGTTGCTTGACCCACATGATGAGTCATTTTTCACTCTCACCTGTGACACAGACTACTCATTTACTAGCTGTTTGTTTCCCTTCTCAGTATTCTGTCTGCATAGTAGCAGCAGCTGACACATAGAAAAGAAGAGAAAGAGAACAAGTTGGCAGAGAGTCAATACTTCTCAGTGTTTTATTATTACGGAACTCTAGTAGCATTTAGTTGGTGAGTCTGAGCAGAAAATGAGTATTTCTAAAGTGACTCAGTTTTCAGGGGAAATGATTAAAGGTGTAACAGCAACAAAAATCCATGGATTAATTAGCAGGTCAGTGGTGGTTGAGTAGCTATTACTAAATAACATGGTTTGCATACAAGACAAAGAATTAGTCTTTGACAGTTTTCCAGCTTGGGTGTTTGGCGTGTTAGAATTCCAGGTCAGTAAGAAAAGATTCCCATTGATTGGTGGATGGGTAATGAGCTCAGAGAACATAGTGCTTGGATTTCCTTCAATTCTACACATTTAAGACTTAATCTTATTTTTTGTCAGTGATACATCCTTCTTCCTATAGTTACTGAGAGTGAGGTCTGAAGACTTGATTAATAATGAATAAAGAGAGCACAGCTAACCATGCTGTGAGAGGAGAAAAAATCAGGATCAGCAAAAGAAGACATGGGTTTTTGCCAGCTGGGACAAACAAGTTCTAGGAGAGTGGAAGGGCAAGTGACAATCTATTCTTTGCAAGAGATACAAGTTTCAAAGGAAAGAAAGCAACAGATATACCAAGAGGACTATTGTTTCATAAATTCCTGTAACAAATATTTATGGAGAGCACTCTTCCAGACATACCTACATTTACATATCTGGTACCCTATATGTATAATATATATAGGCCAATATATGTGTATATATATGTGTATATATTCACATACTTAATGTGTGTGTGTGTGTGTGTGTGTGTGTGGTACAGGAGAGGAAGCAGAAATAATAAAATACAGAAATCAATTAACTGCTAGTGTACAGAAGTGCTATGGATAAAACACAAAGTAGAGCCATTTAAGAGACCAGAAGTTCAAAGAGGTAGCATAAGTCAAGTTTCAATATCAAATAGGGGTAGTCAAGGGAAGCCTCCTGAGAGGTTCAGCAGAGGTGTGAAGGTGACACGAAAGTTTAGCTGTGCAAATATCTGGGGAAGACTAGTCTAACCAGACCTAACAGCTAGTGCAGAATCCCTGGGGTCATGTTGGGGTCGGTAGTTAGGAATGGAGAATAACAATGTGTTTGGAGTAAAACAGGCAATGAGAGTAGAAGTAGTGGGGATGGGTCAGAGATCAGGGGTTGGGTATTACAGATCTTGATTTGTCTCCATTAGTACCCAGTTTAGAGGACTGAGCCACAGTCCTCCCTCTCTCCTGAACCTACATGCAAAAGAAGGAGCAAGGCAAAACATTTATGATAGTGCCACTGAGAAATAATATTGCTATAAGAATTGTGTAATTATTCAGAAAAAGAGATCCTTGGGGCTTTTTGCATAAATGCAATGAAAAACATACAGTCGGGAGAGCCCTTTATGTATAGAGGAGAAATCCATTCTTGGAATTGGGAGCAACTAGATTGTGCTAATGTGCATAATAATCAAACTGTCCAAGTGTTTTTGTTTTAGGTCTGCATCTAGATGGGCACTGCCTAGAACATTTTACCTCATTTCCAAATGATTTTATGCCTATTAAAATGTTGTTTTCATTTCAATTATTAATTGAGCCAGTAATGCAATTATGAAATATAACTTCTGCTGATAGCTGTTTCCAGAAGGCAGATTGAAAGGACCTAGGAAATGGAAAAGGAAATTCAGGAAAGTTTACCTCATTAGAACTCATTGTGGTATAAGCAGAGGTTGGAAGATGTCAATAATCAAACATGCCACACAGTCTCCTTCTTTCCATTTTGATTAGAATGAATTGAGAGTATGAAGATTTGATATTGGAGCTATCCCTTATACCCCTTTTAGGGGCTTCATTCTGTACCAGATTGACCTTTGGGACACTACTGGTTTTAGTTCCTTCTCTTTTGCAGAATTTCCATTCCCAGTAGGATCCAAACAGGTGACTAAACCCTCTTATGAGTATTGTGTATGTGTGTGTGTTTGTGTGTGCACACATGTGCTCCCATGCTCAAACATGCTGGAAATGTTTTATTGAGGCAAAACTTCATTGTGAATGTTCCTGGGCTGAAGATAACAATTCAGAGGATATATTGGCTGCTGGATTATGCTCAATTTTAGGAAGAGTGATTTGTCATCATTAATAGATATTTTTTCAGAAATAACGTGGAACCTCTATCATAAACATAGCTTTATATCAGTGTTCCACATTTCAAAGAACTGTGAACAGGGAGCCCGCATCATAGTGTAGCAAGTTAAGTTGTTGCTTGCAACTCTGTCATCCCATATTGGATTGCCATTTCATATCCCTGGTAATCCACTTCTAATCCAGCTTCCTGCAAATGCACCTAGGATTGCAGCTTAAGATGGCTCTTGTAGTTGGGCCTCTGCTGCCCCTGTGGGAGACCCAGATGCAGTACTTGCCTTCTAGCTTCACGCTGGCCCAGACTTGGCTATTATGAGTATTTGGGGAGTGAACCAGCAGATGGAAGGTTTCTTTCTCTCTCCATCATCATTGCTGTCTTTAAATAAATAAATCTTTTTTAAAAATTTTAAACTGTTGACAATATTTGTTTCTTTGAATGAGTCTTTCAGGTTTATCAGCTTTCTATTTCTCTTTAAACTCAAGCAACATCTGTAAGATACCATTCAAGATGAGAATGGGTAATAATTCCCATTTAACCTCTTTAGATAACTAAGTGTTAACAAATAATGTCCTCTCAGGACCACAAAAGCCACACCCTTGAGTGCACTGAGTTCTCTGTTACAACCAGCACATGTTCATGTGCTTCATGTGCAGTGACATGGCAGATGAAATATATTGTGTTGCATAATTTCAGAGTAAAAACTAAGAATACTTCCCGTTTCCAGTCTTTATCTGCTGTTGTCTTCCTTGAGAGTGTGTGGCCACTTAATAAAGGCTCCAGACTGAATTGAAGAAAATAATTTTTCTCTGCTGCCAGGGAGCTCTTCTCGTTTATATTGTTCATTGCTTGGAGCCAGGAGCAAGGAACTCCATCTGAATCTCCCACATACGCACCAAGGGCCAAAATGCCTGGGTCGTCTTGCTCTGCTTTCTCAGATGTAAAAGCTGGGAGCTGGACTGAAGCTGAGTAGCCAGGATTTGACCATCACTCTGATAAGAGATGCTGGTGTTGCAAGTGGAGGCTTAACCTGTTGCACCATAATTTCAGTCCCAGTCTGTGAGATTTTTGCCAGAGTTTCTATAAGCTCTGCTTTGATTCACATGCAATATCTCAGCCATCTCTCATAGTTCTTCCCTGTCTGTTATCATGCAAACCTGGATATAAAGTTAGACAATGGAGCAGAGCTGTTCTTAGGAGACCTAAGAAAGAGTAATCTTTTCAAGTTACAGTCCCCTCCATTCCATCAATGTTTGCGAATTTTTATCCAGACAGTATGTGGATTTTTAAAAATATTTTATTTATTAATTTGAGAGGCAGAGTTACAGAGAAATGGGGAGACAGAAAGAGTTCCTCCATCTGTTGGTTCACTCCCCAAATGGCGGTGATGGCTGGAGCCGGGCAGATCTAAAGCCAGGACCTTCTTCTGGGTCTCCCACACTAGTGCAGGGACCCAAAACACTTGAGACATCTTCTACTGCTTTCTGAGGCCATCAGCATGGAGCTGGATCAGAAGTGGCACAGTCATGACTCAGTCTGGCACCCATATGGGATGCTGACAACACAGGAAGAGGCTTAACCTTCTATGGCACAGCACTGGCCCTAGAATGTGGATTTTTAATATGACTAGCAATGATGTACTCATCAATCCACATTTGAAAGACCCGTTTTGGGTGAGAATCTCCTTACTTCCTAGTGTGAAGAATATTGGTGAGTCTGTACTCTCCTGAAAAAAAATTGCTTTTCAACACTCAGTGATACTCCATTCATAAAAACTTATTATAATTTGTTCAGTGATTAAGGGAGTCATATAGGATATGGACTACATCTTACCAAACAAAGTGAGATGCAGGACAAGCCCTAGCAATGTGTGTGCCACTCTGTTGCTGTGCTCTGCACAGGCCCCTCCAGCACCAACAGATGGGTAACGCAATTTCATCAGTGGCAGGGCTGCAATCTCTGGCCTTTGTTCTGAAGCCTTTTGGTTGGTAAGACCAGCTCAGAAATGGAGGTTTAAACAAGACAAGCAGTCCCGTCAGCTTCTCTATCTCTACTAGTAAGAAATAATTTGAAATATCGCAGGTCAGAGAGAAGACAAGAATTTTATCTTATGGTCCCTTTTTTTTTAAAAAAAAAAAAAAGCTTATTAATATAAAGCAAACAGATTTCGTATATTTCACAGGTATAATTCTAAGACGACAACCATCTTTCTCCCGCTTCAGTCCCTTTCCTTTCTTTCATTTTTTAAAAAAATTTTTGCAAAAATACAATTTAAATCCACTGTAGGATGGCAGGCTTAATGCACCAACAAGTGCATTTACTTCAACAAGTAGAAAGTAGAAAGACCACTGAAGTACAAACAAGAGTTAACACAATGATCGAATCACAAGATATCTGATTCCTAAACAAAATTCATTTTTGTATTTTACGTTAACTGCCATATATCAGAGAAAACATATACTATTTTGTTCATGGTGCCATAAGATCACAAAGGTAGCGTAAATACCGTCTACCACAAAGCACAGTGGTCCTCCACTAAAATTATTTAAGATAGCCCAATAGTGTGAATGTTGTCAGGATTTTCTGTTCAGCATATTTTATGAATTAGTAACAATGAGAAGCCTGGAAATTCCAAGAAGAGTACGTATTGAAATTTATTCAAAGCAACTCTTCTCCTAACTTCTAACAAATTACCTTTATTTCAACTTAAGGCAAATGATATGTTCCTGAGAAGCTGACAGAATACCTAACAGTAGCATTTTTAAAAGTTGTCACCAATACTATTAGGTTGAAAATAAACCACTTTGTGTAAATGAGAGCACTTCATTTCCAATAAAGCTCCTAAAATTCTACAATATTGTGTAAGTCTGTTACTTGGGAGGCAGAGGAGAGCGAGGCAGAGCTAGAGAGCAGAGAGCGCTCCCATCTGCTGGTTCATTTCCTAAATGCCTGCAGCAGCTCGAGCTGCACTAGGGTGTAATTTGGGAGCTAGGAACTCAGTGCAGGAGTCTCACATGAGTGATGGGATTCCAGTTACGTGAGCCATCTCCACTGCCTCCTGAGATCTGCATTAGCAGGAAGCTAGACTGGGAGATGGACTGGAACTTGGGTACATGGATGCTGAGTGAGGGCCTCAGGATCACTAGGCTGGATGCCTGGCCCAACTTCTTTTAAACATGTGTTTAAATTGACATATTTGAGAGATAAATCAATAATATTGTTGAGGCTCTATAATGTACGAGGCATTTTGTTAGGCCCCGTAGGGGACTCAAATATCAGAGCTGTGTCCCCAAGTCTTAAGCAACTCATAATCGAGAAGGGACTCAGCACACAAATAACAAAGAGCAAATCATTGTAATGGAGAACAATTGTCAGATGAATCACTGGCACCTTGGGACTTGATGTCATTTATTTAAGTCGGCAAACAATGGAAGGACATAGGGGCTGTGGATTTATATTGATTTAATCTATTTAATTACCTTTCTTCTGAACAACTTTATCATTTTAGATTCGTTTCTGTTTCTGTGTTGAAAGATTCTCTTTGCCAGTTTTCTTCAGTGGATTATTTGGGTGCTTCTGCAAGTTTAATTCTTGCCTGTATTGGCTCTTGTGCATGAATATGTGTGTCAGTGCATTTATTAAAGGAAGCTTTAATGGAAACACCTGCTTGTTCTTGATTCTCTTAATGAATTGTCCTGGCATTACTAAATGGCACCACAAACCAATTATGATACGCTGTGTAGGAGCCATGCACTGACATTGCTTGCTAAAAGTAGGCCACTTCTTTTTCTAATTCTTTTGAGAATGGTGTATGCATGAATTACATCTATTCTGTTTATAGGAAAATACCCCTAACTTGCGCCTTAATAGCACTTTACAGCTTACAAAAGGTTTTCAAGATCATAGCTCACCTAAAGCTCCTCCCCATCTTGCATTTCTGTTTCAGGAGTTGCACCACCATGAACATTTATGTACACACTAGTCAAGCTGGAAACTTTGGCATCTCCTTTTTGTTCTCTCTTTCACATCAATAGATACTCTGTCTCCAAACTTCATTCTGTTATTGAAGCAATCTGCCCTCTTTCCTCTGCTGCCTTGTTCACCGTCGGCTAAATTTGTTATGTCTTGCCAGGCTTAATGCTATGATGTCTTGTGGGTTTCCCTGTCTCCACTTCTACTTTCCCTGTCATGTCCATTTCTAAACAGGGAGCCAGAATAATCTTCCTAAAATTCCAGTCTGATGATAGTGTTCCTTTACCCACTGCCCAGCTGAACATTTAACACTGACTCCCAGTTGTTCTTAGAATAAATTTTAAACTCCTTAACCTGGCCTAATAATCTCCTGCTTGATCCAGGCCTTCTTTCTAGGTTTATCTTTTCCCAGCACTTACATAGCCATACATAATTATTAAATGTAATCATGTGAAATTGCCACTAAACCATTTTGGGGAAGATAAATGTGTCAATTTTTTACTGTTCAAACTAAAATAGGCTAGAATTTTTTTCCCCTCTTTTTAGCCTAGGTATATACTTCGCCTTCCACCTGGGTATATTTTCTCTTGTTCTTTATCTGGGCATTTCTACCTTGTCAATCTGTTTTGAATCTAGACTTAAAAATTAATCTGTGGAAGCCTTTCTGATTAAATCACCATGCTTTCCATTCTCAGTTGAATATCCCCATTTTTTGTTCTAATCTCTGCACAAATTGAACTAACTGTACCACAGTATGATGATCTCATCTTTCTATGTTCTGTTAGTAGCATCAATTCTCTGAGAGCAAGGGACAGGCTTATTTTGTCCACAAAAGTACACTAAGTGTCTGGCACAAAACCTAGTGTATTGTAAGCTTTCAATAAATGCTTATTGAATGAAGAATAATTAACCTAATAAATAGTACAAGGAGTAGGATATTTTTTCCATTATCTTAGTACTTAGAAAAAATTGGTGATGTTTCCTGCTCTTGATACAGAATGATTTATGATTTATATTATTTGATGTACTAACTTTGTAATTTCCTGTGTTTCTTAATTATTTCAAAATAAAACATTGAAACAGTAGTGATGTAGGTGGGCCCAATGTATTAATTTTTGTCTACATATGAGGAAAGCAAGCCTTGGAATGATATAACTTGTACATGGTCACATAAGTGTTAACTGAGAAATGCATGACCTGAATGTTTTCAAGTGTAGACAAAGAACATTTTACCCTCTTCTGGATCTTCCTGTGAACCTAGCAACCCAGTACCTTGTTCTGTCCATGGAAAACTTCATACTCTAATCTAGATTCTCTAATTTTGTGATTATTTTCCCAACATGAGAATCTGAACGAGAATTAAACAGGAAAATATGTTTAGACTTGACACTTTTTGTTCTATCATTGTTATCTCACTTACTTATGTTTATTAGTTTCTTTTTCAAAATATGTTTTACCTTGTGTTTAAGTGATAGGATGTACTAAAACATTTACCAAGGTAGAACACATTAACATATTCATCACTTCACAAAGATATAGTTTACCTTACCTTGACCCTGTGGCAAAGAGAAGTTATAGCCTAGATTCATTAAGCAAAACTCCCGAATACACTAAACTATTAACTAAAGTCTTCATGCTGTATCACTAATCTTCTGAATTGTTCATCCTGTGTATTTACTACTTTGTGTTCTTTGGCCTAAATCTCCTCCATTTCTTCCCGACCACCCTGTGACTCTGTTCACTACCATTTTATCCTCTGACCTTTCTATATGCTTGATCTTTTCTTAAGCTTGACTCCTCATTTCAATAAAATCATGGAATGCTTTTTTCTTTGGCAGGTTTATTTAGTTTAGCATTATGTTCTCTAAGTTTTTTTTTGTGTTGTAGCTAATGATAATATCTTCCTTTGTTAAGCCTGAAATGATACTCCAGTGTGTATATATGTGTTTCATTCATTGTTGGACAACAAGGTTCTTTCCATCTCCTGGCTACTGTGTATACCGCTTTAATTAACATGAAAGTATGCACATCTTCAGCTGGTGGTGGTTTCATTTCCTTTGGTGATATCCTCGGATGATTTCTAGGTCATATTGTAGTTATATTTGTAACTTATGTAGGAACCTCCTATTATTTTCCATAATGTCTGTGCCAATCTATATTCCCAACAGTGTACAAGAATTGTCTTTTCTTCACACCCTGCCAACACTTGTTATCTCTTGTCTTTTGATAATATGTATCCTAACAGGTATGAGGTGGTATGAGGTTTGACTTTGCATTTTCAAGATGGTTAATGACATTGAGTATGTTTTCTTATAGCTGTTGGCCATTTTTTTTTTTTTTTTTTTTTTTGACAGGCAGAGTGGACAGTGAGAGAGAGAGACAGAGAGAAAGGTCTTCCTTTTGCCGTTGGTTCACCCTCCAATGGCCGCCGCTGCAGCCGGCGCACCGCGCTGATCCTGGCAGGAGCCAGGAGCCAGGTGCTTTTTCCTGGTCTCCCATGGGGTGCAGGGCCCAAGCACCTGGGCCATCCTCCACTGCACTCCCTGGCCATAGCAGAGAGCTGGCCTGGAAGAGGGGCAACCGGGACAGAATCCGGCGCCCCAACCGGGACTAGAACCCGGTGTGCCGGCGCCGCAAGGTGGAGGATTAGCCTATTGAGCCACGGCGCCGGCTGCTGTTGGCCATTTTTATGTTACTTTCAGAGAAATATCTTTTAAGGTCCTTTGTACTTTTTTAATTCAATATGTGCTGTGTTCTTGACTTTTGTAAGTTCTTGATAAATCTTGGATATGAATCTCTTGTCTGATATATTGCTTTCAAATAATTGTTAAGCAGCCTATATGTTATCTTTTCATTATGTTGATTGGTTGTTAAGTGCAAAAGCTTTTTAGTTTGTTGTACTCCTGTTTATTGACTTTCCTTTTTTCAGACTACATTTTTGGTGTGTTAACCAACAAAACACTGCCAAGACAGAGCCAGACAAAAACACTACATGGAAAGAAAACAGTTAGTCAATATTTCTGATTAACATCGATGCCAAAATCTTCATAAAATATTAGCAAATTTAATTCAAAACCACATCAAGAAGATTAAACATCATTGGCAAGTGTCATTTTTTCTTGGCATATAAGTCTGGTTTCACAAACATAAATCAGTCAATATGATACATTAGACTGCAATACAAAATCATATTGATAATGCAGAAAAACCATTTGAGAGAGATCAGCATTCCTTTTAAAAAATTTAACAGTTTACATGTAGAAAGATATTTCTTCAACATAATAAAGACCTTTTAGGAAAACCCCCAGAAAGTGTCATAATCAGTGAAATTTTACCTTAAAGTCTGGAACAAGGCATGGGTGCCCACTCTTGTGTGCTTTTATTCAAAATTAGAAGTACTATCTGTAGCAGTTAGACAAGAAAAAGTAATAAAATGTATCCAGACTAGAAAAGAAGACATGAATTTGTTTATATTCATAGAAAATGTGATCTGATATGAAGCAAAACTCAAGGATTGCCACAAAACAAAAACTGATAGGGTCTAATAAATGAATTTTAGTAAAGTCTCAGGATATCAAATTGACATAAAAATCCATGGCATTTATGTACATGAATAATGACCTAGCCAAAATACAAATGAAGAAACCAATCCAATTTATAAAAGCAGCAAAATATAAAATACCTAGGAATTAACTTATACTAGGAGGTACAAGGCCTGTATAATGAAAACTATGAAACATTGACAAAAGAAATAGAAGAGAACACAAATATAGTTCATGCTCATAGACTGAAAGAATTTATATTGTTAAAACTATATATACTAGCCGGCGCCGCGGCTCACTAGGCTAATCCTCTGCCTTGCGGCGCCGGCACACCGGGTTCTAGTCCCGGTCGGGGCGCCAGATTCTGTCCTGGTTGCCCCTCTTCCAGGCCAGCTCTCTGCTGTGGCCAGGGAGTGCAGTGGAGGATGGCCCAAGTGCTTGGGCCCTGCATCCCATGGGAGACCAGGATAAGTACCTGGCTCCTGCCTTCGGATCAGCGCGGTGCGCCGGCCGCAGCGCGCCAGCCGCGGCGGCCATTGGAGGGTGAACCAACGGCAAAGGAAGACCTTTCTCTCTGTCTCTCTCTCTCACTGTCCACTCTGCCTGTCAAAAAAAAAAAAAAAAAAAAAAAAAAAACAACCTATATATACTACCTGACATACATAATTAAGTTTCTAGCAAAATCCTACTGTCATTGTTCACAGAAATAGCAAAATAAATATAAACTTCATACAGTACCACAAAAGATCCCAAATGGGTAAAATAATTCAAGTACAGTAAAAATAAAATTAGAACCATCATACTTTCTGAATTCATGTTTTATTAGAAACCTGTAGTAATCAAAACAATATAGGACTGATGTTAAAATATTTGCAAGTAGAGCAGAATACAGAGCCCACAAAAATTCACATATATATGCTCAACTGTTTTCCCACAAGGGCACCAAAAAAGGCAAAAGGGAAGGAATACTTTTACCAATGAATTTCATTGGGAAACTAGATATTTGTCTGCAAAAGAATAAAATTGAACACTTTACTTAGATAATGCCTGAAAATCAGATCAAAATAGATCAAAGACCTAAACATAAGACCTGACACCATAAAATATCTGGAAAGAAACATTTCTCCCTTAAAGCCTACATTCTAGAATTGTCCTAGATAGTCATTTCCACCTGTCTTTTGTTGCTTTGAACTGAGCTCCCTTTGCTTAAGTAAGTTCATTTATTCATTACTCAATATTTATTAATTTTCCACACCCCTCATTATACTCTAGAAACTGAAATGAGCAAGGAATGAAATGCAGACCATTCTCAAGGAGCTCATATTCTAGCTGGGGAGAAGGATCCATGAAATGGAGGGCAGTGTCGTAACTACTGCTTTAGTAATTAATACAGAAAGCTAGGTGTACAGAAGAAACACCTAACTTGAGCTTTAAATGTATTTAAACTATTCTTAAAGGTTTTTTTCTGTTTAAAATGCCTTAAGTTGGGCAGCTAGAGGAAACTGGGTGTGTCATCACAAGACTGGATAATATGGTGGATGGGATGGAAGGATTTGATAGAAGGAATCAGGTGCAAAGATGCACAGACAAAAAAAAGACCTTGAAATCAGCTCTCTCAAGGAGCCTTACTCCACCTGAGAAAGCACTGACTACAGCTGAATATCACTGATCCATGCCTTTCCATTTTGAAATAAGGTTATTTTCTCACTTCCCACAACTTGAGATACTTAAAGACAAGGTGTGCTGAGGGTGGACCTTGCTATTCTCTATTGGTCGAAGATAGAGAATGCATCATCTCCATTGTTTCCATGTGATCGTTGATACTGATACCTCATTCTTAGATGTTTATAATGATCTTTCCTAAAAAGTGAAAAGAGAGGGAAAGGAATCAAAGAACAAACATAGCATTGTAAAAGTCAATGTATTCCATTAAATTGTTTCACCTCTTATCTTCCTTTTTTTGTTTTTTTTTTTTTCCTTTAGGTAAGTGAAATAGTTACAGGACTGCTTCTGCATGCAGTGACTTTCTCCTCTGAATATACCGCAAGTTAACATTCCAATGTCTTCCATCGCCTCTACTTGACTCGTGAGTTCACCCAGATGTGATAAATAAGCGTATGTAGGACTAAGAAATATGTCAATAGTTATATTTCTCAGTAATGTACAGTTGTGCCTTTCTTTAAGGTAAGTGAACCCATTCAAATGTTGATTTTGCCCATACATGCACTAAATAAAATATTAGTCCATTTACAGCAATATCCATAGTAAACAACAAACCTGTCTACTTTTATTTTTTCATTTTTCATTGGTTTACAGTAAATAAGTTTTGAGAGGAATATTCAAATATTAGACTACTTTAAAGTTTGAGATATACTTTCCTTTAACTATTTTTTTCCTTTTCTCCTTAAAAGTTATACTAAAAGATACAGAATTGTCGTAAATTTTGTTGTGCTCTGAATTCTGGATTCTTCCCTTTGCAGTGTCCAAATCTGATGAGGGATCGTTATTCTAAACTTGAAGAAAATGAGTTCTTAGCAGTGCTTTGTGCAATAGAATTTGCTTGGCAAGATGGAATGTAAATAGAAAAAGTGGGAAAAGAATACTTAGAAGTTATTAAGTGTTTGAACAATGACTGCTCCTGGAAAATTGGCAGTTCTCTTCTTGTCCTCTGTCCTGGGCTTGGCCACTTTCCTGGCTTCACACTTAGCTATTCTTCAATTCCTTATCTTATTCTCCAATTCAGCTTTTGTTTTCTGCATAGACTACATCAGCTATGTTTAATTTGACAGTTTGCACTTACTGTGGCCATCTCAGATGTTTCAGCAAACTGACTTGTGTGTTACTTGTGTATAATGCAATGGAGGCACACCTGTCCTCCACAGAGAGTTACATACCTCCTTATTTCACAATAATTTTCCTAACTGATGGAGCTCATCGAGCCAACCCCTTTGCTCACCTGATGGGGACTGATTTTTCTGAGGTGCTGCTGATTCCCTGTTTGAATTCTGTCATCGATATCCAGGTGTGAAATTATTAATTATGAAGCACAATGCATGGTGTTACAGCAAAAGATTAAACAGCTTTCCTTGAGGATCATTGCTGGAATTGGCCTTCTGTGATAAATTAATATAAACTAAACATTTCAGTTTGTTACATTATTGTCTCATTCAATAGTTAACTACTGTGTGTCAAAGTGAGTCTTGCTACATATGGAAAATGTAAGATGGATGTATTTCTGTACATTGTTTAGCTTCTAATTACTGACGTAAAAATAGGCAATGCATTACTGTCTTAAGGGGGAAAAAGAAATTAGTACTGACGTTGGTGGAGAAGGTAACCTTAAAATGTGGAATTTGTATCAACTCTACTATAGTTCTACAGATTTTAACAGAAGTAATAGTTGGATAGCCCTGGAGACAAGTCAAGAGCATGAACCCAAATTTCACCTTTAACCAGTTGGAAATATTGAGCTAGCTGCTTACTCTTGCTGAATTTCTGCTGTTGTTTTTTTTACATGTGCAAAATGGGTATAATGGTAGCTACTTTCAGAAGTTACAGTGAGTATGCAGGGAAGAATTTCATGAGATAATAAGTGTCACACTGCAAATACATCATATATAATCAATAGTAGCTGACATGGGAAGGTGGGAGAAGAGGGCTGGGGAAATGGCGGTGGTGGTAAGTGGCAGTGGTTATAACAGTGGTAATGATGTTTTGAGTCTTGAAATGTTAGTGTAATTGCTTTTGCAAAGCTTGTTTTTGTTCTGTTTGTTGTTTACTGTTGTCAAGTAAATATGGACAATCACCTAACAGAATTTTTATTGTCGTACTCTTGATATTATTTACAACCACCTTAGAATAATGGATAGTTGTATTATTAGCTATTAGTCATGAATTCTCAGTGTGAAAGATCCAGTTTTGATTGATCTTAAGTCAAGTTGGCTAGGTGTTAGTGTTACTCCATTTTCATTATTACAAATAAATACCTAAGGTATTACAATTATGGTGGTATCAGTTTTATCCTAAACACTCCCTCATTGTTACCATTTGTAATTTATTAAGCTTTGTAGTATTCCAGGTGATATCCATTTATTACCTCATTTAACTGCAAGAATAACCATTCACTTATTGAATGTTTTCCATTTTATAAAGAATCACACTCTGAGAAGTGAATCAGGTGTACACGATACAGCGAGAGAGCAGCAGATCTTGATTTTAAGGCAGATCTGCTTGACATAGCATGTATACCCTCATTCACTTTTTTATACTCCTTTTTGCAATAAAACATTGCATAGGACCTCCCTGGTCCATGGTGTGACTACTCTGGGGGTCTATGAGATGTGGGGACTTTTATCTTTCAGGGAAGTACTCTCTGTGTGATCTGTCCACCCCATTGGTATTGTAGGGTTTTTCAAATGAGGAGACAGGACACCGGAGAGTCCATTCTGAGAGTGTGCTACTGGATAGCTGTGTGCTTCCACTTTTATCTAGAGGGTACCAGCAAGTCTACAAGCCATCAGGCACATAGTCAAGGTTATACATCAGCTTAAGGATTTGGGAAAAGGAATTCAGTCTGGGGGTCTAACATAGGGATTAGAGCTGTGTTGTAAATCTTCAGAGACAAGCCCATTTAGATTCTTACGTAAATGTACAAATTCCTGAAAATACTCCAGGTACCTATTTATGACCATTAGCCTCCTGCTGCTCCAGCTGCCACATTCCTTTGGGGGCAGGTGTGCCCATCCCCACCCCATCCCCAGCCTTTTTTGGGTTAAGCACAAACTGCGGCCTTGCCTCTAATTTCCGGGGGGTCTGAGAGGCACTTAGGCAGCATCTCTCCATGGTATGATATCTCTGCATAGCTTTTCGACACATCCCAGATCTGCATATCCAAGGTATTGGCTTTAACAAGGCACTAGACTCCATATGGTTTCCAGCCGTCAGTTATGTTGAGCAAATTTCCATTGGACAGCTGTATAGCACTACTGATTTCATTCTATAAATATGTGGCAAGCAGTGCTGTGCTAAGAAATATGAGAGTTCATGGAAAAACAGAAGTAAAAGATAAGTTTGTTAGCACAAAAATTAAGTCTGCGCATAGTTTTTTTGTAATACTCATTAGCCATGAACTTTTTGAAGTCCTCCCCTATCTTTACTTTGGATACATGTCTAGTGTCTCTTGGTTTAAATTGAAATCTCTGTTAGACAGCAGTGCAGAACGACTGAGTAACAGGCCCCACTTCAAAAATATTCCCATATTCAGCATCACCCAAGAGAATTTCTAAATCCTCACCATCTCCTTTCTTTTGATTATATTTTCAAAGAGACTGAATTTGGATTTATGTGATCTGCCTCTCCCAAATACTGTTCTTTAGTTAGTGTCTGCACTCCTCTGAACTGTATCCTTTGAGCACAAGGCTTTGATGCTTCTTCAAACCTTGATAGGCCCTTTACACATTGTTGGAATGAGTCTGTAAAGTCATCTCTGAAAGTGGATTTTGGTCAAGTCATGGAGAATGAGATACGAAATTTCAGGGTGTCTCTGGGAGGTTAGGAGGCAAGGGTTGCTCCACCGCCAGGTAGAGAAGACTGCATAATGAGGTAGGAGGCATTTTTGCCTATAAGGCAATTCCCCCTGGGGCCAACTCCACGTATGGTTTCTGTCACACTTTATCTCTTTTTTGAGTAAGGCAGAAGGTTTCTGAGAATAATGATCTGCTTTCAGAAAGTACACGTATGATGAAATTGTCTGCCTCAGGCTACCTGTATTGATTGTTTTGAAGAAAATGCTTGATTAGGAACACAGCTTGGCACATGTTTTGTTCTCTTTTTCAAACTGGATTTATTTTTCTCAAGGTAGGGATGGGGATGAAGCAGAACAGATACTAGGGTAAAGGAGTATTTTTTAATATTGATTATAAAGAGAACAGATTTCATGCATTTCAAAGATAGATTTCTAAGAACATAAGAACACTTGCCTCATTCCCTCCCTCCCTCTCTCCTTTCTTGTTTTTTCTTTTAATTTTTGGGTTAACATACTATCAGTTTACTTTATAATCACAGACTTTATACTTCCCAAAATATAGTGTTCAACAAGTAAAATGTAGAAAGACCTCTGTTCCACAGGAATAGAACCAAGGGCTATAATGATAAACAGATCATCAAATATCAGTTTCATCCTTATATATTCAGAGTTTTTTCTTTATATATTAGCTACCACAAATCACAGAAAAATACAATATTTGTCTTTTTCGGTTGTTTCACTAAGCATAATGCTCTCCACTTGCATCCATTTCGTTGAAAGGGATAGGATTTCATTCTTGTTTATGTCTGAGTAGTACTCCATGGTGTGTGTGTGTGTGTGTGTGTGTACAATATTCTCTTTCTTCAAGTCATCAATTGATGGATGTCTGGGTTGATACCATATCTTAGCTATTGGGAGTTGAGTTGTTGTAAACATGGGGATGCTCCTTCATATGCTGATTTTATTTCCTGTGTGCATATTCCCAGCAGTGGGGTGGCTGGGTCATAATGTAAGAAGACTGTATGTGTTTGGTTTTAAATTTGAAAAATGAAAACCTCTGACTAATAACAAAATATAAACATGCTTTTAAAACTGTACAGTAGTATATGCATGTTGGTTATTTTTATAGGTTTTAGTATTTCACTTCATGCTAGAATCTGAAACATTATAAAAACAAAATTTATTAAAAAAAACTATAAAAACAAAAGCTGTAGAAAGAGTGCTGACCATCCTGTGGAAAAATGTTCTATGCAAATCTGTTTCATTTGTGATACTTCCAAGGACTAGAGGAGGAGGAAGGATTTCCCTCTAGTCCTGTGTTTTTATGATGTAGACTAATGACCAAGTAAGTACACATGGAAATTTTTCCTATAAAACTATTACATTTATCTAAACATACTCAGTTGCTTTTATAATGACTCCATACCCAGTAACACAAAGATGCAAACTTAGTTTTCCCCAAATATTTTATGTTTTATTCCTGAGGATTCATTGAGGAATTTTATGTTTCTTAACTGATAAATGTGTAGGATGCACTCCAGTTGATCAGTATCCTTGAAGTTTAACTCCAGAGTGGAACCCAATGTTCTAGTTACCATCTGGCTAGGTCAACTCAAAGGTGTGTAATGAATGAATAATTGTTACAGGAACAGACAGAGAGTATTATGGCAGTTTGCCAATTGAGGACACTCAACCAGACCTCAAGTGAAGTTCTAGGAGTAGAAATCCGGGTTGCTATGTGTATGTCATCTTCCCCACCACTGGACTGTCTATTCCCAGCCTGCTCCTCCATGTATCACATAGCTGATCTCAAGGAAGTTACTTCTTTATTGTGGGGATTAATAAATTAATTTATGGAAGTCACTGAAAATCTTCTCTGGACAGTAAAAAGTGCTCAAGACATATTCATTCTTATAAATAGAGTCCAGGCAGTTTCCTAAAGGAAATTCTCTTGTACATTTCTGGGTCTTTCATATTACTGCTGCCAGCATGAAACCAGCCATCTTTCTATAGGGAAGGTATTTCCTCAGGGCTCTGACAATGGAGATGGCTCCACAGATTAATTATGAAGCTTTGTGTCTGCCAGGCACCATGTTTTCAACATTCATATTTCTTCCTGAAGGAAAAGAAATATTTTTGACTTGAGTTTTTAAACTATAATATTTAACTGCCGGTTTGTGCAATTAATCAAGTGTTTTCATAATCTAGTTACTCTCTTGGACTTGCAGAATTTCAAATTTGGGTGGCTAGAATTGTAAATTGCTTTGCATATCCAAGCTGGGCCATATGTATAAAGGGAAGTAGGAGAAAATAAAGGAATAACTTAGTACAAGGCAAAAAAAAAAATCATCTGCCGTTCAGAACTGCTTCAATTATTTGACTATTTGGAGTGGAAGATTTATTTAGAATGAATAAATTTCACAAATTCATGTCAGACAGTAAAGTTTTAGGCTAGCAGAGAATCTTATGTCATCTGAACCTGAGGTGCTGAAAAACACATAGAGCCTCTTCTTCTCCCAGTCTAGCTAGCCTGTGTCTAAACATCTTCTTATTCAGCATGGTTTCCATTCCTTCTTTGGATGAATCTGTTAGAAAATTCTTTGTTTTTTAGACCTGTGTTCTCTCATTCATCTGTTTCTACCCTTGATTGCTCTATAGACTACTAATTCTAACTTTAGATTTCTATTCTAAAACATTGAATATATTCTTGTCTTTCTTTTTTTTTTTTATCTTTTATTTAATGAATATAAATTTCCAAAGTACGACTCATGGGTTACAATGGCTTCCCCCCGCCCCATACCGTCCCTCCCACCCACAACCCTCCCCTTTCCCACTCCCTCTCCCCTTCCATTCACATCAAGATTCATTTTCGATTATCTTAATATACAGAAGATCAGCTTAGTATACCTTAAGTAAGGATTTCAACAGTTTGCTCCCACACAGAAACATAAAGTGAAAAATAATAGATGATTTTTTTTTTAAATGATGATGAAATCAGATCAGACCTATTGTCATGTTTAATCCCAGTGAGAGTCAAGTTGGGAATTGATAATTTCTTTCTTTCCTTTTTTTTTTTTTTTTTTACAGAAGATCAGTTTAGTGTACATTAAGTAAAGATTTCAATCGTTTGCACCCCCATAGAAACACAAAGTGAAATATACTGTTTGAGTACTCATTATAGCATTAAGCCTCAACGTACAGCACATTAAGGACAGAGATCCTACATGAGGAGTAAGTGCACAGTGACTCCTGTTGTTGACTTTACAAATTGACACTCCTGTTTATGGCATCAGTAATCTCCCTTTCTTGACATGATGTTTCAAATTCACCAGACAATTTAGCTCATTTTCTTTAGCCTCTGTAAATCACTTATATAACTGCTAGGAGTTTTGATTGAGAACTCAAAGCAACTAGGTAATCCAGTGCCCCCACTCTGGCCAAAGGTCACATCTTAGCCTTTCTTGGGGGCAGAGGACAAACGTAGAGTTCTCCATCCCCTAGCAGTGTTCTGATCCAATTTTGATAGGGCAGAGTTATCCCAGGACAAATATCTGCAGAGGTTGTGTTTTTCAGAAAAATATCACACAACTGTACCTTTTACTCTCTGAAGAAATGTCTTTCCTGAAGAGTTCTATATTGACTGTCGATTTCCAATTATAAAAACAAAAGCTAAGAATAAAAGGGAGAGGAAAATAAAGAATTGAGTACAATGAAAGAGAAAGGGAGGAAAGAGAAATTAGTATTAGTAGTTGGGGTTTATTTATGAGTTAGAACTGATGTAATTGTATAACTCACAGAAAAAAAAAAAAAGGAAGCAGGAAACCTCCTTGATTTGTGATAGTAACTTGAGCACTTTGATACATACCAAATATTTTCCTAAGGGCTTTAAATACAGTGACCTTCCTAGTTTTTCCTCAAACCTATTGAAAGAGGTTTGCTCATCCCCATTTCTGTCATTGAGACAACTGAGATGCAATGAGGTTAGATAACTTGAATAAAATCACCCACCTAAGAAATTATGGAGCTGGGGATACATTCCAGGAAATATTACTCCAGAGTTCATACTTTTTAAAATTAAATTCATTTAAACAGATTTCATGTATATAATTGTAAGCACATAATGATATTTCAACCTCCCACCTTCCCTCTTCCTTTGTCTCTTAACATTTGTGATAATATGCTTACTAAATATACTTAACGTTTTCAGGTTCTCAATCTCAATTTTCTACAGGTAAAGAAATATTTACCTACATATGATTGCCTGTATTAACACATCTCCTTAGTGGTGGAGCTGGTATTCAGATCCAGCCCTGCCACCATGCTGGAGACAAAAATCTTACTGAAGGTGTTCAGGATGATTGTGTTTTAGAGGATTGAAAGTGCCCATAAGCACTCAACATATGTAGTACTCCAAAAGGGTTTAAGAATATTTAGCAATGTGTCCATGAGCAAAAAATTGTTGTAATGCAATCTGATTACACAAGTGCAGAGAAGACTTAGAATAGTATATCTGATGAGGGAAGATAAGTGTATTCTGTTTCTACATGGAACACACGTGCAGCAGGTGATTGAAAAGAAGGAAGAAAACTTTTAAAGAGCATTCACTTACCTAGTAAAGTTGTCTTGAAGAAGGAATAGTTCTAGAATTTGGGGAGTGTAGTGTGTCAAGTTCAGCTTGAACATAAACCTGTACAGATCCAGGGACCTTGAGAAATTCTGAACTAAGATGTACTTAGGATGCCCACTTGATTATCTCTGAACCTTTCTCTGCTCTCATAATTGGGGGAGGGCAGCTTCATTCTTATCCCACTTTGTTTTGAAAAACATAGCCTAAGACTCAGTTAAAGTGCAGTAATTCTAAATAGCAAGTGCTTCCTTCTTAGTTTTCTTAATGGATGTTAATTCATCTTTACTCAAAAGCTCACCCTCCCCCAATTCCTCCTAGAGAGAGAGAGAGAAGCTTTACTACATCCATGTATTTCCTTGGTTGGTTTTGCATTGAACCTGTTGTTCATAATGTAACTTCTTTCTCAGCTGGGCTTCTATTATGTTTTTTGCCACTTCTTGTATCTTTGAGCATAAGAAATAACTGCTACTTCCTTTTTCCCTCATGAAACTCAAATCAGACATCTTACTCATTAAATCTATTCTAAGTTAAATTAGTTATACCATAAATTTCCATACCTCTTCGGCAGATGTGTTTCACATATAGTAAAACTGATATACTTTCCATGAGTTGCCAATTTCCCAAATAAGGTTATCTAAAAATTCTATCTACTATCAATATAATTTCATAAATGAAAGGACCCTTTCATTCTCAAAATATAGGATTGAAATAATCTTACCATCAAGGGTGGTTATTTACATTGTAAAAAAGATACCTTTAGGTAATTCATTAAGGTTATGTTTTTATCACAGTAGGCCAGCATTTAGGAAATGCTCTGATAATACACCTGTAGGTATGTTGTGATACCCATAGCTTTTCACATGCAGTTATAAAATATCTCTTAGCAAAGGCAATTATTGTATATAACTTAGTCATATCATTGTTTTTATAGCTCAAAACAAGAAGTCATGGAATCACAGATAATCAGTGTTTGAGAGTCGTTGGAAAAATTAAGTCTTTGCTTTATTACCCCATGTCATGATGGCTGTGTAGTATCCTATGTAGGTTATCTAGAGCTTGTTATTTTTTAGCCCTTTTCTTATTTATCCCTATCATATAGGTTAGGCCTAGGGTTTGCAAAGAAGACTAATGTGCTTCCTTTGCCCTTAGGTATTTACTGACTCTGCTTCACACCTAGCTGATCACCTGCCCTTTGGATATTATTACTCACTTCAGCTCTCTTACAGCTGAGCTGAGACTTATTAACAAGGTGAGGCCCAGGAAACCCTGAAGTCATAGGAAAGAATAATGAAAAATTAGCAAGCACAGCTATACTTAGGCCTTTTACATATGTCAGTTTTTACTATCAAGAAAACCTTTTGAGTTGGTATAATTTGCAATTATTTACTGGTGACAAGCTGTTTAAAAGAAAATCAGAAACTTACTGGAGTTTTCTCAAGGGCATTGTGAAGACTGTTCCCAAGATTTGTTTGCCTGGTTTCAATGACCAGGATTTTTTTACATGTCTAGCGATGGAATTTGTATGAGTGGAGCTGAGCTTGTATAACCATGGAGGTTTGGTTTCTAGGATATGTGATCTGGGTGTTTACATGATTATACACTGCCCTTACGTGCTGAATCTTTTCCTGGCTGTTCAGTGTACCTGAAACTTTGCTAAGAATTTTTTTAGAAATCAGGATATAGGTTTCAGTTCATGCTTTCCTTTCTAGTTGAAGCAACCCCTGACCACTCTATCCCTGTCCCTGTTACGATTTTTTACCACAGTCATTGTAATCTGAAATTCTTATGCGATTATGTGTCTGTATTCCCCAAAAGATTATAAACAGTTGTTTGAAAGCAGGTTATTTGAGTTATATAACTGTATTTCTAACATATAGAGTAGTATCTAACACAGAATATGTCCGCAGTGAAATTGTTGAAGAAATGTGTTCTTCAGGTAGAATAAGAATTATTTATTCATCAGAGTATCACATCATCTTTGCAAATGGATATTTTTTCCTCACATTTTATATTTTTCTAAAGAGGTGGGGTGTTTTAGATAAACAAAATTGCAATTTCAGGTTACATAAGACATCTAACTATTTTGGAGACCTATCAATCTTTCTGTGTATAGAAAATATCCTTTTAAATAACCTCCTTTATATTTCCATATCATTGTGATTTCTCTTGCACATTTCAGAAGATACATAAACTTAAGATGGCCAGACTGAGTAGGAAAATTATACTCAATTTTATGTAAGGAATGATACCTGGATGTAATTCCTCTTTATTGTCAGCAGGGGTCTCAAAAAGTCTTTTACCCACCAGTGTATCTATTAACCAAGTTACTTGTTTTATTGTTGTCAACAGAGTGAACACAGATACTCTAAAATGCATTAAATACATTTAATTAACATGTTCTTTTTTAAAATTACATATTTGTTTATTATAAGTATTGACAGCTGTTATTTAGTGTTTACCTAGCCATAAGTTGATAAGTGTATCTTAACAAGAATCAGAGCCAGTGTAGAAATAGGACTTTATTTGTGTTTCCAATTAAGGGTCACAAAATAAAATTTGTAATGCATTTCTTGTCTTTAAACAAGTCCAAAGAATTGTATGTAACTATCAGAATTGGTATAAAAACAGACTGCCACTCTTCATTCTGACTCTTTATACATTATTTCGATGATTATTCATGGAGCAAATAAATGTAATTTGCCTTGTTTAAAAAAAAAAAAAAGTAACCTCCACTAATTTTTCTTTTCTTTGATTCAAGAGACAAAAAAAGAGAGAGAACTATCCTATCTATTGGTTCATTCCCCAAAGGCCCACGTTGGCCAGGGTTGGACTGGACTATAGTTGGGAGACAGGTCCAGGTCCAGGTCTCCCATATGGGTAACAGGAACACAGTTACTTGAATCATTGCCACTAGCTTGCATGGCGTGCACTATCAGAAAGCTGAAGTTAGGAGCTGGATTTGGACCACACACCCACACCCTCTCTGCTCAGATACACCAGGCTCAGATAAACCAGGACTTTTCAGGCATAGTAACTGTCAGTCATAACCATTGCAACTCTGGTTGCAAGAAGTGAGTCAGATCCTGGCCGCAGTTTCTCCTACCCTCCCCCACATCCTATTGGCCTGACCCATCACCACAGCAGGTAGTTCTTCCGTTCAAGTCTTTTTCTTCCTATCTAGTCTTTCATGTTTGCTTGTTGTTGACAGTGTACTGACAGCTTTTTCTAAGTTGCCATCTATTCCTTACTCTAATTACCAATAGAAATTCAAGGTTTCAAATCATCATGGCAAAAATTAGTTTCTCCAGAGGTCATCTTTACCTGGACATCCATATCATTTATTATGATGTTGATGGTATCCCTTAATTCAACAACATCTATCTCTAGATAGATGGGTAGAAAGTTAGATAGGTAGGTAGATGGATGGATAAGTAGCTGAAAACTATACAGATAAATATGTATTGAGTTATAATACATATATGTTTAGTAATATATTCATATATATCATGTAATATACATAGGGTAAATACATTCATATTTGTCTATACTTTGCAGCTTGTCCAACCTTATAGTAGAACCTAAAGATAGAAAGAATTGACTCAACCTTGGAGTCAGCTTCACCCTTTATGCTGACCGCTGAATTGGTCAAGGAAGGTGAAAATCCTACTTTCAAAACCTCATGATTTAGCAGAGGCTATAAACATCAGTATTTGAAAACATCATGAACACTTACAAAGAGGCATGTTGCTCACTTCAGGCACCGTGTACACTGTGTATGTTATATTAGGAATGGAACTACAACATCTTGTACTAAGGGTAATGCCTACTGAAAAAGGGGGTCGATAAGCCCACTGTGAAGGGATAGGTCAATCACATATTGTCGGAGAAGAACACATGTGTAGAAAGAAAAAAAGGTACAGCAGGCCTAAAGAAGGAATGGAAGGAAGGCTAAGAAATGTGTGAGGTTCTACAGACTTTATCATCCTTGAGAGGATTTGAGTTCTTACTAGTGTCTTGCCCATCGCTTCTCAGCCTTTTGGCTAAGATGAAGTGTAGAAGCAGCTTTCCTAATGATGAAGAACAAATGACACAGAAAACACTTGGAAAAACATTATGATATCCATTCAATCACCTTCTCTTGGGCTCATAGTTCCAGGCATACATCAGTGTCTGGCTTTTTCCATATATTTTTGTAGGTGCTCTTGTCTCTATCTGAAATGTTGTTATATTTTTTTCACCCAGTGGGCCCATTCTCTTTTCTCAGTTCTTAATTGTTTTAATTCCTCAAAGTAGATTTTTCTGGCCAAAGTATATAACAACATCCTGTTTTGTTCTCACAGAACCTCCTGATTTGCATTATTTATGCTTACATTTACCAGTGTGTTGTTTGTCTTGCCCAGGAGACTGGGAATCTATGAAAGCTTTATCTGTTCTCACTATGATGTGCCTGTGGCCCAGCACAGTGACTGTTGCATGGTAGGTAATTGATAAATACTGAGATGGATAACTCTCTGTGTGTGTGTGTGTGTGTGTAACCATGTGAGTAAGTATGAAGAGGCTCAAGCAAAGAGTCTCTTATAGACTCTGAAATGAAACTCAAGTCTAGATGGAATCCAGTCATGTCCTTCAGGCAGTTTCAAGTGCTTGCATAGAAACTGTTATGTACTGAAGTGATCCATGGTCTGTAGATAAATACTTAAAATAAAAGTTGATGTGAATATTTACTGGTGCATGGCTCCGTATGTCCCAGAGGTACAAGTATAAGCATGTGTGTGTGTAAAAGCCTCTTAGAATACTGGAACTGATATTGTAGATATTAGATAGTTTTTGCCTTAAAAGATGAACATGCATTTTGACAGCAGTATAAATATCATGAATATTTATTAATTACTCTTCAAGGAGTTGTACAATGTGGTTTAGAAGTAATCCTTACCTATATGGAAATTTGCAAGCTATAATAAATGACATTTGTGTGGGTGGCAAGGTGAATTTCTATGAACCAGAAAATGTCCATTGACAATTAACATATTAGTAGATTATGCCTGTGTTGACACTTCCAGTCTCAATAAATGGTTTGTCTCATTATCTGGTGTTGTTATTGAGCTATTAGTGCTATCTCATGCATCAGAGCTGTTGTTTATTAAGGGAAGTAAAGTTGTGAATTGAATGTGTACTACTTGGTTTGTTTCCAAGGATAGTTTCTATTTTCTATCATTTTATCCTATACTAAAGAGAATGCAAATCCATCAAGGTCTAAATTCATTTAAAATGTTCACGGCTATATCTACATCTCCCAGAAAAACTCTCGTAACAAGTTAAGGGCTCAAGAAATACGTGTTAAACGAATTAATAAGTTCAAAATTATTGTTAAATTTTGAATGCCAACTATGTGTCAGACATTCAACTAGATGCTTTGATTCTTTAAATCTTCACTCTAAGTCTGCAATTTTGTGAAGTTAGCCCATCTTATACATAAGGGAACTGAGTTACAGTAAGATTATTATGCTGATTAGTATATTTCCAGTGAACAATGGAGAGAGCCTGAAGCCTCAGACTCTCTGACTCCAAAGTTTGCTTATCTTCCATCATCCTGCTCATGTTATTAGATCAAGAGACACTGAAAGATGACACACTGAACGTCCATGCATGACAGGCTTGGATTGAATGTTCTTACTATGTTGATGTTGATGTTGTATAGTGAATAGATGGAGAAAGATGTAGTTAATGAATACCACACAGAAGTAACCACAAAGGCAAACTTAATGATTATATAAATTAGTGAAATTCCAGACTTTATGGGTTATAGATGAACTATGCTAAGTAATTCCAAATAAACATGACTGCAGGGGAAGATGAGTGTGGTACTTTAGGTAGTATTAGGTGTGAGATGCTAGACCATTTGGATCCCCAGTTCTGCTTCAGTATACTTATCTGTAAAATGGAGATAATGATGACTAATAAATACTCTGGTGAGTACAAAGTATTTATCACAGTGACTGACAAACACTGAATAACAGATGTTAACTATAATCGCTCATTCATTCTATTCCAGAAATAAAAAGACATGACAAGTGCTCTCCACATCTCATGAATTAGAAAAGAAAATCCATTCCAGGGGTGGGTGTTTTCACAGCAGTTACAATGCCTGCTTGAGATGCTGGCGTTCCATATCAAACTGACTGGCTTTGCGACCTGGCTCTGGTCCTGATTCCAGCTTCCTGTTTTCTGTACCCTGGGAGGCAGCAGATGATGGCTCCAGTACTTAAGTCCCTGCTACTAATGTGGGAGGCCCAGACTGAGTTCCTGGCTCTCAGCTTCAGCCTGGTCCAACACTGGCTGTTGCAGGCATTTGGGAAGTAAACCAGTGGATGGAAGATTCTCCCTCCCCTACCTCTTTCTTTCAAATAAATTTAAAAATTTAAACTGAAAATGGCATATTTTCTGTTTAAAGATGATGTATCCATCTTGTCTCTGTCCATTACTCTGTGGATCATCTAGAATTAGAACAAACTTTGATTAATTGAATCAGAACAATATATTTGTCTTCCCTTATCTAGTGCTTGATTGTATGCTTTTTGTGAACTTTTCTTATATAGTTTGTTGTCTGTGAAGTGAGAGGTAATCAGAGGTTACAGGACTAGTGACTGATAAAAGAACAAAAGAACAATATGTTCTTTCATAAATAGTATGCTACCAGTTTTGTCTATTCGAACCCTAGAGTTTAGTCCTCTTCTGACCCTAGTGACACCAGATCTCTGGGGACTGACACTCAAGATTTTAAGACCAGTAAAATCTCTAATGAAAATTCTATATGTGGCAATAGAGATAAGTGGTCAAGATAACTGTAAATTATCTCACTCATCTTAAATTTTCATGGCAATTTTAAAATGCAGAAAATAAAAATTCTAGCATTCTAAGAAATAAACTCGTATTTTCTGTATCTTCTTCTAGGATTGATTATATTTCTTTTTCTACCCTGCATTTATTTTTAACATTAAATCAACCGTGTTTCCATGTAGCCTATTATTCTTCCTGAATACTTTTTCAATTGGATATATGTAATTATAATGTGCTTATTCAATCCCTCATGATAGAATAAAAACTGTTTCTTGTTCTCCTTTCCAGAAATAACACTACAAAAATTGTTGTAAACACATTTCATTGTGCTTCTTGGAGGATGGATTTCTAAGGATAAGATTTCTTAAAGCATTTGAAACATTTTATGACAACTAAATTTTATACTTACTATGATTTTTTTAAAGATTATTTATTTGAGAGAGAGGTTGTATTCTCTGGTTCATTCTCCAGATGTCCAGGATGGCCAAGGATGTGCCAGGCTAAAGCCAGGAGCTTCATCTGGGTATCTCACGTGGGTAGCAGGTGTTTGAAAACTTGGACCATCTTTTGCTGCTTTTTCCAGGACATTAGCAGAGAACTAGATTGGAAGTAGAGCAGCTGGAACATGAACCGGGGCCCCTATAATTAAAAATTATAATAAGTAGCTGGTGTTGTGGCATAGCGGGTTAAGCCACCACCTGTGACATGACACTAGTCCCTTATTATATTTTTAAGTGTATTATTTGAAACACAGATTGACAGACAAATAGAGCTCTCATCTGCTGGTTCACTCTGTAAATGTTTGCGGTGGCCAGGGACTGGCCAGCTCAAATCCAACAGCAGGAAATTGAAACCAAGTCTACCACATGGGTGGCAGAACCCAGTATTTAAGTTATTGCTGCTGCCTCCCAGATATGCAGTGGCAGAAGCTAGAATCAAGAGCTAGAGCTTATGTTGAACCAACGTGCTCTGATATGTGATGCGAATATCTCACCTAGCATTTTTACTTCTAGGTTAAATGCCTGTCCTGACACCTATTTTTTTTTTTTAAGATTTAATTTATTTATTTAAAGACAGTTACAGAGAAAGGTAGAGATAGAGGTCTTCCATCCACTGGTTCTCCCCAGATGGCCGCAGTGGCCGGAGCTGCGCTGATCCAAAGCCAGGAGCTTCTTCTGGGTCTCCCACATGGGTGCAAGGGCCCAAGAACTTGGCTTATCTTCTATTGCTTTCCTAGGCCATAGTAGAGAGATGGATCAGAAGAAGAGCAGCCGGGACTCGAACTGGAGCCCAAAAGGGATGTTGGTACTGCAGGGCGGGGCTTTAACCTGCTGTGCCACACTGCCGGCCCCCCAACACCTAAGTTTAAGTCAATCTTTTTCCAAAGAGTTGTACTAGTTGGCCATAGCATTCCATTAGTATTCCATATCAAGTTCATCATTTTAAATAACTTAATTGTAAATCATGTATAAATTTTTTTCTTAGAATCTACTGACTTTCTTTTAAAGATTTATTTATTTACTTGAAAGAGTAACACAGAGAGAGTGGTCTTCCATCCACTGGTTCACTCCCCAATTGGCCACAATGGTTGGAGTGGCACTGATCCAAAGCCAAGAGCCAGGAGCTTCTTCCAGGTCTCCCACATGGGTGCAGGGGCCCAGGGACTTGGACCATCTTCTACTGCTTTCCCACGCCATAGCAGAGAGTGGGATTGGAAGTGGATCAGCCGGGTCTCAAACCAGTGCCTATATGGGATGCTGGCACTGCAGGCCGCGGCTTTACCTGCTACACCATAGCGCCAGCCCCTACTGATTATTTACTTTTTTTTTTAAATTTATGTATTTATTTATTTGAAAGGTACAGAGAGAGATCTTCCACTGGTTCACTCCCTGAATGACCACAATGGCTAGGGCTGAGCCTGACCAAAACCAGAAACCAGGAGCTACTTCCATGTCTCCCAGATGGGTGCAGGAGTTCAAGGATGTGGGCCATCTTCTGCTACTTTGCCAGGCACATTATTTGGCTGGATGGGAAGTAGACCAGCCAGGACTCGAATTGGTGCCCATTTGGGATGCTGGCATACATACTGTTTTATTTGCTGTACCATGACATTGGCCCCAGCTACTAATATTTTGATATTATCTTATATATGAAGGGGACATTCATGTAATAGACTTTGGTAATTACTTTTCTATATAATTTTTTCATAAGTTTAATTTTGCATGTAGTTTGATGTTTTTCTGTTTCTTTGAACATTTTAGAAATTCTATAGTTCCTAAATGAATTTCAATAAACACTGTATAGTCTACATTTTTTTATCTAAAAAAAAGATACAGGATATATTTTCTTTTTCATATAATTACCATGCCTTAAACGATTGCGCAACTGGAGCTCCTATATTTTCTTTTTCAAGCATCAAAATGCTAAGCTGTTTTCCCAGCATTATTTATCTAATTACATTTCTCTGCTCATTGTTTTGTGGTGCTTGCTTTGTCATATATTATATTCTTATAAATAACTGGGTATCTTTATAGGCATTTCAAAAATGGGATTTGACCTATATAAAATAATGTTGACTGGACATTGCTCTAGGATGTTGATGGAATGCTTCTGGGTGGCATCTTATCTATGGCAGGTTGTTAACATTTGAGTGTTTTATAGAAGTGAATTCTTGAAGAGATGTTGGTGAGTGCATTGGAAACCTTTTAAAATGGCTGTAATTAGGTTCTCTGGGAGAATGTTACAGGCTTTGATGGGCCCCTCAGTGGCAGTTTTAGTGGCCTATCCTATTGACTGACAAAAGATTGTAGGGGAATAGTTAATGTTATTTTAATTAACAACTCCTAAAAGAAAATGTCAATTATCTTCCATTAGCCTGAGGCATTATCTTTCCAAAATTTTCCCTTACCCTCCTTAAAATGGTATATAGAAAATTATCTCTCTCATTCCCCCACCTTGGACATCGTTGCCTTTTGGAATTGAGACCACTGTTCAGTTGTTATTTCCTGAGTTTTTTATTTTAATTTTTTTTTTTAAAAATGCTGCCTTCAAAATAACTTCCTGACAGTGATAGAGACTTCATATGGGATGTCTGTTTGTGAGACAGCAAAGCAGAATGTGTGGCAATCCCAGAATACACTCATATACATACAAGCAATTATATGTAATTATATGTATAATTAATAATATGTATGTTGCAAGCAAAAAAGTTAGAAATGGAATTGTGTACAAGGAAAAGAAAAACAAAGTGATCTTTCAGATGCAGAATGGGCAAATGTGAGTTTGTAGATGCTGTTTCCCAAATACGTGGGGTTTGGAGTGTCACAAGTTTCAGTGGTTAGCCTGATTGTTCCACTTGCTGTGTGTTGCTTTGAGAAAATATTGCAACGTCTGTAAACCTTAGTTTTCTGCGTGAAAAGGGGTGATGACAATGGCTCTTTCCTTAAAGAACTGCTGTGAGAGTTAAACACAAAACATCTCACATCTGTGTCTATCACCTGGCTCAATGAATGAATGGTGATTGTGATTATCACTGGCCGGCCCTGTTAGATATAAACCAGTATTTTAAGTATTTTAAGGTCTAGATGCAGAGAAAATAAAGAGGATGTTCCCAGTAGAGACACTATTACCCCTGAGATTTGTTGCAAGTTAATATCTCTGCTTGTATTGGAGGGACCACTTGGCCCTTGGAGAAAGTTAAGAGGGTTCCTAAATCAAGGAGGTTTGAAATTTAATGCTGCATTTATGAGCATACGTTTTTGTTTTCTGAAGATCATATGTCAGAGAGTATGTCACTACTTAACAGAAAAAATGCCACCCTAGGAGTTTTCAGTTTGGCTGGTTCAATGAAATAATCTAGATTGTGAGATTGCCTGCCTAGGCCCATAGCTCTATCACTGGCACTTGTCAACTTCCTGCTTTCCTGAACTATTGAAATCCCAAGTACTTATGAGCTGGCAGAGGTTCCTCAACACACAACAGATTGTTACTTGAAAGTCACAAAGAAGTTGGTATTTGGGACACTAAAATAGATTCCCTACTATGCTTTTAATAGACTGTGTAGTAGCAGAAAAACAAGATTTTTTTTTCATTTGCTCTGAACAAATGAACAATTAGAGAAAGGCAAGGAAATTATTTGGTCTGTTTATTAGAATGCAAATAAATTGTATCTTTGTAATAATAGTTTATACTCTATGTGCCTGTAATTATTTACTATATCTTAGGTGCTCATGGCAGCACTTTATGTATTCACCAACTGTTCGTTAGAGGAAGCCTAGCAAACAAGAGGTATTGTGTTTTAGTTCTTTGCTGATGAGGTACCGGAGGCATGTAGTGATTAAGTAACTTATCCAAAATGGAACCTGAATTTGAACTGAGCAGTGTGGTACCAGAACACCTATTTTTTTTAAGAAAGATTTATTTATTTGAAAGCCTGAGTTACACAGAGAAAAAAGAACAGGCAGAGAGAGAGAGAGAGAGAAGTCTTCTATCCACTTGTTCACTGCCCAGTGGGCTGCAATGGCCAGAGTTGCGCTGATCTGGAGCCAGGAGCCAGGAGCTTCCTCCAGGTCTCCCACATGGATGCAGGGGCCCAAGCACTTGGGCCATCTTCTGTTGCTTTCCCAGGCCATAGCAGAGAGCTAGATCAGAAGTGGAGCAGCCGGAACTCGAACCAGCACCCACATGGGATGCTGACACTGCAGGCGGTGACTTTACCTGCTGCATCACAGCGCTGGCCCTAAATAACTGCTCTTAACCCATAGCACTCCCAGTCTCTCTACATTACATTAGGCTCAGCTTTTGGGGAATTGAACAAAGTCCTTGGGTATAAAGAATCTAACAGGTGATATTGAGGCTATCATCCTGCTTGCATTTCTCTGGATCTTTGTCTAGAATGAATCAGTCCTTTTGAAAGTAATATAATATACATTTCCTTCCACTTGTCCACTGTGAAATTTCACAGTTGTCTTTGCACCATCTGAAAACATCCTTAGCCCTCCTGAACATTTGTTACCACATTTGCAAAGCCTTTGCAAGCAGTGGTCTCTTCAGGTACTAAATGTTTTCTATTTCATACTGTATTCCTAAATCTGTAGAGTTGTCATCCTTGCCAGTATACTAATGCCATCAGTAGAGTGTGTGTGTGTGTGTGTGTGTGTCCATAGCCAGCTTACTCTACTGTGCCCAGCAGTTTCTAAGATTCAAACTTTGCACACATTGTACCTGTTGAGTTTCTCTTTAGGAGGCTGTTGGCAGGGGCTGTGAGACAGAGAGGCCTGAAGGGTAAACCCAGAAAGAGCAGCAGGGAAAGGGGCCAGAGAGAGAGCTCAGCAGAGGAGCACAGGAGGAAGGAACCTACAGAGGGTGGCTGTATTTTCAAACCTGCCGGAGATGCGTTTCAGAGAGCTCTTTTTTTTCTTTTTTTGACAGGCAGAGTGGACAGTGAGAGAGAGAGAGACAGAGAGAAAGGTCTTCCTTTTCCGTTGGTTCACCCCTCAATGGTCACTGTGGCCAGCGCACCGCACTGATCCGAAGCCAGGAGCCAGGTGCTTATCCTGGTCTCCCATGTGGGTGCAGGGACAAGCACTTGGGCCATTCTCCACTGCACTCCCGGGCCACAACAGAGAGCTGGAATGGAAGAGGAGCGACTGGGACAGAACCGGCGCCCCAACCGGGACTAGAACCTGGGGTGCCGGCGCCGCAGGCAGAGGATTAGCCTAGTGAGCCGCGGCACTGGTCACAGAGAGCTCTTACACTGGAGTATGTAGCTTGGCTAATTCTTGAGGAAAGAAGCTCAAGGCATGAGTGTGAGGCATACATGGGGAAGGAGGAGTGTGAGGAATTTAAATCTTCTACAGCATGTTAAGTCAATAGCTTTATTTTTGATATTTTTTTAAAAATTACCTTATTTCTCACAAAAAATTGAATTTTAGCTCAATTTAATTTTTTTAAACTTTTATGTTAAATTATTGAAATTATAAATGTTTAGTGGGTACCATGGAATATTTTCAGAGATACTTTAAGAAATCATACATTGTGTGATGTTCAAAGGAAGGGATACATACTTAACTCCTCAAACACCATTTCTTTATGGTGAACACATTAAATCCTTTTTTTCTACTATTTAAAATATATATATATATATATATATCATACATTGTTGGTATCTGTTGCCCTTTAGTTTGTTTTTGATTTAAAATTTTTTTTTTTTCAAAGTTAGAGTTACAGAGAAAGGCATCTTCTAGCCACTGGTTCACTTATAACCCCAAAGGCCAGAGCTTGACGAGGCCAAAACCAGGAGGCAGAAACTTCATCTGGGTCTCCCGTTTGAGTGTCAAGGGCCCACGTTGCTGGGCCATTCCTTGTTGCTTGCCCAGGTCATTACCAGGGAGCTGGATCAGAACTATAGCAGCTGGGATACAAACTGGGCCCCTTACGGGATGCCAGCATCGCAGCCAGCAGCCTCATCTGCTATGCAACAATGCTAGCTGCATGTTTTTGTTTTTCTAAGCCAGTTTATTGAGACATGATAGACAAAAAGCTGAATATTTAACATACACAACTTGATGAATGGTGAGATAAGCATATACCGTGAAACCATCGCCACCATCTATACCATAGTGCACCCATTGTCACCAAAAGCATCTTCCCACCTGATTTTGAAAATTGTTATTTTTTATGATAGGAAACCTTAATGTATGAGTCATCTCCTGGCATTTCTTAGTGTACGGTGTTAATAATGTAGGCACTGTGCATCACAAGGTCATACTCATCTTAGATAACTGAAACTGGGTTTTCCTTCCCTACATGATATCTCTTTTGTTTTAAGGCAAGATAAAAAGGTTTGCATTTTAAAAGTGCCTTTGAACCTTTCCCTCCCTGATAGAGAGTTAATGACACCTTGGGTATAAAAGGGCCTGACCCCAAAACAGCTGCATTGGGTCCTGCCCCATCCCAAACCATGGGGGTCTGCCTCTCCTCAGACTCCACGGGGTGAGAGACGCTGAGCTTTTCATGTAGCTCCATGCTATGGATCTGGATCGGTTGAAGAATGTACTTTGAAGGTTTCTTTTACATGCCTGAGAAATAAAGCTGCTGTATGCAATAATGTAGCACAGATTGCTCTTCCGCTGTCTACTCTGATTCTCACGGGTGAAGAATTGTCGAGTGATAGAAAATTTATCCTCTTACCTTTGTGAAGCGTTTGCTGGGACACTCAAGAACTAGTGACATTATGATCATGCATATGTGAGAGCATAGTTTCTGAGTTATAAATGATAACCAAACACCTCAGTTACAATACAGGGAAAATATACAGTAAAGGAAGGAAGGGTGCATGTAGCGACAATAATAACAGCATGTATGTTGAAATACAGCAGTGCCAGGAGTATAACAGTCATACTAATAACAGCAACTTTTTTTTTTTTTTTTGCATTTACCAAATGCTACTCCAAGGGCACTCATTTTTTAGTATTACTTCATTTAAATAAAACAAGGAAATGGACAGAAAATTTTAGTAACTTGCTTAGTTCATCCTGTCTTTTTATTAGGAAGTCAAAATTTGCATCAGGTGTGTTGGATACCAAAATCCATATTCTCCTGGCTCTCCCTACCCAAAGACTCTGCATGACTCACATGAAAGGCTCAGTAGTATGGTAAGAAAGGAAAGGATGACTCAGCAGATATTTGGAGAGTCTATCTATCAAATGCCTTAACTACTATCAAATGTAATCACTCTTTGTCCAAAGGTTTACAAATTCAGAAGAGCCCATTTCATTTTCCAGAAGTGGGACTGCTATGTTTGGAAAGAATTGAACCCTGGTACACAGATGTATCTAGAAAATAACATAGCTGCAATACTCATTCCACAATAAAAAAAAAAAAAAAAAAAAAAAACCCTGGTAATTTCTTACTGCATTAAAAAAAATTGATATGACTAATTTTGGCTCCTGCTCCAAATTCCTGCCAGTGATCATGGCTCAAGTAATTGTGTTCCTGCCACTCAGCTGGGCAGTTGGGGAATGAATCGGTGAAGGGGGCTTTCATGTGCCTGTGTGTGTGTGTGATGTGTTTCTTCTAGAAACAACAACAAAACTTTGCCTCAATTTTTTCAGTATTTTCCCAGGCCTCAGATAGAAGGAATGTTTAATCTCATACTGAAAGGAGGGAAATTTCAATTTTCAGTGATTTATAGAAGAGTATTTCAAACAATTAATTGAAAATGGAATAAAAAGTTTATTTCTGGTATAAAATACTTTAAAACTCATACACAAACAGGGGTCTTCAGAAAGTTAATGAAAAATGTCTGTGGAAAAAAACTATGCATAGTATTCAAAGGCTTTTTACATTAAAAAATGAAGTTCTTCCCAGTTTTATTTATTTATCTATATGAAACACAGGCAGAGAGAGAAATAGAGAAATCTTGCATTCCCTGGGGCACTCTCCACATACTAACAGCAGCCCCTTTCCACAAACATTTTGAAGTAAACATGTATTTTGCTTCATCTTCCATAATAGAATTGAAGGAATATGCAGAGAGCCTGCAAAAAAATGACAGGTTACTCCTTTACTAGTCTTTCCCAGATTGTAACAAGGCATCATTCATTTTGGGGATACCTCATGGCTGATGTTTTAACTAAGCTAGTTCTAGAATTTTTTGTAATTTTTAATATAAAATGGAGTGATTGTTTTATCTCAAATAGTATTCAGGTACCACAGCAGAAAATACATGCACTATGAATTTTATTTGTGTGTGTATCTGTGAGACTATATGCACTTGTAACGTAAACTTTTACCATACTTTATCTGTAACATTAAAATTCAGAGTGCATTGATTTTTTTGATAAGTTACCTTGCTATATTCACTCTACCAGTGGCAATAGCCTCTCAGTAGATCAGTTAAAGGAAAGGTTGGGAGAGAAGCCTAATTATGCTCCTAGCATGTTAGATCACCTTTAAAAATTATGCATATTTAAAAAAGTGGTATCTATTCTTTGAAGAAATATTCTTAATGTCCAGCAAAATAGACACAGTATTCCTATTTGTATCTTAAAGGAGAATGAGAACTGGAATTGACCATGTAAAAATCCTTCTGTTAAGAGAGCATAAGCATTTGTGTCTATGGCCCTGAAAAGGGACTATAAAATTAGAAATTAGGGGAATGTTTGGATGCATAATTCCAAGGAGGAAATTAAATCAGAAAGCCTTTGAAAAGAGAGTAAATTAAGATACAAGTGGTTGCAGAATTTGGGCTATTGTCAGTGCTTGTATTTCACCGCCCATCTAATTACATGGACTTGTATCAATAATACCTCTAGATGGAAAAAAAAAAGATTGTAGCAACAAATAACACAGCATAAACTATTTAAATTACTTTTATACATGAAGGAGGAATACTGTATTATTATAGTATTTGACTATAAACTGATCCTTACGTACAATCAGGTGACAATAAATTACAAGTATTTATACTCTGGCTGGTTAGAATAGGGTATTCAAGGGGACAAATATGAAGGGACAGACTATGCTGAAAAAAATCCCTCTCAATAAATTAATTCATTTACTCTTTAAATATAGTGGCTAGTTTTTGCCACTTGTAATTTATACAGTATACATTGAACTTTGAACCTTGTGAATCCTTCCCTAAAATAGAAAAAAAAAATAACACAATTACCAGTTTAACTGACAAGGAGGGATTTTAGGAGCTCATTCTTATCAATCAACTTACAATATTAAAGAAATTGATGTTCAGAATAGGAAGCCACCTGTTTTCATTTCTTTAAGATTGAAGGTCACATTATAGAAAGAATTTTTTTCTCCAAGGATTAACTCTTGAAATATATGATCGTTAATACAGAATAGTTGAGTGAATATAGAAGAACAAAGCTTTGGTTTAAACATTTTCTAAATGATTGGTTTAAGAAAAATTCAAGTTCCAGATTTTCTAATAGCGCTTCATAATCGTACGAAGCCAGGTTCAGAGGTCAACAGCCATGAGTTTGGCAGGCCCCTATGGTATGATTCTGTGTTCACACAGTTTAGAAGGAGAGATCATGTATTTACCTCACAAGGATACCTGAACTCACGGTGAAGGTAAAGAATAAGTTGAGGAGAAAGGATGTTTTGTTTCCGAGAGAGTAATGGTGACTTAAAAAAAAAAAAGGCAGGCCGTGCATCGTAGCACAGCAGGTAAAGCCGCCTCTTGTGACTCCAGCATCCCATATGAGCACCAATTCAAGACCCAACTGCTCCGCTTCTGATCCAGCTGATTGCCTGGGAAAGCAGCTGAAGATGGCCCAAGTGCTTGGGCCCCTGTACCTATGTGGGAAACCAAGAAGAAGCTCCTGGTTCCTGGCTTTGGACCAGCCCAGCTTTAGCCATTTTGGCTATGTAGGGAGTGAACCAGCAGATGCAAAATCAATCTCTCTCTCCACTCTGCCTTTATTTTATTTTTTAAATTTATTTATTTATTTGAAAGGCAGAGTTACAGAGAGGCGGGGGGGGGGGGGGGGGGGGAAGAGGTCTTCCATCCACTGGTTCACCACTCAGATGGCTGCAATAGCTGGAGATGCACAGATCTGAAGCCAGGAGCCAGGAGCTTCTTCCAGGTCTCCCATGTGGGTGCAGGGGCCCAAGGACTTGGGCCATCTTCTACTGCTTTCCCAGGCCATAGCAGGGAGCTGGATCAGAAGTAGAGCAGCGAAGACTGGAAATGGCATCCATATGGGATGCCAGCACTGCAGGCACCAACCCCATCCTGGGTATTTTCCTTAACCTTCTGTTTTCCAATTTCCATATTGTAATACTGTTCAATAACACTGCTGTAGTACCATAACCTTAAATTGTTGGGAAGGTTACCAGAGTTAAGATAAAGTTCTGAGTATAGAACCTGGCAGATAGTTACCATTAAGCTTTGACTATTTTCAAATTTTTTTAAAATATTTTTTTTGTTTATTTGAAAGGCAGAGTTACAGAGAGGCAGAGACAGAGAAGTCTTCCATCTGCTGGTTCACTCCCCAAATGACTGCAGTGGCCAGAACTGTACTGATCTGAGGTCAGGAGCCAGGAGCTTCTTCTGGGTCTCCCACATGGGTGCAGGAGCCCAAACAATTGGGTCATCTTCAACTGCTTTCCCAGGCCATGGCAGAGAGCTGGATTGAAAGTGGAGCAGCCAATAAGGGCCAGGTCTCCAACCAGCGCCCTTATTGGATGCTGGCACTGCAGGCGGAGGCTTTACCTGCTATGCCACAGCACCAGCCCTATTATTTTTAAAAACCACAATTCTCCTTGGTAGTGAGCAATGGAAAATATTTGCCTTTATCCTCTCAAGTATCTCTTCTCTTCTTGATAGCTTTTTATTTTCAATAAACCTAAAAGAGTGAATTTATTTTTAAAAAATAAAATTTAATAATAACCATGTTCTCTTTTCGGAGGATTAAAGAACAAACTCTCCCAGTTCTTGCCTTGGTTTACCTGAGGAAAGAAATTGTTTTTCTGACAGTTTTTCTCCCCTATTGAATTCTATTCGAGCTTTCGAGGTTTTTAAAAATGGTACTATAGGGACTGGAGCTGTGGCATAGCAGATAAAGCCGCAGACTGTAGTTCCAGCATCCCATATGGGCACCAGTTCAAGTCCTGGCTGCTTCACTTCCAATCCGGCTCTCTGTTATGGCCTGGGAAAGCAGTAGAAGATAGCCCAAGTCCTGCACCTGCATGGGAGACCTGGAAGAAGCTTCTGGCTCCTAGCTTTGGATCGGTTCAGCTCTGGATGGGAGTAAACCAACGTATGGAAGATCTCTCTCTTTCTGTCTCTCTCTGGCTCTACCTCGCATTGTAACTGTCTTTCAAATAAATAAAATCTTTAAAAAAAAAAGTTACTATAAAGGAGTGGGCAGTTAAGACACTCCTTGGGGACACTAACATTCCACAACAGTCCTTTTATTCAAGTGTTGGTTCCTCTAATTCTGATTAAAGCTTCCTGTTTGTGCACATCCTGGGAGGCAGCAGATTATGGCTCAAGGACTTGGGTCTGTTGCAACCATAGACTCTGTTGTGGGCCTTTGGCTTAGTCCTGGACCAGTTCTGGCTACTTCAGGCATTCTGAGAGAGAGACTTCTGTCTTTCCCTGCCACTTTCACTGTCTTTTTGCCTTTCAAATAAAATGACAATAAACAAAAGTTTGTGAAAGTAAAAAAGATTATGAAATGACATCAAATATATCAGAACTGCAGTTTGCAGCATATAGCTTGTGAAAGTGAATGTTAATTCAAATTAATACAGCTGCAGGATGAGGTGCTTCTGAATTTGCGCCTCATGTGCTATCAATGACTCCTTGCCAACTGCCTCTACACCTTCTGCAGTCAGTGCTGTTCTTCAGTTTTCGCAGCTGAAAAGCAATCTTCACTTACAAACTCAGGTCTTAGAAGCCATGGTTCTTACACTGTCCCTCTGTATGGTGCTCGCAGCTGCTTAATTCATTTATATCTAGCCAACTAAGAAATACATTTTTCCTTTTTGCTTACAAACTGTCATTTTTTATGAAGGATAGAAACAACAGATAATGTTGCCGAAATCTCTTAGACCATATTACTTCCTAGTTTAAAAACTTTTGGTGGTAACTCATTGCATATTTGGGAAATTCAAACTCTTGAGGATAATCACCAGGGTATACACAGATACATGTAGTTTATTCAAGACAACCTGATATTCCAACTCCCATTTGTGGCTTGAACTTTCCCTTCTCAGCCTAAATGTCCCTATACCTTCACTTATGGCATTGTCTTTGTAAATGCTCTGATCAAAGAACCCTTATCCATTAGGTTCCCTATACACATTCTAAATATCCCAAGCTCAGTAGATTTGAATACTTTTCTTTTGTGACATTCTGTAAAAGTTTAATAAAGTCAAGTTGCTTAAAACATTTCTGGGTCTTATTTACCATGTTCAAAAATATAATTTATATTGTATTGCACTCATAGCTAGGTTGAACATTTAATGAGATAATATAGGGAAAATTGAAGCAATGTTGGATACAAGATAGTCAACAACAGTGAACATTACTCTTGATTTCTGCATAATAATTTATTAATACTATAAATTACATGTATTTCTGGCCTGTTAGAGGTTCTACATGTTTTGTTCTACATTTCTGAATAGATTGTAAGTTCTGTAATAGCTGGAGTCCTCTCTTAGGCATGTCTTTATTCTCCATTTATACTAGTAGAAAGTTTCTGTATATAATGCAGGCAGAATAAACAGTTTTAAGATTAACCATAGAAACCATTTTCCACTGTGCGCTACGCCTATGAAATCTACAGAGCAGAAAATACGCTCTCGCCCCTGTCAGGGGAGGTTCAGGAACCTGAAGTAGTGGCCTTTGTATGAGCCTAAATGTGGAAATGAGAGGATAAATTTTAAGTCTTAGAAATTTTGGATCCTGTCCAGGACAATGGCTTGTTGTCCAGTGTCACATTCAGATAAGCTTGATGGACATTCCAAACAGAATTTTGTACCTGTATATTGTTTACAAAACATTGCTTCCCATTTGATCTTATCTCTGTTTGCACATTCACTGTCTACTATGTACATTTATATATGACCAAAATATTTTTCTTAATACTTACCATTTTTTTCAAGATTGTTTTTGATTTATTTTATTTACTTGAATGACTGAGTTAGATGGAGAGGCATAGAGATAGACCTCTCATCTTCTGATTGACTTCCCAAATGGCCGCAAGAGCCACACTTCAGCCCAGCTGAAGCTAGAATCTTCATTCTGGTCTCCTACATGGGTGCAGGGTCCAAAACACTAGGGCCATCCTCCACTGCTTTCCCAGGTGCATTATCAGGGAGCTGGAACAGAAGTGGAGTAGCCTGGACACAAATGGGTGCCCAGATGGGATGCCGGTGGCACAGGTGGTGGCTTAACCAGCTGTGCCACAACACTGACCCTAATGCCTAATATTTTTTTTAATGTTTGTTTATTTAAACGGGAAAGAGAATGAGGGGAAGGGGGAGGAAGAGAAAAGAGGAGAGGTTGTCTGTCTCCAGGTTCATTCCCCAAATATCTGCAATAGCCGGGGCTGGGCCAGGTGGAATCCAAGAGCCAAGAACTCCTTCTGAGTCTCCCACATGGGTGGCAGAAACCTATGTGGTAAATTCAAACATGAGCCCTCATATGTTGCCTCCAAGACACATCAGCAGGAAGCTGGACGGGAAGCAGAATAGCTGGGCTTCCAAGCCCACTGACATACCATATGTGGACATCCCTCAAGGCTGCTTCACCAGCTGCACCCCAGTGCTTACACCATTTTATCTGGAAACACTATTGTGAATACATGCAGGAGTCCTACTAATAAGGAGCCCGTAATCAATTACAAATATGTGCTTTTACTGCGCGGTGATCACATTTAGAATAAGTAAGTAAAATTGCAGATCACTGAAGTGATACATTAAAACATTCATACATAAATGAGCATATGACTGACCTCTTTTGCAAGACTTGAGGAAATCCCTGCATTACTTTGACTTGGTTACTGCTTGAAAGTTTGCAATCAGTACACACGTGTAAGTTCTATTTTATATATTCTTTAAATTTACAACAGTTAATTGGGAGAAAATAAATTTGTATTAAGCAGCTATAGGAGATATAAGTATAATTTACTTTTTTTTTTAACTTTTATTTAATGCATATAATTTTCCAAAGTACGACTTATGGATTACAATGGCTTCCCCCCCCATACCGTCCCTCCCACCCACAACCTACTTTTTTTTTTTTTTTAAGATTTTTATTTATTTATTTGAGAGGCAGAGTTACAGACAGTGAGAGGAAGAGACAGAGAGAGGTCTTCCTTCCATTGGTTCACTTCCCAGATAGCCTCAACGGCCGGAGCTGCACTGATCCAAAGCCGGGAGCCAGGAGCTTCCTCTGGATCTCCCGCATGGGTGCAGGGGCCCAAGGACATGGGCCATCTTCTGCTTTCCCAGGCCACAGCAGAGAGTTGGATTGGAAGAGGGGCAGCTGGGACTAGAACCGGCATGCGTATGGGATGCCGGTTCTGCAGGCAGAGGATTAACCTACTGTGCCACAGCACCAGCCTGGATAAGTATCATTTACTGTTAATGAAAAGAAGGGATATGAAGATGGAAGAAATGAACAGAAAAAAGAGAAAAGGCTTGCATAAACGCAGAGGAGCAAGAATTCGAGCTACTTAGTACCCCCAGCTGGGTCAGTTATCCAGCTCTGCACAGGTTTCTCAGAACTTCTTTTGAGTGCTCCAGCTTCTTTGCTCTTGAACTGCCATGCTTTGATAGGTCATCCTAGGAAATGAGTTTATTGGCTTCATTAGTGGCTCTGATTTGACTCTCCCTGCAATACTCAGACTTTTCTGATAAAAGCATGATTTTTACAACCTGTTTGAGGGTATGAGTTGGAGGAACTGTTATGAAACCAAAATGAGTCCATGTACCACCACCACCCCCCATCACAAGGCTGAAATACTGAAGCCATGGTCTCTTGAAAGAGATGGTATATTATAAGCAAGCAAGCAAGGAATCTGAGACGATCCTTAAATCTGACTCCTTGATGGGCCTGGGGAAAGCTTTCATAGATTAGGTAGGAAACTCTAGAAACTCCCAGAGGCAAGTTCTGAATGGAGGGGCTTGGGATCTGGCCAGCATGGTGAAATGGGATTTAATTCCAGATTTCGTTAACAGACCTATCCCTTCTGAAAGGGCTCCAGTATATTTAAGTTCCCATCAAACCTTGAATTCTGTAGTTCACATGACTGGAGTGTTTGCTTCTGCACATGCCCAGTTTGGGTGACCTGCAATTCTCTGCTCTGGGTTCCTTCTCTGTGCAAACATGTTCTATAAAGCAGGGACTTAAAAAACTTGACCTGAGGGCCAGCATGGTATGGTAGGTTAAGCCCCCACCTGCGATGCTGGTGTCTCATGTTGAAGCACTGAATCATGTCCTATTATCTCTGCTTCCAATGGAGCTCCCTGCTAATGTGCCTGGAGAGACAGCTGAAGATGTCCAAGAGCTTGGTTCCTTGACCCCATGTGGGAGACCCTGCTGGAGTTCCTGGCTCCTGGCTTTGGGCTGGCCCAGACCTTACCGTTGCAGCCGTTTGGATAGTGAACCAGAAGATAGATGGTCTCTTTCTCTCACTCTGCCTTGCAAATAAATAATAAATATTTTTAAAAAGTATCATCTAACCAGTTATTAGGGAGTAAGATGGAGGAATTTCCAGGAAATAAGGTGGAAAATAAGAGGCATTTGAGTTTGGAATGTGTGTTTGGAGAATAATAAAAGGGCTGCCTGATACCAATACCAGAAACAATGTATATGTAATATTTGTCCGCCTTCCCTTATATTAGGTGTTAAGAACTACTTCATTAGGCTTCAAATAATCACAGCTTGTGATTATTTCTCTGAATTCAAGTAAAAGAATTCCATCTTCTGGTTTGACTTTTTCCTAACTGACCTGCATCTGAAGTTCATGCATATGCAGATCTCCAGGGTCCTACTGAATTGTATTTTAGAAATACCCCATTACTGTTTGTAACCAAAGTCATTTGTGATCCATGTGACAGGTGAGCCTCTAATGTCACCTACCTCCCCACCTCAGCTGTGTTAACATGAAACCAGTGTTCGAAATGGTCCCACTCCTGCATATTTCTGTCCTATCTGGGAACAATCCTGAGCCTCTTGTGAGCAGGGAAGAAACTGCAGATGCCTTTAGTGTGTAGGGCATAAAATGTGAAGTGCAAAAGGACAAAATGTGAGAGAACTTGGAGTAACTAGTCCTGACCTCACTTTGCAGATGGGACAGCTACATAAGGGAGATGTTCTCTCTCTCGGCTAAAACGCAGGAGCAAAGGACTAGAAATGACCTCTCCCAGAGTGCAGTACAACCCTTCTCCGTGTGATTGTCTCACCCAACCCAGTATTTTTAGTCTAGGCCACCTCACTGTCCTGTTGGCTACAAAAGCATGGAGATGTTTCTACCTCATGCCAACTTACAGCTGCCTGCTCTGTGTAGCAGTTGAGTGCAACACTGGATCCTGAGAAGGAAATGGTTTTGCTGTGGTTTAAAGTCTTTTCTGCACTCTCTCCACCCACATATATTTACATCTCCTGCATTCCTAACTGAATTACAGTCAAATGCTTCATTACAGAGGCTCAGCCAACAGGACCTGCCCTGGGGAGTGTATTCACAGACAAATGTATTATTCAAAAGCTTGATCTGATCATACAAAATTTGCACTATAACTGCATGCCCTGAGGAAATTCCTTTTATAAACCTAAATGATTATACTTAAAAGAATAGTGTGGAAAAAAGAAAAGTCTGTGCAGTAAGGGGGAGGGGCTTTTGGCTGTTTGCCTGTAGGAAGCTCACTGAGGAGCCTCTTCCGAATCTCCTCCCACCACACCCACCCCTTTTCTACTGGAGACACTATTTCCTTCTCTTTAAGGAGCCTCCATTTGATAGTTTTAAAGGGAGGGGAGAATGATGAATTTAATAGATATACTGCATTATTTTAATAATGGTTTCTATGACGACAAGACAAATACTTCCTACGTACCCACATACCTTGGATCTTAGGCACAGAAGCACCAGGCAAATAATTTATCTGAATAGTTAATGTAATTATATATTAAAAAAAAATACTTGGTTTCTATCATGTGGGAATGAATACTTGTATATTAGAAATCCACCTGCAAGATAGAAGTTGTTCTGATGAGAGTCAACAATTTCATAACATGAAACCATTCCCTGACCAAAATGATTTGACTTAAACAAATCCCTTTAAATTCTTCAGGCATGGCCATCCTTAGTTTCCTCCTAAAGTGGTTTATGCCCACATCCATACAGATAAGAACAATGCTTGTCTTCTGTTTGCTTACAGTGCATACCTAGGCAGAGTTCTCTTTGGTCATTCTGTAAGGGCTATCCTGGCTCCAACTGACCAGCTTAAAGTGACAGATGCACCTCATTCATGTAATATTCTTGCAGTGAGTATTGGTCAGCACAATGCTTTGCAATTGATACTTCTGCTACTCCCAGCTCCAGCTCTGCATAGAGAAGCCTATCTATTATTAAAAACCCTATTAGCAGTGGTAAGATTGTACTGCTCTCTTACTACAGCTGCTGAGTGTTATCTAATTGGTTTTTATTACTTCAAAAACCCTGGGAGTGTGGAGCTCAAATGCACATTCGTGAACAGTTGTGCTCTTTCCTCTTGGAGTTGTTGGAGATGCTTTTAGATCATTTAGATTTTCTCAACAGGAAAGAGGGAGCACATTAGAGAGTGTTTTGTAGAGTCCTCAGAAAGGGACGACAGGCCCAGGAGTAGGTGTAATTCCCCTGGGACTCAGCTACATGAACACAGATCCTATGTGTGGTTTTCCCCATTATTATCTGAAGCACAGGGCTTGTGCTTGCCTCCACACGTGCAGATTTATCAGTTTCTCCTGTGAATGAATGCTATTGCTTGTTCTCTGTAGACTTGATCTTATTTGCGTTTTTAATAGGGAAGTCATAAACTGAGTTCTCTCTCACTACTAGTAAATGAGGCCATTTTCAAAAAGTTTTATTTATTCAAAAGTCAAAGTTGGGGGGGAGGAGAATGAATTAATATCTTTCATCTTTCCATCTGCTGGTTCGTTCTTCATTTGATCACTATGCCTACGGCTGGGCTGGGCCAGGCCAAAGCCAGGAACCAGGGGCTCCATCCAGGTCTCTTCCATGGGAAGCAGGGGTCCAAATAATCAGGCCATCCTCTGCTGCCTTTGCAAGGCCATTACCAGAGAGCTGGATTGGAAGTGGAACACCTGGGACATGAATGGGTGCCCATATGGGATGCTGGCGTCACAGGCTGTGGCTTAACCCATGGCACAACAACACTAGACCCCAGATGAAGCCATTTAACACTGAACTCTTCTGCTTACAATTGGCCTGCACAAAATGCATTTCTATGCAGTCGTGGATGTGTTGTTAGAAAACATGTATCCTTCGACCAGCCTCAGTGATTACTGTCTGTTTCCCCTTGAGATATTACAGGTTTTGCTTGAAATGAATAGCAGTAATAATGATTATTTGTAGTGGTTATATTGCTGTGTATGGTAATTTTTAATAATGGTAACCACGGTAGCATTAGTGTTTCCTCTGGTGACTTTTTTTAAAAGGGCTTTGTTGTTTTCTTTATTACTTTGAGCCAACATAGACATTCTAAACTGCACCCTGATTACACAGGATTTGTTTGTGAGTGCTCAGTTTGAAGCCTGCTTTAGTTCTGCATCTCCTTCCTTCCTGACTCCAAAAACCAGGCTTCTGTCTTGACCACCTCACTGAAGTCATATCCAGGGCTCTGTATTTAGCGCTCTTATTTTTTCCCTTTTGATCTCTGCTTTGTCTTTAACCATGTGGTCCTCAATAAGTAGTAGTAGTAAAACTTGTTGAATACCTATTATGTGCAAGATTCTGTACTCGTTGCTTATTAAACACTGTCATTGAAGTGTTTCATTAACCTCCCTGAGTTCTCACAAGATCCCATAGTTGGAGAACACTGTAGTCTCCAATTTGCAGCTACAACCAGTGAGACAGAGGTGCAGTCACTTGCCCTAAACTTCCCACTTCCTATGGGAGCAGAGCCTCCATTCTAGAAGGCCTCAGAGATCCACAGTCACTGCTTTCAGTAGCACTCCTGGCTGCCTCTCAGAACTCCCTCTGGCTTATTGTCCGGGATGCCCTTGCCTCTCACAACTCTCAGGCCAAATGCATCTGAATAGCCATCGATCAAGTGCCCGGTTGGGGCTAGAACATGGCCGCCTTCACAGTATCCTCTTGTCCCCTTGCCCGTTAATTCTATTCAGGAGGGAGAGATTAAAGATAAAATTATGCTGTGGCTTCTAAGGTCTAGGAGCTCTCCTCTGGATGGGGAGAAGACCCACGAGGGGAGCACGGAGGAGCAGCACAATCGGTCCTACCCCATGTCCTAATTATTAATAATTTCACTAGGATCCTCTCAATGCCCCAGTCTCATCACTGTAAATTCATTCCATCGCTCCTTTTCCTTTGACCTCCAAATCTAATCAGTTACTAAATGTTACTGGTCTCCCCCTTTAACTTTTATCTCTAGGACCATAACTCTACCCTAGGCTCTAATTATTTCACTTCTAATTATGGTCCTGCCATCTGAATGGTCTTTGTTCTCAAGGGTTCTGTCCATTCCGAACTAGTTATCCCTGGCCATCAGCATTGTCCCCCATGCTGTGATCCAGGTCACAGCATGATACCTACTCTTCAAAGCCCACCTGGATCACACCACACTTAACTGCCCCTTGTCCCTGCTCCATTGGGAACCAGCCATGGTTTGAGTCATGTTTGTCATCACATTGCCTGTTATATTCCTGTGGCCTAGGCCATCTGTTATTCTTCTTTGTATCTGTAAGACCTAGCAGTGTGTGTTGTACACAAAAAACAATTCAAGTCTACCTAATATTGAATGTACACTTGACTATGGGAATAAGTGAATGAATAAATGAAAAAAAAAAAAACAAGCCTAGTGACTCTACAGGGACTTCCACTTGCTTACCTTGCCAAGTCCAGGTGTCTCACCATAGTCATGGAAGCCCAGGGGCCTGACTCTCCTTTCTCTCCATTACGATTGTCTTGGGTCTTTGTTACTTTAGCTCTGGTTTCCCTAAGCAGATACACTTACTGTCTCATCATATGACACTTTTTCTTTTTGTGCTGGTAGTGAAGGCATTCCTTTCTCTCAGAACATCCTTTTGCATATTTTTTCCTTGCTTTCTTTGTGTACAAAGTCTGCCGCAATTATCTTACTGCCCACATTCACCATCCCCTTTATTCACATGAATAACGATTGCAGTAGACTTATATAGGGCTGTTGCTTTCATGATACTTTACTGAAGAGATGCCATGCACCCAAGAGTTGGTGTGATTTATTCAGCGTATTTTGCATCAAGTGTCCAGGGACCAGGATCACAACATTAACCCTCATATGCACCTATGCATGACCTACAAGCCTTGGTTTGCTTGTTTGGCACAAACTAAAGCTTATTAACTACTTCATGAATTTGCTGTTAAAATTATAGGAATCCATGCATGTAAAAGATAACATAGTCAGAAAATAATTTTTCCCACTGTAAAATATTACATAAAATTGCTATATTTAATGCCTGTAACTGCATTCTCAAGACCCCAAGCAAATGATGAAATGAAGAAATGCACCTGGCTCACATCGTTACTACATTACTTAACTCTGTGCTTTCTGTCCTTGTCTCTCAGGGTTTTCTTTCAAATATCTCAACTGAATTATCCTTCCCCAAAACTAGCCCTTCCTTTAACAAAGACACTGTTTATGGAGTGACTTGATGATGATCTCTACCCCTCTCAGCAACCTGGATGGCAAACCCATTGTCCTCCATTCACAGATGAACCACTTGTGGCTTAAGAAAGTCCACTAACCTTCACTGGTCATGGGACTAGCTAATTTTGAGATAGAATTTTAATGCAAGGTTACCTCATGCAGAAGTTCACACATTATTCATGGTCCTAGGTTGTCTCAGTTACCCAGGGACCTTATTCATTTTTTACTGATAACCCTATTTTACAGCAAAAGCAGCATCCTGATCAGTGGCTCATGAGATGTAAAAGGAGACAAAGGAATCACCTGCCATTCTGGGTGTCTTATGTGGGGCACTGTCCTGTTGGGGTCAGCAGGTTGGCTTCTTGCCATTCAGGGATGATGCCTTTTATAATGAGGAAGTTAAAGAGATAATTATGGAAATTAATTCCTGAACTGCTGTGGCCTGTGAACTCTACGAAGCAGAACTTTGAATATCAAGGGCAGTGCTGCAATGCAGAGCAGAAAAGGGAAACCTTACCTTAGCAATCTCTTAAAGAGGGAGCTAAACTGTTTCATGCACAACAGTGTGTGTGTGTGTGTGTGTGTGTGTGTGTGTTTTCACATGCCATGGTATGGTGGCAGGCATCTGAATATTCCTGTCACTTGATACACACAGATGGCCCATTAACCAGTTAACTTGTTGGGCTAAATAGGCTAAATCAAACTAAGTGTCATCAACTTAATCTGCAAGAATAAAAATAAATTAGGATATGTGTGTCTTAAATGGCATCCAAAATGACTGGATGAAAAAAGAAAGAAGAAATGCAAAGAGAAAACCAAATGTAATCCCTAATCTACTCACTTCTTCCCATTTCCAGAAACTGCCTAATCTACTTTTGCAGATAGATTAGAAAGCACCCCAGCTTGCAAAAGCTTGTCAGCACCTTGCCACGTTGCACACTAAGTTGACACCAAGCTCAAAGCATGAAGAAATTCAAGATTAGTGCTGATAAAGTCATTTCTTAGAATTTTTTTTCCTTTTGAAGGACAGTGAGCAAGACATAGACACACACACACACACACACACACACAGAGAACTTCCATTTGCAGGCTCACCCTGCAGCTCCCATAACCACCAGAGGACTAAAACCTGGGGCCAGTCAGAAATTCAACCCAGGTCTCCCACGTGGGTGGCAAGACTTGACTTCAGCCATCATTTATACCTATAGGGTCCACATTAGCAGAACTGCTGGAATCAGGTGCCAAAGCTGGGAACCAGACCTCAGTGTCAGATGTGGGTTGCTGGCTTCCTAACCATGAATCCAAATGCCCAACCCTATTTCCTAGATTTTTAAATATCCTTTGCCCATAATCTGGTTTCTTTTCAGGCAGTCCAGATTCTTTGTAGTCCTGTACATCAGCTAATAAAAACAGCAGAGCACATATTCTGAGTGTGAATTCTGAGAAGTCACCACAGAAACATTCTTCCTGGAATTCTGTGTGGGTTAGAGGAAAACATCCACAAGTAATATCCATGTATCACGAAAACAGAAAGGAGAAAGAACCACGCATTTCCATTTTCTAATACTACCAAGGTGCACACCTCCTGTAATTTTCAGAGACCCACACTATAATTCACTCTCTGTCCTGTGATCTGCCTCTTTTCTCTCTTTCATTAGATTTAATTCAGTAATCACACCCTACAAGCCATTCAAGCAGAAATACCCTTGCTGATTGCAACTTTCGCCAGCTAGACCATGAATATTGCTGCAACGTGTGTGTGTGTGTATGTCTGTGTCTACCTTTGAAAGAAATGCTACCTTCAGCAGCAGCTGCTCTCTCCTTTTAATTTGGGCTTTCCCCTATTCTTTTCCTATGCTATGTCCCTGCAGTTGGTATTCCATTCCTCTAGGGTAGCACTGACAGTAGAGGAATCTTCTTCCATCCTGGTTTCCACTTAATGTGAAATTCTGTTACCTCCCTTTGTTATTTGTGTGTGTGCTATCCATCCTTGTGCTAACAGTGGACCATCACCACTTCTTCTGAAAGGCTTGAATGTTTCAGTGGCTCTTGTGGGCTTTTGCAACTGAGATTTCTCCCTAACCCAATTCCCCTTTCACTTCAATATCTATCCGTGCTTGCTTGTGTCCACATTGCTTTTCGTGTGTTTGTTTCTCACTTACCCTCTCATATCCACTCTCCCCTCCCCAGTTTGTTTCTCGTATGTGATTATCTTTTTCTTATTCACAAGTGACCTTGTGAACATGATTTCTTTTGCTCCCCTTACCTCCTCTCTGGCATGTATTTGTCATTTTCCCTTTTCCTCTGGGAGAGGATGAGGAGTAGCAGTTGCTGAATGGTGTGTGCATTTTAGTTCAGAAGATGTCTCTGCATCTTGCCACTGCCCTGTTTCGTGTCTGAATGCATGAGCAGCATCACTCAGGTGGAGCTAAAGCTTAGCAGTCTGAAACTGCACAATGCATAGCCCATAAAAATAGGTCTGGGTTCCCGAATGGATATGCAGCATTGATTTGTATTTTAGAAAAGCTAAAGGGTCCAAAGAGGCTAAGATTTTATATTTAAAATAATTTTCCCTTATGCAAAGCCTGAAAGAATTGTTGATTTACATTCTAAAGGATCGAATGAAAGCCATAGCATTTTCTTATATTGAACAGTGAGACCAAAAATTCCGAGTGCATATTCTGAGGCAAGCACAAAACAAGCCACCAGATTTAAAAGGGAGTGGCAGTGCCTGGAGTAAGGGCATTACCAGCCAGTTGACACCAGTTTGCCTTGTGTTTTTTTCTGACCCAGCTCCATCTGTTTCCGTTTTCCTCTTTTTTCCAACACTAAGTTAATTTGTTCTCTTTCTGTACTTAGGAATGATTTAAAAACCATGATGAAAAAGAACAAGAAGATGTAAAGAAAACAAAGTTCTAGGATTTCTTTTCCCACCCATATATTTAGTAATCTTTATTTGGTTGCATAAATTTGGATTGATGTAGTCAATTATCGTGCATTTATATATGTAATATGTGTACAGAATATATATACACACATATACACTTGTTTATAGAATGTAATATGTAAATATACTGGTGGATAAACCAAAGGACAGAAAAGAATATGTATATGTCAAACACAGATCATTTCTCTTTAATGGAAGAAATTAATTATATGGATACAAAATATGTACCATCAAATAACCCTTGAGAATATGAGGATGAAAAATACGTTTGTTGCCTCTCAGAATGGGCTTTAAAGAAACACAAACTAAGAAAATAAGAATGAGGGGTGGGTATTTGGTGCAGCAATTAAGATGCTACTGTGGACTCCTGCATCCCATCGCAGAGTGCCTGGGTTTGAGCCCTGGCGCCACAACCTGCAAATGCATATACGATGAGTAGTAGATGATGGCTTAGGTAACTGAGCTTCTGCCACTGACACAGGAGACATGAGTTAGGTTCCTGACTTTGGCATGACCCAGCCTCTGCTGTTGTAGGTAGGCATTTGGGAGTGAGCCAACAGGTCAAAGCTCCTTCTCCCTGCCTGTGTTTGTTTCTGTCTTTCAAATGAATTGCTTTTTGTATCTTTTTAAAGAAAGGGTGAGAGGGAAAATAAAATTCATGTCTATCAAGCATCTACTAAGTGTTTAAATGCAGAATCGCATTCATATAGAAAATAAGTTAATATAATTCTCTAGCCCTAAAATAAGAAGTACTACTATTTTTGTAACCATGGAAATCGGGACTCATTTAAATTAAATCATTTCTCGCCACACCATGAAGTTCTGTTACTAGTAATAACGAAGAGTTGATTTGATACCAGTTGACTTGACTTCAAGAAATACTTTTCTTGTATTTATTTGAGGATTTATTTTTCCTGTCTACAATTAAGTATCTTCTCTGAGTCAGAATGATATGATTTATGATCAATTTTGGAAATTATTTTTCAAATAATTTTTGTAGAACTCTGCTGGTCCACAGCACAAGAAGTCGAGAGATGTTTCAGGTGGGCATTTTCTGGCTGTGGGTGACACTATTTCTGAATCTTCCCCAGAGCCCGGAAAGGAAAGCCCAGTGTTGGGCCCCATCTGCAGCTCACGCAGGCGGGGACTGCCATGGTGTCTCCTTATCAGCTGAACAGACAACAAATTAAAGGAACCCCCACTTGCCACTAGCCCTGTCTCTTTTAGTATGTGGCCTATGCATCCCAGAATTCTCTGTCCAGAGAGTACTGGACCCTTTTCCTAGATGTTCATTAGCCAGTGTTTGTAAAAAGTATTTGAGCCAATTTGCTTTATTTATTTTATTTTTATTTATTTATTTTTTAATTTTTTGACAGGCAGAGTAGACAGTGAGAGAGAGAGAGAGAGACAGAGAGAAAGGTCTTCTTTTTGCCGCTGCGGCCAGCACACCACGCTGATCTGAAGCCGGGAGCCAGGTGCTTCTCCTGGTCTCCCATGTGGGTGCAGGGCCCAAGGACCTGGGCCATCCTCCGCTGCACTCTGGGGCCACAGTAGAGAACTGGACTGGAAGAAGAGCAGCTGGGACAGAATCTGGCGCCCTGACCGGAACTAGAATTTGGGGTACCGGCACCACAGGCAGAGGTTTTAGCCTATTGTGGGTTGGCCCCAATTTGCTTTAAAAAGTAAAAATATAGTCATCTTTCCTATCTAACTCGAGATGTCCATAGACAATGGCAGCTGCTGATCTTAATTTATTGCAGTGAAACATTGCTTAGCCTAAAACTCACAAAGTACTCACAGGTGGATATAGCACTGAAACCTAAGAAAGTGGCCTTGCCCATTGCTAGAGGTGCACCAGCTTTGTCTTCCCATAGAGAATTTTCCAGTTCTCAATCTCTGCTTCCCATACTCCTAGCATATTGAGGGAGACTTAGACTAGGAATTGCAGCTCTTACTTTTTTCCACATTAAATCAGCATGGAGTATGTGACATATGTGTTTGTGGACATTTCAGATTTAAATAGGCTACAGCTCTGTGTAGAACAACATGGAAAGAAAGTATGTCCTGTGTTCTGAAAATAAGAGCAGTATATCCAGATGCAAGTTTTCTGAAAATACCATTACTAGGGGCATTTCTCTGTTGGTTTCTCCAGTAACCTCTGAGTAACAAGAGTTTTAGTGTTAGGATAGCTTAATGAGGTGCTAATGAGAAAAGAAAAACTGAGCCCTGTGTTAAATCCCCAATACCGCATTGTTTACAAGGGGTCGAATGCTCTTTGCATATTTCTGTATGAGCAAAATAATTACTTTTTAATCTCATTTCAAGTATCAGTCAACGTGTTTTTAGCCCACATACAAACATACATGCATACATGTGCACCCGAACATGATTTAAATGGATTAAGCAGAGTGGACTAGAAGCGGATTATATACAGTGGAAGAAGGCTGATCCACTCATCTTTATTCAGTTCCCTCAGAGTTAACTGCTGACTTATCAACACTGAATTTGAGCTCAGCTTGAGTCAATCATATTTCATTCTGAATTGACAGGTTACAATCTACCTATTGGCATCCTGCTGACAGCACATGTTACACAGTAGTGATAGCTGCCACGTGCTGGACATGTCCAAGATGAGCATCTTTAGGAGGACTTTTCCAAAAAAGTATGAAGTGATTTTAAATAACAAGTCTTTCTTTAAGCCCTGGACAAAGAAGCTTGTGTGATTTAAGCCACACTGAGGAAGTACGTGAGCACACTCACAAGGCCATCACACAGAATCAGTTTCCAGTCCACCTAATAAATATTTATTTTAAAGCTTTATTTATTTATTTTCAATGTCAGAATTAGAGAGAGACCGACCTTCCATCAGCTGGTTCAGTCCCCAGATGACCACAATGGCCAGCAGTGGGCCAAGAACTTCATTCAGGTTGCTCATGTGAGTGCAGGGGCCCAGACATTTGGGCCATATTCATCTGCTTTTCTCAGGAGATTAGCAGGGAGCTGGATCAGAAGAGGAGCAGCAGGGACAGGAACTGGTGCCCATAAAGGATACCAGTGTCACAGGTGGGAGTTTGACCTGCTGGGCCGCAGTGCTTGCCCCATAGAACCCTATTATTTAACAAGGGATAGAATGCTAGTATTTTGAACAACTAGAAAGAAGGCTTAAATGTACGTATCTCAATCATTCAAATTCATTTTCTTGGTAAGTTAAATGAGTAAAATTCAACACCCTGCTTTAATTACCTATTTTTTTTTAAGAACTTTGTTCTCAGATCTGGGTAATCAGTTGTCATTGTACTAAGCCAGGATTTTTTTTTTAAGCTATGGTAATTCCCTGGTTTGGTATGGTTATGATCTTGAAACATGCTTACTTTTGTCATCTCATTTTAATGGTCATGAAAAAAACACAAAGATATCAGTGTGTCAGAGGGAACAATCCCATCCTCTTTGGATGTAGAAAGAGGCAGTTGTGGGGATGTTGACCTTAAAGCTTGAATCATCATGAGGAAACTCATCTTGATAGACTGGGAAGCAATGTTTTGTAGGTATTGATAACAACAGAAAAGCCATGAAAATTAAGAGCATTCTGGGCCATTTTCTGGAGGGAGTCTGTAGTTTTATTTAGCTGAAATTTTGGTCATGCTACTTCAGTTCCGTGTCATGTGGGGTCGTAAGTGTCAGTGAAGTAATTAGGATGTAATTGAAAGTAGTGAGTGGCTAATGATGGTTTTGAGGCATAGAATAATAAGGTGATCGCTGTGTTCTAAGAAGATTAATCTGTCAGCAGAGTGTAGAAGTGAGAAGACCACGTATTTTCAGGTAAGGGGCAACATGTGTCTCAATTATAGTGATACTAGTGGGGGAAGAAATGGGTTTGACAGATAACATTCCACAGGCTGTTGTAGCAACTGAAAGTGGTAATCCAGGCAAAGGGTGATATCCAAAAACATTAGGAGCTGTGAACTTTAGAACTGAGTCTGAAATAATGGTATCAAATTCAACAGCAAGAGACATTGCCGAGAGAAAATGTGGAGGGGTAATGGTGCACACAGGTGAATGCTCATAAAAGGCGTAGAGGAGCACAGACGAGGTGTACATAGGAGTTACACTGAAGACTGTGAACCCTTCGTCAGTGACAGTATTTAAATAGGGGACTGGATAAAGTCCGTAAGGGAAAATTCTGTTTACAGTGGTGAGTAGGAGCGTGTAATACACTTTAGGGGGCAGACACAGTTGGTTTAAAAAAAAAAAAAAAAAGGCCACTGATGAATACATAACAGGGGAGGAGATTCTCAGGAGGAAAAAATACTTTTTTGAAAGCAAGAAAATAACAAAATTAAAGAGATGAGAGAGCATGAGAAATTCCCAAAGTAAATTGGTTGGGTTGTTGGAGGCTTCTTGCAGACTCCCAAGAAGTAGACAATTAGATGTGGAAGTGATACAGGATGAATAAAGGAATAGGGTGGACAATGTGTTAGTAGAAAATGATTTTCAGAGCATGGATGAGGGCTTAGACTTTGTGTCACAGTCGGTTAAACCACCCACTAGCAACATCCACTAGTCTAAAGTGCGGGTTCCAGTCCCAGCTACTCTTGTTTCTTACCTAGCTCCCTGCTGACACACCTGGGAAGCAGCATGTGAGAATTGAAGTCCTTGAATACTCCTGCCACCTGGCTTCAATCCTGGCTTCAAACTGGCCCAGCCTCTCCTGTGGCAGCCATTTAGGAAAAGAACCTGAGGCTGGAATATCTATCACTCTGAATTACAAATAAATGAATCTGAACGGAAAGAAACATTGATAAAGGAATTGGACAGAGGGACAGTTTATCTGGGATGAGGGAAAAAGGGAGATGGATGTGTGTGTGAGTTGTGTTGCTTTTTTTTTTTTTTTTTTTTTTTTTTTTTTTAAGATTTGCTTGTTTGTTTGAAAGAGGGAGAGAGAGATTGATCTTCCATCCACTGGTTTACTCCCAGATTGCCACACCTGCCAGGGCAGGCCAGGCTGACATCAGGAGCTTCTTCTAGGTCTCCTGAGTGAGTAGCAGGGGCCTGAGCACTTGAGCCAGCTTCCACTGCTTTTCCCAGGCCGTTAGCAGGGAGCTGGGTTGGAAGAGGAGCAGCTGGGAGGTGAATTGACTGACACTCCTATGGAGCGCTGGCATAGCAGGTGGTGGTTTTACCCATCATACCACAACCCCAGCCTGGCTGCTTTGGTTTAGCTTTTTACTTATCTGCTGGTTTGTTGAGAGAAGGAATCATTGTGTGTATGTGTGTGGAAAGTGGACAGAGCCAGGGGGAAGGGAGAATTAGAAAGGACAGGACAGAGACAGCGAAGCTTTAGATCAAGATTCCTCAAGAAACCAAAGGCGCGATGTTTCACATTCTCGGTGAGGGTATTAATGAGGCCTGAAAAGACAGTTGCTTTTATTCTTCCTTTGTGAATGAACAAAGGCAGATTGTTCCAGATAAAGAGGAATGTTGAGGTGAGGAGGAAATTTTCTGTTTTGTCCTCAGAAGAGCAGTCGATTCAGGAGACAAGCCAAGACAATCCAACCACAAGTCCCTAAAAATGGGAAAATGGGAACAGGAAAATAGAGAAAAAGGAGAGGGGAGCACCAAATAACACTTCCCTGTTCTTTGATTTTGGGAAGGGCGAGCCCTGCGCATAGACCTTTCGGCTCTCCTGTTTTTAATGCAGCCGGGGATATCAAAGGGCTGCGTCACACTGACAGCACTGAGCATAGCAGGCCTGCTCTTGTCACTTCAGCTGCCACTGCCTCCTTCCAAGAGGGACCTCGGCCGTACTCCAGCCTCAGAAAACAGAATTCCAAGCAAGACACAGCAGGCTCCAGTCATTTATATCAAAAAATAAAACAGCCATTTTCTACAAATACAGCTAAAACACATGTGTTAGTGCTTATTCAGGAGGAGAAAAAAGAGAAAGATGAGGGAGACCTCAGGAGGACAGGAAACAGGGGAAGGCAAAGCAGACCATGCTTTGTGTCTTCAGGAACACGATCCTTTCTCTTAGCAGAGAGGCCAGATCTTTATGGATCCTGGGTTTTCAGCTAACTGAAATGGGGAGGTTCTCTGTTGCTGCCTTAGGTTAAAAAAAAAAAAAAAAAGGAAATCGTTGATGGCAAGAATCCCTATGTCTTAATCCAGAGATTTTATTTGCAGATGTAGACCACCAAGGTCAAGCTGATTTTGTCATTTCTGAAGAAAGCTGGTGTATTAATTACTCAGCATCGTCAGAGATGACAGCCAAGGGGAAACCCGCCTCCACACCACACACACACACACACACAAAGTAAGCATCAACTGATGCTTTCTTGAGGCTTAGAAGTCCCACGGTGTGCTATGCACCTGCTGGACAACCGAGAAAGCCCGTGATGTCGCTTCGTGCAAGCCCAGAGGCCTGAGAAACAGCACAGCTGAAGGAGTGACTCTCAGTGTGAGGCCTTTCCATGAATGTTTGCTGTGAAAGTGGCCTTCTCAGTGACACAAGAACCCCATTTAGTCTCCAGCTTAGAAGGACAGAATCCAGTAAGCATTAGAGCGTGGATCCAACAGCAGAGAACACTGAGAAGTAGATTCCACTGAAGTCTTGGAAAGGACTGGACACAGCCACTCCAAAGGGTTTAGATTCTACTTACCTAATGGGCACGCGGAGGATAATATTATCACCAGCCAAGTTCTGAGAAACACAGTACTTGCTGTTTGTTTCGGGCCTTTTAAAAATTTGTTTATGCGTTGGCACTGTAGCATACTGGGTTAAACTGCCATTTGCAACACCAGTATCCCTTATCAGAGTGCTGGTTCAAGACCTGGCTCCTTTGCTTTCAATCTAGTTTCTTGCTAATGCAACTGGGAGGGCAGAGAAAGATGGGTCATGCTCTTGGAACCTGGCCTCCCATGTGGGAGACTAGGATGGAGTTCCAGGCTCCTGGCCTACAACTGGCCCAGACCTGGGTGTTGCAGCCTTTTGGGGAGTGTACCAGCAGATGGAAGATTTCTCTTTGTTTCCCTCTGTGGTTTTCCTTGTCTTTTTCTGTGTCATTCTGCTTTTCCAATAGTTTTTTTAAAAAATTGTACAAATATTTTCCTCCTCAGTAATTCTTTCTCCAAAACAAATAGGAATGTTTTTGTTTTTGTTTTTAGTTTTTTAGAGAAATTTCATTCCAGAACTACTTGCCTGTCTTAACATAGCACTAGTTGCTGTGTATCAGTAATGTTGCAGCTGAAATTGTTCCCTTCAACTCAGCAGAATATGTGAGAGTCTGTGAAACAGCTGATGGATTCAGTAATGCTCCACAATCTAGCTGGAGCCCAAGGGAACTGTAGAGACCCATCGGAGTAGGTTTGTATTTAGGTACGGCCCCTTTCTTCTGTGTTGTATTCCAGACCATTTCCAGGAGTATCTATTGATGTCTTTATCTGGGGCTCATACGATGGTTTTGTCTTGGCATTACTATCTTCCACTCCAATTCTGATCAACTTTGTTGTTTGTTTTCCTTATCTTAACAGTTGCTTTGAAATTGACTGGCAGCTTCTTGGGTAGGGCCACATTGACTTTTCATTGGCCGAATTGTCCTCAGAATTCAGAAACTGGCTCAAGTATCACCTACTAGATAGGGGTAAACTAGTCCCCTGAGTTGACGTGGAAATCTCAAAACAAATTTATAATTTGAAAATCAGACCAAGAGAATCCATCAACTCAGCAAAGTTGCCCTGTGTTTTACCTTCCCCATCCCTCTGACAGGTCAACCCTAGTAAGCTCAGGCAGTCTCAAAGGAGCATTTATTTATTTTTTTTAAATCAGTCTCCCTTTTTTATTTGGGAGGGAGAGTTATCGACAGTGAGAGGGAGCGACAGAGAGAAAGGTCTTCTTCCTGTTGGTTCACTCCCCAAATGGCTGCAGCAGCTGGAACTGTGCAGATCCGAAGCCAGGAGCTTCTTCTCAGTCTCCCACATGGGTGCAAGGGCCCAAGTATTTGGGCCATCTTCTACTGTTTTCACAGGCCACAGCAGAGAACTGGATTGGAAGAGGAGCAACCAAGACTAGAACCAGTACCCATACAGGATACCTGCACCACAGGCGGAGGGTTAACCTACTGCGCCATGGCACTGGCCTCAAAGGAACATTTAATAAACATGTTGGGACCAAGGTTGTATACATCTGGCAAAGGGAAGCTGTGATTTATAGCATACTATTCTTTTTTAGGTCTTGGTATCTGTAACAAAATTTGCCTTATTTTGACTGAGCTCAATTAATGAGCCAGGCTGATTCTGGATTGCTGCCTGTATAGTACATTGGGACTTGACAGAGGGCTGGGCTCTGACTCTGCCTCCAAATAACAGTATCTACTTTCTTGCCATGTCATTGTCTTTCTGTTGGGTTTGGCTCATATGTTCAGATTGAGAACGATTTCTCAGAAAGCACACAACACACACATAGTCGTCTGCTGGCAGAAAATCTCAAAATGTGTGACGTGTTTGACAGAAAGATTGCTGGTGGATTTGTAAGCCCTTACTGCCATATGCTGTATTGTATGAATATAATATCAAATTACACTAGAAAACCTGGTGTGGAAGCATATTACTTCTATTAAAATGATAGAGGAATGTAAGCATTATAATTTTTATTTACAATTATTTATTTATGTTGAAGTCAGAGGGAGAGACAGAGAGATTTTCCATCTGCTGGTTCTTTTCCCAGATGGCAACAATGGCCAGGGCATGGCCAGGCCAAAGCCAGGAGCTTCACCTGGGTCTCCCATGTGAGTACAGGGGCCCAAGTGCTTGTGCCATATTCTGCTGCTTTCTCAGGCCATTAGCAGGAATCTGAATTGGAAGTAGAGCAGCTGGTGAATGAACCAGTGCCCATGTGGGATGCCAGTTTTGCAGGCACTTGCTTTACCCACTATGCCATAGTGCCAGTTCCATTATTATCTTTTTTTAAGGAGGCTTGATTAGAAAAATACACTAACAGGAATGAAAATAAGCTTTCCATTTTTAATATTTTACAATAAACCACCTCTTTAAAATAAAAAATCTTTAGGAAAATAATTAGATCAATTTTAAGTTGGGGTATCATTTAATTAAGTTTACATTTTGGTTAACCAAAGTAATTAATCATTTTTACTATGTTGAGCTTTATTTTATTTCATAAAGAAGCAATATCCTTCAACAATCAACTTATTCATTTTTGGCTTCCATATAAGCTATTATGAAAGTTATAGTGTCATTTGAATATTAAACATATACATTATCTTCTGTCTCATGACACATTTTGTAAAAGTAATGAATTTTAATAAAATTTGATAGAATAGTAAGACATGGAGGTTTAACTTTATATATTTATATTTCATTCTGACACCTCGAATCAAAGTTATTATCAATTTTAATGGAATAATCTCTTATATTCTAAGTAATATCATTCAATTTGGAATAGAGGTATAATAATGTACCTATGGAAAAAAATGTATACTGTATTCCATGTAGACAATTCCTTGCGAAGCTGAGGTCAGGAATTTTACAGTTAGGTTTGGTTTTATTTTAATGTTCCTGCAAGTTATCTGAGGATAGAATATGTAACCTTAGTACTTCTAAATAGTCCTTTAAAATCAGAGTGAGAACATTTTGTTTTATTTGGATTTTTAGCTGCATAGCTCCATAGCCAACAACCATTAGCTATGCAAAGACGACATAGTTCAAAGCAAGATTCAAAGACATCTATCAGAAGAAATTGCATAATTGGTTTCTGTGTCCTTATACATGATCTTTTTCTAAATAAAAATACCATACTGGCCCAGGGCCTTTGACTCCTTCACACTGGCAGACATGAAACTCTAAATTCTAGCACCATCTGTATGTCTTCAATCCTAAGAGATGTATTGTCTCTGCTGCCAGGGCCAGAATCAACCGCAGCTGCCAAATGCTAGACTGAAAAAGGAATGTAAACAGCTTGGCTGAGGGGTGGCTCCTGGTGCACCTGTAGTTTTGACAGCTTTGCTGCTGCTTGAGGAGGAAGCAGGTTTCCTGTTTGTTCTTCAAGAGCACTTCTGGCATCCAGGTATTACGCAGGCATGCACTGCCAGCTGTGAAAGATGCGGCTTCCTTGTCACTTCAGAGAAAGACGCTCCTGCAGGAAGATCCCTCGTGATACTTCTCTCAGGTGAGCCTGGGGAAGGAAGACCAAAGGGATCAAATGCAAAGCACACATGCTCGAGGGACAAGGGTCTGCAGTGAAGTCACTTCTTGCTTTCCTACTTCATAGTGGAACTACAGATAAGAATGACCTCATTGTAACTTTGAAAAAATGAGTCCATTTATGAATGAGTTAAAGAAAAGATTAGCAGGGACCAGTATTGTGACACACGAGGTTTCTGTACCTTGTGATGGTAGCATTCCTTTTGTGGGCACTGGTTCAAGTCCTGTATGCTTTGCTTCTCATCCGACTTCCTGCTAATGCTCCTGGTAAAGCAGTGGAAGATGGCCCAAGTACTGGGACCCCTGGGATGGAATTCTAGTCTCCTGGCTTTGATTTGGCCTACCCCAGGTCATTTGTGACCATGGGAGGAGTGGAGCAACAGGTGGAAGATCTCTTCCTCTCTCTATCACTTTGCCGAACAAGTTAAATAAATACATAGAGCTTTTTTTCTAAAAAAAAAAAAAAAAAAAAAAAAAGACAATGAAGTTCATATAGACCTGATTTTGACTGTGTCTTCATGCATCCAGTTTTTGATTGTAAGGAAGAATACAAAGTAGGATAATGTTTATGTCAAGACATCATAAATGTAGAAAAATAGAATATTAAATCTTTCAGTCTAATAGAAAGAATATGCATCCTAGTCAGTCTATTACTGTTGCATGCATTATTTATTTCATGATTAAATTAAACATGTCTATACCTTCAGGCATATTTTAAAAATAAAACTTATAAAGCCATATTTCTTATCAAATATTAAATCCATTCAGTAGTTAAAACTGTGATTTAACTGATGTAATGGATCAGTACAACAGAGTGTCTAAGATAGACTTAAGAATACAAAGGATTGTCATGTGTGATAAAAAGGTCATCTCAGATCAATGTTAAAGATACATTATTCAAGATATCGTGTGAGTCAGTTGGATAACTATTAGGGAGAAAGAAAATCTAGAATAATTATATTAATCACCTTAAATTATACTTAAATAAAGGTGAATGAAAGTCTGAAACACAAAATTTGAATAGAATCACAAAGATAATTTCATAGAAGATAACTTAAGTAAATATTTAAAATTCTTGAGTAAGAGAGCTCATGTCAATAACACAAAAAAACTAGAAAAAAGAAAAATTCACAGATTTTGATTATATGTACCCATAAACTTTCCAAAGACAAAAAGTAAGTTTAAAAACTAATGGAAATATTTTCAGTAACGTGTGAAACATTTACATCTTTAATAATTAAAACTCTTAATAAGATTTAGAAAATAAATTTTTCTCTAGGATCACCTTTTTCTAATTTGATTGATAAAGCAGTAAACAAAAAAGGAAATTTGAGTATCTATTAAAACAGATAGTAAATTAGTAGATAGATACCTAGATGGATAGGAGGAGAGAGGGAAACAAGAAGGCAAAGGAAGAAAATTTAAAGGAAAGAGAAAAGGAGAAAGAAAATTGTATAATTGTCTACTTAACAAAGTGGACAAAGATTTGGAAAATTGGAAACTATTGTGTACTAACATACAATGTATCCCGATATGAATTTTTCATAGATTTGACACAGAAGTTTCCATTCTAGAAAATTTCTCAGGCTAATATTTAGGCTTTGAAAATATTCACATCAGAATACTTTATAATAACAATTATAATAAAAAGCATACTAGTATATTTAATTGAATAAATACTTATATGATTGCATTTTAAAATTCCATTGAAGTAATGTCATGGAATCAATTTGAGTAAAAAAATGCAGAATAACATTTAGGGTGTTTTCTGTATATCCTTATGCATTCATATTATTACATACGCATAAGTACAAGAAAGTATAGTTACAAAGGAACATCAGTATCTTAGTAATGACATATAGGTGATATGTCATTTTGCATTTGTACATTTTTGGTGTTACTATACTTTGAGAGTGTGTCCTTGTGACAATTAATAAAGCATCCTACATGAAGGACCTCTGTGAGTGAGACCCCAATGGAAAGAAAAGGAAGTACTTTTCTCTGAAAAGAGGAGAGAGCTTCCACCTTGGTTATGGCCTTGTCTGAATACTGATGGAGTCTGTGGATTCAAAAGGTACTTCTTTAAAATTAAGTTTCTTCAAAAAAAATGAAATTAATTTCAAGATGCAATGACTTCGAACAGCCCTTGTCTGGACTGTTGAGGTACAGGTTTTTTGTTTGTTTGGTTTGTTTGTTTTTTTGTTCAAATTGTGGAAGTCTTTACTTAGTATAAAGTTGGTCTTCTATGCATTAAGTTAATCTGTATTAAGTTAATCAAAATTAAATCTTAGTGGAGAATGGGACAGGGAATGGAAGGAGGGAGGAGGAGGAGGAGTGGGAGGGCAAGTATGGTGGGAAGAATCGCTATATTCCTGAAGTTGTACTTATGAAATGCATGAAGTTTGTATTCCTTAAATAAAAGGTTTCTTTGTGGGGGAAAAAAAAAGAAAACATTTTACTAGTTCTAACTTTGAGTTGCTTCTTTGGGGTTCTTTTAAACATTGTGCATTTTACCTTGAATAAATTGAGATGATTGTCCCTGTGCTTTCTATTAGCCATGTCTTATCTGGGATAGTGTAGCCTGAGGGGATAGCTCCCTGTCTTTACCTTCTTTCTGTGTTTACTGGTTGTTCACTCTTGATCTGTTTGGCATTTTATTTCAAAAATACTCAGCATATCTTGTAAGATCTAACAATCTAGTTTATAATTATTTTGATTATTGTAAACTCTTGAAATTTGTTGGGTCAATAAATAACATTATAAATAAATGGTTTGCTTTTTCATTCTCTTTATAACAACTTGGAATGCTCCCACTTCATTTGAACATGTCTCACTATCCAAACAAAATTAAGTTTAATTCAGTCTAAAGGAAAGTACTTTTAAAGACCATTTTAAGAATGGGGGAGATAATTTAAATAAATTATCAGATACTCATTTTATACAGATGAGTGCTGCTAATTACAATCAGTCCTGTCTATTCATTAAAACTAGCCCAGCAACATGGATAAACTTAGTCACTGCACTTACTTGAAACCTTTAGCACATTTCTTTATATATGATACATTATGTGCATTTTAGAATATTTAGATCATTTCTCAGACATCCCTGGAGATTTTTTTTACCAAAATTCAAATTTTTGCATGAATTTTCCCTTGTGATATGTTTAGGTTTTAGCCATATTCAATGCTGTGCCCTTGGTATTCTCAAAATTTCTGTCTGTATTCTGTCAATTTTTAGTTGTTTTAAGTTAGCAGATACTCTTAGTTGTCTAGCCAAGCTGTGTGTACTAGGAGAATCACCCAACTGTTCTTGCAAGCAGTTGGATTTTGCATAATTCATTTCTTATTTGACTTTCCCAGGGTGGTGTCATATAAATTAACACATTCTCCATTTCATTATTTCCTAGGCCTGTGATGGAAAAATCAAACTGATGCTTTATAAAAACCCACAGCATACCACTTGTTTTTCTTTCCTAGAGTCATTAGGGAAAACCATGTACTGATTCTCTGTTTTATGCCTTTTATTGTTTCTCTAAAAATTTATATTTACTATTGGAAGCAGAGCAAATGGTCTCTGTTTACCTGTTCATCTAAGCATGTTTTTGATTGACAGTGTAACTTGCTGTGCTGTTCTATTTTTTATATTTTTTCTTATAATAACAAGCTCACCCAATCAAAAACCTGCAGAAGAATCTCCAACCAGAAAACCCTGAGCCTATGCTATGTTATATAATAGCTTAACCTGTGTCCCTACACCTACACTTTAATACATTTTCAGCAGCTATAATTTTTGTTCGAAGATAAGCTAAGTGTGCAAGATAGCATGATGCAGTGAAGCAGGACAGAGGACATTCTGTCACTTTACATTTGTTTCTCTGGTATCTGGCACTGTGCGTGGCACACTAGGGATATTCCCCGAATCCTTATTGACCAAACAGATGTGTTTTACTTACTAGATTTAATAAATAGAGCCTGAAAGTATAGGGATACCCTTCTTATTTTTAGAACAACTTCAACACAATACATTTCTAGAGTCACAGCTATTTGATCACTACCAGGAGCAACATTATAAGTTTTAAAACTTGATGATTCCTTGAGAGTTCTTTTATCAACTTAATAAGTAATTTAAATCTACTATAATTAATTTCTGAGAAACCTGCAGAAGCCTATTAGCTGCTATTTGTAAACCAGTTGATACTAACCTCGGAGAGCTGGTTGGAATAAATCAGCCTATATTGGCTAAATATGCTGCCCTGGCATCTATCCAAATAGAAACATACAATTTCCATGTTCCAGAAGAGGTAATTAAATTTAGCTTAAAATGCATCTAAAAGTCATTGTCTGATGTACTGGCCCGTGGAAATAAATAATCACATATTGCATTAATAGAGTATCTATTTATCAGAAGTTCAAAGCATTGTTTTAATAAGCAGATATTCATATTGTTATGGTAAACTAGAAAAGAAGTCCATGTTTTCTGTGTACAGTTTACTGAAAAATTCTGCTTCATGGAAATCATTGGCAAATAAAGAAAAAATCATGCTCTCTTGTTACAAGTCGGTATTGTTATTGTCCATAGTAGAATGTATTGCCTTGCAGCCTCCATCAAGGGCACAGCTGTGGTTCCATCTTTCTTCTTAAAAAGTGAGTGAGTCTTTGAAAACATGCTACAGCGTGCTTTCTAGCACATTCTGCAACACTCTGATTCTTAAAGGCTCAGCCTCTGTCTTAGCTATGGCCACGGTTTCTACATTGTCTCACAAATTTCAAATCTTCATTGCTTTTAATCTGAGAATACCAAGTGAAAAACCTCCTTCCTTCCCCACTACCGCTCTCTCCTTCAGCCTTTTCTCCCCACATCACCACATATACATGCACACAAAACAGGAAGCTGAACATTAATATACCGTCTCTGACCTAAGGATCTTCCCTAAATCAGAGATTATGATAATCTTCCCTTTCTTTCAAGCCAGGCTACATTACCTGTTAGGTCTTCTCCAGACCTTGTTGTGGTCTACTTTACTACCTGGAATTATAATAAGTATTTACTTCTCTCTGCTTTGGAAAATTTTAAGTTTTGAAATGAACTTGCTAATTTGGTTGTTCTTTCCTATCTTAGAATGGTTGATAGGTAAAACATGTGTTTTTGGCCTTCTTGCTAAGACCTGATTGAAAGACAACTCCTTTAGAATTTGTATTCCTGGCATAGGGTGTGAGTTCTCCCTTCCTACAGATGACTTTGCATCTTTTTCTGTCTTGTCTTTACTATCCATTAAGAACATTCCTCCTTAACTAGAGCTTTGTCTGACTCTTCTTGAAATTGGTAAAATTGTTTAAGATTTAGTTTTAGTTACTTGAAAGGCAGAATTAGAGAAAGAGAGAGAGAGAGAGGGAGATCTTTTGTCTAGTGGTTCAGTCCCCAAATGGCCACCAACAGTTATCACTGGGCCAGGTAGAAACCAGCAGCCAAGAGCTTCTTCAAGGTCTCCCACTCGGTGGATGCAGGAGCCCAATTTCTTGGGCCATCCTCTGCTGCCTTCCCAGGCCCATTAGCAGGGAGCTGGATCTGACATGGAGCAGCCAGGACTGGAATCAGCATCCATATTGGATGCTGGCATCACAGGTGGCAGCTTTACCAGCTACACAACAACACTGGCCCCAAAATTTGATGAAGTTGTTACTCAGAACCCAATGTGATTCCTCAGAAATGTCAAAACATCACTTATGTCTGTAGTGATTCACCACCGCTAATTGGCCCTTGCTCTAAGAGGACAGGAGACTCAATTTTGTGAGCTGGTACTATTTAATGAGTATAAAATTATGTTCAGGGATATCAAAAATAAGTTATAGAAGATTTACAAATCTCAAATCAAGGGGGAACAATGTTAAATGTAGTTTTATTTTTGTACCTGACTTAGGATTCGGTTAACCAGTGGAACATACATACTAGCTATGAACTAGTTTATTTTTCTTAAATTCATTAGATATAACTCAGTTTTCTGTGAACTTCAATTTTCAACAATATATATATTAGCTTTATAATACTACATTTTTAAAATATGCAATCAAAATGAAACAGGAGAAATTAAAAAGTCATTGGAGAAATTTATTCTTCATTAGAGCTCTTTTGTTTAAATAAATGATGAAAATATTTTTGTGTATCTGCTTAATAACTCAGCGAGGGTAAACTTCTCAGACAGTTTCATCAAGGCCCTGGGAAACCAACAAAGCAAGTGATGTTAAATTGATAACTTCAACATTTGCTGTTAACATACGTGGATACAAATCTATGGGTGTGACAATTCAGTGGTCGTGTGTTATTCTTCCCTTTCAGTTTTAAGAAGAATGAGAATTTGCTCCAGTGTTACCAGTTTTGATTTGATGAAAATCAAAAGGTTCAGAATAAAGGACAAATCATTATGAATTCTAGGTGTCACAATCACTGTGGGAAATGGTGATTTGATTCTGTTAACTCACTCATTCAATTAAGAATCAACCGGCAAGTATCATCTTAGAAGAGCTTCTGAATTTGTTACCTAAAAGCGACTGTATAACCTCAGGGTTCTGCGAAGTTGGGCATGGTCGTTATAGAAGTCCCACCATTTTCAGCAATGTTGCTTTACTAAATGAACAGAACTGCGACTCAGATAGGAAATGGCTATGAAATCTGGGTGTCTTGAAAGAAGGCTTTTGGGCATTTTGGAATTTTATGTAAATGTAATTGTTCTTGGAGTTTGAAGGACGTATCTAAGTTTAGGAGCAGACCTACAAAGAGAACAGGAAGCTTCCAGGTCCTTTTAAATAGCACGGTTCTAAATGCCACCACTCTGTGCTTCCTTCTAACAAGCACTCATCCTAAAAATACTTACTTCACAAACAGTGATTGGAATTTTAATATGTTCTAGGAACTGCTTCAAAGACTTCATGTATTAATTCATTGAGTCCTCACAACAAAGAGACAGAAATATTTTAAGTACCTTTCCCAAGGTTAAACAGTGAGAAGTAGGCAAAATGAGGACTTGAACTCTAGATAGCTCTAGCCTCTGCTTCATACTGGTTTTCAACCCATCATGAAAACTATACTGCATGTTGAAAGCAAACAGCAGTTGGATTAGACTAGCAAGATTGAATGTCCTGGCATACTCTTTCAAAATAGATACCATATAATTCACCTGGATTTTGTTTATCAAACCAAATTAGAAAGCAATTGTATTAGCAAGTGAAACTGCAAAGTTTAATTCTGCTGGAGAACAAATTTACTACTTGTGAACTGTGCCAGCCCATTAATGACAACGAGAGGAGGCATTTCTGAACCACTTGGTTTCTTGAATTTCTCTCAGCATCTAAATGGCACTTGGGTGTCTTGATGAATCTCGTTCAGCTGGTGGACTCACAATCTTAGTTTTAATTCAGAATTTTGCTTGCCTTAATGTAATTTGAATGCAGAGCCAGCTACTCTCTTAGGAAGCCAAATTATGGTTAATATTGGAAGTATCAGGCCAGCACCGTGGCTCACTTGGTTAATCCTCTGCCTGCGGTGCCGGCATCCCATATGGGTGCCGGGTTCTAGTCCCAGTTGCTCCTCTTCCAGTCCAGCTCTCTACTGTGGCCCAGGAAGGCAGTGGAGGATGGCCCAGGTACTGGGGTCCCTGCACCCGCATGGCAGACCAGCAAGAAGCACCTGGCTCCTGGCTTTGGGTCAGCGCAGCGCCGGCCGTAGCAGCCATTTGGGGAGTGAACCAATGGAAGGAAGACCTTGCTCTCTGTCTCTCTCTCTCTCACTGTCTATAACTCTGCCTGTCAAATAAATTTTAAAAAATATTCCAAGTATCTGCTATGGAAAGATGTTTATGCCAGGAAGCATTTTTTTTTTTTTTTGAGTCCTAGGCTGGATTTACTCATAATGGCATTGGGTTAGGAATTTTCATTCATTGAGTCTCAGCTCCCTCAGATGTGGAAAAAAGGATTTGGAATAAATGATCTGTAAGATTTATTTTAACTCAAAGATTCTATGATCCACTGTATTAATGAAAGAAAAAGCACTTACCTTTGGTAAAAAGGCAAGGTAGCATTTTCAAAGATCCTCATAAATAGCTAAATAGGAACAAGAGGAATAATTTAATTTCTATTATTTCCAGAATTTATAGTTTTAGCCTTTCCTTACACACCCATACCCACACCCACATACACAAACACAAAGAGAAGGAGAGGGAGAGAGGGAGAGAGAGAGAGACAGAGAGAGAGAGAGATTAGCACTCATGAAAAAGGTTATCCCTGCTTTGGACACTGGAATTTTTAAATCTTTTTATTTATTTTTTCCTTTTTCGGTTTGTATTAATATAAAGAAAAACAGGTTTCATGTGTTTCAATGATGCAGCTTTAAGAACGTAACCGAATTTCTTTCCTTCCTCCTTCTGTGACTTTTAAAACATTTTGTGACAGCATGCTCTTAATTTACTTTATGACCACAGGCTTAATACTCCACCAGACACAGTGTTCAACATGGAAACGTGGAAGGACCATTGTCCAACAAACCCCTACATGTTTCATTCTTCACGTTGGTTGTGGGGAAATACTGTAATTCACTGTGTCTCGAGAAGGACCTGGAGTGTTGCAGCTTATGTGAGATGTGAACATTCCTAGTTGTTCATGGAAAGGTAGGAACAGGTTCCTGTAAGCCATTGAAGGAACATGAGAAACCTTTCTGGAATGCCACTTTTACTTACCAATTACAAGGAGAAGGGTTGCTATTTCTCTATTAAAACAAACATACAAGCATAAATCACTATGCCAGAGAACAAAAGAGTGTATTAATGTCAAAGAAACACGTGGATTCAAAGAAACTCTTATCCGTAAAGCAGATGCTTCAGGTAAGCACAGCCAACTGCAGATACGTGTTTCCTTTCTTCTGTGTCTAGGATACTTTGAAGGGAAAAAATCGGAGAAGCAGTGATGTTGAGAATATCAAATATTTATTGGCATAGTTTGCAATATAAATAAAAGTGGAAGCTTGTCTTTTATCATCAGATGCAGTTTTGCATAATGAAAAAGCATTTTCTTTGAGTGAAACAGAACCAGATCAGACTGATAAGTCTGTCATTAGCTTTGTAGACTGAGAAGATAACTTCATTTTGCAGAGCCTCTGTTTCTTAATTTAGAAAAGAGAAATAATAAATCAGTAAGGTTACCACGAGCATTATATTAAGTTGCTTAGGTAAGAATCTTTCTGTAGTAAAATTCATAATAAATATCTATTTCCTATTCTTTTCCTGCTGGGAGCTTTCATGGTTGCCTTTTAGATGATCTCAAATCTGACAAGTAAATGTCTTCAGGATTTATTTTCATACAGGTTTTAAAGAGAAATTCCTAAATGTTGACTGATTAAAACGTGGTATCAGAATTTTTTTCTTTAAGATTTTTTAATTGATTTATTTTAGAGGTAGATTTACAGGAAAAGACAAAGACAAAATTCTTCCATCTGCTGGTTCACTCCCCAAATGGACGTAACAGCTAGAACTGGGCTGATCTGAAGCCAGGAGCCAGCAGCTTCTTCTGGGTCTCCCACATGAGTGCAGGGCCTACGCACTTGGGCCATCTTCTACTGCTTTCCCAGGCCATAGTAGAGAGCCGGCCCAGAAGAGGAGCAGTGGGGCCTTGAATGAGCGTCCATATGGGATGCTGGCTCTGCAGTCAGAGGCTTAGCTTTCTACACCATAGCACTGGCCTCCCAGAATTTTTTTTTTAAGTTGCCATCTATTTTCATGGATTTGCTGATTTTTTTTACCGATAATAGCAATACTATTTGTTCTCACCACGCAGAATGGATATACATATATTCCCCAGTCAATACAGAGCACATATACAATAGATAAAGAATATAATGCTAAAAGAAATTCTAAGATACCTCCAATCCTTTACAAATAGATATATCTATGATCCATAAAGTTTGCCAAAGGTGCAGATCCCCTAACTCTCACTTATATTCCCATTGCTTCTGTTTGCTTCCCTACCCTTCACAAATATTTCATGCCATGTTAAATACTAGGGATACAAACAGAAAGGACAACATTCCTTAGAGAGCTAATAGACCTGTGAAGAGGAAAGGAGACAAATAAATCAAAAATTATACCACCATCAGGTAAGTGAGTACCACACCACTATGAATTATCCATCTTTCTCCCTAGCATCAGGACCTGATATCTAGTTTCTTTCACATAGAGGCTCTACTGTATTTTTCTCTGGGTCCAAAACTTTCTAAATGATATCCTGTTCACCTCCCTGATGCCATTTATTCAGTAAATCTATCAGTCAGAGAAATGTGCATTTCCTCTCATTGGCATTCATGTAGAAAGCCCATATGCTGCATTAAGAACCGCAAGGTTTGAAGATGCAGGGAAGCTTGTATAAGGAAAGTTTGGGCATGCAGGATTTAAAAATCAATATCGAAATTGCCATCACTCTCAAAATAATGAAAAGTAGAATAACCCATGGAGAGAAGAGATAAAAGGACATGAAAGCAAGGGAAGAAAAATTTAATTAGCTATTTTATAAGAGAGAAATGCATTTTGAATAAAATCGCAACGTTGGATGAAGATTACAGATAAAAGATAATAGATTTAATTTTGACTTACACTAGAAACATATTTAGTTTATTCAGTTTTTATCAATTTTGATTTTCATTTACTAATTAAGTATAGTCTTGCTGTTCACCTGGACTTGAGGTTTACACAGAAGTCAGTTATCAAAGCCAGTCACCCGGCTGGCGCCGCGGCTCACTAGGCTAATCTTCCACCTTGCGGCGCCGGCACACCGGGTTCTAGTCCCGGTCGGGGTGCCGGATTCTGTCCCGGTTGCCCCTCTTCCAGGCCAGCTCTCTGCTGTGGCCAGGGAGTGCAGTGGAGGATGGCCCAAGTACTTGGGCCCTGCACCTGCATCCATGGGAGACCAGGAGAAGTACCTGGCTCCTTGCTTCAGATCAGCGCAGTGTGGCGGCCGCAGCGCGCCAGCAGTGGCGGCCACTGGAGGGTGAACCAATGCCAAAAGGAAGACCTTTCTCTCTGTCTCTCTCTCTCACTGTCCACTCTGCCTCTGCCTGTCAAAAAAAAAAAAAAAAAAAAAAAAAAAAAAAAAAAGCCAGTCACCCTAACTATTTCATTGGGCAGGTTTGCATGTTTATAAGAATGTGTCTAAAATCAGTGTACAAGGAGAATCATGAAGCTGTTTGTGGGCAACAACTGTAACAAGGGTTCTTAGATCCGTGGCATCTCTTAGACTATTGTCTCTTACAGAGACGTTGTCCAAATAGACTTGGCAGTGTCCTTTGAGCAATGCTTACGTGGAAGCCATAGCAGTGGTTATCATAACACTGAAAGTGATGAATAAGGCAGTCACCCATTCTCACAATGGTATGATAATATGCCTCTCTTTTTTATTGCCTGTTTCCAGAAGTCCTAAATTAAGGATGCCCCAGAACAGTTCTAGGGTATAATGTGATGAGGCCATACACTTTGTCTTAGCAGCCATTGTGCCCCTCTACCTGGCCCACAGCTGCAAAGTCATCTTCAGAGACAGGAGGAAATCAGCTTTTTTTTGTACCTAGCTCTTAGCAGGAATATGTAGATGTGTAATTTTGTGTCACGTATTGAGAACTAGAAAGGGCCCAAGTCTTACTTACTTTGAGTCTTCAAGGAAAGGTATGTTTACCCATTGAAATATTGTGACAAGTAACTATTGGTTTGTAGATTTTTAAAAATCCCTTTAGAGTGCATTGCAGTTTAAAAAGGTCAATTTTCATAGACCCTTTGGTAAATGTAATTTATCTAATTTCTTATGAGAACATTATTTTAATTCTATACTAACTCTTCAGGTTTGAATAAATGTTCTATATGTATGCTTTTAGTATTCTGTCTGATTTTTCTTTTTAGAGTGTATAATCATTTTAAATAATGAAGTTTTTTTTTTAAGATTTATTTTATTTATTTGAAAGGCAGAGTTACAGAGAGGAGAGGGGAAGAGAGAGAGAGAGAGAGGTGGAGAGAGAGTGAGAGAATGAGAACCTTAGAACTTCGCATTCACTGCTTGACTTCCCAAATGGCTGCAATGGCCAGGGCTGAGCAAGACAGAAGCCAGGATCCAGGAGCAGCTTCTGTGTCTTGCACGTGGTTGGCAGGGCCCAGGCATTTTAGCCATGTTCTGCTGTTTGCCTAGGAATATTAGCGAGGAACTGGATTGGAAGCGGCGCAGCCAGGACTGGAAATGCTTCCCATGTGGGTTGCTGACATTGCAGGTGGCCCCTTAACCCATTACACCACAATGCTGCCCCAGAAATGAGGTATGTAAAGTATTTGCTGTCTACTCATCAGATCATATACTCCACTCCACAAGGGTGCTGTCAATGTCTCCCTTACTGACTTTGTATCCTCAGTCTTTTTGGTACATACCTGGCACATAGTAGGCATGGTACAAATTGTAGAATGAATGAAAGGATGAATGGAGGAATAGATGTTTACTATGAGTAAGGTAAAGGACTAGATATTGAGCTTGACTGTTGAGGTAAAGGAAATACACATGATCTGCCTTCACTAAGGTTACAATCTGCCTTAGAGAATGAAAGATGTACCTAAATAACTAAAATGGACAGCATAAATATTGTGGGATAACCTACAGATATGAATAAAACAAGATAGAAGGAGAACACATTAATTATTTATTATACTTTTAAATACACATTCTAAGTTTTTAACAACTAATTTACATATTCAATTTTTCAGCATAATAAAGTAGAGAAATGTTAGTTTATTATTTAGGTATAATCCTTCTGTAATGTTTACTCTGTTCAAAACTGATATACAGGGGTTGTCATAGTGGCATTAACAGTAAAGCTGCCACCTTCAGTGCCAGCTTCCCAAATGGGCACTGGTTCCATTTCCAGCTGCTCCACTTCCCATCCAGCTCCCTGCTAACATGCCAGGGAAGGCAGTGGAGGACGGCCCAAGTACTTGGGCCCCTGCACTCACATGGGAGACCCAGAGGAAACCCCTGGCTTCTTCCTGGCCCTCCTAGCTGGTCCAGCCATTTGAGGGGTGAACTGGTAGATAGAAGGTATCTCTCTCTCTCTCTCTCTCTCTCTCTCTCTCTCTCTGTCTCTCCCTCTCTCTCTGTAACTTTGCCTTTCAAATAAATAAATATTTACAAAAACCTGTTATGTAAGCTATACTGTTAAGTAGAATTCTGTTAACCGGTAAATTAATGTCAGAAATGAATATTGCAGTACAACCAAGGAACAGTATAGTTACTATATCCAACCCCAAGACACAGCAAGATCTTCAGGTGTCTTCCTATCCTTTAAGAAAAACATGAATTGCATTCAGAAAGTAGAAATTGGTTCCTGTGCCATCCTTGTACTCTTGTGCAAAGGTTGGTGAGCTCTGGAAATGAATGGATCTGCTTTGAAATATAATTCTACTCAAGGGATCTTCAGGAAGTCTCTAATCTCTTTTAGCTTTACTTTCTTCATCTAAAGAGGAAAAGAAATTACCTTGTAGGATTGCCATAGGATAAGATTTTTAAAAATTATTTATTTGAAAGATTAAGAGAGGTAGAGAGATCAAGCTCCCCAAATGCCTGCTTGGCCAGGGACCCACCACTTGAGCCATCCATTGCTGCCTCCTGGGTGTGTATTAACAGGTACCTGAAATCAAAACCAGAGCTAAACTGGAGCTCCCTGTATAGGATTCACTTGTTCCAGGCGGTGCCTTCACCACGAGGCCAAACCTGGATAAGATATAAGACATGTAACAGTGTTCAGAACAAAATAGGTGCTCAAAACTATTACTTTTATGGTATTGATTCTGATTATTTTCAAACACCCACTATTTGCAAAGAGCCGCTAATTGATCACTGTGGAGGAATACTGTGAAATTGAATCTGGCTCCCTGCTTCTTAGAAAAGCTTTCAGCTTGCTTTAACGGGAGTTTTAGAGCAATCTGCAGGGAAGGAAATGAGAGCAATAACAAAGTTGACATGAATATCAAAGCAGCTTAATATAATGCAAAGTGTGTAATTGGAATACTTGGGGATAATCAAGGAGGATTCCATAAAGGTATTTGTTGTTTAGGATCATTCAAGAGACAAAGGAAGCCATCCATGTTAGCCATGTTAGCTGACTAACAGTTCAAGAGGGACCAGTCTAGGTAGTCAGATTAGAATGAACAGCTGAGTGTAGAGTTAACGGTCTCTCCAAATGTCCAAATGTTCCAGTGGTTTGTAATGTGAATTTTCCTTCTCTTCCATATCCCAAATGTCTTCCTCCTTCAGTAGCCTCCTTGTCTCTTAAGAATGTGACCATAAGAGGGGTCTTCAAAAGTTCATGGTAAATGAATACTTTGAAAAATCTAGGCATAGTTTTCAAAACTTTTTGTGCCAAAACAACATCTTTTACTCTCATCTTCCCATGAACGTTTTAAAGTACCCTGATATTCTTCAGCCTCCAGCGTTATCTTTCTTTTGCACTTCACTCTCCTTTCTTTGTCTTCACATAGCTAGTTTTTATTCAGCTTTGTTCTTTGCATCCTTTATAAAAGGCAACTTCATGAAGTTTGCAGAAAGTGGACTTAAAAGATGAGTTTATTTTGATGCAGAAAAATTTTAAATCTATACATCATTGTTTCCCAGAACATACTTTCCATGATCCTTTTGAAGACCCCATCTATATTCTCGGGTTTGCAATTCCATTCTTGTGGAGAGGCCATCAAGCTCTTACCAGCATCATTGCAGCAACTTGGAGTGTCTCATACCTACCACTCACAACCTCAAATGGTACCGAAAGTGTATATGTATTCACAGCAACTCCCTGTTTAAACAAACTTTGAAGATTTCATAAGGCATGCTCTGGGGGAGGGGAGATGTGACATGTTTCTTTTTGCATATCAAAGAGCTCCAAAGATCGGCTCTAATTCATCTTTCCCTTCTTATTTCCCACCGCAAATGCCTCTCATCATTCCTTTTTATTTGCTGTCCTTGTATCCTCAGCTCTGGCTTTACCACCTCATTCCACACACATGCTGGGCATCTTCTGTTTCAGTGCATTGGGTCACTGTGTGGGTGTTTTGCACCTGGGTTTAATACCCAGCTGCAGCTGCTGACTCTACCTTCCTCCCTGTGTAGACCATGGGAAGCAGTGATCATGGCTCAAGCAGTCATCATGCCACCCAGGTAGGAGAACTGAGTTCTCAGCTCCAAGTTTAGGGTATTTGTGTAGTGACTAAGTAGATTGAGACTGTCCTCTCATTCTCAAATAAATAAATAATTGTATTTTTTTGTTTTGATTTTTCCACAACTGTCTAAAAACTATTTGGCCATTGTGTGCTTGGAGCCTAAGAATATTGAAGCTGAGCTGGAGGTTGTTGGTCTTTGAGCAAGAAAACCCCATCGTAAGTGTTAAGAAGCAGCTTGAGGGAGCATCAGTCTTCAGAAGCAAGAGATGATGATGATATCACAAACCTCATGGTGGGAGACAGGATCCCCAGTACCTGAGTGACTTTGCAGAGTGATGGCAGACCTGCTGGCTTCATTGATGTGCTCAAAGAAAGGGGGTAAGAGAATTATCTGCACTGGGGAGCTGGCATCATCTCTGATAACTCACCAGTGACTCAGCTTTATTCACCGTCATGAGAATTTTCCCAGGATACTGGAGAGGTTCTGGGTCTTGTAGCCAAAACCAGGTGCCATCTGTTCCTCTCCAGTGGTGCTCTCTGACTCAAGGCCATAGCGCAGGAAATCTGGATGAAATTTTACAGACAAGAATAATAAAAGCACCAAACGGAAAGCCACAGCATCCAAGTTCTCTGTCCAAAGCCTGTCTTGGCTTCTAGAATCTAGGAAAATGAAACAAGACCCATAACTCACTTTTATTATCTCAGTCCACCCTTGAATATTTGAAAATACCTGCTCTTTTCTATGGGGCGGGGGGAAGGGGATAATTGTGTTGAGTAAGTAAGTAAATCACCAAGAAACTTCTTAGTAAAACATGGTCAGTTCCTGAGCTTTGAGTTGGACATGAGCAAGTTGTAAAACGGTCTTTTGCTCCAAACCTATTTAAATTAGCAGTAAAATGTAATGACATTTTGATTATGATAAACCAAAGAAAAATTAAGTTTGGAGAGAATCTTAGTATTCTAGTACTTAATATAGTACAACAAATCTGTAGCTTATCACCTATGAATTGTAAATAGTAAATACAGTTTAGACTAAGTGAAGCAAAGAACTGAAGTATTGTGTGCCTGAGAGATTTGGTATGCAATCTGCTAAGTCACTATTCCATTATTACGGCCCAGGATGGGGAGCATAGATGTGTGGGATGTGAAGTCAGCATTTCTCTTGCCATTGGCACAAGGCATAGAACAATTTTTTTAAAAACTTTTATTTAATGAATATAAATTTCCAAAGTACAGCTTATGGATTACAATGGCTTCCCCCCCATACCGTCCCTCCCACCCGCAACCCTCCCCTTTCTCACTCCCTCTCCCCTTCCATTCATATCAAGATTCATTTTTGATTCTCTTAATATACAGAAGATCAGTTTAGTATACATTAAGTAAAGATTTCAACAGTTTGCTCCCACACAGAAACATAAAGTGAAAAATAATAGATGATTTTTAAAATGATGATGAAATCAGATCAGACCTATTGTCATGTTTAATCCCAGTGAGAGTCAAGTTGGGAACTGATAATTTCTTTCTTTCTTTCTTTTTTTTTTTTTTTTTTACAGAAGATCAGTTTAGTATACATTAAGTAAAGATTTCAACAGTTTGCACCCCCATAGAAACACAAAGTGAAATATACTATTTGAGTACTCGTTATAGCATTAAATCTCAATGTACAGCATACTAAGGACAAAGATCCTACATGAGGAGTAAGTGCACAGTGACTCCTGTTGTTGACTTAACAAATTGACACTCTTGTTTATGGCCTCAGTAATCACCCTAGGCTCTTGTCATGAGCTGCCAAGGCTATGGAAGCCCCCTGAGTTCACCGACTCTGATCATATTTAGACAAGGCCATGGTCAAAGTGGAAGTTCTCTCCTCCCTTCAGAGAAAGGTACCTCCTTCTTTGATGACCCATTCTTTCCACTGGGATCTCACTCGTGGAGATCTTTCATTTAGGTTTTTTTTTTTTCTTTTTCCCCTGAGTTTCTTGTCTTTCCATGCCTGAAATACTCTCATGGGCATTTCAGCTGGATCCGCATGCCTTAAGGGCTGATTATGAGGCCAGAGTGCTGTTTAGGACATTTGCCATTCTATGGGTCTGCTGTGTATCTCACTTCCCATGTTGGATCATTCTCTCCCTTTTTAATTCTATCAGCTAGTATTTGCAGACACTATTCTTGTTTATGTGGTCCCTTTGGTTCTTAGTCCTATCATTACGATCAATTGTGAACAGAAATTGATCACTGGGACTAGTGAGATGGCATTGGTACATGCCACCTCGATGGGATTGAATTCTAATCCCCTGGTATGTTTCTAACTCTACCGTTTGAGGTAAGTCAGCTTGAGCATGTCCCGAATTGCACATCTCTTCCCTCTCTTATTCCCACTCTTACATTTAACAGTGATCACTTTTCAGTTAAGTTTCAGCACTTAAGAATAATTGTGTATTGATTACAGTATTCAACCAAAAGTATTAAGTAGAACAAACAAAAAAATACTAAGAGGGATAACATATTAAGCTGCTCATCAACAGTCAGGGTGAGGGCTGATCAAGTCACCGTTTCTCCTAGTGTTCATTTCACTTTAACAGGTTTCCTTTTTGGTGCTCAGTTAGTTGTCACCTATCAAGGATTTAACCATTTTAGTATTTTTGTTGTTGTTGTTCTAGTACCATTGGTTGAACTCTGTAATTAACACACAATTATTCTTAGGCATAGAACAATTAATGATACTTTTCAATTGTTAGTGCTCTTCTTGGGGATAATCAAAACCAACCACTTGTACCCTGACTACTCCAATGAGGGTTTTCATAGTAACAACCAAATTTAGATTTCTGCAGGACCATCAGGCTCTTTCTAACCACTGACCATTTCACTGAACATAATTCAAGAGCAGATATATCAAACATATTAAAATATATAGTCATTTTCACTACTGAATGTAGAGAAATTCCTTGTGGAAATTGAGACCAAAGGCGCTTATTGGCACAGAGCATCAATATATGATGCTGAAAAGTGTATCACGACTTAGAATTTTTAACAAATAAAAAGCAATGTCAGTGTAGGCATTTGGTACAGTGATTGAGTTACCTCTTAGAACACCTGCATCCCATATCTGAGTTTTTGGTTCAAGTCCTGGCTCCTCTGTTTCCAATCCAGGTTCCTGCTAATGTGCACCCTGGGAGGCAGCACATGGCAACTGAAGAACTTGGGCCCCTACCACTTGTTCTAGAGTCCCTACCTTCTATGTGAGAAACATGGATGGATTTCTGGACTCCTGGATTTGAAATACTCCAGCCTTGGCTGTAGCAGGCATGTGGGAAGCAAACCAACAGATGGAAGATCTCTCTTACTCTCACTCTAGTTCTAGCTCTGCCTTTCAAATAAAATGAAAAGACATCAAATTTACAAAATGAAAGTATTATAATAGCAATGCTACATGGTTCTACTTTGCCCTTCATAAACACATTACAAAGTAGTGTATCAAGTGGTACATCCATTTTTACAGCTGAAAACAACAACTGAGGCCAAGAGAAACTTAGAAATCTGTCAGTAAGCATACAGCAATAGAGTAGAAATAGAACTAGGAAGTCTGACATTTTAAAATTTAATGATAAATTATTTTAAGGTATTCAGTGCCATTGAATGTCTGTTTACAAATCTCAAAGTGAATGCCCTTTTAGAAATGCTGGCACATGTCATGGCTGGATCAAAATGAACATAATACCAGTTCAAGATAAAGAATAAGACACTAAGATTTAGAAGTGCTCTTCAGTCAAAAATATACTCAAGAAAAAGATACTGCCTAATCGACTACATTTTCTCTTGGAGGGCTGTATCAGAATTAATAACCAATTTCTAACACTTTAATGGCATAGTGATATCATCAATAAAACTAAATTTGTGTCATGTTTCCATGTAGTAATTATCTCAGGACTACATGGTACCTTACAGTTTCGCCCCTAATTCTTTGAGCTTTCCTCATAACCACTGTGCCATATTTTGAAGTCATAAAAGACTAGCATATATCATAGAAAATCATTCTCTACTCACACTTTCTTTAAAAGCTCCCAGCTAACTCATTGCAATACATGAGAGAATCATCTTTTTGTTGAATAGAGGTATATAAAATGTTAGGTAAGACCAATATTAGCTTCTCGAAGTACTATATTAGCCATGTTTTACCTTCACTTTGTGAAAATGTTATTTAGACACAGCCCAGTAGTAGAATATAGCTTTAAAATTTGTCTTGGTGGTTGCTAAGCTCGAGGAATATAAAGACTGCAATCTACACAGATTTTAAAAGAATACAGGAAATTTAAATTCACCACAGTCTTAAGTTCTGATAATAAGTACCTTGATTTTAACATAAACAATCAAGGAAGTAAAAAAGATCATCTTAAAATAATGTTCTTTTTTGCCACTATCGCAAATATTTAATTCTCCTACTTCCTAAGGGGAGGTGCGCATTGTATCCACAGGTGGCTGGGAGTGGACTGAGCGTTTATGTATGTTAAGTAATGACTTGGGGTGAGTGAGGAAGGGCAGCTGTCAAGGGAACAGATCAATCGGCCGATTGAAATGTCATTTCTCCACTTGCTGTAGGATGTTGTCATGTCTCTTTGCCGTCTCTCTCTTTTTTTTTAATCCTCTTTTATTTTGATTTAGATATAAAAGCTGAGACATAATTTAAACTGACAGCAGAATCAAACAGTGTGACCTTGCCAGGATTGTTTCAGGCCTTCAACACAATCCACTGGGGGTGAAGCGCAAGCAGAGGGAGGGTGAGTGGGAGTGAATGAGAAAGGAGCGCACCGGCCTCTCCAGATGGCCATGCCACTCACTGGTTCCTGGAGGACTGGTCTCAGGCCTGGGTGTTTCCAAAGCTGTCTGACAGGGCAGTGAGAGCTGGAATGAAAGGAGAAGGGAAGAGAAAATACAGCATGATCAAATGACACAGCGGTGATGATAATAGAAGAGCTGGTAGGGGGCAGTGTCGGAAGTGGAATGACTGGTGTTTAGTGTTGCAGAGTTTAGTCTTGCTCAGGTAGAGAGAAATAGCCAGCATCTACTTTGCTAACAGGGTAACTAGAGGAGCACCACCTTGCCAGAGGACAAATTCAGAATGGCTGGCTGGCAGGAGGGCGTTTAAGGCCTTCACTCACAACAGGTCATCAAAAGATTTCTGAGCAATAACTGCCACTTTTATATCCAGGGGCAGCCTAATAAGCATGTTTGAGATGACAACAGACAGTATAAAATTGCATCTGATATATAAAAATATCTTGGAATGGTGTGCTAATTATCACTGCTCATAGACTTTTCCACCGTCCAGCATGCCCATGTCTACCTGAAGGATGTGTCTCTGTCTGCAGGGAGCATTTTGTTGGGCAGTCAGATCAGCAGGTGGTAGAGCAGGTGGATGACTGGGCAAGCCTGGATGGAGCACCCTGTCCACTGCAGAGATTCCCTTTCTGGGCACAGTGTTTGTTTGCCTTAAGTGATGGTAGAAAACTCCGATAAAATTGCCAGAAAGATTTTTGAAAGCAGAAGAATGAGAAAATTAGGATCTGACTATGGGGAAATGCTTTTAAGAAAAAACAGCAGTGGGGAAGACAAGGTACATGTACAGATGGGTTAGGAAGAAGTCTAAGGCTGGACAGATTTGTTATTGGACATGAGAGCAGTAATGCTATTAATAATAACTATAACAGAAACCACATCAACAGCTGTCAGTTAACGAGCACTTGCTTTGTACCTGGGTTGGTTTTAAATGCTTGTTGTGGCCTCCCCGCAGTGTGATGAGATCAGTGCTTAGAACGTTTCAGTCCATTTGTAAACCCACGCAGGTTGATTCCAGAATTTTCTCATTTTAGCATAAGGGGTACCAGGTGCTATCAACTTGTCTGTACCTTCCATGATCCTTGATTTTGGCCTTGGGGTTTGAAGGTGACAAGGAAATACAGAAATCATTTGTGTACATAATAAAAGTTAAAATTTAACTACTTAAGACACAATAACACATGAAACTAAATTTTCTGTAGAATGAGATAAGATGTAAATAAATAATCTCTATACTTCCATGAAATAATTGAAAATAATGAAATATTGTCTCTGTCAGCATCATTTAGGTCAGTAACTTAACTGGATGATGAGAGTTGGGAATGGGGTCTGTTGGAGGCATGAGGAGCTGCCAAGTAGGTTAATATGAGGAGCAGGAAAGACTTGAGATTGGAGCAAACCTGTTTTTTTTTTTTTTTTTTTTTTTTTTTTTATTTGACAGGTAGAGTTCCAAACAGAGAGAGAGAGAGAGAGAGAGAGAAAGGTCTTCCTTCCCTTTGTTCACTCCCCAAATGGCCGCTACGGCCGGCGCTGCGCTGATCCGAAGCCAGGAGCCAGGTACTTATCCTGGTATCCCATGCGGGTGCAGGGGCCCAAGCACTTGGGCCATCCTCCACTGCACTCCCGGGTGCCACAGCAGAGAGCTGGACTGGAAGTGGAGCAACCGGGACTAGAACCCAGCACCCATATGGGATGCCAGCGCCGCAGGCGGAGGATTAACCAAGTGAGCCACGGCACCGGCCCCGGGAGCAAACCTCTTGATTTCTGAGCACCAGGGCCAGGGTCCCACTGGATACAAGCAGAATGTCAGGAGGTGTCAACTGATGCTTGTGTTGGCTCTGCCCACGGAATAGAATATTTTAAGAGTGGAACATGCGATCTGGTCTACCTTTGATAAAGGAAAACCATCTCTACGTAGTCAGCATAACTTCTATGAGGTGCAGCCTTAATATCGGAAAGCTCAGCTTTCTCAGTGAGTTACAGATGCCAACAGAGCATGTGCCCCACACCACAGAAATAAATCAGCCCTGCCTTTGTCGCAGTCAGCTCGCATGCCGGAGATATAATATATGGGTTTCCCCTACTCATAGCTCCTGAGGTGGAAGTGGGAGGAGGCGCAGGGTTGAAAGGTACTAGTTTCAGGCTTGTAAATACACCTTTCAGTTGAACAGAAGTATCGTGTTTACAATTCACTCCTCCCCTGCTCTGCCAGCTGAGCCTCATCCTTCAGCTAACTGGAATTACCACATCATTTCACTCCACCAGGTTTCCTTGACTTGGCAGTTTTCTGATTGCCTGCTGGTCACAGACCATACTCCGTCTTTTGCTGATACAGGCACCTGAGAAGTGAAGGAAGTGGAAATGCACAGAGCAGTTCTGGGGACCTTGGCACAGAGCTGTCCCTGAGCTAGGATTTGTGCTGTTGCTACATAGAGACTCAGAAGTTCCTTCTTGCCATTTCTTTGCTGCCTTACTTTTTCTTCCCCGCTATCACTTTCCTTTTTCCTCTCTCTTTGCTCACCTCTGTCAGGCAATCTTTGGTACCTTTGTGAGCAGAAATTGTCCACAGGTAGTCTGGGCACCACAGGGAACATGCAGTGGGATTCCATGATTCCTGTTCAAGAAAAATAAAACTGCATTTCCGTAACCACCTGTGTCTAGAGCATGGGGCACTTAGCACATCGCACTTCCTATGCAGCTCCTGAAACCCTCCATTGTCACCATGGACTTCCAAAGCCCTAGGTGGGAGAGACCTTGCTATTGACAGAGGTTCCTTATGTAGTCTGGTTAGTGATATTGGAAAGTAAACAGGAAGTGCTCAAAGTGTCTTCAGAATGTTCATGGAAAATGCATATTACAATGAAATTTTGCATGGCTTTCAAAAAGCTTTTCATAAAAAATTAAGCATATCTTTTAATTCCATCGTCCATAAACATTTTTAAGTTGTATGTATAAGTCAGTAGTGAAGGCCACTTTAAGTTCAGTTACCCTTGCTGCCTAAATCCAGCATCTCCACTGTTTCCCTTGAAATGACTAGTGGTTGCCCACTGCAGAACAGTAGCCAACATTAAAGATACTGCTTGAAGATTTTGTTTTAGAGCAATTTCAGATTTATTAAGAAGTAGAAAAAAAAAGTGGGGGGTTGTGCTCCATCTTCTAGAGGAAGGATTTCTCCATAATTTATTTGCAGTTTTTATGAGTATTAAATTGACCTGTCCTCTTTTATTTATTCAATAATTTTTATAGCAGTATGGACTTGTGACTATTGATTGTGTAGTTTGGCTTTTACCCAATACTACTTTACTGTGTTCCTTAGATTGTGCATCTTTGGCTATTAGGACCTCTTTTGGTTATCTGGTGTGTCCCTTTGACATATCCTCATCATAATAGGATTTTGGTTTGTTTGTGAGCATTCCCTTCCTTTCTGGCACTACAATTTGTTCCTGACCCATCTTGACTATGTCTTCCCTATCCCAAGAATATGCCATTTATTGAAGGAACTCTGAGTCCCATGACTAGAGAAGACTCTTAGAAATATGGATGCTAGGTGGACAGAAAAGTTCTGGGACACTCTGACATTTTGTTTGAAGGTCAATGAGATGATGAATATAAGTTTTATAAAACTTGACAAGAATTAGTATTTTCTATAGTAGGATGAAAATGGGTTGTTATAGCCCAAAGGTTACAAAGCAGCAAATGCACAGTGAATGGGTTGAAAGATCTCATGAACACCAGAAGAACTAATGTTAATAGTGTATAGTAAGGTTTGTTGCTGAATATTTTAGAGAAAAAAATGAATCATTATGTGAGGTGCTGTATATGCTAATTTGTTCTATATCATTTTAAAAATAACTGTTATAGCATCATGTTGTATACCTTAAATACATGCAGTAAAATTTATTTTTGATGGAGTGGTGAAGTTAATGAATTGTCCAAGTTTGTATAAACCTTGAGCATAATAGTTACAATATGAACTTTAGTTATCCAACTCTAATGGTGTTCTCTTAACTATTCACTCATTTGGAAAAAAATTTTAAATATTTTCATTTCATTTGAAAGGCATAGAGAGGGAAAGAAAGAGAGAGAGAGAGGAGAGAGAAGGGTTCATTTCCCAAATGGCTATAACATATAGGGCTGGGCCAGATAAAAGCCAGGAGCCTGGAACTCCATCCAGGTCTCACCCAAGGATGTTAGGGACCAAAGTACTTTAGCCATCAGCTGCTTCCTCCCGGGAAGTACATTACCAGGGAGAAAGATTGGAAGCAGAGGAGCTGGGACTCAAATCAGGCACTCTGATATGGGATGTGGGCATCCCAAGTGGTGACTTAAGCTTCTGCGCCGCCCTTCTCAACCACTTGTTTTATATTAAAAACTGGTGACACCAGAAACAAGATGAAGCATAAAAGATGGATTTACTAGATTCAAAGGAGTGTGGTTTGAAATACCATGTTGTGTGTGTGTGTGTGTTTGTGTGTGTGTGTGTCTATATTTTAAGGTACTTGTATCTGTACAGGAAACTTTAGCATATTCCCGGACATGTGGTAAGCATTTCATTAATTTACACGTTTGCTCTATCATTGCCATCTTCATTATGTGCTTCCGTGAGGTTCTGTTTCCCTTCCCCATTCTTCAAACTACTGTTGTGGGCATCCTGAATTATCCCTATCTTGGTCCTAACAGAATTCATAATGAGGGCAAGTGTTGTGCTGCAACAGGTAAAGTCACCACCCATGACACTAGCCTCCCATATGGGTGCCGGTTCATGTCCAGGCCACTCCACTTCTGATCTGAATCTCTGCTAGTTGCCTGGGAAAACCAATGTAAGATATTCCAATTATCTGGGCCCCTGATACCCATGAGGGAAACCTGGATGAAATTCCTGTCTTTGATGTTGACCAGTCCAGGCTGTTGTGGCCACCTAGAGAGTGAACCAGCAAATGGAAGATCTGTCTCTACCTCTCTCTCTAATTCTAACTTTCAAATAAATCTTTTTTAAAAAAATATTTTTATTTATTTATTTGACAGATAGAGTTAGACAGTGAGAGAGAGAGAGAGAGAGAAAGGTCTTCCTTCCGTTGGTTCAACCCCCCAAATGGCCGCTACGGCTGGAGCTGTGCCTATCCGAAAACAGGAGCCAGGCACTTCTTCCTGGTCTCCCATGCTGGCAGGAGCCCAAGCACTTGGGCCATCCTCCACTGCCCTCCCGGGCCACAGCAGAGAGCTGGACTGGAAGAGGAACAACCAGGACTAGAACCTGGAGCCCATATGGGATGCTGGCGCCGCAGACAGAGGATTAACCAAGTGAGCCACAGCACCGGCCCTCAAATAAATACATCTTTAAAATAAATAAAGGATTCATCAATGGGACTTCTAAACACAAACTTTAGTAGACAGGTGAGTTCCTTTTAATTCTGCAGTTCCCTTTTCCTTGCTGAGTTGTAGTTGAATGAAAGTATGGAAGATGCATAACAAAGGAATATAGGCTGGAAAGAACTAGGCTTACCATTGACTATAGTGACCAGATGTCTTGAATTAGTTTTCAACCTAGCCTTATCCCCATTTTCTGAGTTCATTCAAACTGCTTTCTGTAATCCTCAGTCTTCTTTTTGAATGTGGGTATGAATGTGAGTGGTGATGGGGATACATGTATCCCACTTCCTCTCCTATGGGAAAACAAAACAACTATATCTCTTTGAAAGAGTGCCTGCAAACTCTCATGGCAGTCACTGTGTGATAATGACTAGTAACCTTCATTAACTCTGGTGGTGTCATTCCCTAAATATTAATCCCCAGGTATGTACAACCATCATTTACAACTCTGTGAGAAACATAAATCTCCTGTCACCTCTCCTTTAGCTCTGCAGCATGTTAAAAAGTCCTATTCACAGAGCACCTGCTTCAAGCAAGTAATTTGGACGAAATATGAGAAGAAAGGGAAAGAGAAGGCAGTGTTTGCTAATGAATTAATATTATGATTTTTCTTTGATTTCAAGTGTCATGTTTAAGGCTTAAGCACTCACTATCTAGAGGAAGACGTGAGAGGATCTTGGAAATGTGGAGCAAACGTAAGGTCTGCCACCACACCTTGAGTATGTGTAATGCAGGAGAAATGATCACGAACCATTACACAAGCAGCTCAGTCCTGGCTGGCTGCTAAATTGCTTTCCTAGTAAATGGATGGCATTTTGGACCCAGTTTAAAACTGGCCAAATTGAGCATCCGGTAGTGGCAAAATAAATAAATAAATAAAACCTGGAGCAGTGAGAGATACAAAAGGAGTTGGGTTTAGGCTGGAAAGTGAACCCTGATTCACTGTCCTTCACCCCTTGTCACTCCTTACTCGAGCCAGTGCCAAGTTCTTGGCTGCCCATAAAACATCATATCTGCTCTCCTTGGATGAGGAGGACGTGTGCATCAATAGGATTTGTTTCCACAGAGCACCCAGTGAGAGGCTGCTGCTAGCCAATGCTGGTACTGTAAAGAGACAAAATGAAAGAAAAGGAAGGAAGGGGCAAAGAGGAAAAAGGACTGGAAAATCTGTACAATTGTTCCTGATTAATTTCTTAGTATACTAACAAGAAAGATGTGGGAGTGAATAGATAGGAAAATCTATCTGATGTCAGTCAAGTAGGCATTCTCTGTTTCCTCTGATACTTTGCTTCCTAGAATCATAGACATGTAAAAGCTGAAAATAACCAAGATGATTACCTAAAGCAATCTTTTTATGTAAATAGATGAAAAGTTGATTCCTGAGAAATGGAGCTCTTTTGTGAAATGATTACAAAGCTGGCATTTCAACCAAGCCTTTATGATTCCCACTGTAGTGTGTTGGGCTGTCCTACGTATAGTCTGCTGTGTCCTTTTTTGTCTCTGTCCTCTTATCCTGCAACCACCCCTAACCACATGCAGAGTCAGTCCTATGCTTGTGTCTGTTTCTGCTATATTTGCAACTTAACTTATGGATGGAAGCACGGAGCTTCCTTGCTTTCTGGCAGAGCTCTGCTTCACGTGCTGACGAACATTCCCTGGCCCTGGGCACCCGTCCAGCAGCAGGTGCCTTGCTCAGCAAATGGCTCTGTAGTTGCATCTCAAAGGAGGCAGATTGAGGTCCAACACTGATGCCCTGCTGCTCTGAGGTTGTGGTCTGCCACCAGGAATTCTCTCACCACGTGAAAGAAAGGGAACCTACTACTGCCAAGGTTAGCAACACTAGACAGGGGAGTTGGCCATAGAGAGCATTTGCAACAGCTTAGCAATGCTTAGCTTGATGGATGGGTAAGAAGATGAGATGAGACATTTGAGTTTGTTTACGTAGGACTGTTGTCGGTGAAACTGAGTGGGGTGACCTTCAGGTCATGACAAAATGGCTATGTGTTTTCTCATTTAGAGAGCACAACAGGATAAAGTTCAGAGGACCTGAATTTACATCACCAGAGGGCTCTTAACCAGACTATTCTTGTTTAATAATATGCATTTGCTTTTGTATATTGACCATCAATATAGATGCACATAGAACATATGACACAGTTGTAGTTACAGATGAACAAATGGAAGGTAATGAAAGGGCTTAAAGTTTTTAGGAGGCCTAAGGCCTTAAAGTTAATAAAAGGTTATAGGCACAAAAAAGGAAAAGTAGGACACACTATGAGACAAATGACACAAAGAAAAGCACAATTTGTAAAAAATTGTTTTCAAAGAGGATAAGTGTTTTGGTAGGGGGTGCAACAAAAGAAAAGATTGTGAATAATGACACGTAGACTTAAAACGCCTGGGTCGATTTTGTCTTAGGTTGATGAGCCAATGAAAGTACTATTTATTAGGGGAGTGATATGATTTAAAAAGCATTTAGGAATAAGTACAGCATGCAAATGATGCAGTGGAAATACTAAATGTCAGAGACAATGGGTTCTAGTCAAAAAGTTTGTCAGTTATCCAACGGTACTAAATTATGGGACCTAAATGAGGGTGATGTCAGTCAGGAGAAGTAAAGGTGGGTAGACTGATGAATGGAAGCAATACCACCAGAAATAACACAATAGCTCTGTTGATAAATCGACATGCAGGGGCCAGGAGAAGGGGTTAATTATGATGCACAGTTAGATGTGAGAGTGATCTGACTACAACACAGTTCTCCCAGTTGTGTCAAAGAGGCACATTTTTCTTGGTATGATCAACTTCAGCTTTGATCTTAGCTGATTAGGAAAATGGTGTAACTGCAAATGTAAAGAGAAGCCAAAGAACAGACATATTTTATAGGACAAGGGAGATAATTTTACAGGACGAGCTCTGAGTGATAGCGTAATATGGACTAGAAAACTATGAGAAAGTCGGTGCCGGTGCCCAGGAAAAGCAGCCAGTCAGGAGCAGAAACAACACACTGAGAATGGAATGTACGCAGGGCAGGGAGCAGCAAGCCAGTGAGTGCGTCTGTTGCTTCCTCCCTCCAAGGGTAGGAAGGGGAAAAGCAGTTTTCAGAGATGAACAGTATCAGAAATAGAAAGAAAAGCAGGAATCCATCCTACTGGGGCTAAGACTGGGTAATTTATGAAGAAAAACTTATTTCTTACAATTTTGGAGACTGAGGAATGGAAAGGGCCCTCTGTGTCATCCAATGGCAGAAGAAGGTAGGGCAAAAGAACACCCTTGCAAGAGAGAGCAAGGAGGAGCTCAAGTCAATTTTATATCAAACCCACTCTTGAAATCATGAACCCACTGCCATGCTGATGGTAGTAATCCAGTAATGAAGGCAGGAACCCTCCTGACCTCGTCTCATCCTACAGGTCTGCCTCTTAAGCTTGTTGTGTTGGAGGTTCAAGTTTTCATCACAGGACTTTGGAAGACAGTTAAACTGCAGCACATGGGTCAAGGAGTTAATAGGTGTAAACACCTATGCAGTAATTATAGAGTAATGTTCAAGTGCACCAAGTTAATGACATCCATAGTGATGCATGTAAAACTTTGCTGTTTAGGAATGAGATGTGGGTTGCCCTCTTATTTGAAATCTTGCCCCTTGAATGCTTCACATTTTTATTTGCTTACAGGACTTACTATTGGATGCAATTTGACCAATTTGTGTTTTTTCTACATCCCAGGAAATAGATATAGTGAGTCTGGTGAGTCTCATAATTTAGTGGCCCAGTAAACTCACTTGTCTGTGTGGCCCAGGGAGGCTCGACACCTATGGTTTTGTGAGAAAGATTGTGCTTCTTGGCTATGTTTGTTCTTTCGAAACTCCCTTTGCTGTGTGCAGTCCACAAGGTTTCTCTTACTTTGTTCTCTGCAATGGGTCTTGTTGATCTCACTGCAAGATCTCCTTTACTTTTCCTTACATCTGCCACATTCTGTTCTGCTCACACACCTTCAACCAACATTTAGGAAACTGTGATGTTAACAAAATGCTTTAAATATTGACACGATCATTGTTATGTGTGCATGTACACTGTTTATGAAATTGTGTGTTTGTTTCTCTTGGCCTTCATGACAATCCCGGAGTTGGGTAGGACAAACATTGTTGCCCATTTCACAGAGGGGGTGAAGTCCTGATGAATGTAGTATAACAAATGCACACAGAAACCCAGATTCATATTTTCTGACTTGCGTCCCAGTTTTCATCTCATGACCACAGAGCGGTCCTCCGTTGTGGAAATCCTCCCTTACAGACAATCCCAGGCTGTGCTTTCATAATGCACTGGCTTTGTGATCTCTGGCTTCCAATTGACAAACAAAGAGGTTGTAACCCTGCAGTGTGACCTTACAAAAACTACACAGACTCTGAATCTCAGCTGCATTACCTGGAAAGCATTGAAAATAATAGTATGCCATAATACAGTTGCTACAGATATCACATAAAATTATGTTTTACAGAATGCATAGGGATCACTCAACAAAGGTTCGTACCAATCATATTATTTGCATAGATTCTGCATTGGCATTTGATTATGAGCTACCTGTCACAGTGTTTCTCCCAAAATTCACATAGCTTGACCTTAAGTGTACTTCCCCATAAGGGAAATTTGCATTTGGGAGAAATAAAGTATGTCTTCAGAGGCAAGTAATTTGTACCTACCTGTTTACCTAAAATAAAAAATTCAGAAAAGAAGCAACAGTACGGGTTAAACACGCCCTAGTTAAGACAAGCTTTAGTCTAGAACTTCCTTTCTTTTATTCCTGCTTGATCTTTTCCCACATCCTTATTTCTCTTTTGCCTTTCTCTTGAACCATGACACCTTATAGTGCAGATGGAGAAGACTGTCGGGTGTCACAGCCAGTGAACAATGGAGAGGAATGGCCAGAACTCTGACTCAGTTGCAAATATTTACACTAATCACTGACATTAACAGTAAAAAGGAAAGTGGAAGATTGCAGGCAAGGAAGGCAGCTCTGGCTTTGCGTGTTCTGCATGATCACAGCATGAGGTGCCTTTTCTTCCAGGGCAAGATGCATGGGACAGGAGACACCACAGCGTTTGGTGCCTCCTAGGAATGTCAGAGTCATCCTGTTCCTGAATGCACACTTACTCCTCACCAGTGCCCCTGCCTGTCCTACCCAAGATGGAAGAGCATGGAGGGATCATTGGTACAGTCAGACAACACCGAGAATTAGACCTGAGATCTAATCTGGGAAGCTCTGTAATGGGCTCATCTCGTAATAAATTGAGTTCAGCCAGTCTGGCACTCATTCAAGAGGGAAAATAAACTTCTAACCTAAGTGAGTCCCTGAAAGCTTTGAGGATTAATTAATAGAGGTATATTCACTTGGAAATTTAGATTTTTGTTTATTGGCTTCCCTGAGAGCAGCCAAATGAGGGAGTATTTTTAAGGCTTCATGTTTGCTGAAAAGTTGTATTGGCAATACCACATAGATAACAGCTCCAGAGACTTTTGAAATCAGTTAAGTTTGATACCTTACTTTTGCTCTTCTACTAAAGAACTATGTCAGGCTTTGAGAATCTGCCTTCCTGAACCACTAACTTTTCACCTACAAATTCAAGTGGTCTCAAGACCACCTGGGAAGCTCTGAAGGTTTTTTTTAAAAAAAAAAAAAAAAAGCAAGGACAGAGCACATAATTAAGGAGCATCTTACAGCATTTTATTTATTTATTTTTAACTTTTATTTAATGAATATAAATTTCCAAAGTACAGCTTATGGATTACAATGGCTTCTCCCCCATAATGTCCCTCCCACCCGCAACCCTCCCCTTTCCCGCTTCCTCTCCCCTTGTAATCACATCAAGATTCATTTTCAATTCTCTCTATATTAAGTAAAGGTTTCAACAGTTTGCACCTACATAGAAACACAAAGTGAAAAATACTGTTTGAGTACTAGTTATAGCATTAAATCACAATTTACAGCACAGTAAGGACAAAGATCCTACATGAGGAGTAAGTGCACAGTAACTCCTGTTGTTGACTTAACAAATTGACACTCTTGTTTATGGCATCAGTAATCACCCTAGACTATTGTCATGAGTTGCCAAGGCTATGGAAGCTTTTAAGCACTAACCTTGTTTTTAATAATGAGAAAGGCAATCTCTAAGAAATCTCTAAGAAACTCATGTTTCTACACAGGAGATGATGGGTGAGATGGCCTTAAAAATTATTGAGAGCTGAAGAGGTGGAGTCCTACACTTAGAGAAGTCGGGTACTGCAAGAGAGTCAAGTAATGCTCATTCATGCGGCAACTTTCCCTGAACAAGAACTGTGGTTCCTTCTGGAAAAGGAAAGGGACAAAGAGAAGCTGCCCCAAAGCTTTCCTGCTGCTTTTGTCTTAAAATCAAAGGCAACCTTGCATAGCAAGATCTTAAACCTCTTCATTTTGCAGATGACACAACTGGGACACGAAGATTTGCACATTTTTAGGCAAATTTGCTAGTTGCCTAATCAAGTACTTGGGCCCTGCACCACATGGGAGACCAGGAGAAGCACCTGGCTCCTGCCTTTGGATCAGTGTGGTGCGCGGGCCCCAGTGCGCCGGCCGCGGCAGCCATTGGAAGGTGAACCAACGGCAAAGGAAGACCTTTCTCTCTGTCTCTCTCTCTCACTGTCCACTCTGCCTTTCAAAAAAAAAAAAAAAACAAAACTGACAGTCCTCCTAAGTCGTACTTCATTGCTCTTTTCTACAATTCCATGTCTGAGATGTGAATAGTTTTCTTGTTGTATACTTCTTTAAGAAATCTTTGTTCTCTTGGAATTTACCCAAAGGAAATTAAATTGGCAAACAAACAAGCTGTCTGCACATTAATGTTTATTGCAGTTCAATTCTCAATAGCTAAGACCTGGAACCAACCCAAATGCCCATCAACAGTAGACTGGATAAAGAAATTATGGGACATGTATTCTATAGAATACTATACATCAGTCAAAAACAATGAAATCCAGTCATTTGCAACAAGATGGAGGAATCTGGAAAACATCATGCTGAGTGAACTAAGCCAGTCCCAAAGGGACAAATATCATATGTTCTCCCTGATCGGGGACAATTAACTGAGCACCAAAGGGGAAATTTGTTGAAGTGAAATTGACACTATGAGAAACAATGACTTGATCAGCTCTTGTCCTGACTGTTTATGTACAATGTAATACTTTATCCATTTTAGTATTTCTTTTGTTCTAGTACTATTGGTTGAGCTCTGTAATTAACACACAATTATTCTTAGGTGTTTAAATTTTAACTGAGAAGTGATCCCTGTTAAATATAACAGTGGGAATAAGAGAGGGAGGAGATGTACAATTTGCGACATGCTCAATCGGACTTGCCCCAAATGGTGGAGTTAGAATCATGCCAGGGGATTCCAATACATTCCCATCAAGGTGGCATGTATCAATGCCATCCCACTAGTCCAAGTGATCAGTTTCAGTTCACAATTGATCACACTGATAGGTCTAAGAGTCAAAGGGATCACACAAACAAGACTAGTGTCTGCTAATACTAACTGATAGAATCAAAAAGGGAGAGAACAATCCATCATGGGAAGCGAGATACACAGCAGACTCATAGAATGGCAGATGTCCTAAATAGCACTCTGGCCTCAGAATCAGCCCTTAAGGCATTCGGATATGGCTAAAGAGCCCATGAGAATATTTCAGGCATGGAAAGCCAAGACACTCTGGAGAAAAAAAAGAAGACCTAAATGGAAGATCTCTGTGAGTGAGATCCCAGTGGAAAGAATGAGGCCATCAAAGAAGGAGGTACCTTTCTCTGAAGGGAGAACTTCCACTTTGACTATGACCCTGTCGGATTAAGATCGAAGTCAGTGAATTCAAAAGGCTTCCATAGCCTTGGCAACTCATGACTAGAGCCTAGGGAGATTAGTGATGCCATAAACAAGAGTGTCAAATTGTTAAGTCAACAACAGGAGTCACTGTGTACTTCCTTCTCATGTGGGATCTGTCCTTAATGTGTTGTCCAATGTGAAGTAATGCTATAACTAGTACTGAAACAGTATTTTACACTTTGTGTTTCTGTGTGGGTGCAAACTGATGAAATCTTTACTTAATATATACTAAATTGATCTTCTGTATATAAAGATAATTGAAAATGAATGTTGATGTTAATGGAATGGGAGAGGGAGCGGGAGATGGGAGGGGTGCGAGTGGGAGGGAAATTATGTGGGGGGGAGCCATTTTAATCCATAAGCTGTACTTTGAAAATTTATATTTACTAAATAAAAAAAATAAAAAATAAAAAGAAATCTTTGTTCCCTCTTGTTTTGATGGAAAGAAGATTAAGCAGAAATGAGGGGACTTCTTTCTGCCCAGCCTTTGCTACTCCTCCTTTCATCCCCTCTATTCTCTACACCAGTTTTCACAAAGCTCTTCCTATGGCATTGTCTTAAAACTAATCATGATGTTGTAGAGTCCTCTGGAAGAGGGAGGCAGCTTAAAGGGCCCTTTCCTGCTTGGCTCAGAAGGTCAATCTGTTAACCTGGTGATCCTTTATGGAGTGAACCCCCGTGAGAGCCAAGGTGCACTTACTAAACGCTCCTTCAGAGCCCCCGTTAAGAGCATCTCTGGTTTATATCACCCATTTAACCCTCTTCTGCACCAGATGACTCAGATCTTTGACTGTGATTACTGGACATAGAAACAAATACATTTTTAAGTCATAGTTTTTGTATCAGATGAAGGGATTGTCATTTTTCATGCCTTTCCAGTATTTCAGTCACTTACTAGAACTCTGTTTGTATTTTTTAATGAATGTGTCCATGTGCTTTGTTAATTCCCTGGGGACAAATGTATTTAAAATATACACAAATCTATTGTATACTAGTTTGATATTGATCTCATGAATTCCAAAACTAAAATTTTGTATATGCTTTCAACTTCAAGAGGCATATGGTTTCATTCTTCATGTGTGCAATAGGAGGTTATTAAATAATGATGCATTTAATATAATCTTAAAAATCATGACAATAATACATATACCATTCCCTTACCAGTTTTTACTTATTATAGTAGTTGGAATCTAGTTGGTCAACTGTATAACAATTTGTCATTAAAAATCAACATGTCCCTAAATACCATATTCCAAAATATCCAGAAATGTTTTTCTTGTTTCTGAATTAGGTACAAATGAACTTCAAAAAGTTCATGAAAAACAATTAAAATATAAATTTATTTTGGTGAGAGAATTTGGAAATCTCTGCATAATTTGTTCATAAACACATTTTTCATAAATTTTTGAAGGCCTCCAGTATAGTAGATAATTGTGTAATAGTTATTTTGAAATAATAAAATATAATATTGCTTAATATTTTCCACCAAAGTGTACACTTTGTGGTGGGTGGTAAACTGCAGCTTTGACATACGCTTAAGTTTGTTTTTCCTTCTGACAGCATGGTGAGTTAAACCGAATGTCAAATCCATGTCTGTTTGTTTATTTTATTACTTATGGACTCTGGATACCATATCCGCTTTTGTATGCTGTGCAATACTTGTGAACCTAATGTCGTTCCTTCTGAAAAGTATCTCCAGAATTAAGTGGCTCAACCATAATGCAGTTTAAAGAGAAAACCAGTCAAAGTGAGCCAGGTCTTTGATAATGGTCATAGGAACCATATAACAGGTCGTAGCTGAGGTGGGAGTGCTGAAGAGTGATTTGCTCCAGACTACTAGATATTACTGTGGAGGGCAGGCATTTAGTGCCGCAGTTAAGATGCCACTTGGAATGACTGCATCCCACATCGTTGTGTCTACGTTTAGGTCCTGGCTCTGCTTCTGAGTCCAGACTCCTACTAACATGCACACTGGGAAGCAGCAAGTGCTTGAGTCTTGTGGAGTAGCAGGTAAAAGCACTACCTGGGACACCCACATCCCATATGGGCACTGGTTTGTGTCCTGGCTGTTCCATTTCCCAATCGAGCTCCTTGAATGGTCTCAGAAAAGCAGTGGAGGATGGCCCAGTTGTTTGGGCCCCTACTACCCATGTTAGGAAACCAGATGAGGCTCCTGGCTCCTGGAATCAGCTTTGCGTAGCCTTAGCCATTGTGGCCATTTGAGGAGTGAACCAGCAGGTGTAAGAGTTCCGTCTCTCTATTTCTCTCTCTCTCTCTCTGTCTCTCTCTGTCTGTCTCTCTCTCCTCCTCTCCCCTCCTTACTCTCTAACTCTGATTTTCAAATAATATTTTCAAAATAGTACTCGAGAGGCCCTTCCACCCACGTGGAGACACCGGCTGAGTCCCAGTCTCCTGACTTTGATCTGACTGGTTCCAGCTGTTGTTGGCATTTGGAGAGTAAACCAGCAGATGGAAGAGCTCTCTGGTTCTCTTTTCTCAGTGCCTTTCAAATACAATGAAAATAAGTAATTTCAAAAGGTAACAAAAAAAATATTGCTGTATCTGGGGGAAACATTTAAGCAGCCTTGTATATGGGCTGAGGCCCTTTGGATTCTTGAATTAGGAATGCATTACTGCACACCTTCATAGAACTTGAAAATCTGAAAATAATCCATGGTCCATGTCCACTTCATGTGTCTCCCATCTTGCTCCTTTGGCAACATGATTTAATCATTTTCAGAGTTACACTAATAGTCTGCTTTGGAAGTATGCGTCTGCTGAAAAAACTTCAAAAAGCACCCACCACAGCCACCAGGAAACAGAACACAAAAGATAACCTCAAAACATTTTTAATTTTTTAATTTATTTTAAAATAAAGATTTAATTACAGTTCATAGATAAAATTATATGAATAAAATAATGCATGCCTTGCTTCCTCCTTCTCTCCCTCTGTTTCTCTTTCTCTCTCCCTCACCTTCCCTCCTTCCTACTTTCCAGATAATATATTTTTAATTTACATTATACTCAAAAGCCTAAGGAGGACCTGAAGGATTGGTGTTTCCCATTCAGAGGATATAGTGAAAAACTGTCTCTGAGACCCTTCATACGCTAGACTCTTCACACACCATTCAGGTGCAGAAGAATGATCCCTGGGTAGTCCTAGGCTATTGAATGGATCCATACATAGGTGGGTCTGAAGGAAAACAAGCGAGACACGCAGAGGCAGGAGTAGAAGCAGGGCATGATAGTGGGGAAGGGGATGCAGAACAACATGATGACAGACGTGCTGGTGCTGCAGAAGGTGCCAGAGGAGAAGAGGAGGGAGGAGAGGATGAAGGAGAAAGAGAAGCATAGTAAGCTCCATACAAAACCTGGTGGAACCGGCAAGAAGAAGTTAATGATTTCGTGCCAGCAGCTAGGGTTTGGATGTCACTTTGCATGTTGAATATTGGTGGAAACTTAGTCCATTTACAATGTTTGCAGGTAGGCCTTTGGGGGCTGTGTGTGGTTAGAGTGAATGAATTTGTTACCTTGGAGATACATGATTGAATCTTTTTGGCTTTATAAGAGGCACAGAGGGACGTGTTTTCCCTCTTGCTATGTGATGCTCTGCTCTGCCAAGGGACTTGGCCAGCAAGAACTCCACCACCAGATATGAACCAATGGAGACACCCAAATTTGGACTGTGAGCCTCCATAACTATGAACCTAAAAAAAACCTGTTCTTCCCTTCATATAAATAGCTTGCCTCAGATACTGCAATGATGAAAAGCTAACTAATACACCATAGTGTAAATTACCTTGTTCAAGTACATGCATGTGTGCAAACATAAGATCACATAAGTTCCAGGTTTGGTGTGTGGCACAGTGGTTGAGTTGCTGCTTGGGACAGCCACAATCCTTATTGGAGTGCCTGGTTTGTGTTCTGCTGCTTATCCAGCTTCCTTGTAATGCACACCATGGGAGGCAGAAGATGTTTCAAGTTCTTGGGTCCGTGTCACCCACATGGGAGACCTGAATGGAGGTTCAGGCTCCAAATGCCCAAGGCGCTGTAGGCATCTAGAGAGTCAACCAGTGCTTAGAATGTCTCTCTCTCTGTATTTCTCTCTATGGGTGTCTGTCTTTCAGACAAAAAAATGAAAAATTAGCAAATAATAAAAAGAATTATAGAAGCCTGGTCCATTTAGTGTACTGCAAGATGCCCAAGTTATGCTAATTTCTGACCTTCTGGAAGTGTCTTGAACTCATAATATGCCTTTATTTACCAGGGAAATGATAAGAATGTCAATTGATTTAATTAAATGTACACCCGAATCTCTGGAATATATAGCAATTATTTATGTCATTTTTCTTGTTGATTTAGCAAATCATGTAGGCATCTTTTCAGTTTCCTAATTGTGATTATTTTTTTCAGTTTGCTCTTCTCATTTCAAAAACTAAAAATTAAATATGAATGTCCAAACTTAGTAAGTAGTTTAAGGGTTTTCACATGGAAAAAGCTTTTATCAGTGATCCCCTATTGACAAGTAATGGAAAAATATAGAGGAGAAGGATAATTGATATAATTTTTAAATGTTCATATGTACAATCTTAGTTATATTATTTGTATTAGAAAATAGGGATAATGTATTCTGCATAGATAATCGTGTGGTATAGCTCCTGGTGCTCCTTAGCTTTTGAGTTGTTCAGTTTATAGGAATAGGTTTTGACCTAAAATAAAGCTGAAATCTGCGAATAGATTTTTACTGAAACTGAATTCTGTAGTTGGGAGTCATGTAACGGATTTCTTTGACCTGTATGCATATGTAGGGTTCAGTTAGGAAATTCATAAGCGTATTACCATCATTGTTGGAGGATGTAATCACCAGGCTGTGGGACTCTTGTGATCAGGTGCTGTACGGCGCTCTGGCTGTTGTCTGTGGCTTCAGACTAGAGTCTAGGAGTAGGAAAAGGTTGGGGTAACATGGGAAAAGTCAGATATTTTCACAGTAGTTACTCCTGGGCCAATGCAATGTTTCTGTAAGCTTGAGAATGCCTGGGCCATTTTCTGGGCATTGGTCCCTGTTTGTCCCGTGAAATGCTTGCGTAAAGACCCACCTGGACTCTGGGAGACGGCTCTAGGGGATTTTCCCCAGTGAAAGCAACTGTTGCATGTGATTCTTAACAGGATGCAGAGGACTGCCCAGTCTTTGCGGGAGGTGAGTGTGGTGGGTACCTCTTACCTAACTCAACTACTGAATCCATTTCTCTCCATCACCACTTCTGAATGCCACTGGTAATGACACTCTGCCTGGACTGTCACAACTTAGCAGATGCCCTGGGCTGGTTTGAAGGTGCTGTCATTGAATAACATCTGATGACCTTTAGCTACTAAGTCATAAACAACATTTGTAAAAAGCTTTATGTAATTCATTCACCCAGTGTCTGCAGTTGATCTATGCTTTGTGATTTCTAAATTGCCTTTCAGTCATTACCAATGTTTTTGCCATCTCACAACACTTAGCTTGCTACAGATCTGACATGATAACCAGCTGTACCACATGCTGTTGTTTTAGTGTAATGTGGGTATGTGGGTCCAGCCAGGAGTAAAAAGTAAATGAAATTTTAAAAAGCAGAGTAACAATGAAGACTTTCTGATGAGAAAGGCATGTTACTTGTTTGTTAGTTTTCTCCTGTACACACACACACACACACACACACACACATATATACACATATATATACATACATATACATCATAGATATAGATACATGATCTGAAATCTGTCAGGCAAACACAATTTGAGATAATATTCAACAAAATATCTGACAAGTATTATTCATATCTGTCAAGGTTGTGAAAAACAAGGACGTAAACAAAGAGAGGAAGAGTGAGTGAGTGATATACCAGTTAAGATGCTACTTGGCGTACCTGCATTGCACAGCAGAGAGACTGAGTTCTATTTCCAGTCCTACTTCAGATTCCGTTTGCTACTAGGGCACACCCTGGGAAGCAGCAGGTGATGGCTCCGGTACTTGGGTCCCTGTCACCCGCTTGGGTGACATGGATTTAGTTCCTGGCTCTTGGTTTAGGGGTGTTTGGGAAATGGATCATCAGATAGAAGATCTCTGTCTTTCTATTTGGCTTCCTCTATGACTGTCTGCCTTTCAAACAAAATAAATAATAAATAATAAAATTTTTAAAAGGACTAAGGAAGCATGAGGACTAGATCGTTAATTGGATCCTAGGACAGGAAAAAAATAATACTGGGAAAAATGGTGAAATCTGATTAGCGATTACATTTTAATCTGCAGTAAATACCCAAGGTCATTTTTTAGTTCTTGACTAAAGTGCCTTGTTTATATGTGAGATGTTAGCATTAACAGAAACTGGGTTTGGGGTATATATAAACTGTCTGTTTATAATATACTAATATTACATCTGTTGTGAAACGAACAACTCATTTAGGATATGTGCACCTGTGTTAGTTTGCTAGGGCTTCGTGACAAAATTCCACAGACAATACAACCCATAATGATGCTTCAGAGTTCTACAGTCTTTTTCATTCTATCTCTTCTGTTTTGTTGTATTTTAGTTCCTTCCTTTTTATTCCTCTACCTCTAATATACAACTAGATTCTACCACTTTTACTCATTGAATATTGCTGAAATTGCACATTTTTCTTCTGTCCTATGGTGATGGGACAATTCATCTTGACTGGGGAAAAAGTGTCCTGACCTCTTTCCCAAATTCTGGTTTTGTTCTTCTCCAGTTCACTCTCTGTGTTGCAAGCAGAGAAGTTTGTACACAGTACAAATCACCTTTGCTTGAAAACCTTCCAGGTTGTTTCATTGCTCTGAGAATACATGTCAAAGTATCTTGTGGCCTCAGGGTCCTGTGTCCCTGCCAACCACATAGCCACACTGTAAGGCACTTGCTAGGCCTTTCTTGATGCTCAGGCTCCATTAGCAAACTCTAAACTGTCTTGTGAAGCAGGAGTTCTACCCATCAGGGGCATTTGCTTGCTCTGTACCCTCCTCACCTAACTATCACATCCACCTGGATACCTCCTTCCTCCTCACCCTGCAGATGCCAGCTCTGGTATCAATGATTCATATGAATCTTTACTGCATCCTTCACGCCTTAGCAAGTCCTTTGTTATGTGCTCTTTGAACAAACTAGACATTTTCCTTTGGAACTCTTGTCATATTTTGAAATCTTATATTTATGCAATTATTGTCTTTATGTCTGCCCCAGTGGACGCAAAACATGGAAATGATATCATTTTTACTCATTCCCTTATGCATAGCACTTGGTATAATTCTTATCTGATTTGCATTATGATTGGTTCTCAAATTCTTAATTAATATTCCTATGGATTTCTTTTTAGTTTGTTATTCATGTTGACACTTTATTCCTTCTCCTCATTCCTTCTGTTGCTTTGTATATCTGCTATTAATATAGTTTACCTTATAGTTATTGGACTTGAGTCAGATCATATATACTCTGGGAAAGAAAAGGAATAATTCTCTTTGTGATTTCCCCACATGCACAAGATGCCAAATTTAATGCAGTTAACTAAATATAAATCTAAATAACATCTACATTTTAAAATTGACCAATATTTGTAAATTTTTTTCATTCTGATTTCCTTTTTTGAGGAATTTATTAATAAATTCATCAGGGTCCCAACAAATGCATAATAATTACTGCAACACAATTCTAATCAATTCTTATGTTAATGGGATAATACAAAGGGAACTTACTCTGGTTCATAGATATAATTCTAAGAACATAATAGTTTCCTCCTTCCTTTCTTTCCTCCCCACCTTTTCTTAATTTTTGAGATAATGTGTTTTTATTTACATTATAGTCCAATGATTAATGCACCACTAAATAAAGAATTCAACAATCAAAATATCATAGGTCAGCAGAAATACAGGCAAGGGCTATAAACAATAATCACATGGAAAGATGACCATTTTACTCATAGACAATAAATTTTATAATAGTCACAGCTCATTAAAACTGGAGTAGTATATCATTCTTAACCATTGGTTTGACAAAGATATAAAACAAAGTTTGACAAAACTATACTCAGCAACACTGAGAGAAACAGGCCTAAAGGTGAATCTCTAAATATATTGACAGTGTTCTAAGTTGTATGTGACTAAGTATAGGCTTTCTGTTGATTGCTTTGAAAGGAATATGTTTATTAAAAATGTTCATTGAGATTTTCCTGTACATTGTTGTAATATCTCAGTCATTTTTAGATTTCACAACACTCATTAGTATTTGTAGCAACAAATCCTTTGTAGTATCTACAAATCCCTGATAGGAAACATGTCCTAGATAAGTTTTCTAGGTGAACCGTACCAAGCATGGGATACCATCCACTCAGTGGTTTATCAATTGTGTCACTCCGTAGATAACGAGTGCCCACTTCGCTAGACAGATTAGAAGGGAGAATTGTTCAGGAAATTTTCATTTCTAAAGTATTATATTGTTTTATTGCAACAGTTATACATATAAATATTATACTGTATATGTAAAAGATGGAGGGAAAAAGAACCTGATTGCCCATTGGGGAAAAAAAAATGTGCTCATTACAATTTAAGATACCAAGGTGGGAATTTCAGTTTGAATTTCAGTTTGAATATATATTTAAAATTCAGTGCACTTAATAATTTTGTGATGAACACTTAGGATATTCTAGTTGTGCTCAGTCAGGAATCTACCACAGTGGCTCCGGTGGTCCCTGCCCCTGCTCTCAACGAGCTTGTGTTCTAATGTTCAGCTCTTAATGTATGCCAATCAGGCTTACAAGGAGCTATCTTTGGTTCAAGGGCAATTTCAGGGATATTGATTCAGTTCTATTCTCTTGCTTGAAACTTTGAGTCTCTAGGTATGTGCCTGGAATTAACCCTTCTCACCAGAAACATGTATGTCCAGCCCAAGACAGGCCCTGAAGATTAAAACCAGGAAATCCTTACCTAGTTCATCCATAGTGACTTACTTCTCTGAGCCTTCATGTGAGAGCAGAGCGCAGCAGTTGGGATGGTTGGCCACTCGATGGACCTTGCCCCATTTGAATGCAACTTCTCCCACACTGGTAGTGTGTATCTGTGTGTGTGGTTTTTTGGAATGGCATTGGGTCATAAAGCTACTCCCTCACTGAGGGCTTGGGTTTTTTTCTACTGCTAACATGGCAGTAGTCATATGGAAAAGTGGGGTGAATATAACAGATCAGATGTCTGTAGTCTGTGAGGTCATGTGTGTTTGGTAGAAAAACCTGTGTTCCATCCATTTTCCCCATCTCTGAAATGAGTACTCCTTTCTTTAATTTTAACCTTTCTACGTATTTTTTCTTCCAATATGAAATGGGTTCATTGAGTTTCCCAGATGAGGAATAACCACTTTGTAACAAAAGCAAAACTAGAACACAGAGCCTACCATTCTTTGGGTTATCCCATTCCCTACTCAGCCTCCCACAGCTGCACATGGTCAGGGTCTATAATGTTGTTCTACCCTGACTTCCCTCTGTACCAAATTTAACCCTTTGCCTTTGCGTCTTCATCCTACTTAAGGGTTTCTTCCTAGGCTAAGTCAACCATGGAATTCATATTTGAAAATATAAAACATGGCAAAAGATAATATTTTAGACAAGTTTTACATTCACAGCCAAATTGAGAGACAGGTATACAGATTTCCCATCTACACCCTATCCCCACATATACAAAGTCTTTTCCCTATTAATATCCCCTTCCAGAGTGGAACATTGTTTATAATTGATGAACCTACATCCAAGTGTCATAATCACCCAAATCCATGGTTTAATTTAGCTTTTTTCTTGACCTTGTACATTCTTTGGGTTTGGACAAATATATAATAATATGTATTGACCACTAAAGTATCATACAAGGTTTTCTACATCCCTGATAGTTCTCTGTGTCCAACCTATTCATTTCTTTTTTCTTTGCCTTTCCTGCACCAGCCCTTGCCAATTTCTATCATTCACTGTCTGCACAGTTTTGCTTGTTCCAGAGTAGCATATGGTTGGGATCATACAGTTTACGGCCTTTTCAGATCAGTTTGTTTTACTTAATAGCATGTATGTAAGTTCTTTTTCATAGCTGGATAGCTCACTTCTTTTTAGAACTGATATTCCATTGTCTAGATATACTACAGTTTATTTATCTGTTTACCTGCTGAAGGCCATCTTGGTTGCTTCCAAGTTTTGACAATTATCTAAAAAACCTGCCATACACACTTCTTTTCAGAATTTGTGTGATCAAAAATTTTCATCTATTGGGGGGAAATAAAAGGGAACTCAATTACTGGATCATATAGTAAGAGTTCATTTACTTTAAAAAAAAAAACTGCCAAACTGTCCTCAAATGTGGCTGTATTATTCAGCATTCCTATAAGCAATGAATGAGAGTTCCCATTGTTCAACCTTGTCATCAGCATTTGTTGTGGTGGTATTCAGGATTTTAGCCATCCAATATATAGTGTGTAAAACTGTTTTAATTTCTCTGTCTTAAGAGATGATGTGAAATATATTTCCATTTCCTATTTGCCATCTTTTTCTTCTTTGAGGAGGTGTCTTTGATACTTTCTTTGCATTGGTTTGAGTTTTTCCTGTTGAGTTTCAATGATTCTTTACAAAGCTTGAAAAAATATTTCTGTATCAAATATGTCCTTTGCAAATGTTTCTTCTCCACTGGGCTTGTTTTCTCATTGTCTTGAGTGTGCTTGATTTTTAGACTGAGCATGGCAATTGATATTACACTGCTTTAGTTCTTGGTAACTACCATGACCCTAGATGTGTTAATGATTACAGTTGTATTGGTAGATTCTACATGAATAAAATGTGGTTCAAGTCCAGTTGAACCCCTTATCAACCACACATCACATCAGGACTGAGAAGGATAATTTGAGTAGGTATCTTTAGAATATTTTATTTTATTCATTTGTTTCCTGAACTTAGGCATGTTTCCAATTAATATTTTGCCAATCAGAATGGACACAATGTTCCCTTCTGTTTGTCAACCTGTGTGTTTTTGGATTTCAAGAGAAACTTGTTGTAGAACTCTGCCATCAACATTGACAAGCTATAACACTGTTCACTTGGCAAGATATGACAAGGTTACTTCTTGGGGTTGTGCTTAGTGGCAAGACACCCATTTACTTAGAAATGAGATAGAAAAGGAAGCTTGCTTAATTTTTATTAAACACTATTTGGAGATTGCAATGTTTGTGTAAGCTATTTCTCAGGAATAATTTGCTCTAACCCTAACCCTAGTCTTAAGGGCGATGTGCTCATGCATAACAGCTGCAGAATATAGGCCGTTGTCTTTTATTTCAATGACGCTTAGCATTCCCTCCATCTGACACGTCCAACACTACTTCTCTTCCTCTTTGCTCTTGACAGAAATGAATGGTGAGCAAAAAGGAAAAGCCAAAATAGCAAAATAAAAATATTTTTGAAGTGGAACAATTTCAAAACTGGGCATATGGATGAGAAGTAAAAATTGAATGCCATTCAAAGATTTTCTAACCTAAAACTTTAAGATAACTTGAAGCTCTTTTTGTGAGTGGAGGGAAATGTGTTTTCTAGATTTTGATAGAGGAGAGGGGTTGGCAGGGAGAAGTAACCTCTTGCCTTCCAAGATCTTGATGGATTAATCATGGCCCAAGCAGAATGCTGATGTTACAGGCATCATGAGAAGGGACGCAATTATAGTGCAGAAATGGGGTAGACAGTGTTTCTTGCTTGTGGTGGAGCCACCACTGAGCTGCTCAAAATGTTGTTAAGCTGAAATGGAGGGGTTGATCTTCACAAGGGATCATCACATGAAGCTCCAGAAATTAAGGGAAAATATGAGAAGTGGAACTGAGGCAAGTTTTTCTTCTCTTTATGATCTCTAAATGTGGAGGCTATTTGTGGGAGAATTAAAAGAGCTGGAAACAAAATCCTGAAAGGCCACTGAGGAGTCCCTGTGCACCACTGTGACAGAACTCATGTTCCTAAGTAATACAGCCTGAGAACATACGTGTCAGCAAATGCAAGTTCTATTTGTGCTTTGTTTGGCCCTTATGCTTTTATTTATTGTTTTATGAATCGAATTGAGTGCCAATTAAAAAAAAAAAAATCAGGGGATTTCCACTTGGCTCTCCTTTAGAAATTCAATCACCAGTAGTGTCAGTTTGGAGTGGTTACAGAGGGGAGGACCTAATGAAAGTTGTCCCTTCAAGATTATTTATACTTTGTCATTATTAACCTGCTCAGTTGTCTTCCATCCAGCCAACTTGTAGGGTGACATTATTCACCCGACCTTTTTAAGTATTTAGGATTTTTATACCTCTTTTGATGACCAGTATCACAGCTGTAGAATCAGTTATTCTCTGCCGTTGAGATACTCTATCTTCTATATAGTTATTTTATAATATATTAATAATTGTCCTCTGAAATATGGTCAGTTTAGTTTGTAAAACTTCTGGGTTGCAAGACAGCCTAAGAGGGTACTTCAAAAGTTCTTAAAAATTGAATTAAAATATTTTTCTTTTGTTGTAAAAATATGTTGAAATTCATATTTTATAGTATGCATTTTCTAAGAACCTTCTGAAGATTTCTCATGTGCATAGATTTAAATATTCTTTGCACTAAAATAAATTTTTAATTTCATTTTCATGAGCTTTATTTAAAATACTCCCATACTTAATTTGCTTTGTACACAATGTATTGTACACCTCTGTAGGTGCTCCCCTGTGAAAGCATTTGCTTTCTTCCTGGTTGCTTTTTACTTCAAGTTCATTAGCTTTATCAACAACCACATCAGCAATGTATTTACCATTGGCCTTCACAGGATATTCACAAAGCTCAGGGAATCTAGCATCATGTGGAGCTGGGAGTTCTCACCAATCACAGCGAACACATAAGCTAAATGTATGTGAGTGGTAGGACTTACTGAAATTTAATTTGGTGCCCGTGTTGTATTGTAGTGGGCAGAGCCACCACCTGTGATTCTGGGGATGGTAGTTCCACTATGGATCCAGTTCCCTGGTAATGGTCTGCAAAATGCAGCGTAAGATGACAAAAATGCTTGGAACCCTGTGACACATGTTGGAGAGCCAGGTCAGGCTCTTGTCTCCTGGCTTCAACCTGGCCTTTGTGGCCATCTGTGGCATGAACCAACCCATGAAAGATTCTCTCTCTCCCTCCCTCTCCCTCTCACTCTTTCAAATAAATGAGTAACTCTTTAAAATGAATAAATAAATAAAAATATAAATTGACCAACCGACTTCTTGTAGTTCTATACCTTGATTCATGTTAGCCTATAGGTATATTTACAGAGTTAATTTGCATGGCCAACACACAGGTGCATATCCATGCATATCTATTTTAAGTAATTAAGGATGTTAATTTTGTAGATATGATAATGCAATTTTAAGTTTAGCAAAACCATGACATGGAAGCCTAGTAGTGTTGGGAGTCTGTGAGTGTGACTGCCTCCCTCCAAAAAAAACTTCTCAATTATAAAAAATCCATGATTTATTTTTCTTTTGTTATTTTAAAATTATATAATTTACATGATTTTCCATATTATACTTCACTTCATGTTCTCCACAAGGTCAAGGAATATGATATTTTCTAAAAATAGATAGGATGTTTTTAATGAATATGTATTTTACTTCCTTATTATTTTTAACATCAGAGCATCATATAATTCAAAACAGGTAGAAGGGATTGTCTCCAGTGAGGCAAACTGAACCACCTCAGAGGCCTGTTATTATGTTGTCCATTCACCTCCTACTCCTGTACCAGGAACCTCTTAGGAACCTCATTGGATGTCCAGTGTTCTTCAAAAATGTGGTTGAAACCACAGTTCTGGGACACAGACCAATACTCTGTGCATGTGGCTGTCATTTATGTGTGTCTTGGATTTCTTTTGTAATTTGATTTGATGTCAATACATTTCTTTAATAATATAGTAACTGCACTTTTTTTCTGATGGCAAAACAAGAAACATTATGTGATTAAATTAATCATGACACTGGGAGATAATATCTTAACATTTGAATCCCACAAAGATGATAAATGATCCGCATGTGTACATTTTCCATCTTAAATACTAGATGTGCTGAATATCAGCTTTCCACATTTGATCTGAAGGGTAGTATGTCTCACTTACCAGTCCTACTATTGCTTTTATACTGCCATAAAGACTTAATGATGTCCCATCAAGACATATTAACATGTCCCTTGAGCTGTGCTGATATGAAACCCACCTTAATCTTTTAGCTTTTTATACTGTCTTCTCAATAACGGGTCTTATATTTTAGAGCAAGTGGAGCACCTGTTTTATGTGTGCACATGGGCAGTGTACCTTGACTATAAGTTAGAATGTAAAATGATGAGGGGGAAAAAAATCTACAAGAAAAAGCCTCCAAGAAAGCACTTGGAGCACATCCAAACTAAAAATAACCAAATCCCCTGTGCCCCTCTGAGTCACCACTTGGTGTGTGTGTGTGTTCCTCCAATACCTCAGGGCTACTTTCTCCCAACAGAGGTAGAGGTACCTGAGTCAGAGTGGTGCTCAGGGAAGAAGCCATGGGAATCATCGGAGCACATTATGTATGAACAAGAACATCGATATTGGATGAAAAACATTCCAGCACACAGTCTTGTTTCCCTTTTTAAAATTGGGCATATTAATATTTTATTTTCACCACGCTGTAGGGAAGGTATATATTATGGATGAGATCATGTTTTGTAGAGTTTCACTATTTCTGGCTTTTCCAAGTCTATCATCTTGGCAGCCTCGGTGCCAAGAACATTTGAAAGAGAACCTTTCTCGATTCTAGAGCCCAGGATTGTTGGAGAGTAGACTGGATGTCGTTGATTTCTGTCACAGGGAGCTCTGTCACCCTTTGGTTCTCTTCCCTCCACTGTTTCTTGAACTGGGATCTGGTAGCTTGTGAAAAGAAAGAATGGGTGCTTTGTAGAGGTATCTCTAAAGCTATGTTTGGTAAGAGGAAGCTGAGGAAAAGAATCAGTCATAGATCTGAGCTTAACTTTGTAAACTTCTAGTCTGAATGCCTGGGAGAGCAGTGTTAGGTGCAGGCTATAGGGCACTGAGTAATTATTTCTGTCATGCTCTCATCTGCATAGCAACTCTGTTTCTCCCAGCCCATCTATGCCCAGTGACTTTCACTCTGTAGCCACCCAAGTCTGAGGATGTTATAGGAATCAGTGCAATGCAGACTGAATGCTTTGGAGTCCAGATGCCACCGTGATCAGCTGGTACCTAGGAGCACTATAAGAGCATGCAAATTTTCCCCTCTGGAAGATAAGTAAATGAACATTTCTCCTGTGCTCCTTTGGTGCATTTTGCCCTGAAAATCTAAGTCCATTTGTTATCCAAATCTATAGAACACAGCTGTAGTCAATCATTGCATCCAGACTTGTGTTTTCCCTGTATTCAGGGAAAGTGATAGGCTGAATCTTAAGTGAATCTGAAATTGCTCACTGTAAACAAATCCAGTGCCCATAGAAGAGTTGGATAGAGAATACTTACACATATGTTTAGTATTTGCCATATTCATTATATTTTCCCTACTTGGACAGACCTCCATCTCAGATATATGCTAGCAAATTACTAAAACTCACACATGTGAGGCAGGCATTTCCTGCAGAGGTTAAAACACTGTCTGGGCTACCATATCCCATATTAGAATGTCTGGTTCAAGTCCTAGTGACTCCACTTCAAACATTGCTGCCTGTTAGTGTGCATTTGGAGAGGCAACAGGTGATGGCTGAAGTACTTGTGTCCATGTCACCCACATGGGAGATACAAATGGAGTTCTGGCTTCTTGGCTTTCCCTAGCCCAACCCTGGCTATTGGGGGCATTTGGAGTTTGAATTAGTGAATGGAAGATACCTCTCTTTCTCATTCTCTGCCTTTTAAATAATAAGCCATCACAAACAGATTAGTGGCCATCCACCCAAATCAGGTGGACCAGCTAGCCTCAGATACTCCTGCCATACATGTTCCTACTGCACAATGATGCATGGTTGTCCTATTCATGACTCTTGTCCTTGTAGATGATTGAATTTACAAGGAACTCAAGATCAGCACTTGTGTAAGTAAATAAATTAATTACTTAATATGATTGCCTAGTCATAAATCTTACACCCTCTCTATTTTGAGATCAATCAATATTTTCCTTGAATAGTACCCTCATTTTTAAAACTTTAGAATGCTACTGTAAGAACAGAGGCCCCTTAGGGTATTAAGAACATTTGTCAGTATGATAGCCTTCATCCTGTCTGAGAAAGTCTTCACCCCTTCCTTTAATCTACCTATCTTCTCCTCAGCTCTGCTAGTGCAACTGTGCTAACTGCCAGTAAGAGACCTGATCCATGAAGAGGTCTTTCTTGAGACCTTACTGAAATTCTGTTCCTGAAGAAAGGCGGTAAGGGGCCACCTGGATTTTCAAGAACTGGCTGACCCTTCTTTTCTCAAACTGAAATGAGTGTCGTTAGGTGTGAGTTCCTAGGACACTTAATAGATGGTGAAGCTTAAGTTACATGGGTGTGTATTTTTATTTACAAATAAGTACTACAAAAGGAATGGATCTTGGTTATAATAATAGCATCACTTATGATCTTTTGTTAGATTTGTCCAAGTATTTTTTTAGATTGTATTTTCCAAAACATACAGTGATCTCAATATGTAGGATTGGGGCATTGACCTTGAGTCCATCAAATGGTATTCATTGTAATTGGCATTACATATGTCCACACAGAAGGAGAGGAAATATATTAGCCATTGTTGAGTGGCATATGGATGGGGACAGAGCCTGGCTTGCAGGCAGGAAAATACATAAAAGTTCAGTAACCATGCTTAGTCATTTGATATCACCTCACAGGTAGGATACTGTGAATAAGTTTAACAGCAGTGAAAACAACTGGTCAAGTCATCAGCTATAGCAGAAGGAAAAGCAGAGCAGCTGTGGATTATTCACCCTATAGGAATTGCCAGCAAAAGGTTCCCATGCCTGAGTGCTACAGTCGTCATCAGCAGTTTGATAAAGACAAATGTGCCTATTCCAAGAATAATTATTAATATATAAACAAAATCTACAGAATTCAGACTTCATTTCTGGGTAGATGGAATAAGTGGGCTTGTCTTTCCTGTCACTACATTTAAATAAAACTCCAAGAAATTATATATAAAACTATGAGGATATCCTAAAAGTATAGAAGAGGGAAGTGTAAACTAAAAAACTGATATGGGGGTGAGTACCTGGGTTTTCATTTTGTCTTATAGTTCCCATGCTTGTGGATGAAGAAGCCAGCACACTGTGCCAACAGAAATAAACAACAAAACCAGATGCTTAAAAATGTCTTCTCTCTGTAGCCAAAGGATAAGGAAAGGAACAGACTATTAGCAAACTTTTTGACAATAACTGCTCTGATCCAGCCAAATACAACAAGAAAACTACAGCTCAGCCCATACCATGGCCAGCAAAGGCTGAGAGGTGTAAAAGAAAGCCTGAACTTCCACTTGCATCAGGCTGTAAAGAGCCTAACCTGATATTGTGGTGTCAGAGAAGGCTGAATAAGGAGATTTGAGTGCTACCTGCACCTTACAGTAGGTTGTGTTATGAGATGCTAGTGGAGAGCCAAGATTTTGACCACCACCCAGCAGTGACAAAGCCAGTTCACTGTGATGACACTGGAAGCAATAGCAGAACTAATAAAGAGGTACTTTTAGCCCACCCACACAGAGTGTTATCAATTAAAATGCCCAAACCTGCCCTGAGGTAACATGGAGCCTATTCTCGTTATCAGTGGAGGCCCAATAAGAAACCTGGGTTTTACTCCACCTGGAAGTAACAAGTGCCCTTCCTCCCCAGTGTGCTGGAGCAATTTCAGAAGAAGCTACTAAAGAAGGTGTACATAAGATGCAGAGTTTCCAAGATATATATATATATGTTCTAGCCACTCTTCATATCAAGAACCAGGAAAATCTCAACCGGAATAAAAACAATAGATACTGACACTGAGATGACAGAGTAATTTATATAAAGCCTTGAGCAGCTAATAAAGTTACATACAAAAAATAGAAATTTAAAATCCTTTAGACTAAATGAATTTCTTAAAAAATTCAAATAACACATAGAGAAACCATAGAAACAATAAAAAAGACCTAAAAGGAAAATTATATACTTAATCTGTACCATATCAACTAAATTAAATGTAGGTAGAATGACAAATTTAGCCACTAAAAATAAAATTGGTAGAGTAATTCTTAAAACATCAAGTGTCTTTATTCTGTCTAAATGAAATTTACTTTTAAAAAATTATTTAAGGTACACAGACTTTGTGCAATTCATATATATATATATATTCATATATACAAATTTAAGAACATGGAGAATCTTCCCATCCTATTGTCCCTCCCAACCTTTTCCTCATCTCTCTTCTATTCCCACTCTTAATTTTTATGAAGATCTATTTTCATTTTGCTTTCTACTCATAAGATAAATCTTACAGTGAGTAAAGGGTTCAACAAATACTATGAGGGGGAAAAAACACTGTTCCTGAACAGTAGAGACAAAGGCTGTAAACAGTCATTAGATCTCAAAATGGCAATTTCACTCCTATACATTATATTTCAGATACTCTATTATTTAGTCCAGAACAGGGAAAACATATGATATTTGTCTTGTTGCAACTGGCTAATTTCAATAAGTATAATGATTTCCATTGCATCCATTTTGTCGCAAAAGACAGGATTTCATTTGTTTATACTGCTGAGTAGTATCCCATAGTGTGTATATGCCACAATTTCTTTATCCGATAATCAGTTGACGGACATCTGAATTGATTCCATATCTTAGCTTTTGTGAATTGAGCTGCAGGGAACATGGGGGGACAGATAACTCTTTGATCTGCTGATTTCATTTCCCTTGGGTAAATTCCCAGTAGTGGGATGGCTGGATCATATGGTAGATGCATTTTCAGCTTTTTGAGGTGTCTCTATAATGTCTTTCACAATGGCTGCACCACTTTACATTCCCACGAACAGTGGATTAGGGTACCTTTTCCCCACATCCTTACCAGCATTTATAATTTGTTGGTTTCTGTGTGAGAGCCATTCTAACTGGGGTGAGGTGAAACCTTATTGTGATTTTGTTTTGCATTTCCCTGATGGCTGGTAATCCTGAGCATTTTTTCATGTGTCTGTTGGCTAATTGAATTTCCTCCTTTGAAAAATGCCTGTTGAAGTTCATTGCCCATTTCTTAACTGAGTTGTTTATTTTGTTGTTGAGTTCCTTGAGCCCCGTATACATTCTCGATATTAACCCTTTACTGGTTGCATACTTTGCAAATATTTTCTTCCATTCTGTTGGTTGCCTCTTCCCTTTACTGAGTGTTTCTTTGGCAGTGCAGAAGCTTCTCAGGTTGTTATAATCCCATTTGTCCATTTTGGCTTTGATTGCCTGTGCTTCTGGGGTCTTTTCCAAGAACAGTTTGCCTTTGCCAATGTCTTCCTCTCCAATGTTCTTTAGTAATTTGATGGTATCTGGTTATAGATTTAGGTCTTTGATCCATTTTGAATGGATTGTTGTGTAAGGTTTAAGGTAGGGGTCTTGTTTCATACTTATGCAGGCAGAGATCCAGTTTTCCCAGCAACATTTGTTGAAGAGACTTTCCTTGTGCTAGGAATTGATTTTAGCTCCTGTGTTAAAGATAAGTTAGTTGTAGATGCATAGGTTGATTTCAGGAGTTCCTTTTCTGTACCATTAGTCTGCACATTTATTCTTGTCAGTGTCAGGCTGTTTTGATTATAACTGCTTTGTAGTATGTCTTGAAATCTGGTATTGTGATGCATCTGGTATTGTTTTTATTGTATATTGCCTTAACTGTTTGGGGTCTCTTGTGTTTCCACATGGTTTTAGCATTTTTTTAGATCTGAGAAGAATGCCATTGGTATTTTGATTGGGATTGCAAGGAATGTGTAAGTCGTCTTAGTAGTGTAGACATTTTGAGAATATTAATTTTCCAATCCATAAAAATGCAAGATTATTGTGTTTTTTATGTCTTGTCCTATTTCTTTCTTTAATGTTTTGTAATTTTCATCATAGGGATCTTTGACATTCTTAGTTAAATTTATTCCAAGGTATTTAAATTTGTTGTAGCTATTGTGAATGGGATTGATCTTAGAAGTTCGTTCTCAGCCATAGCATTATCTGTGTATACAAAGGCTATTGATTTTTGTTTGTTAATTTTATATCCTGGTACTTTCATCACAGACTTTTATGAGTTCCAATAGTCACTTAGTGGAATCTTTTGGTTCCTTTATATATATTTTTATATATATATATATATATATATATATATAATCATGTCATCTGCAAATAGGGATAGTTTGACTTCCTCTTTTCCAGTTTGCATTCTTTGATTTCTTTTTGTCGCCTAATAGCTCTGGCTAAAACTTCCAGGACTGTAGGCTGGCGCTGCAGATCACTAGGCTAATCCTCTGCCTGTGGTGCCAGCACTCCGGGTTCTAGTCCCAGTTGAGGTGCCAGATTCTGTCCCGGTTGCTCCTCTTTCAGTCCAGCTCTCTGCTGTGGCCTGGGAAGGCGGTGGAAGATGGCCCAAGTGCTTGGGCCCTGCACCCGCATGGGAGACCAGGAGGAAGCACCTGGCTCCAGGCTTTGCATCGGTGCAGCACGCTGACCGTAGTGGCCATTTGGGAGGTGGACAAACAGAAGGAAGACCTTTCTCTCTGTCTCTCACTGTCTAACTCTGCCTGTCAAAAAAAGAAACAACTTCCAGGACTATATTGAATAGTAATGGTGAGAGCAGGCATCCATGTCTGGTTCTAGATCTTAGTGGGAATGTTTCCAACTTTTTCCCATTCAATAAGAGGCTAGCTATAGATGTTTCATAGATTTTGGCTTGATTGTATTGAGGAATGTTTCTTCTATATCCAATTTTCTTAAGGTTTTCAACATGAAAGGATGTTGTATTTTTTCAAATACTTCCTCTACATTTGTTGAGATAATCATGGATTTTTTCTTCAGTTTGTTAGTGTGATAGATCACATTTATTGATTTGCAAATGTTGAACCATCCCTGCATACCAGAGATCAATCACGCTTGGTCCAGGTCAGTGATCTTTCTGATGTGTTGTTAGATTCAATTAGCTAATACTTTGTTGAGGATTTTTGCATCTGTGTTCATCAAAGATATTGGTGTATAGTTCTGTTACTCTGTTGTATGCTGCCTTCATAGAAGGAGTTTCGGAGGATTCCCTCCTTTTCAATTGTTTTGAAAGCTTGAGAAGAATTGGAGTTATTTCTTCTTTAAAGATCTGGTAGAATTCAGCTGTGAAGCTTTCTAGGCCTGGGTTTTTCTTTGTTGGGAGGGTCTTTGTTACTTATTGAATCTACATTTTGGCTATAGGTCTGTTTAGGTTTTAAATGTCTTCATGACTCAATTTAGGAAGGTTGTGTGTGTCTAGGAATCTGTCCATTTCTTCTAGGTTTCTCATACATACATACTAAGGTTTCACATACATACTGCTAAGAGCATACAGCTCTTAGTAGTAATTTCTGATGATTGTTTTTATTTCTGTGGTATCTGTTGCTAAATTTCCTTTTTCTTCTCTGATTCTATTGATTTGGGTCTTCTCCCTCTTTTTTGGTTAGTGGGCCAGTGGTTTATCAGTTTTGTTTATTTTTTCAAAACTCCCAGATCTTTATTTCACTAATCTTTTGTAATTTTTTTGTTTTAACTTTATTTCTTAAAAAGAAATATACTTTATCCAAGCAAGTTCCAAGTAAAAGTATAGAAAAAGATGTAAGATGTCAACATTAATTAAGATAAATCAGATATGTCTGTACTAAAATTACATAAATTAGATTTCAGAGCAAAGAAAATTTCCAGAAACAGAGAGGAACATTATATAAAGATAAAAAGGTTACACCACCAAGATGACACAGCAGTTCTGTGTGTGTACATCAAACAGCAAAGGTAAACTACACGTGAAATAAAAACTTACAGAAGTGAAAGGAGATGTCTATCTCACTCCAATACATTGCATTTCAGGTATTCTATTAGTTACATCAGATCAGGGAAAACATGATATCTGTCTTTTGGGACTGGCTTATTTCACTTGAGAATAAGGTGATCATTTATTTATAGCCTTAGTCTGTTCCATTGAGGAACAAGGTTCTGTTTTGTTTTGCTCTTTTCTTCATACTATTTGTACTTTACTTAGAGTAGGGTTAACTATATGATCATTAAATATACTGAAAATAAATCATTGTAAAAATCAAGAATGGGAATCCAAGAAGGAGGAGGAAGAGTAAAAATGTGGGGGTGGGGGGTGTCTCACTAGGTTCCTAAATCTATGTATATGAAATACATGAAACTTGAATGACTTAAATGTAAGTTTTTAAAAAGAACACTTCATATGGAATTAAAAGTGAAAGGAAAAACGGACAGATCCACAATTAGAGAGACTCAAATATCCCTCTCAACAGTTGATATAACATGTGCAGAGAACCAAGCAATATATTTGAAGAACTCAAAATGCCACTAACCAGCAGAATCTAAACGACATTTGTAGAATTTTTCACCTAGTAACACCAAAATACATGCTTTTCTCAAGTGTTCAATAAAACAGAAAGGAGAATCCAGTGTTAGATGAATATAACTATGCTCAGCTGATTTTTTACAGAGGTGCAAAAGCAACTGAAGGATAAACTTTTCAACAAATATTACATGGAGAAATTGGACAAGCAGAACAAAGTGTGTGGGGGGTTGAGCTCTAACTTAACTTGATACTTATACAAAAATTAACCCAAAATTGATAATAAACACTTTTGTAAAGGACAAAGCTATAAAACTTTAATAAAATATAAAACATCTTCAGAATCTAGGACTAGGCAAATAATGTTTACTGTTGACACCAAAAGCACATCCATGAAAGGACAACCTGATAAATTTGGCATCATTGAAATTAAGATTATTGTCTCTGCAAATAACCCTAACAAGAAGGTAAGTAGAAATTCCAATGATATGAGCCAGTATTTCACTGAAAAAGAATATACAGATATACAATAGCACATTAGATATTGTTCAATCTCATTATCCATTGGGGAAATACAAATTAAAACCATACTTCAGTATCATTACAGACCTATGAGAATGGCTACATTTTTTTAATTTTAAGAAATGTGATAATACCAAATAATGAAAATCCACACATTATTGGTAGGAAGGCAAAAGTCCTTAAAGTGTGGCAAACAGTTTGATAAAAATTAAAAAAAAAAAAAACATAAAACTACTGTATCACCCTGTAATAATTATACATAGTCACTTATCCCACAGAAATAAAACTTATGTTCACACAAAATCTTGGACACAGTTATTCATAGTAGCAACTTTAGTAGTAATAGGTAAAAGAAAAAAATAGCTAAATGCTGGCAGATTTCCTTGAATTGATGAATGAGTGATTTTATTGACTAAGGTACATCCACCATGGAATACTGCTCAGCATGCAACAACGTGGACAAATCTGCAGACTTGGATAAATCTCGCTGAGTGAAAAGAGAAATCTTGAAAGATTACATACTATATTATACCAATTTTATTACATTCTTGAAGTGAAAATTTTGGTAATGAGGAATAAAGTATCAGATTTTTGGTTGCCAGAGGATGATGATGGTGTGTGGTCCACGGGAGAGAAATGAATGCAATTATAGAGGGAAGCACAACAGGACTGAACCTCCTATTGATGTAACTGTTCTGTTCATGACCGTGTCAATGCCAGGCTCCTTGTTAGATTGTACTATAGTCTAGAATGATCTTAGTAATGGGGTGAAAAGGAGTGAAGAATACATGGTCTATTTATTCTTACAAGTATTTATCAACGGTATGTCAAAGTATTTTACACTTTGTGTTTCTGTGTGGGTGAGAACTATTGAGATCTTGACTTAATATATACTAAATTGATCTGTATATAAAGATAATTGAAAATGAAACTTGATGTGTATGGAATGGGAGAAGGAGATGGGAGGGTTGTGGGTGGGAGGGAAGTTATGGGGGGGAAAAGCCATTGTAATCCATAAGCTGTACTTTGGAAATCTATATTTATTAAATAAAAGTTAAAAAAAAACGAATCAAGGAGGGAAAAAAAAAACAAAAAAAAGTTAAATACACATAATAAAGTAAACCAATTTTTTCAAAGTATACTTATCAAAATATATAGATTTTTTCCTTATTTCAAAATATATTGATTTTTTTCTTTATTAATACACTAAGTAACATGATGTAGAACTGGCCTAATTTATACTGTAAGTTCAAAAGATGGAAGAGTATCAGTTACATTTTGAAAAACCTGTCTAAAGTAATGTGAAATGAAAATATTTGTGGTTTTGAAAACAATGACAACATCACAGGTAATTTTGGTATTACCATAGTTTGTTGGCTCTTTTCCTAATTGCAGTAAATGCAAAATGCAGTTTGAGCTTACTGAAAACGCTCATGTAGTTTTTTCCCTTTGAGGTTCACAGATCTCCTGTTAAAAACTCCATATGCAAAATGAGTATTCAGTAAGTTGTGAAATTCTCTGAAGAGCTGTTGCTCCAAGTGTCATCTTGAGAGATCTAATTTGGTTGTTCTTGTAGCTCAAAACTTTGCGTTGATGTGGAATGCACTTCGTTTTTGTGGTGTTTGTTTCAGTAATTGCCGTAGCCTTAGTGATCCTTGCTCTGCAGAAGGCCACTCCTTCAGTCTCTGTAATTACACTGCAAGTGATGCACGTTTCCTGGAGGATGGTGGGTGCCCCACTGTGATAGTACCATCTTCAGCCAACAACAGAGGCCTCTTTTAGATGTGCTTTCACTGATTAGTTAATAGTATTAATATATTTTTTTTTGACAGGCAGAGTGGACAGTGAGAGAGAGAGAGACAGAGAGAAAGGTCTTCCTTTGCTGTTGGTTCACCCTCCAATGGCCGCCGCAGCCCACGCGCTGCAGCCAGCGCACCGCGCTGATCTGATGGCAGGAGTCAGGTACTTCTCCTGGTCTCCCATGGGGTGCAGGGCACAAGCACCTGGGCCATCCTCCACTGCACTCCCGGCCACAGCAGAGAGCTGGCCTGAAAGAGGGGCAACCGGCACAGAATCCGGCACCCTGACCGGGACTAGAACCCTGTGTGCTGGCGCCGCAAGGTGGAGGATTAGCCTGGTGAGCCGCAGCGCTGGCCAGTTATTAGTATTAATATATTTTTAAAGTAAAAGAAGAAAATATACTATGGCCAAGGAGAGTATTGTTATTTATTAGTATTTGCTGTAGCTATTGCTGTTGTTATTATTAATGGGGGAGATTTAAGCACATTTAAAAGGTGCCTGGATTATCCAGCTAAATTAAGGAAGTTGAATATTTAATCATAATATATGGGAAAGACCTCTGGACTCAGGAGACTGCCTTCAAATCCCACCTCATATTCCATAATGTATGGTGAGACTTTCGACAGATTTATCAGATTCCTTGGGCCTCAGTTTTCTTGTGGATAAAATAAAGAGATTGAGAATTCTCTGGGTTCACTGCTTCTAACTTTCTCAAATTCTGCAGTTTAAATTTTAGTGCTAGAAACACTGCAGTAACATTGTTACTGCTCCACATCTCTGGCTACCCTTTTCCTCCTTTTGAACACATCAATATCATGTCAAAGCTTCCCGTTTCCCTTCAGTATTTGGAGCTGGCCATCTTCCCTTTTAAAATGTTAAGGCTATGGAGGGTATCCTTTCAAAAGGATGTAACTCTGCCTGTCACAGATTACACTGGTCTGAAAAATGGTAGTGTTTAGATTTCTTTCCAACACCATTGCCATTGTAGCTGACTTTTCCCTCCTACTTATTTTGTCTATAGTCCCTGGCATCATAACTGCATTACCTGGTGATCAGCAGGTGTTTGCTCTTTGGCTATGATACCCATCACTTCTGAGAGTGTGCATGTGTGTATGTGATCCTTGTAAGTTTTTTTTTTTTTTTTGTCTTTTTTTTTTTTTTTTTATTTTTTTATTTTTGACAGGCAGAGTGGACAGTGAGAGAGAGAGACAGAGAGAAAGGTCTTCCTTTGCCGTTGGTTCACCCTCCAATGGCCGCCGCGGCCGGCGCGCTGCGGCCGGCGCACCGCGCTGATCCGATGGCAGGAGCCAGGAGCCAGGTGCTTTTCCTGGTCTCCCATGGGGTGCAGGGCCCAAGCACCTGGGCCATCCTCCACTGCACTCCCTGGCCACAGCAGAGGGCTGGCCTGGAAGAGGGGCAACCGGGACAGAATCCGGCGCCCCGACCGGGACTAGAACCCGGTGTGCCGGCGCCGCTAGGCGGAGGATTAGCCTAGTGAGCTGCGGCGCCGGCCAAATCCTTGTAAGTTTTATTGGTCCCTGTGGTTGGATGCAGCAATGTTTGTGTGTAGAGATTCTTTAGCAAGGTTTAAAAACAGTGTTGTTTTTATATATATATAAATATATATATATATATATATAGTGCCAGGTGTATCTCTTTAACAAACTATTTCAAAAGCATTTTCTAATTACGTAAGTATTTGAACAGAAATTGTCAAATTCTAAAAGCAGTAACAGATGGAAAAAAAAAATCAAAGAACTTCAGAACCCAGAGGCGTCAGTACTGCCACACACATTTGCAGCTGGATTAGCTATTTGGTTTCGTTTTCCAGCCTGTGTTTTTCACACCATTGGAGAGACTTTTGGTTTTGAGCAGTGGGAGACCCTCTCTCAGTCACAGCCTCGCCTGACCCACGCTTCCTTGTTTGTTCTCCTCCTATCTTATTAATGCAGCTGTGAGTACATTTCCAGAACTCTTCACCTGCCACAGTGATGAGGGATCAGGTGCCAGGTAGGGTAATCAATCTGGAGGGCTTTTAGCAGAGCATCCTGCCACTGTTTGACAGCATGTCTCCGTCAAGGAGACTGTCTTCCTTAGATCGATAAATCAATCAGTTCTTTTTACATCTTATGAAGCACTCCTCACGCCCCATGTCACTCATGCTGCACCACAGACAAACGGAGAATCAGAGCTGAGGTCGGTCCAAACCATCCCCATTCACATTCTATCCCATAATCGCATATCCTTCCCCAAAATCAATTCTCGCCACAGTGGTAATGGATCAAAGTCCAGTTCTTCATTCCTCTGAACTGAAGAGTAAATCTGTCTAAAGTGCTGGATGTTTCAATATGTTTAAATAAATCACCTCTGTAATTCAAAGAAGACTAATTGCGAGGTTTATGATTAGAACTGCTCACGGGAGATAGTAAAGGTTTTATTAAAAAATAGTAGATTAACCCATATTACTCAAGGGAATCCTAGAGCTGTCATAGGCTAGCAAGCTTGTGAAGGGGCTCAGAGGCCACCTAATAGATTACAGCAGGTGCTCGCTCCTGCACAGGGAGATGTCTCCGGCTGTCTTTTTGGCAGGGGTGACTGAGATATGGCAGTCACCCAGAGAAAACCACTGCATGTATTTCCTCATGTTCCTTTTGGGCCGAGGATATCATTTATTCAGTGGATTCTACTGCATAGAGGGGAAAGTGTCTTCGAGCAAGTGGAAAACAATCATTTAATCGTCTTCACGGTATTCTTGTTACAACTGTGGAATCTGAAATCCATCTATGTTGTGCGGTGTGACTTAGGCAAGGTCACACAGCTGGTGAATAGTAGAGCTGAGAAAGACCCCTTCCCGCAAATGTCTACTTCTGCCAAGTTCTCTTGGGGAGTGATGTGAGCTGTCCTCTTGGGCAGATATGTTTTCCTTTCCAGAGCAGGGATGTTTTCCCTTCCAGGATCACCAAAGGCCATGTTGCTTGCCTCTTCCTGGTGGAGGGTAGGACCTGTGGGGAACAAGGATTTGGATGACTTTTTTTTTTTTTTTTTTGATCATTCGCTTTCAGTTTCTTCCATGTCTTCATTATTGGAAGAAAACTTGACTTTGCGGGTAAACACATTTTTTTTTTACTTTTTTTATTTTATTTATTTATTTTTTTGACAGAGTGGATAGTGAGAGAGAGAGACAGAGAGAAAGGTCTTCCTTTTTGCCGTTGGTTCGCCCTCCAATGGCCGCCGCGGCCAGCGCACCGGCACCGCGCTGATCCGATGGCAGGAGCCAGGTACCTGGTCTCCCATGGGGTGCAGGGCCCAAGTACTTGGGCCATCCTCCACTGCACTTCCCTGGCCACAGCAGAGAGCTGGCCTGGAAGAGGGGCAACCGGGACAGAATCTGGCACTCTGACCGGGACTAGAACCTGGTGTGCAGGCACCACAAGGCAGAGGATTAGCCTTGTGAGCCGCGGCGCTGGCTGGTAAACACATGTTTAAATGTCAGGCTCATAGAGAAGTGAAGCCTGATCCTCCCCGCCCCCACTTCCAGATTTATGAGCCAGAGGAGCCTAGTCGTTCAAAGAATCATGAGTTAATAGAACCAGCTTCAGAGTGGGGAGACTCAAGTACAAATCTGGCCCCAGCCTTCCTGTGGAACTCTGCACAACTGACTTAAACTTATGGGTGTCAGTTTCCTTATGTGCCAGACGGTGAGCCCTGGAAAAGCTATGCTCATCCAGCTAGCACATGGCCACCCCACAGCAGGCACTGAGTATGTAGTGGTCCCCATCCTCTCACCCCTTTTACCCACCTGTGAGAACTGTTGTTTGCTCAGTAACTCGAGCTGGATGGCACGAAGCCAGTGCTGAGCTAAAGTTTTGCATCAGTAGGCCGGTGCCACGGCTCACTAGGTTAATCCTCCACCTGCGGCACCGGCACACCGGGTTCTAGTCCCGGTCGGGGCACCGGATTCTGTCCCAGTTGCTCCTCTTCCAGTCCAGCTCTCTGCTGTGGCCCGGGAGTGCAGTGGAGGATGGGCCAGATCCTTGGGCCCTGCACCCGCATGGGAGACCAGGAGGAAGCACCTGGCTCCTGGCTTCAGAAGGCGCGGTCCATTTTCTTTGGGCAATTTCTTGACATGCTTTGTAATAATTGGTGATAGATGATAAAGATAAAAAGAAACAGCTGGGAGAGAAAAGCAGGCTGTGCAACTGGATTTCAGAATCTGTCCTAGAGAGAGAGATAACTTAGGGATTGCACATTTGAAGAAGAAGGGAGATGACAGTCTATCCTTTCTAACAGAGTGAGGATGTAAATCCAGACCAAAATCCAAAACTAGGACCAGAGATTATTTAGGCAATCAGTTGGGAGAAGATCAGGATAGATTTTCTATTGGGAAGGGATGAAGGAAGCTCTGTTCATAGGGTGCTATCCAAGTGTAGGACTAGACAGGTTTTGGAGGTCATCTGATGTCATCCTTCTCTCTTTCCCTGTACCTTCCACCCACAGAGGAGTAAACGTGCCATTTATTAGTAGAAGCAAAATTGGAACCAGACTCCAGTTTCCCTAGTTTTCAGACAATGGCTCTTTTCAGTGTATTATATTATCTCTCGAAGCAGACGTCTGTCCACACAGCCATCAGGGTTATCCAAACCCGCGTTGTGGTGACAGCCTGCTGAAATGAGCATCTAAACTGATAATGATAGTTCATTTCATATGGGCCATAAAATAGCAATAACTGTCTTTAGCTTCTTGGTTGAAACCAGACTCATAATCTCAAGATAAATAGCACTGCATGTTTTTTCCAATCTCCTGAGCAAACCAGTCATCTCTGTTCGTCCATTTAAAATAGCATATGCTTAATTTTCAGGCTAATGAAATGATTTCAAGGAGATATACATATGATATATTTAGTTGATTCTTATTAAGTGGCTCCTTACAGTCTTGATGTTGTTACATAGCTGCCTGCTTATGTTTCAATTTCCTGATTGTTCATCCTCTCTGAATTACACATGGTTAACATACTCCTATAAGGTTCCATTGTACTCCCCCTTGCTGGTCACAACTGCCAAACATTATTTTACTGGCTGTCCACTTTTTAAATAAGTAAATGATATGTATGATTTATGTACCCAGGTCCTCTGTAGTTACAAGCAGGAACACAACAGCAAATACTCAGAATGCTTAGACAAAATATTAAATCTAAAATGCATAGCATAGAACAGTTTTTCTCTAATATTAAATGCACGCTAAATCTGTTTAGTTATAATTTCTTCAGTCTTTTAAGTGTGAATATTTAGCCTCTTCTCTCTCTAGATCATTTTTTTATTGGTTTGTATTTTTTCTATCCTAATACAAGGTCCTGAAAGGTAACAGTGACCTCAAAATTCTGTTTCTTACAATAATATCCCTCTTTACAATAGCAATGGTAGCCTTTTCTATACAATAGATAATATGTTTTGGTTGGTAGTAATGCATCTAACGAAATTTTCTTATGTGTTATCAGAGTAACTTGTGCCTCATTAAAAATATTTACTACAACCAGATCTTATTTTGTATTGTTTTTATTAAAAACCAGTACATGAAGAGCATCAGTGAATTTTGGAAGCCAGTCCATATGCAGTACTTAAGGCTAGTAGAGCTCCTGGAGTATAAAACTCTGAGTTATGTAAGCCATGCATATGTTCAAGGAAGAATTTTAAAACGTGGTACCTGGGATGGGCACTATGGTATAGTGGGTTCAGCTGCCCCTGAGGGGTGTCCACATCCCACATCAGAATGCCTGGTATGAGTCTAAGCTACTCTTTGTAGATCTAGCTTCCTACTCATGCATATATGCAATTAGACAGTAGATGGTAATTCCACTACTTGGGTTCCTACTACCCAAGAGGAAGACTTGGATAGTCCAATCCTAAGCTAATGTGGGCATTTGGGGAGTGAACTACAGTTGGAAGATCTGTATCTCTGTTCATCTCTCTGTCTCTTTAACAATAAACAAATATCTACATAAATGAAAACTTTAAAATAAATGATTCCTGACATCAAATAACTTGTAATTAAATAAGACAAATGCAATAAAAATTAAATTAATATATTGCAAGATGTACTACATATAAAAGCCTAAATGTGCATTACAGATAAATCCTGTTGAAGAACATTCAGAGAATTTAATGTGGGAATGGAAAAATTGAACAGGGGCCTTGAAATACGAGGTGTTGGATGAGTGGGGATCATGTAGAGGAGTAAATTGAATTGTGGTTCTCAGTGTTCACTGCCTTCACTGGAAGAGGAGTGCATTTCACAGGCCTGTTGGTGTGAGGTTGTGCCATGGGTTTTGCTCTGGCCAATTAAGTTAGATGTGTATCATTTCCGGGATGAAAACTTAAGGATCAGCATATGCTTTGTTAGGACCTCTTTTCCTTCTGCCATACAACTGGCAGTGTTCCAGATAAAGCCTACTCTGTGGAATAGAACTGTAGTCGACACATAATAGATTTGTAGCAAGAGAAAAAATAAGCCTTTGTTATTGTGAGGCATTGAGATTTGGGGTCATTTGTTACTGCAGTATAACCTACTTTATCTTGACTGAAACAGGTAGAAGCAGTTGTTTCCAGCTGGAGAAAAAAGAGTATTAAGCAGTTATAATATTATTTGTATGGAGTGAGGAAGCCAATCTAATTTTAGGAAGAATTTTTATTTTAAAATAATGGTAAGTTGGGCCCAGCATTGTGGCACAATGGGTTACGCCTCTTCAAGTGATATACACATCCCATGCCAGAGTATCATTTTGAATCCCAGTTGCTCTGCTTCTGACCAAACTCTTGATAATATGTCTTGGCGTCAGCAGGTAATGGCTCACATGCTTAATCACCTGCCACCCAGGTGGGAGATCTGGATTGAGTTTCTGGCTCCTGGCTTTGACTCGGCCCAAACTTGGATGTTGCAGACATTTAGGGAATAAAACATAAGAAAGAAATCTTTATCTCATTCTCTGTTATTCTTTCAAGTGGATGAAAATAAACTAAAAACATAATGATAGTAAAATTTAATAAGGTGGGGCTAGTAATATATGAATGTTGGTCTTGAGACTAGTTTACTAGGCCTGTGAACTTCAGTACTGTATATTGTTTTCTTTAATTTCCTTTCCATAGAATATGCTAACTATTCACTAATATATGGTTGAATTTATAGACTGAATTCAGTTGACATATTGAACTGTGTAGTGAATTTTCATTCTAAAAGGACCATGAAAAAAAGACAAAATTGTGACCTAAGGAGAAGGGTTGTAACAATTTATAGAATGAAAATCGTAGGTTACAAATAGTAGGGTTAGATAAAGAATATGAAAAAATTTCCATTTGGAGGACAGTTTTTAAGTATCATTTATGATACTTGAGCATTGTGAAATTTCTGCTGGCAATAAAAAATGCTTCTATATTTGCTTAGTGATGTGTTATGTAATTTCTAGGAGGGGAGCAATCACAAATGCAGGTATGCTGCCTACCACCAAGACTTCTGTCTGTTACAGAATTTTAAGAATTATCAAGGGTATTAGAAGATAATCCAGATCAAAATATGACATCCACTTGAATGAAGTTGGCCATCTGGCCAATCTGTCAGTCTTCAGTGCCAAGGCAATTGGCTCTGAGCATCATCCTACGCCTTGTGGTTGACGGTCACCTTTGGTAGTTACAAGCATGTGGGATCCCTGACTGCTCTTCTCTCCTCTAGCTGTTTGAGCTCATTAGTGTTTTTAAGTTATAGGTGCAAAAATGTTGAATATTTGCATAACCCTAGTTAGATTTCTCTTCAATCCAGCATGCAGTTTAATAAATTCTGAATCTCTAGTCTGGCCTGCATAAGTTTGGAGAATATGCACATAAAATTTACTTTTTGTATAGCAACATTAATGTTAAAAATCAGAGAGAGATTCTCTGTCTCTCTCTCACTGTCCACTCTGCCTGTCAAAAAAAAAAAAAAAATCAGAGAGAAACAGACGCAGAAAAAGAGATACTCGTCTCTTTTCATTTGTTCACTTGTTCACTTGTTTCACTTCGTTCACTTGTCCAAATGCCTGCAATAGCCAGGGCAGGGCCAGGCTGAATCCAGGAGCTAAAATATTACTCTACATCTCCCAGATATATGACAGGGTCCCTAACTACTTAAAACATCCCAGGCCACCTCCTAGGTTGTGCATCAACAGGAAGCTGCTTTCAGAAGCCAAGCTGGAACTTGACGCTAGCCGCTCCAAAATGGAATGAGGGCGCTTTAACTGCTGCACCAAGTGCTCACCCTGAAACATGTTTATTAAAAAGATATTTGATCAAGAAACTCATGTTACATTTAATTCAGCATCTACTTCATCTCCAACTGTGTCATACTGACCATGTCAAAAATAAATTAATTCAGAATTCATTCCAGTAGGCAACAGCTAAGATACACTGAACTCTATAAAGAGCAAGAAGAAATGTCACTCCAAGCTCAGACACTACTTGTTGACATGTCACTAATATCAAGTAGTTGAATAGTTTCTATGCAGTTGTGGCCACTTGCTATTTCTGCTATTGATTCCTTCCTCGTATTAGTTTTCTTGTGAGAACAAGTGGAAAACAAATACACTGAGTTCCTTCGAGAAGGATACTCTTTTATTAATATTACATGTTCTACAGGTTTAGGTCTCTGTGCCTACATACTGGTGTGGGATGGGAATAGGGAATAGTACACACCGTACAAACTGGCCTGAAGCACCAAAAGAGACATAGAAGCATTTGCTTTGAGTCTGCACCTGCAGCATCTGCAGGATGACTCTTGAGTGTCCTAGTAAAAAGGTCACGTGCCTGCGAATGGAAACCCTGAGGCTGATTGGCTGGAATGTCGGATGAGATGCAGAAATCTTGGCTTGGAGTTCTCCCTTTAGACTTGAGATATTGTGTCAGTGTGTGCTCGCTCAGATTTCTGGCAGCCTGCCATTTAATAGCAGCAATTTAGGTTTCTTTGCTTTTCTTTTGGCTGACCCATTCAGAGAATGAAATGGGTACTCAGTGATATCCAGGGAAATGCATCTGGGCCTTCAAACATCTCTCCAAAGCCTGGGGCTTGTGCAGGGCTGTGAGCGAGGACACCCCTCACCCCTCCTCAACCCTGTTCTATTCTTTTCCTGTCAGTGCCCCAGCAAGTTCAGCCTTCGGGCCACACTGAAAGAGTGAGACTGTCAATATATTTCAGATTGGTCCATCCCGGACCTGGTGTTTGACCTGTGTTCTGTAGTCACTTGTTGACCTTTATGTAAGTACAGTGTCATGTAGTATACTGTACAAAAGGAAAACAACAGTGTTCTCTGGAATCCTTTAGACTTCGAATCAGATGACTCTTATTCAAGTTAGAGCTTTACCATTTAATAGCAACATGATTTGGGTTAAGTTGGCTGCTTTAGATCACTTTCTTGGAAATTTTTACTTCAAACACATAAATAAAGTATTATTGTAAAAGCTATTAGCATGCTTTAGAAGTTGTATATGATTACAGTTGGTAGGAGTGTATGAGTATAGTTTGTAAGTGTAGAACTCTGTGTATGTATTAGATGGTGAGACATAGCTTACAACCTTTTACACTAAAAGAAAATTACAAGCTGCTCCATCAGGATCATTCTAGATTAATTACATAATCATGTGACACTATTTGAATATACCCCTCTGGTTCATACAAATAGTAGGGACTCTTAAATCCTAATATGTTTTCCTTTTTTTTCTTAACCTCCCATCATAACCTCTTCATTTCCCCTAAAACCACTTTGTTTCATCAACATTTTCCTTCGATTCACACAAAGAAAAATATACGAAAGTTCACAGTATGATATTTTCCAGAAAATTACATTGCTTTTTTATATCAAAAAGCTTCTTCCTTTATAGAGAGCAATGATGACTTTTAGTTTAATTTCATATATCACCAAGCAGATTCCTGGGAACCCAAAATGGAGTTAAAAGCATGCTGGTAAGTATGTAAAAGACAGGATTTTATTGAGATCATGACAAGTGAGTGGGCTGGGAAGAGGGGAGATGATGATAAAACTTCAGAGATAATTTAGTTTTTTTAAAAAAATTGTTTCCTCTAAGAAACAAACTCTGGTACATAATGTGTTTTTAATCCTGTAGTGAGCATTTCATAATGTTTCTGCATGTCGGAGAGGCAGATGGATGTCACACTGTGGTTTTTAAAGTGTGGTATCCAGGCCAGCAGCTCCAGCATCACCTAGGAACTTGTAATTCCCAGAAACCAACGCTGGCCCCGTAGCATCGGAAATTCAAGTGGTCATGGCCCTTTAATCCACACGTTCACCATTACTCCCCTGTGTCTGGTGCAACCTAAACTGTGAGCATGATTGATATATAGAAATGTAAATGAACCCTGATATAACTGGGTTTCATTGTTTCAGAGATCACCTTCCCAACTGGGAAATGAGCAGTTTGGACTAGACGTTCAAGCTCCTGTCATCTTAGTACTCTGTGATCCTGTGTAGGTTTAGCTGGTAAATATTTCATGGACAGTGACCAGGTTCCTGCAGGATCTAGAATATTATTCTGAATCTGCAGCTCCACTCCTAGAAAATGTCTGGACTTTGAAAACTCATTATAAGGCTCTTTGCCATGGATTAAATCCTGTGTATGCCAGTAAAGTGGATTCAAATCCTTTTAAGCACCTGCCCTCCTACTCACACCAGATGGATGCTAGACAAAACAAGACCAAAAACCAGAAACCAAAACAAAAAAACTAGCTCAAGCACAAATGAATTAGGGAATTCTTTTTTTATTTACAACTGAGAACATATTTGCTTGCTTTTAGTTTCCAGGAGTGCTGGAGTAACAGGATCAGATGGGACTGGATCCACAGGCAGTTCTTCCTCTGAGTCAAAAATCTTTTTTAGTTCCTCCAGGGATGTTCTGTCAGTGACTCCTGAGGAGTTGGTAATAATAGAAAGCTCTAAAATTCCTGGAGCTTAAGGGAAGTTTATAGCTACGACTCAGGCACTTTGGTTCTTGCATTTTCCCCCAATTCCGGAGAAACACTATTTTTGTGGACAATTTGGGTTGACGTTTGGAAGTGAACTTCAACCACAGAATTAGAGAGGAACAAGCACCAAGGGAAGACTGAGGACATCATTCCAAAAACTGGGTGGGTGAGAGTGGGCTGGAGTTCAAAGATGGGGCCCAATTTGGAAGTCAAAAAGAATCAGGTAAAGGTTTGTCAGGTGCTCTAGACTTTCTTGCAGCTGAGTTCTCAGACCAGCACACATCTAGTCATTGAATGTACATTTACGTTTGTAGATTACAAGTGTGCAGCTTAATGGAAACACTGGCCTTTATTCTTGTGTATTTGAAAGGCCTCTACTTAACTGTGGAATTGGTTTGTAAAAATTTGATTTAGTGTGAGGTTGGCATTGTGGCACACCAGATTAAGCCATAGCCTCTGATACTAGCATCCCATATAGATGCCTATTCGAATTCCAGCTGCTCCTCTTCTGATCCAGGTACCTGCTTATGCAATCCAGAAAGCAACAGAAAATGGCCAAAGTGCTTGGGCCCCTGCCTCTCACTTAGGAGAATCAGATATAGTTTGTGGCTCCTGACTTCACCCTGGCCCAGTCTCAAAGCCATTGCTGCCATTTGGAGAGGGAACCATTGTTCAAAGAACTCTATCTCTTCCCCTTCCTTCTCCCCAGCTTTCTATCTCTCTACAACTTTGCCTTTCAAATCTTTAAAAAAATATTTATTTTGGTGTAAAAAATATTTGGTGTAAAAAATATTTATTTGGTGTAAAAATTGATAATATGTATACCATGGATTGGAACTCCCATCAAGTCAGTTATAACAGTGATGATGCAAAGACGTGTGATGATGGTCAAGATGTTAATAGCTGCTCTTTACTGGTCAGGTTTTCATCTGTACCAAATACTTTGGAAGCTACTATGGAGGAAGAAGGTTTGTTTTGGTTCAGAATTTTGGAGAGTCACAGTCGAAGATCAGCGAGCCCCCTGGGTCTCAGGTGTGATGAGGATAGTAGGTAGTGTAATACAGATAGAGGAAGGATCACATGTGAGCTGGGAAGGGTGAAGTGAAGCAGTGTGGCCTGATGGAGGTTTGTACAACCTGCCCTTTGTGGAGAGTCACCTTCTGAGGCCTCAGTCCCAATGACCCCCGGACCTCCTAAACTGTGAAAGTTGATCAAGTCTTCTCCCTCTCCCAGTAGTGCCACTCTGGGCCACAGCTATAACACATGGGAGTTTGAGGGACAGCATCCATTTTCAGGATCCAACTGTATGCCAGAGTTTGTGCCAATAGCTTTATCAGATGGATAATATTTCCTTCAATATTTACACATTAAGAATCCGAGGATCAGAGAGGTGAAGCCGCTTTGCAGTGTCATGCAACACCATTGCCTGCCCAGGAAATGCCATAACCAGATTTCAAACACAAGTGTGGCCCACAGCCTAAGAATTTGTAGCACTAGTGTGCTACCTCACTGGGAAGGAAGAGTACTTCCCCAATTAAATTACAGAGGTTTATATTCATTTCTGTTGTTTTGGTTACAATTGAACATAGAAATAAAAGGATTCATAACAAGCACATGAGTTTCAGCTGAATGGATCAAGCAGAAGTGTAGTAGTGTCATTAAGTAACATTTTTAGGAACTATCTCAATGAAAGAGCTCCTTAATTGAGGCAAATTTAAATCAGCATAGTCATTGTGATACAGTGGTTTGACTATATTAGACTCATATATAATTATTGTTTTTAGGGTCTTTGCTGTCTTCTCCTAAACAGACATTATTCCAGGCATCTGATCTCACCAAAGCTGTTTATAGCCTCTGCAATCCTGGCTTTCCCCCTTGTAATTCATCGTACTCACACAGGGCTAGAATAATCACTTTGAACATACAGTGTAACCTACTCAAGTTTGCAAATGCTGAGCATTTATTCTTCTTGTCTGACTTCCTAGTCTGCATATCTTCAGAGTCGGCATATATTTCCTCTGCTATAAAAAGTAAACTCATCTGTTTGACTACCAAATCTGACCCACTCTTTCCACTGAGTTTGATTTCACACGAATCGCCAGCGTGCGGCTTTTACTCTAGTCGGGGAGGTTTGCTTTATGCACCCTTAAGACATATGTAGAGTTTCATTTTCCTTTTCCCTAAAAATCCCACATTCCAAGATGAGAGCATACTTCTATCCGCTAACTTTGGATAGTTTTTTAGACAAAGTTCCTGTCTTACTCTGTGATTTTTAGAAGTGGCTATATCAGTGACTCTTCATTATTTTAGAACCAGTATTATCTCCAAACTAGAGTATTAAGCAATTAAGGGGTAGTATTTGTATCTTTGAACAGAACTGCTCAAACTGTATTGTATATATGAAAAACCTTAAAATTACTGCAGATTCTCATTCAGTAATCGTGGGTAGAACCTACAATTCTGTATTCCTAACAAGCTCCAGGAGATGCCAAGACTGCTCATCCACAGAGCACTCTGGTTTCAGGACTGCACAGCTTCTATCCTTGGTGCAGACACAAGCTGCCTCTGGAAGAATGGGTGTTCAGTAAATGCTTAGACATTAGGAGCTCGCAGGGGGTTTCACCTAAAACAAATTATTGGCAGGTGAAAAGTAATATGTTGAGTCTACTAAGATAATTAATAGCAAAGAATGCAGACTATTTACTTCTTAGAATAAAGTTGGTCCCATGTGTCAGAAAATCACCATCTGACACTGACTGGAAGGGCGGTAAGGAAATCTGGTTGTTCCTGTCCCGTCCTAAAGACTGAAGGAGCAGGCCAGCGCCACGGCTCACTAGGCTAATCCTCTGCCTGTGGTGCCGGCACACCGGGTTCTAGTCCCTGTCGGAGCTCCGGATCCTGTCCCGGTTGCCCCTCTTCCAGGCCAGCTCTCTGCTGTGGCTAGGGAGTACAGTGGAGGATGGCCCAAGTCCTTGGGTCCTGCACCCCATGGGAGACCAGGAGAAGCACCTGGCTCCTGCCATCGGATCAGCGCAGCGTGCTGGCCGCGGCGGCCATTGGAGGGTGAACCAACGGCAAAGGAAGACCTTTCTCTCTGTCTCTCTCTCTCCCTGTTCACTCTGCCTGTCAAAAAAAAAAAAAAAAAGAAAGAAAAAAAAAGAAAAGAAAAAAGACTGAAGGAGCACACATGAGAGCTCACAGGGGGAGAAGCTTGCAGCAAACCCACCATGCTGAAAGCAACCAAAATAAGTGCATGGGGATCTTGTTTGTTTGTGTTCTTCCTACTCTCCCTTGAGTGCATCTGTCTGCTGGGAACCTTCTTTTACTTGTTTCCTGATGCTCAGCTCCTGTGTGCTTTCTAGGACCATTTTCAGTCTTCCTACCAAAAAATTAGACATTGCCTCCCTCATCTCACTAACTGTAGTTTCTATGGAACCTTGTTTCCTAAGATCATATAATTATTAGAATCCTTGCTGTAAAATTAAACCCACTATGTAAACAGGTGGCTAACAGGTAAGGGGTAACTTTTCTGCTTTTTATCCTTCAAACCAACAAAAAAAAGTTGTAATTCCTTGCTACCTGCATCACTTATGCCATATTCCCTAGTTTTATTATGACACTAATATTTACTTTTAAGACTTTTTTATTTAGATGAATTTCAAAAAATATTTTATTAGTACCGTGAGTAGAAAAGCCACATGTTGTACCATAAATAAAAGGAAAGTGTTAAAAATAACCATTTCGGGGCTGGCATTGTGATGCAGTGGTTAAGCCACCTCTTGCAGCACCAGTTGGAATCACAGATGCTCCACTTCTGATCCAGTTCCCTGCTTATGCATCTGGGAAAGCAGCACAACTTTGGAGGCCTGGAAGAATCTCCTGGCTTCAGCCTGGCCTGGACCCACTTGGGGAGTGAAACAGCACGTGGAAAATCTCTGACTGTCTGTCCCTCTCTCTCTGTAATTCTGTCTTTCAAATAAAATAAATATTTAAAAAATAACAAATTCAATGAAAACACAATGTTACCAGTTTTTAGCTTCAATGCCATTCCCCCTCAGAAGACTCAGCTAAAGGGCTGCTTTACTTGTCAAAACGGGGGACTGGAAAGTAGAAGTGGCATTAAATGCTTAAGACACTGAAAGACACTTTCTCTTTGACTTGATCAGGGCACTGAAAAGGAAGAGAGAATATGGTGCACACAGTGTAAGTCAATAATCTTCAGGGCCATGGTATCACAGCATCTCCAGTCGTTTATATTTTGGAAGCATACCTCTAGATCATAGGGGTGGGGGGGGGTAATCCAGTTGAGGTGTTGATTTCCGAAGAAAAGCAAGGAAAATGCCCCTTTAAAGATTGAAATGCACCCTTTAAGCTCAGAACGTTCTAAGAGAGTCAATATGTGTTACAGATAAGAACAGGAATTGGTCTGGTTGTGTTTTTTCTTTTTCCGTTTATTTTTTTCCATCTTCAGAATTACAAATGTGATGAAAACTTGCATACTACATGTAGTAAAGAATAGATAAACTTACTAGGAAAGCCTGACCTAGAATAAAGTCTCATCTTGTGACCTCATGTTAAGCCACCTGGTCTAATAAGCTAATAGGTTCAGTAAGGTAATAGGTAAGCTTCAGTAGGTTCAATGCCTATAATGTAATACAGAACACACATTAGAGGCGAGACAAGATACTAGTAATACTACAATTCAGTAAGATGGCCACATCAGTTACTTTGAGGACTATAAGTCTGTCAAAATAGATAGGGTAGGAAGAATAGAATATAAATGGCTTTTGCAACAGATTTTACTTTGACATCAGAGTCACAAATGTTTTTCATTTTTTTCCAAAGGAAAAGTGATCAGAGCAAAGAAAACTGATCCTGAAGCTTGCTTTCCTCATCTTTCTGTGGGAGATGCCCCCATTCCGTTCCTGCCCAGGGAAGAGAGATTCGATGTTGTGTTTCTTCCTCTCTAGCTCCTATTGTGTCCATGACTTGATTAGTGATTAAAGCACTCACAATTCTGCTTTTGTTTCAGTCTTGACCAACTACTTAAGAATGACTTATTTAATGAGTCAGGCTTGTTTCCTTTTCCTTTTCTTCTCTTCCTTCTTTTTTTCCGCCTTGCAGGCATAGCCAGACAGGTTTTGAAGTACTAATGATGATTAGTTCATTTAAGCCAGCACAGACCAACAATGGGTTTGAAATGTTAATCAGATGAAGAGCTTATTGCTAAACAGCCCACAGAATAGCAAATGAACCAAGAAAGGAACGCATGGAGAGAAAGAGGCTGAGTGGAGATTTGACACAAGCGTTCTCAGCTGCTGTGGCTCTTTGATGTGTGAGTGGGACAGATGTGCTGCTCTTCTCCTGAGAGAACCCTCTTTTACACAATAGTGTGCTGATTAATATCACTTCACTCTTCCCCGAGAGGAGCAAAGCTGGCTCTTAGTCATTCTCTCATTGGGCATCATTGGACCCTTTTCTCCTTCCTACTGGTAGGGACCTGACTTTCAGTTTCCTCTTTATATAAAAGCTCAGATTCACAGAAAACCCATCTTCCTCCTTTCATCGCAGCCCCCATTGTGTGTCTCCTGGTGAGGTCATCCTTATATGGAAAATGTACAATAGATGAAGCCACGATTATGAAGTAGACACAGGGGGACATGACTTCAGAACCCACAGAGGTGAGAGTAACTGGATAGGTCAAGGCAATCCCCAACCCACTCCCCAAATATTGCTGCTTTGTTCCTGAGCAGAGGGGTCCAGTAGAACTTTCTGAAGTCATAAAAATTTTCTATGTCTGTGCCATCCTATGCAGTAGCCACTCGTGACAAATGCTAGTGAACATTACAATATGGCTAGCACGACAGAATAAATGAATGTTGTTAATTAATTAATTTGAATAGTCACATGTGACTACTGATTACCCTATTACCTATTTACTTAGAATAATTGGAGAATTACCTCTGGAGGTTCAAGAGCCTTGGCACACAAAATGTGACCCCAAGATCAGGGATCTTTTAAGTAGTGTGGGCTCTTAGGCACACCCAGACTTTCTATCGTGAGTTCCACATTTAAGGGTATCCCTTTCCCAGCAGTCATCGGTGAGCCCATTAAATGTTGAGAAGCCTTGCTCTAGAATCTATATTTAAAGCTAGATGTACTGAATTTGACAGATTTCTTCAAATAGTACAATAATGACCCTATGCTGTCTGATTAACTGCCCCCTTAGAAAATATTTGCCTTAAAATACGATGGAGTCATTCCTGGTTTCTGGGCTCATGAAATCTTTAAATGTTAAAAGGGGTCTGTAGGGAAGCAATACTGTTTGTTGGCCTTCCAAATAGAATGGAAACCCCCTGGCAACGGTGCTGGAAGTTTGTTATGCAGGATTTAAAAATGTACATGTGCATACTTCTTGGGCTTGTTTTTGTTTTTGCATTTATACAGCCCTCTCATCAATGATATGTTAAATTGATATTCTTTTTATCTCCATGAGATGTGTGAGGAAATGGTTTAAGAGCATTTGTCACTTAACATCTCGGCTGACCATAGCTACACAACTAGTAAGGGTCAGATTTATGGCCTGAGTGCTGACCTCTGCTTTTTGGGACTTTGTTCAGTATAGCAGAAGGAAATTAGAACCCATATTTCTTGGAAAATCTCATAGTGATAGAGTTTAGGATTAGCCAGTTGGTGAATTTTAAGCCTGTGTCTATGTCACCAAAACCAACAAAAGATTATAAACCTCCTTCTTCGTTTCTTCTTTCAGGATAAAGTGTCTTCTGTTACTGCAGCTGTAGACACTTAGATTGCATAGATTATTTATAGATAGCCAATTATATGTCACTTTTTCTGATCTCTTAAGATTGACATATTGTGATTTTTAAAAAACAGTACCGAAAGTTACTTCAAAAAACCAATTGCATTTATTCAACAGGTATTTCAAGTATTTTCCAATAGATAACAGTTCATCAAGCTGTAATTCTAGTTTGCTAAGTTATGAAAGGTCATTGTGAGTGCATTAAAACTCAAGAAAACAAGAGTAGGGCAAGCTTCTTAATTCTGAAAGAGTAGATTTATGGGCCTATAAATAGAAGTGCCTATGGAAAATTAATAATCAAGTTATTACCTCAAGATATCACATAAGCTGATAGTAACAATTAAATGTGTTTATATTAACTCATCAATGACAAATCAAGATTGAACTATTAAATAAGTCTGACGATATTTGGATATGTACCTCATAGTCAAACAATTGATGGGACAAATCAAGAATTCTTTTGTACAAATCATCTTGTATTGTATTTGTCAAATTGAAATTCTTAGCCAGAAATACTGTGGGCCAGATTTCGGGGCACTTGTTATGTTCTCAGTAAAATTCTGATGGGAATTCAATAGTTTTTTATTTTCATAGATGCCACACAATTTTCTCTGGTCAGCTTGGAAATAGCTGTTGGTTTTGATTTCTGTCATGAAACCTCAGATTGGCAAACAGGGACTCCTGAATATTTGCCTGTATCTTTCAAGCTCCTGATCACAGTAGAATAGGCTTGAGGAAACTGATCAGAATGATTTCATAATTATGTGCAGTTTCTTCCACATCTCTTACAATCCTTGTTTTACATCAGTAAAACCCTTTGATTAAGTCGTCACTCTGACATTTGTAGGGGTTCCCTCACCCTGGTGCAGAGAAGGTATTACCCACCAACACAGCAGGATTTCAACAAGGCAGAATGAGGCCTTAATTACAGATTTAATGAGGAAAAGCCCCATCTTCACTTCTTGCTGATTTCCCAGCTGTAGGGTGATGTCTGAATACTTCCAGTATGCCAGTGGTCTACTTTCCATCTGCTGCTGTCACCACCATCACTTTTGTTGGGCAGCTCTCTGCTGGTCATTTTGTTCCTCTCTGTCACACAGGCTCTGAGAAAATGGAAATGTCAAATTTACGTACTCTGTCTGCTTTCGTTAGAGAGAAATATCCTGAGAGATATGGCACCAGCATCACTGAATAATTGGGGTTAAAATGATATCTCCTTCTGATTTCCTAAAGGAATACAATGTATATATTGCTCATATCTCTTAGAGTGTCAAAAGGGATTACATTTCACTTTTTATTATATCCCTCTGTTTTCATCTGGTTGTAAATTTTGGAAAGAATATCCAAGGGCTGAAAATTAGCATTCCTTTCCTTTCTCTAGAATAAAAATTTTTCATCTGGGCATTTATTTGAGTTTGAAAATGGATGAAAAGAAGCAATATATCTGTGTTACCTGGCTGTTACCTTCTCTATGCCTCAATCTCCTTATCTGTACAATGGAGACATTTATATCTGCTTCATAGAAGTTTAGAGAGAAATAAATTATATTAATGAAGGGAAAAATGGTTAGCACAGTTTTTTATCCTATAACAAGACACAAGATGTTTATAACTTTTGGAGTTTTAATAAATACCATTCCCTAATAATAGACTATTTGATTTTAGGCAGCATGAGTTTGTGGCTAAGTTTTCTGTGGGTGAGTTTTGTTAAAAATCTTTAAGAGATTAGAAAGTAAATCATGACTCAGCAAATTCAGCATAAATTAAGACCCTGAAAATCTTAGTAAAACTATTACTCACCAAGAGGACTGGTTAAATTAGAAGCAGAAGCTGTGATTTCAGGCAATACAAAGAAGATACATTGACCTTGGCCAACAAATGACATTTTTCTGAGACAATCATTTTCCACTAGCTGTCTTATGTTACTAAATATTCAAATAGATTAAAGTGAAATGAAATCTAATATTGATTAGGCTTATAATTTCCAAACATAAAAATCTGAAATGGATGGTTTAGAAAGCCAATATATTCTGTTGTTCTGGGTTAATAAGGTAATAAATATTGAGTTGCTTTGATGCTTTATATTCAGTATATGGGGTTTTCAAGTGTTACACATCTGAATTATTGTTATTCTTGGTACTTTAAGTGCTTGAGGTCAGAGCTGAAGTCTTATTTATCTTTGTATCCAAGCCCTACTCCACATACACAGGAAAATACTTAATATTACACATATTAGGTGTCGAATACATATTATGTAGTATGAAGATGTTAGCCGTTTTTATTTAATCATCCTGTCGCTTCTCTTGGCATTGTTCATTCAGTAAATACTTTCTCAGCACCTACCACGTTCGGTAGTGATGGTCAGGCCTTTTTTCTTGTTCTGCAAATTAAAGTGTTGCTAGCAGCATATACCACGCTGCCTCTTCTGCCTCAGTCTTAATCCTATTTAATTTTCCAGTTTGACTTCCTTGTCTCTGGGGGGGGCCCGGCAGCTGGTAAGAATTCACCCACTTTCTTTTTGATTTCTGCATCCTCTTTTGTGCCATTCCAAGCACCATCTCTCATCTTTCTAACAGACTTCTAGAGCTACATCCCACTGACAGTTCTGTCTTTGACTGTAAGGTTCATATCTTCAGTGTGGCCTCTCCTGGGTCAATGCCATGCCTTCCATGGGCCCGCATGCTTTCTGCTTCTCATTTTTTCAGAATCCAATGCCCAGTTGGCACCCAACTGTGATTAGCAGTAGTAAGAAGAAAGAAACTACCAAGCAAACAAAAAATGCATCTCTTCACTCTTTGTGTACTTCTTTTTCACTTTACTTGGTCAAATAATTTTACAAGTCAGTTCCACTTTATTTTCAAAGGAACTTTCTATTTGAATTTTTTGGATCCTAGCACCTTTGGATGCACAAAGCTAAAAGACACTGTCAGTAAGAACCAGTTATTTAATTTAAAAATATAAAAATGTAATAAATGTATTGTAATAAATCAATACATATTGAAAATATCTTTAATTGTTGACTTGTTTCATAGTTAATCTACAGTGTCTTCAAATGCTACATGTATCAGCATGTTAAATGCCATATGTCTGAGCTCTTTATGACATAGATACATTATTTTACTAAATTGTGGCAGCAACTCTGTTAATAAGGTATGATAATACCTCTTTACAAATGATAAAATAAGACCTCAGGGGAGAGTCAGTATAGAGCAGGTATTTTGACCAAAATCTCTTGGCGTCAAATTCACTTCAGTGATTTTCAAAGTTTAGTGCTTGAGTCTCCTTTCCCTTTTTTTTTTTTTTTCTTTGTTTGTGTTTTAACATTCAAACTGTCAGACCTCACCTGCAGGCAGTTCTTATGAAAACTTACTCCTCTGTTTTGATTTTAAGTTTGAAGTTAAAAACAAAGAATTTTACTGTAAAACAGTTTGAGAACATTTACTCCATCACTCATCAATTCCTATTTATTTTAGTATAAACACTGATTCCAAAAATACCATCCTATTGGAGGAGAGTATTTGTTATTGCCATCTTCCAAGAGTAGCAGAGGCAGTAATTTTGCTCGCGATTGTCTGAGCTCTGCCCAGTTTTAAAAGTGCATTATAAAATATTTTTGCCTACAATCTCCACAAGTGACTTACTATGACATACACCAATAACACTGGGCATAGAACAACTCAGTGATCTCTCAGGGTAGTATCAGCCATAGACAGGGGTAAGTCGTAAGTGGTGATTAGTCTAACTGAGTGAATGCATATGAGAGGAGAGAGCTGAAATAAAATGAGAGGTGGCAAGACTATGCTCCAGGAGGCTTTTTTGTGCCTTTATCAGAAGAGAGTCTAAAAGAAGTAATTCTGCAGGAGGATAATGATGAATTAATCGGCCAAAGGACCAGAGAGACAGAATAGAACATGTTCTATGATAAGCTGTGCCTCTTAAACTCAAAGGCTTGGGCCTGGCTCATAGGAAAAGGTCAGTAATTGCTAGTTGCATTAATAAATGAATCAGTGAATCATGGCATATTTTAAAAGAAAGTAAAGAAACTGAGAAGCCTGGGAAACTAAAATGAGGCAGAAGGAATCATGGAAAGGATGAAGAAAATTGGTGGTCATCGAGAAATGGGATGACCCTGATTGGAGGAACGTGGGTACCAAAGAAGAATTCTGCCCAGAACGCTTCCCTTTGGTTTTGCTGTGGAATGTGGACAGGAGGCATTTTCCATTCTATAGCAGCACTACATAACTATGTTTTGCATATGAAAATCTAGTTAAGCTAACGAGGTCCTTAATTAGGGCTTTTATTATCCTTTAATTCCTTGCTTAAAGGAAAATGATTACAAAGCTCATCTTTATGATTTAGGAAACTAATCTTTCATTTCTGAAGTGTTTCTTTCCTTCCCTCATCACGGATATTAAAAGAAAAGAAACAAAACCATGGACTCATGTGAAGCTGTGCAGTAATAATAAGGAGAAGTAGTTGAATCTGTGTATTAGAGTTGTCATGAACTACAGAAAAAGTCTCCTGTATCAGGCATGACCTCATCTCTGGTTTTTAATTTAAAAAGGACCTAGGGTGACTCTGTGTAAAGTGCAGCTAACATTATTTCTGAAAACCTAAATTCTTTTGCATGCATTCTCGAGTTTTCAATTACGGAACTCAGCACAGGCCTCACTCTTTTCCTAGTGAGGAACATCCTTGTTCTTCCACTTCTCTACCAGAGCATCTGCTTTAGCCAGTGAGGACCAATCCCCATCCTGACTCTAGGGACATAATTCAGACAACATTGCCTGTGGGGTGCCCCATTCACCCAGTTATATTTTCCAGTTAAAATAAAATTGATATATAAAGATTTAAAAGTTGCTTGAAAAGGGAAAATAACCTCTAAACAAAATGTTTCACTGGTCTGAGAAAGCATAGCAACAGTTAGAGGATTCCCTGTTAAAAAGAGGACAGGCAGTTATCAACATTTGTCTTCAGTTTAGTAGACACATGATGACCATATTCTACAAAACTTCGTGGGTACAACTATGAATAAATTGTATTTGCACAAGCATATTTCTAAAAATGAAAACTAGACAGTGTACAATTGAGCCCTGGGAAAAGGATATGGCAGTTGGGAGGTAGTACAATCTGAAGGTTCACATAAAGCCTTTTAGAGATGATGGCACATGAGCAGTAAGTGGGCATTGATGGATTTGAATGGCCCAAGACTGGAGACTAAGAAGGCCAGGGAGGGGCTGGCATTGTGATGCAATAGGTTAAGCAGCCCTTGGCAGGCATCCCATATTGGAATGCTGGTTTGAGTGAGTCCAGCTATTCTGCTCTCAATCCAGCTTCTTACCAATGTGCCTGGGAAGACAGTGAAAGATGACCCAAACACATCAGCCTCTGCTACCCTTGTGGCAGACCAGGATGGGATTATTGACTCCTGGCTTTGGCATGCTCCCACCCTGACTGTTGCATCCATTTGAGAAATAAACCAGCAGGTAGGAGTTATCTCTTTCTGTGCTCTAGTTTTCTAATAAATAAGTCTTTAAAGCAAAACAAACAAACAAACAGGTCAAAGACTGTCATAGTGTCCCTATGAAGAAAGCTATGAGACTGAGTAGCCTCTGTCAAACTTAGAAAGAGGGGCTATGCGAGCTATGAGGTACAGCAACTAGTTAGTGTTAGTTATGTGCAGTTACCCAGGGAGCACAGAATAGCTGAAACTCCAGGCTTTCTGAGTTGAATGACAAGAGGACAAGAGGTACTGTCATGTGATTAATAAATACAGGGATTTCTGATGGTTTCAATTTTCAGTCTGGGTGTTTGTTGCATGGACACTGCCACTGGTCAAAAATTCAATGTGTGTATTTCACTTAATTTGTCTTTTACTTAAAGTTAGAAAATGGGATATAAAAAGATTAGCTAGTAGTTCCATGAAGAAGAGCTTGGGTAATGTTAGGGGCTCGTGCACACAAGTATATTTGTATTTTAATTGTGTTTTGCTGTTTATAAGCCTTGGGGTACCTTACCTACATCTCCCATGAATCACTGTACAGGTATTTGTTATTAGGGTTGTTTTAGGTTAGGTCTTCACTCAACTCTACATGCCTAAGTATACTTAATGGTTTTTCCTTCTTTCTTCCAAGAATGCTTGAGAAATGAATAAATGATGACTCTGGAGCTTGCCTCAGAGAGAATGGATGAGGATATTCAGATGGTTGTACTTTGGCAAGCTCAATAAGCAGAAATCAAATGTATTCCTCTACAACCATGATAACCAATTCAAAATGTAACCAATAAGAATTATGTGCTACAAATAGAAATAAACAGTGTAAAGCTACTATAAATAAATACTAGCAATTAGCAAAACCTTTATGAAGAAAACATTAAAATATTAATAAGGACATAGAAAACCAAAATAGTGCAATAAAACATGTGTATACTTGGGAAATTCTAATGTCTTAAGTTGTAAAAATCTTCCTGAATTAAATTTTAAAAGAATACAATTTCAGTATAAATCCTAAAAAAAATTTCATGAACTTTGACAAGCAGCTCTAAAGTTAAATCTAATGCTCATGTTTTAACAAAAACACAAATTTGATTACAACACTTAATATTTAATAAGGATTTTCTTTCTTTACCAAATGTTTATTTTTCCATGTAAGTGAACTTGTAATGGTAGTGTTTCCAGAAGTGGCTTGCCTTCTTTTGTACAATGAAGGTGAAATTGTACCTACATCAAAAGGTCAATAAAAAGCACGTGTGAGATTACACCTGTAAAGTCCTCATCAAATAAAACACACAGGAAGTAGTTATTCAATATAAGCTATTACATTTAAAGTAATAAAAATATATTGATTCTTAAGCCCCCATTCTATTAATAAGAAATCCAGGTATTATTCTATTTCATCAACAATAGTATTGCATAAAATACACCCCATGAGGGGCCGGTGCTATGGCATAGCATGAGTGGCAGGAGTTAGAGGGCAAGGAAGCTGCCACCTGCAGTGCTGACATCCTGTATGGGTTTCGGGTCAAGTCCCGGCTGCTCCATTTCTGATCCAGCTCCCTTCTAAAATGCCTGGGAAAGCAGCGGAAGATGGCACAAGTCCTTGTGCCCCTGCACTCACAAGGGAGGCTCGGAAGGAGCTCCTGGCTTTTGCCTGACCCAGGTCCTGCCACTGTGGCCATTTGGTGAGTTCAACCAGTGGATGGAAGACCTCTCTGTGTCTCCTTCTCTCTGTGTCACTCTATCTTTCAAATAAAATAAATCTTTAAAAATATATATATATATACCAAATGAGCATATTGATCAGACTCAAATTATTATTAACACAGACTTCTAATTCATTGACAAAACTGAACATATATTTGAGCCCCTCCCCCTGCATTTATGAAGCCATAGGTGTATTAATTTCTATCCTGGTTCTTTTCTCCTTTCTTCACACAAAGATTTTGAAGTGTAGACTTTTTTAAAGTACAAATGGACACTTATAAGGTACACAGCTAGGAACAGGATTTAATTAATAGTGTGCCCAAGTGTGAGCTGTCCCACATGAAGAAATACCCATTATGAGTGGGCCAGAGGATTGCCTGAAGGGGTGAGGGGCAGGAGAAGAGAGCATACTTGTGTAAGTGGGAGTGCTGTGCCCTGGCTGCTGGCCACTACTATGAGGTAGGTGGTAGGTGGTTCTTCCATATAGGGGAAGATACCTGGGGCTTACTGTCAATATTTTTCATGGTTTACCTCCTTTTAGATCCCAGATGAAACAGGTGCATACTAGAAAAGGGGAAGAGAGCTAACATTACTTTGCAGCCTGTGGGGACTATCAGCTCATGCAGACCTAATCTGGCTATCTAGTTATACCATATCACCTTCTCTTAGACCCTAAGTTTTAACACTTTGCATCTTTTAGAATAGTTTTGTTAACAGATTTCTATTTCCTTAGCTAAAACCACCACAACTCAACCTTGTGTTACCTCATTCTTGCTCTATTCGTCATCCTTAGTGTTTTTTTTTTTTTTTTTTTTTTTTGTCCATTTTCTCTCCTTTATATCTTTCCTGTTTTTTTCCCCAGTGGAACTTTTATTTAAGGAATACAAAGTTCATGAATTTCATAAGTACAATTTTAGGAATATAGTGAATCTTCACACCACACCTACCCCTCAACCTTTGTCCTCCACCCTCTCCCATTCCCAGTCTCATTCTCCACTAAGATCCATTTCCAATTAACTTTATACAAAGAAGACCAAGAATGATGCATCTTTTGCAAGCATTCAGACATAGCTATAAGTTATGGGACATAAGAATATGCTCCACTTAATACATTAAAAGAAAATAAGTCCTTGAGAACAAGTTATATCATTAATTAAGGAAGCACTTAAGAAAACAACCAATGTGGGACTGGCTCTGTGGCATAGTAAGTTAATCCTCCACCTGTGGCGCTGGCATCCCATATGGGTGCCGGTTTTATTCCTGGCTGCCCCTTTTCCAATATAGCTCTCTGCCATGGCCTGGGAAAGCAGAAGATGGCCCAAGTGCTTGGGCTCCTGCACCTGCATGGGAGACCAGGAAGAAGCACCTGGCTCCTGGCTTCAGATCAGCACATTTCCAGCCATTGCGGCCATCTGGGAAGTGAACCAACAGAAGGAAGACTTTCTTTGTCTCTACCTCTCAAATAATTAAGTAAAATCTTAAAAAAAAAAGCAATGGGGTTGGACACTTAGGCATAACTAAAACTTATGCAACATAAGAATACCCTCCACTTAATATACTAAAACAAAATTCATTTTTGAGAACAAGTTTTATTGTTAACTCTCACAATACAATTCTTTGAGAACAGAGGTCTTGTATGGGAAATTAGTGCACAATGACTACTGTTGTTAATTTAACAATTAACACTTACGTATAACATCAGTGATCAACCGTGGCTCTTGGCAGGAGCTGCCTAGGCCATGGAAGCCTTTAGAATCCACAGACTTCATCAGTATTTAGACAAGGCCATAAGCAAAGTGAAAGTTCTCTCCTCCATTCAGAGAAAAGTACTTTGTTCTTTGATGTCCACTTCTTTCCACTGGGGCCTCACCCACCGAGGTCTTTCATGTAGATTTTTGCCACAGTGTTTTGACTTTCTATGCCTGAAATGCTCTCATGGGCTTCTCAGCCAGAATGCATTAAGGGCTGATTCTGAGGTCAGAGTTCTACTTAAAGCGACTGTTATTCTATGAGTCTGCTGTGTGGACTGCTTCCCAAGTTGGAGCATTCTCTCCTTTTTAATTATATCTATTATTTTTACCAGATATTTAATCCTATTTATATGATCACTTTAACAATTCTATCCCTATGATCCCCTTAACACTTAAGATATTATTGTTACCACCCAGCTGAAGGGGAGTTGGTGTCCCATGGTACGTTTTTAAACTGTACCTTTAGAAGAAAGTACATAGGAATGTATGGAGAGCTATACAGCTTTACAGCTACAGACTTCATCCACTTCATAATTACAACTTTAGGAACATGGTGATTCTTCCCACCATGCCCACCCCTCTTCCTCCTCCCTCTCTTATTCCGACTCTAATTTTTTCTAAGATTTATTTTCAATTGACTTTATACACAGAAGATTAACTCTGTTAAGAGTTCAACAAGTATTATGAAAAAAAAATTTTCCTTAACAGTCAGGACAAGGGCTGTTTAAGTTATTGCTTCTCAAAGTGTCAATTTAACTTCTACAGATTACTTTTTATTACAGGTCAGGGAGAACATAACGATATTTGTCCCTTGGGGACTGGCTTATTTAACTAAGTATGATATTTTACAGATTCATCCATTTTGTTGCAAATGACTCGATTTTATTTTTTTCATTGCTGTGTAGTATTCCATGGTGTACATATCCCATAATTTATTTATCCAGTCTTCAATTGATGTGCATTTGGGTTGATTCCATGTCATGACTTTCTGTTTGCCCCAGCAGTGTGAAATTCTTTATAAGGAACTGAAGTTCTCCCTATCAATTGCATTTCGTTAAGTAATTTCTTTCTCTTCCTGCCTCCATGTTCAGTCAAGCATTTTTACCTGCTGTTTCCCAGCTTGTTTATGAACAAAGAATTAATTCAAATTTGGAAAGTAGTGTCACAGAGCAGAACATCCACTTTAATTGTCTCCATCAGGTTTGTGGCAGCAAGCAGTGACCTGTAATTAGATAATGGGTTTCATAATAGTGATGCTCGAGTTCCAACCACTTATGATATTTTGCAAAAGCAAGATAAGATTTACCGTACAGCAGCATACCTTAGGTTTGAGGTTAAAATGAGATGAATTAATAAGTCAAAATGTGCTTGTCTCTTGCAGTGTATGAGACACTCTCTGTACACATTATTATTTTTAAGTACACTTTGACGATTTTCATCTCTCCCTAGCAATTATCAATTATCATTTAACTTAATCAAACCCTTGGATTCTTTCCCAGACCTAAATTACAATTTACTCTTATCTTTTTTGTGAAAGCCAGAAGCCTCTGGCCTATGCCAGTGACAGTGGGACATCTAAGCTAGTTCAGGTTTTGCTTGGAAAATCCCTACCAGCTGCTCTGCCTGATGCTGGGTTAATTGCCTTAATTAGCTTTCTTACAATAGCCTTCTTAATCAGTCCTTGTGAGCAGATCTTAAACTCACATCATGGTTCCTTTCTCACTATACACTGACCTTTTCAAAATACTCATTTGGACTTTGTGTACAACTCTTCTTGAAGTCTAAATGAAATATAAAAAGGGTATTCAGAGTGGGGGAATCCTCTGCTCACTGATTTTTCTGAACTCCACACCCCCCCCAAAAAAAACAATGAACCGTATCTTCTAATCAAGACAGGTTATTCTGCCTTTCTAAATTACTAACAGCTATCTTGCTCTCTATTCTCTTCTTTTCCCATGGCTCACTTAGCCTTCCTTTCTAATGAATGCTTAATTAACATTGATACATGTTGTTTTTTTTTTTTTCTGAAGAAACTTGCAGTTTTCAAATGTTGCAACCTCTTGCAATTGTCCCATTATAGGGGCTTGGCTTTCAGTTGAAAAATTTTAAAGCTTGCGAACATTGTTGAAAGCATAAACTAAGCTTTTATGAGTTCCTTTGTTGAAATTTTATGCAAATCAAAATCATGATGATGTCAAGGAAGATCACCTCTGTCTCTTCCCTGTAATATGTGATATTAATTTGTCATTCCTGGAGTGTGATTAGGTTAACCCAAGATTTGATTTTATAAACAACTTATCCTTGTTACTGACCAGTAATAGTGTTTGCTATATGCAATGCGTGTTAATTGATATTTTGATTTATTCTAAATGCTCATAGAATGCTTTAATGGTATTTAAGTCATTGAGTAGAAATACTCATGGGTTCTCAAGTCCACTGAGAAAGAACACATGCTCAACTCATCAGCCAAACAAATTTATCCCTCAAATAGGCAGCAAGAATAAACAAAAGCCTAGGATCCACGTTGAGCAGGTCCCTCAAGGCTCAGAGAGCTGGCCTGAGTGGAAAGAGGCTCATTTCTATATGCCCCACATGACACTACAGCTGGTGGGCCTCAAAAGCCCTCTGTTTTTGCTTTCATACTCTAGAAGCAACATGATTTTATGAGTTCCAGCACTGCAGGGGATTGTGTGCTAAGAAGAAAAAGAGCGTCTCCTGGGCTGTTCCATGTAGTTCCTCCTCATCTCAGGACATTGCTTCCTTGCTGTGTTTTACAGTGATTCTGAGAACTACACGCATGCAGAGTAGGGAGAACCGAGCAAGTCTAGGCTATCAGAACAATGTACACTTGCACAGTAATGTTAGGTGAGTGTTTTAAGTACATGTGTGTGCATTTGTTTACGTAGAATATTTGGAATTTATTTTACATTCTAAAGATTTCCACTTCTTTCAGGATCAAATGAATATAAAGGGAAAAGATGCCTGATCTTATTTTCAAACAACAGAGAGAGGAGGGAGAGAGAACAGGAATTATTCCTAGCATTGCATATCTAAATAATTCTGATTATACTGGGGTTAATTCCATGTGATTCTTTGACTTCATGGAAATGCAGCATGTTTTATTGCTCATGTTGTCAATTTCTGGATATCATAAAACTATTTACCAATTGCTTGTCATAATCAATCTCTCTCTCCCTGCTCTACCCTCCACTCCTAGTGTTATTTAATGAAAAAACAATTTGATATAGAGTGTTTTAACTTTTCAGGTGTTTTTCTAGGGCAGAGGAGCAGAGGCTGTGCAGGTATAGCAAAGATTTAATAGGATGTCTGGTATGAATAGCATAGTGAGAGTAATGTGTGCTATGGAGAGAAGCATGAGCCATTATAAATAAATGTATAATGAAAGACAATAATGATTTGCATTTCATGGCTCCAAAAACATCAGCATAGATTGAACCTTGAAGTAGTACTAGACTCATTGTAGTATTGTTGAAAGACAGCCTTTACTCATACCATATATTAAATGATTATTTAAATAAAACAGTGGGCCGGCACAGCAGCTCACTAGGCTAATCCTCCGCCTTGTGGCACCAGCACACCGGGTTCTAGTCCCGGTCGGGGCGCCGGATTCTGTCCCGGTTGCCCCTCTTCCAGGCCAGCTCTCTGCTGTGGCCAGGGAGTGCAGTGGGGGATGACCCAAGTCCTTGGGCCCTGCACCCCATGGGAGACCAGGAGAAGCACCTGGCTCCTGCCTTCAGATCAGCGTGGTGCGCCGGCCGCAGCGCACCGGCTGCGGCAGCCATTGGAGAGTGAACCAACGGGAAAGGAAGACCTTTCTCTCTCTCTCTCTCTCTCTCTCACTTCCACTCTGCCTGTCAAAAAAATAAAACAATGGCTGTTTAAAAATTAGGTCATTATATACCAGTAACGTATTTCCTAAATTTGCTTAGTATCAATAAACAAGAGCCAGTTAAATGTGGGCAAATGTAAATAAGGGAAGAAACAACTGGCAACACATGAAACAAAGTCATTTAGGTAGTCAGGCTTTGATACTTTGTGCCATTGTTATGGTATGCTGTATTTTGTTAATCCTGTGTTAGATTGATTCACTCAGAATTGGAATAAAGTTTCAGACATTCAAATGTTTGTATTTGGAGCAGAAATTTTCTATTTTTTAATATTATTTGTTTGAAAGGCAGAGTAACAGAGGGAGAGACACTTTCCCTCTGTCAGATTACTCCGCAAATGGCCACAAGGACCAGGCCAAAGCCAGGAGCCTGGTGCTCCATTCGGTCTCCCTTCCTGTGGGTCATCTTCTATTACTTTCCCAGGCACATTAGCAGAGAACTGGATTGGCAGTGGAGCAGCTGGGACTTCAGCTAGCACTCTGATATGGGATGTTGGCCTTGAAGGTGGTGGCTTAACCCATTATGATACAACACTAACACCTAGTTTTTAAATATATATTGAGTAGTTGCTCTCATGTATCATTTTGACTTATTGAAGAATATAAAATAAAATAACAAAATATTCTACCTCATTGACTGACATGAAATGGGCTTTGTTAACTTGTTTTAGTGTAAGAGGTGACATGCCACAATGTTAACTACAGTTGTCATTTAGTATTCCCCGCGTTCAATTAGTGATAATAGCATTATAACAAAAGCTGGTGGGACCCTTCAGTTTCGGAAGTGACAAAGACTAAACATACACCATAGAAAACAATTTCAATATCATTCATTACATTATTTAAGTATAATGAAATGCAGTCAGCCATATGTAATATGCAGTATATTTCTGATACTATCATTTCTTCCTGCTCTCCCTGTAATGACTGCAGTTTACCCTCTCTGCCCCATTTCTTATTTGCCTTGTTTTTTCATTAGTGTTGATGCTGCTGCTTCTCTTCCCCGAGCCTCCCAGAATGGGCCCACCATGACTGCTGGTTTGAGTCAGGATCCTTGTCATTCATCCTTAAAGGGGAATCTAGGCCTTGGCTTTAGCAGTTACCAGAGTAACTCAATCTTGTAAAAGTAGTTCTCACCAGTAGTACATAAAGCAGGCTACAGTGTGCCTTCTCCTGATTTGAGATCAGGGGAGAGTTCTCTTTGTTGTCGTGGAGCAGGAGGTCTAGTTCTTTGAGAACAGTCTCTGAGATTAGGTATGGAAGTGTGCACGTAGCACTGTATTCGGCAGTGCTTCTTTTTGATCTGGCTGGGAAACTTTCTCCTTGGTTTGGTCTGAGAGAAAGAGATGGGGTGGGATTACTCCAGCCTGTTGACTGAGTTGAGAACAAACTGAACAGAGATTTGCATGGAGAGAAGTCCGCTCTCTCCTATCTGAGACACAGCATAGAACAGCTTTCTTAGCCAGAATCTGTTCTTTCACACTCAGAGTCTTTCATGCTACGTATGGATCAAAGTTTAGAGACTGTTTCCCTCCAACTCCTTTCAGAACCTATTACTCATCCATGAGACAATTTGTTTAGACTTGGTGATAAGGTTTTTCAGCCCATGGCATTTGCTTTGCTGTCAGATGGCTTACTGTCAGAGAAGCAACAAGAGTTTAAAGTTGCTCTCAGTTAGGGCCCATTTAAAGTAGGGCTATTCACTCTTACATGCTTCAGCAGATCCTGCTCTTAAAATGGTTAGGCCTTGACTATGCAGGAAGCTTCATTTGTGTCTATCACCTTATTCTCTGGTGATGTCAAATAGATGAGTTTCACATAATCAGAAGTATCTTTAGGATTACCTAATAATTGGCTAAGAGTAACCTTTAGTAAATAAACTCAACTATATCATTGTTGAAAATTTATATTAGCAGCTAGAACAGCCTTCCAGAACTACCCTCAAGGAAGCTGAAATTCCCTTTCAACAAACAGTCATTGTTTAAGGGGAATCCCACAAGACCACATGTGGCATTTCAATTATTTAAATATTTTCAATTCCAAGGTCACCAAAAGCTGGGGTTGACATTTGCTTCTCTGCCCCCCAGGCCTTCCTGTGTCTTCTTTCAGCTGGTCTGTTTGTTCCTGTTCAATATAACTATGAAGTCTCAAACAGTCATTCGAGGCATGTGTACTTGCTCTTCAACTACCAAGGATTCACTCTATAAAAAGTATTGCTTCTGTTTTAAGGACCTTAATTAAATGGGATCTAAGTAGCTGAGGGATTACTACAGGATCACTCTTATGGAAACAGAGTAAGTCGAGTTATATGGGTTCAAATCTTAAAATAATGAAATTTCCTGCCCTTGGAGGATTCAATAATCCCACACATCGGAGAGCTCAATGAGAAGATGAAAATCTTTTAAGAAGAAGTACATAAATTACTTTATTCCTCATCTGTAGTTGTAGCCTACTGTTGCCCAGCATCTTGAGCCATTGTTTCTGCTCTGACATATATGACAGATGACATTCATATATATGTTCAACACACTCCCATGGATATAGCCACATCATGACAAAATACCACAACATTTATAGTAAATTCAGGCCCTGTAATAATTCATATTCAACACAATTATTAACATGGCCTCAATGTTTGTTGCTCTCTGTAGGCCTCCAGAAAGGCTGGATATGAAGTGAACTTAATTAATTTCATGCTAACTTAACTCCACTCCTTTTTCTCTCAGTCCAGAAAGTCATGAACTTCCAATGAGTAATGATACATGATTCAAGATATAATTTGCAATCATTATTAGCTATATTTATTTTTATATTCAAAGATTTTCATATTTTATGTTAAGTATTAAATTATTTGTGCTTGTAGGCCTCCCAATCAATTAAGTCACTGACCATTGATTTGGAACCTGATAGGTTGGGATTGGAGATACAATTTTGCCATTAATTTTTAGAATTCTTACAAACTCTTGGCACCTCAGTGTTAGTATTTACTAAAATTATGATAATGACCCTGATATCACTGAAGACTAAATGAAATACTTTTGATTTATGCCTATTAATTTCATTGAAAATGTGAATGATTGCAGTTTTTCAGTATACGTATATATACATTCCTTTGATGTTGTTAGGACCTCCATGAGGTCTACCTTCTAAGTATTTATGGAAACTAAGGCTACTGTATTTCATGGTAAACAATTTGCCTAGGATCTCTTTCCCATTCCATTAGACTTGAACATTTGCTGTTGTTAGTTTTAAGATGGGCTTCAGTAGGTTTGTGGAGAAATGGAATTAAAATATAATGTAAATTTTCCATGAGCTTTTTATAACCCATTGCATAAGTTCTTAAAAACTAATATTCTTGATAAGTTTAAGAGAATTTGTAGAATATCAGAAGTCATTACTGTTTTTATATGATAAACATTAAAAATGAGTAACTGTGGAGTTAGAAAAAATAATTTATAATGGGAGTTAGATTACAAGCAAGCAAGAAGAAAAAAAGATAGCAATATATATTTATTTTTATGTGTGAGAAAGCCTAAATAATTAAAAATCATAGGGCTCACTGTTGGGACCAGTTGTGGAACTTTTATAAATGGCTTAGATGAGGGCATTCACACTGAAATATCTACTAAACACAGACTCTGATAAATTATTGACCTGACTTACTTTGCTGACAGTTTCATCTTTCTAAGGCGGAAGACCTTATAGCGGGAAATTGCAACTTTGAGCATAATTCTAATCTCAAGGGAACGCTGGCTGGAGATGTAGTAGGAAAATCTACAAAGAGGAATAATGTGCGTATTTGATTGAGTCACCAGATCTGGGGGAGAAGATGAAGGTGTGGGTCTGGTGATAGGAAGGAAGGAAAACCATCAAGTTCTGAGTCCAAATATTAACATATTAATTGTCTTAAGCAAAGAACATGCAGTGTTGAGCTTTAACAAGGCATGACCCTTGTCATGTTATCTGTTATTGACTATGTCATACCAACAACTTATTAGTTATAGGTGATAATGTGACAAGATGTTAAACAAATATAATATATTAATGAGAGTGAGGACTTAAAATAATCCCAACAGGCTAAATTCATTGGCCAAAACCAACATGATAAAAATGTGTATCAGAATACCTCATATCTTTTAAAAAAATGTTACTTAGTGATTTTGGGATGTTGCTGCTGGAATCATATACCGATTTGATCCTCCTGGAGGGAAGTCATTAAATGCTTACAACTTTTAAACTGGATATTGTTTTTTTTAGAAAACTTTTATTTAATAAATATAAATTTCCAAAGTACAACTTTTGGATTATAGTGGCTTTTCCCCGCATAACCACCCTCCCACCCGCAAACCGTCCCATCTCCTACCCTCTCTCCCATCCCATTCTTCATTAAAATTAATTTTTAATTATCTTTATATACAGAAGATCAATTTAGTATATATTAAGTAAAGATTTCAACAGATTGCACCTACACAGACACAAAAAGTATAAAGTACTGTTTGAATACTAGTTTAACTGTTAATTCTCATAGTACAACACATTAAGGACAGAGATCCTACATGGGGAGTAAGTGCACAGTGACTCCCATTGTTGATTTAACAATTGACACTCTTATTTATGACATCAGTAATCACCTGATGCTCTTGTCATGAGCTTCCAAGGCTACGGAAGCCTCTTGAGTTCACAAACTCTGATCTTACTTAGACAAGGCCACAATCAAAGTGGAAGTTTTCTCTTACCTTCAGAGAAAGGTACCTCCTTCTTTGATGGCCCGTCCTTTCCACTGAGATCTCTCTCACTCACAGAGATCTTTCTTTTTTTTTTTTTTTTTTTTTTTTTTTTTTTGCCAGAGTGTCTTGGCTTTCCATGCCTGAGAAACTCTCATGGGCTTTTTAGCCAGATCCAAATGCCTTTAAGGGCTGATTCTGAGGCCAGAGTGCTGTTTAGGGCATTTGCCATTCTATGAGTCTGCTGTGTATCCCGCTTCCCATGTTGGATTGTTTTCTCCTTTTTAATTCTATCAATTATTATTAGCAGACACTGGTCTTATTTATGTGACCCCTTTGACAATCCTATCTTTCTTATCAATTATGAACTTAAACAGATCACTTTAATGAAGTGGTTACTCTCTAAATAATCAGGAAAAATGTCTAATAACATACAAGCATAAACACGAAAAGCCCATGGGTGAAACAAACTATAGCACTATCATGATGACGTATAATGCAGCTATTAAAAATTTTATATTAAACTCTTATTGAGGGGCCCATGCTGTGGTATAGCTGGTAAAGCTGCCGCCTTCCATGCTGGCATCCCATATGGGTGCTTGTTCGAGTCCTGGCTGCTCCAGTTCTGATCCAGCTCTCTGCTATGGCTGGGAAAGCAGTGGAAGATAGCCCACCTCTGTGGTGGGTCCCTGCCCCTATGTGGGAGATCTGGAAGAAGCTCCTGGCTCCAGACCAGCATAGCTTTGGCTGTTGTGGCCAATTGGGGAGTGAACCAGTGGATGGAAGACCTTTCTCTCTCTCTATCTCTCCTTCTCTCTGTGTGTAACTCTGACTTTCAAATAAATAAATCTTTAAAAACTCTTAATGATGTGAAAATATATCATAAATCATACAAAAGGATATCAGAATATTATATATATGAGCTCTACTTTTATGAACTAAAGCTTATGTGTATTTGGATAGGCAAATAAATTAACAAAAATATGGGGTGGGATATCAAGGAACAGATCAGTTGTTTTTCTGGTATATCATTTTAGGAGTTAAATTATCTTCTTTACACTTATCTGACTTCTAATTTTATGTAACATATGTATTGATTTGATGATAAAAAAATTATCTTAAAAATACAAGACAGAAATGATTCGTATTCCAAGAGAAATTTTTTTTTCTTAATTGTAGGACAAACATTACCAGAGTGTTAAGTTGTTGCCATTAAAAAAAGATTGTGGGTTGGCCATTTTGCCTACTAGTTAAGTTACTCAAGTGTGTGGCTTCAATACTCAGTGTCAGTTCCTGACTCCAGCCTTCTGCTAATGTGGACACAGTGATGGCTCAAGTGGTTGGGTTCTCACCACCCAGCTTCTGGGTTTGGCCTCAGCCTGACCCTGGTTGGTGTGGCACTTCTGGAAGTAAACCAGTATATTGGAGTGCTCTCTTGATCTCTCCCCACTCCTGTCTGTCTGCCTTTCAAATAAATAAATAAAAATATTTATTGGGTTGCCTAATAACAGTAGAGTTTTTTATTTTAGTTGATACTTAATTGTGATATTTTTGATATATGTATACATTGTTCAATGTTCAGATCCGGGTAAACCTCTGTTTCCTCAAGGAACTATTATTTTATGGAAAAACTTTCAAAATACTTTCTTCCAGCTTTTTAATGATAAATATTCAGCACATTACCATTATCAATATTAATCTTATTGTGAAATGGAACACCTTTCTAACTATAACTTAGTATCTGTTAATTAAACTTTCCCAATCTTTTTCCTTCTTTCCATAGCCTGTGGTAATCTTCACTTTGTTTTCAATTTATTTGAAATAAACTTTTAAATTCACATACAAATTTTATGAGTGAGGTCATACAGCATTTGTCTTTATGTGCCTTCCTATTTTGCTTAACATAACAACCTCCAGTTCCATCCATGTTGTTGCAAATAACAATATTCTTCCATTTTATGGATAAATAATATTGTATTGATTATTATTGATGGATTCTTATATTGTTTCATTTCTTGGCTATAATGAATAGTGCTGTCATTAACATGGGTGTGCAGAGGTCTCATTTACAGACTGATTGCATTTCCTCCATTAGTGAGATTGCTAGATCATATGACCATTCCATTTTTAATTTTTTGCCTCTGTGTTGTATTCTACACTGGATATACTAATTTATATTCCCGCCAAAACTGTGCAAATGTTCCCTTTTCTCCATATCCTCGCAAGTACTTGTTGTCTTTTCTTAAAGTAATCAGTCTAACTGTAGTGAGGTGATATCTTACTGTGGTTTAGATTTGAATTCCTTGATGATTAGTAATGCTAAGCATTTTTTCATATACCTATTGGCCATATGTATGTTTTCCTTCGAAAAATGTCTGTTTTGATCTATTGTCCATTTGTAATTGGATTATATTTGTTCTGCTATTGAGTTGAATAACAATGAAGTTTTAACAAGGGTGGGTGAAAGAGGTGTCACAGAGCTGACAATCCAAATGGTCCTATGGTTTTCTATTACAGGAAGCTTGTTTAAATAAGAACTGTCACAATATGCATAACTCATGGGATGGAAATGCATTATTTAAGGAAAAATTGTAAAAACTCAAGATATTTATCCAACAGAATTGGTAACATGAGAAGCTAGGGAGGAAGAGTCAGGCTGTGCTCAACTATTTAGAGGATAACAGAATGAAAGAATTTTTTATTATGCTGTAAAGCTTTAAATAAAAGACATTACCAAATAAGCAAGAATATATTCAAAATGTTTTACCACCATTTTGAAAATGATGGGGCAAGTTTTAATAGAAATAAATGCACTTCCCCTTGTAGGATTGTTGCTTGGGATCATCTATGTTAAAAGTGATTCACAAATTTCTGCTCAAACTATATTAAAAGTGGAATTCATTGGTGAAAAATAGTGGGCTTAATAAAGCTTCATCATCCAGAGCCCAAGTGCAGGACTCTGAAAAATGTCCATAGCAGCCACTTCCCCAAATTTTCCCAAATGGTTTCATTCTGGGTGGAACTTGGTTTCATGACAGCAATATGGCCAAGGCCCTTTGGAATTCCCATCCTCCGTTTAACATTCAAGGGAAAAACCTCCCTCATGAAAAATAGAATGTGAGTCTCAGAACTGACTACCCTTAGCCAGGATTGCCCCCTTCTCAACTTCGGGTTCAATTACTGTTGCCAGCGAGAGGGGTGTGGGATAGTGGATTCATTATTGAAGCCCTGCAGGGCCCACCTTCTCCCAGACTGAGGATGAGATGAAGCTTGGGCAAATAGCTTTGGGCAGTGGCAGGGAGGAGAGGCTTTTGACGGGTAATTCATGTAATCTCCTATCAGGAAATCACTACGCTGAGCTGTAAATGACAGATGTCTATTAAAACTAAATTGGCAAGTGTGACTGGATGATTTCTTAGAGCTTTTCCAATGTCAAGATTCTATGAGACTGTGATTCAGGTTCTCAGGTGACATTAAAATGTGCAAGGAAAGATATATAAAAGAAGTACAGAAAGAATTGATGAACTCCAGGACTATATTGATGAACTCCAGGAATTCTAAAAGGGAACATGTGAAAGCGATTCTGTGAACAAATAAGGTATTAAAAAGGGAAACGGGCGGGCGCCGTGGCTCACTTGGTTAATCCTCTGCCTGCAGCCCTGGCATCCCACATGGGTGCTGGTTCTAGTCCCGGCTGCTCCTCTTCCAGTCCAGCTCTCTGCTGTGGCCTGGGAAGGCAGTGGAGGATGGCCCAAGTGCTTGGGCCCTGCACCCGCATGGGAGACCAGGAGAAGCACCTGGCTCCTGGCTTCAGATCAGATCAACGCTGGCTGTAGCGGCCGTTTGCAGGGTGAACCAACAGAAGGAAGACCTTTCTCTCTGTCTCTGTCTATAACTCTACCTGTCAAATAAATAAAAATTAAAAAAAGGGAAAAAGTGTAAAATATACCCCTCCACAGTTGTGAGATTTTGAATTTTGGAAAAAAAAAATTGAGAATCCCTCTGTTAACCATTATTTACCCCCCCAAAGCTTTCTGATTTTACTTGATCAAATGTGCATTTTGTGCAGTTATATTGCGGGTCCTATTCATTTTTCTCTTTTTATAACACTGTCTGCAACACACAGACACACTTCTGCTTGGAACGCTGCAGAAAGAGAAGAAATAATGTCTGCCAAGCAGAGCCCCCTACCTTTGTAGTTGTGCATCATCCAGTGTTCCCTCAGAATGTGATCCATCATAGATTGTTTAGGTCTGACAAATGCCTTTCAAAAGTCTTCTGATCACTGGAACGGTTAAGGCTCATTCACACTCAGAGTAAATTGCTCTAATGAGATAATTAAATAACCAGCTCCTTAAGTTGCCAGCTCAGCAAGATTTCTATTGCAAATTCACAGGGGAATTTTCCATTGAGAGTGGGAGGAGGTAGGAAGAGAAAACCTTGAGAGCAGATGGTGATTTGAGGTATACCTTGGGCAGACAATAGACCACTTAAATAGTAGGGGAGGTCAGAGGAAGAATGGAAACTCAGAAGGAGTGGATTCTGAAAGAGGGATGGGTCCTAGCAAAGACAATTGTGCCTGGAATCCCGTCAACTACTATATGAACCTGAAGAAAGTCATGCACTTTTGTGCTTCCCCAGCATCTCTGTGTCTCTTCTAATGTCCTGCTATCCAGTCCCCAGCCATTTCCACTCAAGATGTGAGGGAGATTTTAAATGCATGCACCTATTTCCTTGCCCTTTTTATTTTCCACGCTATTTCAAGTTGTAAATCCTCAGATTTGCCTTTTTTAGGGGAACTAGATTGCATCTCCCAGGAAAATCAAGGGCAATGCTCTTGTACAAAACCTTAGTTCATCTGTAGTATATGTGGTTCTGATTGATGAACCTTAAAAGAGAGGAAATGGAGCTAGAAAGGTCTGACAAGGGCAGATAAAATGATCAGAGGGATAAAGAAAAGGGTGCTGTATGAGACCAGATTAAAATGATTGCTTTTCTATGTGCTGACCTCTCCACAAATATGAAGGGCACAGATAAGTTAAAGACAGACTTGGTGGCCAGACCCTACAATGGAAAAGGCAGGGAAGATGGGGGTAGAAGAGAGATGAGGAGAAGATAGTGGCTGTTTACATAGCAGGCAGTACATTTTTGCTATCCTCTACTTCGAAGTCGTAGTGTGAACTAAGTTTAAACAGATTTTAATAAGACTGTAGTTGAGAATACACTATTGAATTACCAGAATAAGCCAGATGATGTTTAGGAATGCTTCTTAATTTCTTTGAATACAATTAAATTTCTTTAAATACAATTGATGTGACTCAACTAGGGAGATGTGATAGAGATAGATATGTAGATGTACATATTCCTGCTGTCCCAGAATGCAAGACTGTGTGGTGGAGAAGTGATGTAAGTTATAGAAACAGGCAGACTAAGATGTAAATTTTTTTTTTTTTTTTTACTTCTCAGAGAGTGACTTGTGAAGTTACCTCCTTTTCCAAGCCTGAGTCTTTGTTAAGAAATACTAGATAAAGTTATTTGGTGCTGAATTAATGTTAGCCTATTCATTCCCACCCCAAACTTCTACCAGATCCTGTGCATTTTCAAGTGAAGAGTTCTAGGCTAGTGAGATTATTTATTGAAGCATATTGCCAGTTGTTTATATGTAGGGTTTTTCAAAAAAGTTCATTTAAAAGATATTCAATGAAAAAACTATATTTCATTTTATTTATTTATTTATTTATTTTTTGAAAGGCAGAGTGGACAGTGAGAGAGAGAGAGACAGAGAGAAAGGTCTTCCTTTTGTCATTGGTTCACCCTCCAATGGCTGCTGCAGCTGGCGCATCGCGCTGATCCGAAGCCAGGAGCCAGGTGCTTCTCCTGGTCTCCACTGCACTCTTGGGCCATAGCAGAGAGCTGGCCTAGAAGAGGGGCAACCGGGACAAAATTTGGCGCCCCAACCAGGACTAGAACCTGGGGTGCCAGCTCTGCAGATGGAGGATAAGCCTAGTGAGCCATGGTGCCGGCCTATATTTCAAATAATTTTTTTAAAGTTTGTTTTTATCCAAAATTATTTGGATGGCAGAGAGCTAGAGCTTTTTCTCTGCTGTATCAAACCCCAAATACCCACACTGCCTAGCGTTGGGTCAAGCCTGAAGCTAGGATCAAGGAACACAGTCCAATCTCACACAGGTGTGGTCTCAATCCAGTCACCTTAGCCATCACTGCTGCTTCTCAGGGTTTCATGGACTCAGGGGCCTGGAGGTGGACACTGAAGCCAGACATTCCGATGTATTATGCAGGTGTCTGAAACACCAGGCCAAACCCCCATGCCTAAACTCAATTTTGAATACCATTTTTTCTGTGAGCACTTTTTGAAGTGTTCTCATTTACCCAAGTATTTGTTGTACCTGAGAAGGAAAGAAGCCTGTTTTGTAGGAAAGAGTTAATGTAGGCACAGCATCTTTGTCTCTCTGCTCTGACATTCGGTGCTTCCAGTTACAGGAAAGCTAGTGAAAGAAGAAACATATGTCTCACAACTCTCAGGTTTCATTTATTGGATTCATGGTGTTTTCAGCTCATTTGTCAATATTTTGGGTTTTTGGCTCCTGTTGAGACCTGTACCCTTTAAGATTAGTTTATTGATACTTCTGTGAAGTTGAAAATCAAAGGAAAAACAAATCAGTGGGGATCTCAAAATTTGTGTGACACCTGTTGGGCTGTGGTGTGGGGGGGAGCAGCTGGTGAGGAAATAGAAGATTCCCCACCAAGTCGCAGTTCAGATCTAGGGAAATGAGCGGAAAACTAAGAAATGGAAGGAGCAGATAAGAACGGGTTTCCTTCAAGAGGCAGGTGCAAGAAAGCAAATGCAGGTGTCAGGCTTCTGCTGGGCTAGTTGGAGTGGAGAAGAAGGTGATTTGAAATGTGGTGGGAGCCAGGTTATCACCTGCTCCAGGGCCTAGCTAGCTGCTCCCAGGGCTGCCGTTGAGTTTTGGGGAAACCCCATCAGCTCTATGGATACACACTTTTGCAGGCAGGGAAATAAGCTTTGTGGGGTAAGCAGGAAGGAATGCAGAGGCAACCTCTGTGGTACTGAGTCTTGCCGCATGCCATTCCACAGAATGGTGTGTCCACTTCCCCAACTCTGTCTCCTTCCAGACATCTCCTTTGGAGTCTCTCACAAATTCTATCCAACAATCTCTGCTTTATGCTGATTCTGTTGTAGGCCTAAAGCTGTCTGTTATGAAGGAGGGAGCAAGTTTGCTTATTAGATTGGAAATGTGTTCAGTACCCCAAGTGCAAGCCAAAAAGTGCTAAGGATTCATATTTCAGGCTTTAAGAGTCATGAGCATGACTGGCGCAATGGCTCAATAGGCTAGTCCTCTGCCTGCGGCCCTGGCACACTGGGTTCTAGTCCCTGTTGGGGTGCCAGATTCTATCCCAGTTGCCCCTCTTCCAGTCCAGCAGGCAATGGAGGATAGCCCAAGTGCTTGGGTCCTGCACCCGCATGGGAGACCAGGAGGAAGCACCTGGCTCCTGGCTTCGGATCAGCGCAGTGCTCTGGCTGCAGCGGCCATTGGAGTGTGAACCAACAGTAAAGGAAGACCTTTCTCTCTGTCTCTCTCTCTCTCACTGTCCACTCTGCCTGCCCAAAAAAAAAAAAAAAAAAAAAAAAAAAAAAAAAAAAAAAGAGTCATGAGCTGTTGTGACCACACACCTATCTGAACTTCTTGGGAGATGCACAGATTCCCTTCATTCTGTCTGTTGCTATTTGACCAGCTATCCTACTGATTTGAATCTTTGCAAAGGAAAGTAGTAGTAGAGGGAGGTGAAGGACTGCGAGGTAACCTCAGATTGAACCCTGTCCTACCACTTTCTGGCATGTGCTATAAACTGGATGACCATGCCTCCCCCCTCACGCTGCCTAATTCACATCTTGAAATTCTAACCCTCAAGGTGATGGTATCAGTAGGCAGGGCCTTTGGTAGGGAATTACGTCAAAAAGACTCCAAACACATGAAATTAGTGCCCTTTGGGAAGAGACCATTGAATCTCAGCCCTGTCTTTATATTGGAACTGCTCAGCTTCTAAAATAAATGTTTGTCTTTAAGCCACTCTGTTTTAACTATTTTTGTTATAGCAGCACAAATGGAGGAAGACAGAGCCTCCTTCATAAGTGGGTTCCCCCTTTGTCCCAAGGGCACGGCAAAGAAGTAGTCTTTATTGTAGAGAACACCTGTCCAACATCAAAGGGCTGTGTCCAGATTCCTGAAAGTGGGAATGAGAGATGATGGAGGTAAGGATATACCACAAAGATACAGTAGGTACAAATGTCCCATGAGAAGATCAGCTTTGGTTACTCGCTACTTGGGTTTTGAAAAACAGTAACCTTAGCATGAGAAACAGCAATAATGCCATCAACAGGATGTCATTCTCAGCCCCAAGGAGACACAAATCCTTCCATATAACTCTGGAAGAGAGAGAGACAAGGAAAAGAGCAGCAGGTGGGAAAGGAGTGTGCAGTCCTCACCCCACTCTGTACTTACACATTTGCAGTCACCCACCAGAGTCACATGGGTTAAACTGTGTAAGCTGCCAAAGGCAGATCGGTGAAGTGTGTTTGAAAGTGAAGTTTTGAAAGAAAAGTGGTACCATCCTACCTGCTTGGTAGCTGGATTGCTTTAATGAATGCATGCAACCGAGAAGCTAGGGAATTGGGAATATTAGGGCATGGTTGCAGTTTGGGAGGTTGAAGAATATAGAGAAAGCAAAACTGTTTCAGGTGCATTTGTTCTACAGCGTGCGATTGCTTCACTACATAGCTAACACCAAAGGGGTAGCTCTGTGGAGATGATCCTTAAAGGTACTAGCTTTAACGTTGGACATAAGACATATGCAAAGCATCAGGCTGCATATACGTTCCATCTCAGAGCTTCAAAAGTCTTGGGGGCCTTCAAGGAAAAATGTTTAACTTCCAACTGAGAGCTTCTCTGAAGAGATGGCACTTGAGATGCACCAAGGAGCAAAGGCTGAAGTTCCTCAAATCACAGATTGGCATGGAAAGAGAGCAATCTAAATGAATAGAAGAGCCTGTGTGGAAGCTGGATTTAGGAAATGTGGCAGATGTTTGAGACAGTTTCCGATTTGATTCACAGAAAGCAGTAGTGAGGAAATAATGGTCTAAAGACAGAGGGGCCCTTCAGGAGTTTATGCTTACTTGGGAGAAGTAGAAAGTGCATTGTGATGTGCCCTTTGCTGTGGGGAAAGGACTCTAGTTGTGTATTAGAAATGTTTTAATTATTCTTAATTATACAAGAGTTGCATAGCTGTATGTTTAATTTAGAAATCAGAATATTGAAGAGAAAGAGAAATGGGTTTTACCAGCACATAGACTTTCTTTTGCTCTTTCTTTATAAACACACCTGTATACACAAGGGGTTTCCATAAAATCCATGTTACCTTTTAATTCCATTTTCCATTACCTTTTTGAAAACCCTTTGTATATGTACAGCTACATAATCTGTGTTTATACATGTCTACTATTTATCCACAGTGAGGTATGATGCAATATAATAATTTTTCTAATGGGGCTTTTTGTGTTTTTAAAGCTGTCTTTTTATATTATTCTTATTTAATATGTATGATGTAAGTATAGAAAATAAACCAGGGGTGAGCATTGTGACACAGTTAAACCATAGCTTGGTGTACCTGCATCCCATATTAGAGTGCCAGTTGGAGCTCTGGCCCCTCTGCTTCTAATCCAGCTTCCTGCTAAGGAAAGCATATGTTAAGAGCCTGACTTGTAGAGAAAGACTGCCTGGGTCCGTGTACTGTCCTTATAACCTTGAACAAATGATTACTGTTTCTGGTGGCCACTTCTTCATTGGTGAGTAGGTTTGTATGTTTGCTCATACTCCCAAGTTTGTAGTGATACAGTAATTAAATGAGTTGTTACATATAAACAACTTGGAACAGAGTATGACATGTTGTAAAAGCTATGTAAGTGTTACAAAGAAGTCAGATTCATCCTTAACTGCTACATTAAATTCTAGCACAAACATGTTATATTCTATTTAGCAATTTCCTGTTGATTGACATATAGGCTCTTTTCTAATTTCGTATTATTGCAGACAGTCCTGCAATAAATATTTGATCGATTTATAACACATGTTTTTGGAACATGTGTTACAATTGGTATGGCAAATGGCACTATTGTAATAAATGCTTTTGAAATCACACTGGTGTTGAGAATTTAATGTAATTTCTTTCTGATTTACACACTTGAGATCATTTTTCCAATCTCTGAAATGACTTGAGAGAAGCTGTATCCCAAAGATTTAATGAGGTTATGTCCCTTTTAACTGTCAAGAGCTCCTCATTCTCTTTACTGATATTCTTTTGAATTGTTGATAATTAATCAGGAACATCAGTGGTGAAATGTCACACAGATATCACTCCAACTGTTAGATCTGAAGCTTTAAAGGAAGATTTTTTCTGCCTTTCTGTTGGCCCCATCATTGCCAAACCTCCCTCTTATTAACCTTGAAGTCACACAGAACAACCTCTCCTGTGATTTCATCCTATCTCCCATCTGAAGAGATGCTATCACACTCCAAAAGGAAAAAAAAAATTAAAACGACCACAATACTCCTACACCACGCAGGTCACAGGTTTAAGTTCTCCCCCAACACTGGGACTTCCTGCCCCACCTGTCATAGGCAAGGCATCTCAGGCTTCATTGTGTATATTCTATCACATCACCTTCCCTAGGCTGCTTTAATATTAAAATTATTCATGAGGTACACTTTCTCCTGATGAAGCCAGTCTTCTTTTTGGAAAAAGAGCTCTTGGCTTCCTTCAGCTTCACAGTGATGATCTTGATAAATAACCAATGATAAAGCACATTTTCATAATGCTTTCCAGTATCTCTGTCAATTGCCCAAAGTAGAAAAGCCTGTTTGTCATGTAATCAAAAATTAGCCTATGCACAAGCTTTCTTGGATTCAGTGTAGTTGATGCCATACAGAGCTGACCCCAGGCAAAATAGTGAAGACTGTGGATTTGACTTTAGCATCTTTATCTTCAATAAATAAAAGATGTTAATCTGTTTCAGGTTACACCTATTCTTCTGTTTTGTTTTTTAAACAGTAATCCTTTGAGCTAAACACTGTTTTCACCACATTAATAGAAAATCAGAATATTGAAGCAGAAAAGGACAGTAATTAGCAAGAAGTGGGCCGGGGTGGGGGAGGGGTTGTCACAAGGATGACAGAGGGACCAGAACATGACCTTGGCGTGAGATGTAGGAGAGTTTACTCAAATTGATATACTGGAACCGCTGTCAACAAGATACATCCAAGTAAATCCAAGGTTCCATTTTAATTCCAAAGCAGCAGATGCAGGGTGTGCACAACACTTAGGGTCAAAGCAGACTGGGGAATAACCTTCAGGGTAGGTTTGTTGAAGTTGCAAATTAGAGTCTTCCAAATGTGGGTCAGAATTCCAAATGCATCCCCAGAAGTAGGATCAAGGACTTAAGGGTCAAATAAAACCAAATAATTGCAGAAGGGGCTGCACTAGTAATGGCTATGACCGGAGAGGCTCAAGATGAAAAGCATGTCCCTCATTTTCTAGGAAACCATAGACTTAGAAATCTGTTGAAATTGACTGAAAGGAAATTCTCTTTTCTGTTTGAATCATCATCATTATAATCAGCAGCACATGCTGTAACTTGCCATGTTGCAAACAGTCTGCTTACAAAAGGCATTAGAGATCCAGAGAGTAGGTCGGGAATGATGTACTCGAAAGGACTGGACTGATTTAAGGTCCCTAGGGGTCTAATGCTATGACTTCCTCAGAGTGGATGGGGTTTTGTCACCTGCTTCTTCTGGTACTGGGTGTTTTTCTGCCTTACTGTGATTTTCATGCTCAAGGCCACTCTGCCTCTTCCGGTAGCTCACTTCCCCCATCCTCTCGACTTCAAGTTAAACCTTGATCTTCCAATGCTCTCCCACTACTGGTGGGTAAATATGTTTTCATTTTCTGGCACATTTTGATATTGCTTTAGATAATGCATATTTATGGATTTTTTTCACGAAAGTCTGCCATTTCTGACATCTGAGAACATTTGCTTTCATATTATTCTTCCCTTTGTTTATGAAGCTCCTGACAAAAAGAAGAATTAGAATCTGTTTTCCACATTAATGAAGGTGTCTAAACCAAGTTTGATCCAAATTGAAATGAACAGGTTGCCGGTTTATTTGAAAACAGGCCGGGTAAGCTCTAAGGGCACCACAGACAAATTTAAAGTATTAAGTATATATAAAATACCTGCAGAGTAAGCCTTTACCCAGGAATCAACATTTTAATCATCACTGCAGGTAATTTTGACATGGGTAGTAGTTGAATTACACTTAGTAAAATATCACAGTGTTTTCTACTGTTGTATAGATGTTATGTAGATCACTGTGTTTCGAAGCTAATTTATGTCTTCTCCAAAAGGCAGTGCAGGAGGAGTCTGAGATGACTTATCAAGCTACAAAATGTTCTTTTAGGTAAACCTAACAGATTTTTGTCAATGTGTTGAACTCGTGTCTAATGTCTGAAAGAGCTGAGCTCCGATTCCCTGCTCTATTAGTAATTTTGTGTGTTGTTGAGTAAGTCATTTGTCTTAGAGTCCATTTCTTCATGTATATAATGGCAATAATAATACTATCTTTAAGGTTGCTATGTGAAATGCATTAATATGAAAATCTCTTAGTATTAATATTAGCACTTAGTAGGATTTACTCAACATAATCTCTACTGATCTTTATTACCGGCTTTCAATTTTTACAGTGTAGGAATAACTTTGCATATACGCAAGCTTGTACACACATAGACACATTTCCACTCATACAGAGAGAGAGGTAGTTTGAGACAGCAGGGCTAGAGAGACAAGGAGATTTTCAGGAATTTTTGCCTTTGGGTACTTTCTAACTTCAAGGGCTCTATTTCTTGTCTTTGCAGGAAAAGCTTCTCGAAACTATCTTAGGTATATAAAGTCTATGGATGTGTATGGGCCCAATTTGAGAAAGAAAGAAATTAGGGCTACTTGCAAACGTCATAGCAATGAGCACTTTTATCTTTGGGTTCCCCCTCCCAGCAGGTAAGGAATCCCATCCTATTGCGTCTTTTTGGGAATGATTCTTGTGAACATGTTGGCTTCACTGCTGGACTTATTGTGCATGGGTTTTAGGTAGTAAAAATAATATAAACATAGTCTCATGTACTTCTAGGGATGATTTTAGGACAGCCCAAGAGGAGTAATATTTCTCTGATGAGCCATTGGGAAATCTCCATGTGCATCAGTGCTCCACACTGTAACTTGACCTTTAAGACTTGTAACACATAATAACATGGGCATGAAGTTAACTTAGCAAAGTTGAATATGTGTAGAGTGGTTTTCTGAATGACCCAAATATGCAGGCATTTGGCATAGCTGTTAAACTGCCACTTGGGACATCCACATCTTACATCACAGTGCTGGTTTTAAGTCTGAATTCTTTCCGTGACTCCAGCTTCCTGCTAATGTACATCCAGAGGCAGCAGGTGATGACTCAAGAAATAATAGGGTTTCTGCCACCCACGTGGGAGCCCCAGATTGAGTTCCCAGGTCTCAGTTATAACTGAGTGAGCCCCGGCCATCAAGGGCACTTGCAAATTGAAGCAGCTATTTGGAGCTCACTCGATTCTGTCTCTCTGCCTCCAAATTTAAATGAATAAATAAAAATTTAAAAAATAAAAGACCCAGCATACACTTATGTAGTTCTCTTTTAGGCTGCTTCACTTTATGAAATTTATGGCAGAGTTAAAAATTAGGTAGAATTTGGTGACCATATGAATCCTTGTCAGATGGCTATAAACTGAAAAGAATTTTGGAAACTGGCCCGGAAATCCTCCTTAAAGCCCTACAGGATTGGTGTTTTAAGAATACCCCTTACCCTCCCACTAGTTTGCTGATATGGAATGAAGTTGAAGCTGATTCTTTCCAGATCTTTTCCATGTAAACGCCGCTAAGGCCTTGCAGAGAACATCATGGGTGTGTTCCTGTGGCCTTCCACTGCACAAGAGTGACATCAGCTATTTGTTTTATTCCTGGTTAAAACAGTCTGAAAGCAAAACAAAATCTTGCCATACATTCCAGCAATTTGCCCCTAGCTTTTTATCTAACTGATTTGAAAATGTATGTCCACATAAAACATTTAAGAATATTTATAGGAGTTAGTTAATAGTCTCTAGGAACTGGAGACAATCAACATGCCCTTCAACACATGAATGGGTAAGCAAACTGGTGCATTCGTACAGTGGTATATTAGTCAATCATAAAAAGAAAAGAGTTATCAAGCCATAAAAAGGCACAAAGAAATCTTGAATGCCTATCACTTCCTTGCTATATGAGGGAAGTCAGTCTAAAAAGGTAGGGTAGTGTGTGGTTCCATTTATAAGACATCATAGAAAGTCTGAAATCGAGCCATTACAAACAGATCAGTGGGTGAAAGGAGAAGATTGAATAAGAGAAAGTGAAGCACAACAGGTTTTGTAGGAGGGCTTAATGTTGCGTATGTGACTCTTTGCCTTTCTCAGAACCCATGGAATTTTACTGCACAAAGAGTAGACTTGGTGAAATTCACCAAGGAGATGAGGCAATTCTAAGCTATAACTCAGACTATGATAAATATGTTAACTGTATTACAAATGCATAAAAAAAATCTATTATGGGGGCTAAGTTGCTAATCGAGGTCACTTTGAAAGGTGGTGGAGAATATAAGATTAATGGCAAAAGGAACTCTACGTTAGCACCATACCCTATTTAGAAAAGTTGTTTCCTGTGATAATAAAGAATAATAATTCAGATAGCACTATAAATGTACCTGGTTACTTAAACTTCAAGTAAAAATGGAATTAAAATGTTTATTTTGTTGCCAAAATTTTTGAAATCCATGCGTAGTTTTATCATAAAAGCATTTTCATGAAATTTTAAAGATCCTCTCATGATTTTAAAAAAATTGCATAAAAAGAAACCTAACTTTAATTCCATTTTCCAACAAACTTTTTAAAGTGCCCTTGTGTATTTGAATTGAGAGATTAATTAAACTGATTGCATACTGAGTCCACTGGATATTTCACTTTTGGAGTTAGAGGATACAAATAAGAAAGGTGTGGAGCTGGAAACATCAGTGTGAATTCATGTTTAGTTTAATAGAGAAAGGCACATACAGAGACAGTTACCGATACCCAGGATCCAGATCTTGGTTTTATGATACCATTCTCCAAAAAGAAACTAGGGTCCTTCTGAGCAATGGCTGCTTCTAGGGCTGGGACAGTGAGTATACAAGATGAGCATGAAGCTTCTTGTAGTGCTATAATGATATAAAAACTGCAGACAAATAGAAACTAAAACCAATAAACTGTAATGATGAGGATAAGTCCAAGAGAAATAGGAGCCAACTGCAAGAGCCCCCAGTGCCCAAAATGAGAATAGTTTGAGCAACAAAATCAATAATGTATTGGAATACAACACAAAGAATCAAATAAAACTCTGTGACTACATACTGATTGAAATAAACAGGTGAGAACTAAATCACAATTCTGCTATGCAAATTGCAAATAATTTATATGTATATTTGTTTTAAGAAGGCAAAGCCTAACTCACTGCCTTTTAAGTGTAGGCAGTGCCTAGAGATACCCTCTCAGTACAGATGTAGTAAGTATAGTGTGGAAACAGGGAACAATAGTGACAATACTGTGGAGAAACCTGTCAAACACTGTCTCAAGGCTACCACGAACGGAGATAAGGCAAGCTGATCTATAAACGTTATGTATGTTAGGGTAAAGATGGCCTTTACCTCTTTGGTCTTCTTCCTCCAATCTCCAGACTCTCAAAAAAAAAAAAAAAACCTGTGTAACTATGAGAAAATGCATTAGAGAAGCCCAAATTGAAGGACTGTCTATAAAATATCTAACCATAGAATGGCAGATGTCCTAAACAACACTCTGACCTCAGAATCAGCCCTTAAGGCATGCAGATCCAGCTGAAAAGCCCATGAGAGTATTTCAGGCATGGACAGCCAAGACACTCTGGGGAAAAAAAAAACCTAAATGAAAGATCTCCATGAGTGAGATCCCAGTGGAAAGAACAGGTCATCAAAGAAGGAGGTACCTTTCTCTGAAGGGAGAAGAGAACTTACACTTTGACCATGGCCTTGTCTAAAAATTATCAGAGTCAGTGAACTCAGGGGGCCTCCATAGCCTTGGCAGCTCATGACAAGAGCCTAGGGTGATTACGAGTACTCAAACAGTATTTTTCACTTTATGTTTCTGTGTGGGAGCAAACTGTTGAAATCTTTACTTAATGTATGCTAAACTGATCTTTTGTATATAAAGAGAAACGAAAATGAATCTTGAAGTGAATGGAAGGGGAGAGGGAGTGGAAAAGGGGAGGGTTGCAGGTGGGAGGGAGGTTATGGGGGGGAAGCCATTGTAATCCATAAGCTGTACTTTGGAAATTTATATTCATTAAATAAAAGTTAAAAAAAAATCTAACCAATGCTTCTTAAAACTGAGAAATTGTGGCCGGCACCGTGGCTCACTAGGCTAATCCTCCGCCTTATGGCGCCGGCACACCGGGTTCTAGTCCCGGTTGGGGCGCCGGATTCTGTCCCGGTTGCCCCTCTTCCAGGCCAGCTCTCTGCTGTGGCCAGGGAGTGCAGTGGAGGATGGCCCAAGTGCTTGGACCCTGCACCCTATGGGAGACCAGGAAAAGCACCTGGCTCCTGCCATCGGATCAGCGCGGTGCACTGGCCACAGCGCGCCGGCCGCACCAGCCATTGGAGGGTGAACCAACGGCAAAAGGAAGACCTTTCTCTCTGTCTCTCTCTCTCACTGTCCACTCTGCCTGTCAAAAAAAAAAAAAAAAAAAAAAAAAACTGAGAAATTGTGAGAGCAAGATGCACCTAAACAGACATGACTAACTGCATTGTGATATCCTAGATAAGATCCTGGAACAGAAAAAAGACATGAGGTTAGAAACTAAGGAAGTCTAAGTAAAATATGGTGTTAATAAAAATTTACTGTATTATTTTATTCATTGTGACAAATGTACCATACCAGTGTAAGATGTTAACTGTGTGAGGAACTGGATCCAGGGTACTTGTGAACTCTGTACCATCTTTGCAGCTGTTTTATAAGCACAAAACTGTTCAAAACTAAAACAAAAACTTTTTATAAAATTTGATATAAAATATTTTTAGTGTTTAGTTGCTTCTATGAGTTTTTTTCCAAATGCAATTTTGAAATAGGATCGATCATCTCTTCCTCATTCATGAATATCTCTTTCATAATGGAGGCAAGAACGAAAGGAAGGAAACACATGTAAACCCCCATCCCCAGCTTAGAGGGGATTCCACTTAGAGGAAAACTGTGCTTCTAAGCTCCAGTCACCAGTGACTTCACTCAGTTCTGCTAATTTAAAATATCCTCCCCTCATTTCTCATGCCACTCAGCCTGTCCACGTCATTATTCTTCTTGCTTAATCAATGCAGATGATTCCAGTGAGGATGCGAAATTGAGGGTCGTAGGCTGGCATCTCGTTTACCCACAGGACAGGTAGTGCTGTGCATGCCCTTGCTGTTTGTGTCGTTCCCCTGGGTGCCCTGGCCCTGACCCAGAGAGGCTGAGCTCTTAATGAGAATGAGTTTAGGTCTCCCTTGCTCCTTCATCCCTGTCCACAGTCCTGGGACTGACAACAGAAGCAGTTAGGGCCCGTTGTGCTAGTGTTGGCTGCTGTTCAAAACAGAAACCATGTCGAAATCCGTGTGAGAGCTTGCCTGCCTTTCACCTTCCTTACAGACCGCAGAGACATTCATTGACGATGCTGAGAATTACCCAGATTATGCTTGAAAGTCTGCAAGAGTCCAGTTACCTACACTTGTTTGCAGTCTCATTTCTCAGAGGTCTGGAAAGGATATGCTGCAACAGTGATTGAGGTAGTGGAGGAGACAGGGGAGGGAAAAGGAAACCTTCCTGAGAACAAAATAGTTCTCACCAGGCCTCAGGACTCTAACAGAAGAGGTGACTACCAGAGACTCAGGTGTGTTTTAGCAACCTTTACTATGGTGGGGAAGTTGCTTCTCCACCAACTGTGGCATCCCCCGCTAGGCTTGTGTTCACTATAGCTTTGCTATATGGACATGAGGAAAAGAAGCGTTTTGGGGCAGATGAGGGGTTTGGGCCTTTGGTTCCATTCATGTGTAAGATAATACCATAGCACTATAGGAAGCTCTTAAAAAATGCCAACTAATGTTTTCATCTGTCACCTATTTTAACACTTTGAACAAGTTTTCCTTGTTTTATATTTAGAGGAATGATGACTCAATTCAGAATCCACTAGAAAGTGAGGAAGCCCTTGTTAAACTGTTAGAGATTGTTGTTAAAAGTTCCTTCCTTCGGGAAAAGAGGAAGAAGCCAAAATTTATTTTCCCTTTGAGCACATTTTCCCTTGTCAATTCAAAAAGAGATGATATAGATATATACTAAATGCTTAATTTTCACAATAAAGTCACAAGCGATGCTTTTCTTTTCCTTCTTTTTTTTTTAAAAGTACAGCTATTAATATGCTCTTATTTGGAGTCTGATTTCTTACGTACCTCTAACTGCCTGATAATAAATCAGCAGCTATCATTTATGAAGACAGGGGATCACTACTCAACTCCACTCAGAATTCTTCTGAATCACTAGTCCTATCCATCAATTTCAGCAGCGATAAAGGCACCATGTGGGGAGATATTCCTTATTTCTTTCTGTTTACATTAAAATTTCACCTTTGTAAAAATGTCTTGCTGTTTTCCTTTCTTTTCTTATAGTTACTATCTCTTAAATTACACTATTAACATATATGCACACCACCATAGCTGTATTTCTGGAGTACTGGAAATTGTGCAATTATGTGCATAAGCCATTTGCTCTTCTTTTTAAGAGCATCTGTGTTTCTCCATGAGTGCTCATTTCTGCAGTTTATAATTTTCATTTTGGAGCATTTTTGTGCTTTAGATCATTCTTCACTGGGCAATGGCAGCTGTATCACCTCAGATAGGATTATATTTCAGAATCCTGGATTCTACCAACAAATGTCTCGATGAGAAGGCATAGTGGGGTGCGTGTGTGTGTGTGTGTGTGTGTGTGATTGTGTTAATCAACTCCTGTCTGATTGTTCTCATTAGACCTCTCCCAACTTTTCTGTACTCTACTGGTTCAGGATCCTTCTGGCTGCTCTGTCATGTCCTTTACAGTAAGAATTGAGATGCTGGTGGAACTAGATTTGTTTGCACCGGGATGCATTTCTTGTCCAGTTGCCAACTGTCAACATTCATGTTAGAATCAGAAAAAAGTAGGATTTCGTGAATTTTAGTGTGTTCAACAATGGTCACTCAAAGATGTCAAATCATAATCCCGGGAACTGGTGTGTTACCTCACATGGAAGAAGTCTTTGCATAGTAATTAAATGGCAGGTCTTGAAATGGGGACATTACCTTGGATTAATCCAGATGATCCTAAATGCCATCACAAATTTCAGTAGCTTCTTGTAAGTGTCCTTATTAGAAATAGGCAAAGGGTGATGACAAAGATACACCAGAAGGCAATGTGAATACAGAAGCAGAGATGGCCATGGCAAAGTCACAAATCCAGGAATACTACGGAGGAAACCAAAAGCAAAAGAGAAAAAGGAAAGACAGTTCCTGACTGTCATCAGAGAGCATGGCCCTACTGGATGTAGATGTCTAACTTCTAGAATGCTGAGGGAGTAAGTATCTGTCTTTGAAGCTGCTGTTTGTGATACTTTGTTAGAACTGCATCAGGAAACTAAAACAAAAGCAAAAGCCCCACAGGGCGAAATGTGTCATAAATGCTATTCCTAACAGATGTATTAGAGGATCAGAAATCTCCAGGATGCTCATCAGCATTACTCTTGGGCATTAGGATGCTCTCCTTCCTCTACAGCTGCACTGCTCACTAGTGTGGCCACTAGCCACATGTGGCTCCTGAATAATTGAAATGTAGTTACTGGGACTGAGCAATTGAATTTTTAATTTTATTCAATTTTAATTAACTTAAATTTTTAAAACTTAATTCTGTTATTGGAAAACTTTCTAAATACACTTGGAGCAATTTGAGTATGGGGATTTGCTTTTCCAGCTGTAAATTTCATGAAACACATATTTCAAATACTGCCAATGGCAACTTAGCATCAAAATTGAGATGTGCTCAAAGTGTAAACCATATAACATATTTCAGAATGATTAAAAATAATGTAACACTAATAATATCAGATTGATTATATGCTGAAATGGCAAATTTCAGCATATTTTACTAAATATACTAAAGTTAAATTTCATTTTACTTTTTAAATGGGGTTACTATAAATCTTAAATCATACACTCATGTATCTCACATTTTATTTCTTTTGGAAAATGCTGTCCTTCAATTTCTCTTCTGAGTGACCTAGTAAACTGATCTTAGCAAATAGTCTCATTTCTTGTGGCTTATGGACCCGACTTTGACCACATGTCCGCTCTCATGGATGGTTAATTACTTTGGTTCTTTGATTGAAAGCAATCATCTATGGAACTAGATTTTAAAAATGAACATTAAAAACTCTTGTCATTCACTATAGCATATGAAAGAAAAATGACCCATGATCACACATATATTCTTAGAAAATACAGTATTCTTGAAGTTTTTTATTTGAGAATATTTACAGTATTGGAAATGAGATACCCTGTCTTGAAACTATTGAGTTTTCAGAGCTTTGGCAAGGATATTATAGTTCCATTTTTCATGTATCTGGATATTCTCTGTAACAGCAGTATTTTTATTCTTTCTTTACTTTATTTGCCTCATGAATCTCTTTTAAATAATTTAAAAATAACATTGTTACATGATTATGTGAATCAATAACTTTAATTAAATTGATTAAAAATGTCATTTCACTTGCATAATACAATAATGTTTCTAATTTCTCTGCTATTACAGTAAATATGTTTTAAAAATTATTCCCTTAAGACAATTTCCATGACAAAAAATAACTATATCAAACCAAGAATTGTAAGTAGAAACATTATTACCTCCTAGTTTGTTCTAGACTGACTATAGATCTGAAAATCTCAAGTCTGTAAATCTCTCTTTATTTGGTATTTGGTCGTAGTCCACTTTTGTTTGTTTCTCCCCTTGGATCTTCAGCTAATGAATGCTTTCCATAGATCCCTGCCACACTGCTGTCTCATCTACATCTGATACTGCCTAAGATTTGAGACCCAGAAGAGAGAATCCACAAGTGTATCTCTTAAATCACAGAAGCTGAAAAGGAACTAGAAATAACTTACTTGTTCTCTCATTTCACTGATGATAAATAGTTCAGAGTCAAAGCTAGAACTAGAACAAAAGGATTTCTTTCTGCTAAATCATACTTTTACACTGAAAATGATCTGAGCATGCCCTGTTACGCTATTCCATGATCTCAGCTCCCAAAAGAATATGATTAAACCAGAAAAGGTACAATTATCTTACATCAATTAAAAGGAAAAAAACTGAAAAGCTAGTCCTTGATAAATTAGAAGTGATAGGTGGTTGTTCTGATGCCAGTACAGCTGTGGATGAATCCTGAAATCACAAGATGCTGTTCACTCACTCCTCATACCGTACCTAGAATGTCTGCGACTAAACTAGGATTCTGGTCACAGAACAGACAATTCTGACAATTGCATTAACCATTTCTAGTGCCATTTGTAAAGTCTCATGTAAAGTTCCTAAGACAAAAACTAAATTCTTAGTCATATATCTATGTGTCCTGGGATAAGGGATAATGTATATATTATAGGTTTTTAAAAATTACACCTATCGATTTTTGCTTTATTACTTCTGAACCAAAATATTAGTTATTTCATCATGAATTTTGACATACTAGCAATATTTAAGGTTCAATATGAAGAAATAGTAATTTCTTTGTTCATATGGACACACTTTTAAACACTTTGAAAATGGTATTTACTTAGCATCTAGGTTTGCTTTTCAATGTTCATGCTCACAAAATTCAAATCTGTGTATTCCTCTTCTCAAAAAATTTCTGTTCCTTTTGGTCATGGTCTTAATAAAGGATATATGGTGTCCTATCTCTTGTAATAACTACATTGTTGATCCACCTTTAGAGTCTTGCCATACTAAGCATAGTGACCAGAGTCAGGTAACATACATGGTCACGATGACCCAGTCTGGGAAAGGCAGAAATGGATAGAGCTCTCTGGAATATCTGCTAATGCTGATATGCAAGGTGTTGCATCTGCAACACTGAACAGTTTTCTCTAGGCTTTATATTCCTAGTCTGGAAAGCTAGAATCATTCCAAGATTAGCTACCTCATGGACTTGGGAGATAGTAAATTGACACACAATGTGAAACATGTTTGTAAAGCACAAATAATTGCATTAGGTTACTTTAGGGACTCTATTGGGTTATTAAAACAAAGGGAAGTAGAGGGAGAAAATAATATGAAATCAAGGAATAAGTCATGAGATGATCATGGGCCTAGAATGAGTCATCTTCAGGTATAGCATTAGCAAAATTTATCAGGTATAGTTGAGGGAAGTGCAGGGGAGCTTTTCAAATTTTGCACTAGCAGATTTCAGTAGAGATTGAGACAGTAATGTTAATTTTATTCTTGTCATTATTTTAAAAGATTATGCATCCATTTGCAGTTATTTGTAAACTATAAACCTGCATTATAATTGCAGGATAACTTTATTGTAAAGTGATATGTATGACTCTCATTTGTTGGCTGATACTTACATTTGTTGAAGAAGGGGGAGCTTATTGATTAATCTGAAAGTCTACCTGTGTTGATGATTCTGGGAAGCTACTGTTCCAATCCTCTTAATATCTTAGTGTTACTGGTACTTCATTATGTGTGTGTGTGGGTAGAGGGTGGGGAAAACAGGAACAATTAGTTCCCTGAATTGGAGGGTAGACATTCCAAGGGAAACATTTTTTGGAAATATTTTATCTGCTTCTTTGACTCTTAGCACTTCAGTGTACTTCTCATGTATGTGTTTTTTATTTTTTTTATTTTTTTATTTATTTATTTTTTGACAGAGTGGACAGTGAGAGAGAGAGAGACAGAGAGAAAGGTCTTCCCTTACCGTTGGTTCACCCTCCAATGGCCGCCGCTGCTGGTGCGCTGCGGCTGGCGCACCGTGCTGATCCGATGGCAGGAGCCAGGTACTTATCCTGGTCTCCCATGGGGTGCAGGGCACAAGGACTTGGGCCATCCTCCACTGCACTCCCTGGCTACAGCAGAGAGCTGGCCTGGAAGAGGGGCAACCGGGACAGAATCCTGTGCCCCAACTGGGACTAGAACCCGGTGTGCCTGCGCCACAAGGCGGAGAATTAGCCTAGTGAGCCCCGGCGATGGCCCTCATGTTTGTGTTTTGATTGTCATTATGATTAACCGTTTGTTTATCTCTCTGGTTTTCTCTGTAAAGTGGATTTTGGTTAGTTCTCTGCTCAGTCATGACAGGTGACCTCTGAAAGTAGCCATAAATGCACATGTACGCATGATATGTGAATACAGGGAGTTCTTTCTGCTATTTCTTTTGTACACAAAGTTTTCTTCAAAGCAGTAGCTTCAGCTTTTTGCCCCTTTCAAACTCTCCAATCCTCAGGAGGTTATTTTCAGTGAAGTGGTGAGAGGGAAGAGTTCAAATAGGATTGATTTAATAGAGCTATGATGTGAAAAATCCCACAACATGCTGTCTTCCTGAAATGGCCAATCATGGAAACGTTAAAATCAGAATGGAGAAGGAAGTGGAGACATCCCCAAAAGGCACCTGAATTAAAGAATGACAGCCCCTTGCCATTCCTGTAAAGGGAGATCACAGTATTAGAGAATGAAAATTCGTCAGATATTCAGAAGAAGCATCATTTGTGAGCTACAAACAGCTTCCACAATAATTTAGTGCAGGAAAATATCCCCACTACCCTCTCCTCACCAATGACCCAGGAAATTAAAAGAAAACCTTCATAGTTCTTTTGCCCATCTGTCTACCCATTTTCTCCAAAATATCCAATTTTTCTTCCTTGTATTTTATTCTTATCACAAAAATTTTTCTCTTTAATATTTCAATAAGGTAATTGGTTTATTTTTCTTGTACTATTAATTATTCTCAAAGCTATATACTCTTTAAAGTTGCCTATCAGGGCATAACAAATCTCACCCAAGGGCCCAGCTTTCTGAAAGATTGCTGTCTAAGAAAGCTGGTGATAATGGCAGCAAGCGTATGGATGGAGGACCACTAAACCATACTGTGGAGTGACTTGATGACCAAATGTCAGCAAAGAGTTCTAGAATTGTGATCTTGCAATGGACTCAACCTCTGAGTAGTTGCCCTTGCCAAGGTCATTTAATCCAGTAAAGCAAATCTAGACAATTTGTCATTTGTGACATGAAATACTTGCACAAAATTGCTTGTACAATATAACTCTAGCTAATATCATATCTTTATTGTTATGAATATAGGGGGACATGAGCATCTGTGCAGAAATCTAGGAGATTCGTTTAAGCATGTAGAAAATAAGCATCATCCTATTCCTTCAATAAAGTTACAGCTTTTCTGATGGCCACCCTTTCAATCCATGTGTACATGTACTGCAGCAGCTTGAGAAATGAATTAAAGAGTTGAAAGAAGCATGGATATACGGGTCTTTGAAGAGTTTGTGACTAAGCTGCTGGGAAGTAGGTTGGAGGGAGAGGAGACAACTAAGGAACAGAACCTACAGAAATGATGGAACTGCGGTGTGATTGCATCAGGGCCACATCAGGGATGTAGATACAAATAGGTTTACAAATAAAATTACAAGAAAATGATGAGAGTCTATTGGCGACTTGTCTTGGTTTGTAAATGAAGGCTGAGGGAAAGTGCAGCTGAATGCAAAGGAGGAAGGGTTGTAGAAACTTTTAATAGAGAAGAGGAAGTGTTAAAAATTATCTTAATGAATAAACAGTGAGATTTCTAGCACACTGGTGGACTTGCCTTACAGTACTGACTTGCTTTTTGAGGTTCACAGTCATGCAATTAAAACAGAACCAGCTAAGTAACAGGAGTGATTTTTTGTAGGAATGTTTAGTTGTTTAGGTGCAAGTACAGAAAAGAGTGATGGTATAATACTCTCAGGGTTGGAATTTTGCCAGGTGACTAGAACAGAGGGGACTGAGATTATCTGCAAGACAGATAAGCAAGTAAACAATTAACAATTAACAAGGAGGTGCATCCAGGAAAGGATGAATGGGATATTTGGGAAATCAAAGGATGATGGCAGTAGCAGTACCCCAGCAAGTCAGGGGGGACATTTAGAAGCGGTGGTCACATATCAGAATATTTAAAATTGAGTTTCTAGTTAGCATGAGGTCCAGAATGTGCCCTTGGCCATGCACTTGAATTGGAAAGTTGTGGAAGAAAGCAGAAAACAAGGAAAGCAGCAGCAAGTTGAGTGATTCATTAATGTGGGTCCTGAACACACTATGAATAATGGCAACAGTTGTGGCATGAAGGAGCTATGTGGTAACATATTTTACGAAATAAAGGAAGTGACAAGAAGGTATGGAGGTAACTGCCTTGGTAAGGTAAGACTGATTTATCAAGATGGTATGCATCTTAAAGGTGTCGTGGTTTTTGTAAGGGGAGGGCGTGGTAATGGCCTGGAAGCCACAAGGGGAAGTGAGAAGGACACCAGCCCCACTCCCTGGCCTCCCTGGCCGTGAGCTGATGGTGTAATGAGAGGAAACACTATCACTGCTTGAGGTTGCAGAAGAAATCTCATTTTCAGAGAATTAGGTTTCAGCTAAGATCAGGAGGTGAAGGAAATGTTCTAAGAAAACAATGATAGACAGTATTGTGGGGCAGTGAGGAGAGAGTGGGGCTTGGGTTTGAACAGGAGATGAATTGAAAAATGTGGACACAAGGATGGCTTAAAACAAACAGCCCAGAGGTTGTAGGTCACTGTTGGTAGCTGAGGTAAGCAAGAATGAGAGGTTTTGGTTGGTAGTCCTGAGGGATCTCACGCAGGGTGTTTTCAGGTCTCTGTCGTGGGATGATGGGGTTTCCCAGGCTTTCGAATCCCTAGAGAAGGGGTAGTGCTGCTCCAGTGCAGTTCTGATCATCTGTTTTTCATATGGACTTCCCCAGGAAGTTGTCTGAAGTGCTGTGTGGCTTTCAAAAATTAGAAACTACAAGGGTGCTTCAAAAACTTCATGGAAAATTGGATTGAAAAATAAGTTCAATTTGCGCAAAAGAAGTTTGAAATTCATGTATAGTTTTGTCATAATGCACATTTCCCATGAATTTTTTGAGGAGCTCCTATTACTTCTCATTCTCTTACTTGTCATCAAGCCCCACTTGGTTTAATCCCTGGGACATACAGAAAGAGAATGATTGACTTACTTTCTTTAATTTTTGGTGGCCATCTTCTCTTGTCACAGGACATGTAGATTTGATCATAATTGGGTTTGTGGGTAGGGATTGGAGCAGAGAAAGAAAAATTTACCAGGAGACAGGGAGTCAGGTTGAATAAGCAAAGAGTTGTGAATTTTTTCTTTTTCTTGTCAGACAAGATGTTGAATCTCTTGTCAGGGAATAGCATGGCAAAACGTGGACAACCCTATCCATTAGGGAAGATTTATATACATCAAATTCATTCCAAGCTCAAAAGAGGGCTGAGAGCTAGGACAGACATGTCTTAATGGTGCCAATTCACATGTAAGTTGAGGTATGCCCTGTCCCCTCCCACTCCGCCCTTACAGCAGATGACAGCAGCTTCTCTTCGCTAACATTTCGTTCAGTGGGTGAAGGGGAGACAGGCCCTTTTTTTCTTCCCAAGATTCATGATTTTTCCAGCATCTAGACTGTGTGTCAGTGACATCAGGGCTCTCAGCCACCCCCAACCTCCTCCTCCTCTTTTTTTAATCCAAAGTAACAACATCTGGATAATTAGAATGATTAGCGTTCTTTTATAGCTAGAATTCTCAAACATTTGTGTTGGCTGAGATAATGGAATTTCCCCTCACATAATCTCCTATCTTCAGTATGCTAAGCAACATAATTTTCATATTATGAGAGCTCAGTTCTTCCTTTTGGGGCAAAGATCCAAGCCATTTTTGAGCATAGATAAGACAAAGTGATTTCCTAAATCAACACCTGTCAGAGAAGTTTCTCTTTCAGAAGTTTTCTATAAATTACTCTAATTATTATCATTGTAGTTCATTGATCCTATTGTTTGGTCTCCTAGAATTTTAATAAGCTCTGCTTATCCCATCTATTGAACTTTCTCTTCCTTCTTTGCTTTCTCAGGGAAGACTTCCTGATAACGGATATGTGCCGTTGCTATTCATATCTGAAAAACTGTTTTCCCCTTATTGTATTCCTTGTGTGATAGATTTGTCTTTGCCTAATTACCTGTATCTGTCTGTCTGTGAGGGAAGAGTACATACCTTGTCCATTGCTGTATACCTAGTATCCAATGCAGAGCTTCATATTGAATCATTTGTTGAATGACTAAGGACCCTGATTTTGAATTTGGAATATTATTAGTTACAAGAATCGTCATGAAACTAGCCATGCAGTTCCTAAAAACTATACTGTCTCACCTTCAGTGTTTTTTTTTTTTTTTTTTTTTTTAACTCCAACAAATTTCAATGCTCAGCAAATTTCAGGATATTCAGTATTTGTTGAGTTGAACAGTGAGTACCCAAAGTTAAGAAAAGTAGCATCTGGAAATGTAACTATGATTCAGATCACTTGCTGCTTAAAAATGCCCCCATATTTATCAAAGACTGCTCTAGAATTCTACTTTAGGTTCTTTTGCCTCAAACCTCTTCCTTTATTGTGTGTAAATAAGCTAAAAATTTTGCTACCCATCCTCATTCTTTCTAATGCATTCATACATTATCTAGTGAATGTCCCTGAACAGATTGATTTTAATAAAAAAAAAAGGATAGATTTTATTTTTTCAGAAAATGGGCTCTTTCCTACTTTCTATAAAATATCCATTGAACTTCAAGGTCACTATTCCAGTATTCATGCTCAGGAAATCAAACATGATACTACTGTATAAAAGGAAGAATCAAGACTGCATTCCATGTTAATGCAGTTTGCCCACATAAGGGACGGGATTACAAGCAGCAGAATTGTGAATCATATAACAGTCCAGGTTTTAAGGTTAATGTCAAGTACAAATAATCTGTAAAAAATCAGTTTTCAATGGAAATGCCCCTGTGGAAAGAGGGTAAACAGATAAAGGACAGGGACAGGCAAGTAGTTAATATTTTTTTTAAAAGAGAAAAGTTTCAAAGAGATTGCCACAGCATCGGTCAGTGCGAGCCTTCACCTACCTTCTTCTATGAAGGCCACAGTCAGGACTGAATCAGGTATAATTTGGCAACAGGTGATCCTATCCGTACCCTGGCATATGCAATCTAATTTTCTGGGTTGGAGACTCAACTACAGAAGAATTTAACTGATTTAATGCATCTTTCAATGCTTAGGTCATGAGTAGTTTTGGTAATTTCAAAATGTCATAATTTTAATGTCAAGATGGCCAGTGACTCCACCTTTTAGATCTTACGTTCTCTTCTAAGTTACATTATTGTAATTTTAACATATATTGAAGGCATACCATCTTTTGAGTGTTGAGAAAGCTACTAGCCCCAGTATCCTTGAACTAACATTCCAATTTGGTAGAGTGACATTCAGAGGAAACACACCAAACCCTAGTTAAAGCTTCAGAGTAGACCACTTGAGCACAATATCTAAAGTTCTTTTTGTGATTATTTGATTATCTTCATCTTCTTAAAATGCTAATGTCCACAACAGCCATGGAGGGAACAGGCTGAAACCAGGAGCCTGGAACTCCACTGGGACTCCCATGTGGGCGATAGTGCCCAAGTTCTTGAACCATCATCTGCTGCCTCCCAGGATTCATTCATTGAAAGCAAAATAGCCAGAGCTTGACTATGCCTTCCAATACAGGATATGAGCATCCCAAAATAACTTTAACCAACTGTACCCCAAACAGATTATTTTAAGAATGTACGTGACTTATCCCTGTGAGGAAGCAGAGAAAGATATTTTGTGTATAGCCACGTATGTAGTTCTATGTGTGTTATAGGGTGAGGATAACAAAAAGCAACTGCAAAGACTAAAAGTAAAGAAATGAGGAGTTAAGCAAGTGTCAGAGTATCAAAAGGAATTTCATGCTGCATTAATGAACTTGAAATGTATCCCAAAGAAAGAATTTAAGCATAAGGAATGTGATGTCATATCTTCAATCAAGAGACTCTGGTGAATAGATTTTTGAAGCAAACAAGACAATTTATAAGGGCTCCAATTCAGTAACATGGGTCAGGGTTGTAGTGATCAGAAGTAGAATTTAAGAGAAAAAAATAGGAGTTATTAGAGGGAGAAGAGTACAGGACTTTGTGCTACCACCAATATAATTATCCTGCTATCATTACATATATGGCTTATTACAAAATATAAAACAGTAATGGTGAAAATATATTTAGATACATTGACTGAAAGGTATATGCTAGTGTTAAAGTAAGGAGAGTGTTTGTAAGGAACACCCATTGGATGAATATGAGAATCAGGTCAAGAACTGAAGTTACATCATAAACTAAGAAACATGGGCTTAGATCTTTGTGTAAGGGGTTGGGGATAGAGTAGAGATTGACAGTTACTTGTCTCCATAGGATCCTCGACAAAATAATCTGTAGTAATGTTGTAGGGCAATGAAGGTGATTTCAGCTTTTGTCTTGTGGTAAAGAATTTTCCCATGGACAGGGATGGTGAGCAAAGCAAAGTTTACTGAAAGCAAGAAACCTCCTGCCATAGAGGTCAAGAGAGGAATTCCAAGGCAGGAATTGCCAGGGTAGCGTGTAGGTGCTGCCTCTTTTATACTCAAAGTACCTCTCTCTAATTGGCCCCTTTGTGAGAAGCAAGTACATATTCAACCAATCAGCAAGCCAGAATACAACCAATCAGCAGGCAAGGATTAGTAACTATGTTTCACCCTGCTTTCATTCACCCCTTCAGGAATCCTGGGCAAGCCCCAAGTATTTTGCATGATCTCTGGTGGTGTTGGTGTTGGAGTAGTGGTAGAAGGAATCTAAGGCTGTAGTGGCTTGCGTCTGTGTTTTGTCTCAGAGAAATGTAGTCGACTCTTTTCGCTGGGTTCTTCAGGAGCCACACAGCTCTAGTGTTAGAGCTGTCTCCTTTCTATCAGGTCACAGCTTCTCCTGTCTACCAGGTTCATTGACTGCTGCTGCCATGTGGGTTGCTGTTCCTCTTGTTACGGAGGTTCTTTGTCTCGTGACCATGAAGAATGAGGTACATGGATAAGGAAAGAGTGAACAAAGATCTCTGGTAGCTGAGAAGGACTATTCAGAAGGCCTGCCTGCCTGCCCTGAGCTGCCTCTCAAGATTGCCTCTTCAAACTTACGCATTTCTAAAGCAGGATATTCTCCCTGATTGTCCATGTGCATGCTGATGAGGCCTGCTGTGTGAAACAATCAGGGAAGTGGCATTGGAATTGCCTGTTTTGTTGCACAGACTCTGTGCAGAGTGCTCAATGATGTCCTTTTGCAGATGCAACAACATCTCAATATTACATTTTATATGTTTCCCCGGTCTCTTGTCTCCCTCTCCCTCAGGGCTCTTAAAGTTGCCCCTTGTGTTTTCCTCTGCTGTGTGTTTTTCTTCCCACAGACCCCTGGAGTTCCTATCTTTAATCTTTTCTTGTCAGTTTATAATACAAAGTTTATACTTTTAACTTAGATACATAGAATTATAGTAAGTTTACTCTTTTAACATGTAAACATGTCATTCATAACTAATTTTCCATGATTTCCACTAAAATGCTACCTGTTGTTGTTACCATTGTTTTTTAAATTCAGTGAGTCTTATTTCTCTGACATGTTTAACATCTTTTTTGTTTATCTTTTGTTTTGGGCAGTGTTGTTATGTTCTACCCAGATGTGATTCTCCTTGCATTTATCCTACTTGGGATTTATTTAGCTTCTTGAATCAGTCCCTTGATGTCTGTGATCTTACTTGAAATAGTCTTGACCAGTGTCTCTTCAAATATTACTCCAGTTTTTATCATCTGTCCATTACATACATGTTAAAGCTCCAGTCTGTTCTGTCTAATCTGCTGTTTAACCATATACTTTCATAATATCAGTTATTGGAAATAGAATTTCTATTTCATTGTTTTTTACAGATTACAATCCACAGGTGAAATTCCTCATCTTTTCATACAGCTTCTTAACATATTATTCGTAGTTATCTTGAATCCATATTTAATAGTTCCAAGAATGGTTTTAATCAATGTATCTGTTCCTATTCTCTCTTTTTTTCTTCTTTGTTTTGATCTTTTATTCCCATTTTGTGATACAGCTGGCAACTTTTAACTGAATGCTGGACATTGTATGCGGTAAATTTTTGGAGGTTCTGGATGAAATTAGGAAGCAATTTTATTTTCCTCCAAGGAAACTTTGATTTTCCTTTGGAAGATAGATATAGGACAGTGTTTGTTAACCTTTTAAAATTACTACCTTAATGAGGGAGGTGCCTTTCTCTGAAGGGAGGAAGGAACCTCCACTGTGATACGGCCTTGACTAAACAAGTTCAGAATTGGTGAACTCAAGGGGCTTCCATAGCCTCAACAGCTCATGGCAAGAACCTCGGGTGATTACTGACGTCATAAATAAGAGTGTCAATTGTTAAATCAACAACCGGAGTCACTGGGCACTTACTCCCCACGTAGGATCTCTGTCCTTAATGTGTTTTACTATGAGAGTTAAAGATAACACTACTAGTCAAACAATACCCTATACCTTGTGCATTGTGTGAGTGCAGTCTGTTGAAATCTTTGCTTAGTATATACTAAGTTGATCTTCTGTATATAAAGATAATTGAAAATGCAACTTGATGAAGGGTGGGATGGGAGAGGGAGTGGGAGAGGGGAGGGCCGCAGGAGGGAGGGAGGTTGGTGGGGGGAAAGCCACAACAATGCAAAAGTTGCATTTGTAAATTCACATTTATTAAATAAAAAAAAAAAAACAACAAAACAAACACAAAAACAAAAAAATTACTACCTTACTAATCAGAAGTTTTAGATACTGTGTTTCCTAATGACCTCACGGCCCCATGAAATTGTATCACTACTGATAGACTGTGAATCTGCTTTTTGATTATTTATTTATATTTGAAAGACAGAAGGAAAGAGAGGCAGATAGAACTCTCCCATTCCCTGGTTCACTCACAATATGCCCACAACAGTATGACTAGCCCAGGTTAAAGCTGGAAGCCTGGTGCCAAATCTGAGCGCCCACGGCAGGACCCAAGCACTGGTGCCATCAAGGACTGCCTCCCACAGTTAGAATTAGCAGGAAGCTAGACTGAGGAGTAAAGTGGCAACTTGAACTCAGGCACTCCAATATGGGAAGAAGGCATCCAAATGATGTTGAAAGCACTGTAGCAAGTTTTGGCCCTTAAATCTGTTAATGTTTGTATATATGTGCTTTATAAGTAAAAAATATACAGCTTATTCCAAATTCCTCCATCTTGTTGCAAATGACTGGGTTTCGTTGTTTTTGACTGCTGTATAGTATTCTATAGAGTACATGTCCCATAATTTCTTTATCCAGTCTACTGTTGATGGACATTTGGGTTGGTTCCAGGTCTTAGCTATTGTGAATTGAGCTGCAATAAACATTAATGTGCAGACTGCTTTTTTGTTTGCCAATTTCATTTCCTTTGGGTAAGTTCCAAGGAGTGGGATGGCTGGGTCGAATGGTAGGGTTATCTTCAGGTTTCTGAGGAATCTCCAGACTGACTTCCATAGTGGCTTGACCAGTTTGCATTCCCACCAACAGTGGGTTAGTGTCCCTTTTTCCCCACATCCTCTCCAGCATCTATTGTTGGTAGATTTCTGAATGTGAGCCATTCTAACTGGGGTGAGGTGAAACCTCATTGTGGTTTTGATTTGCATTTCCCTGATTGCTAGTGATCTTGAACATTTTTTCATGTGTCTGTTGGCCATTTGGATTTCCTCTTTTGAAAAATGGCTATTGAGGTCCTTGGCCCATCTCTTAAGTGGGTTGTTTGTTTTGATGTTGTGGAGTTTCTTGATTTCTTTGAAGATTCTGGTTATCAACCCTTTATCAGTTGCATAATTTGCAAATATATTTTCCCATTCTGTCGGTTGTCTCTTCACTTTCCTGACTGTTTCTTTTGCAGTACAGAAACTTCTCAATTTGATGCAATCCCAAATGTTAATTTTGGCTTTGACTGCCTGTGCTTCTGGGGTGTTTTCCAAGAAGTCATTGCCGGTACCTATATCTTGCAGGGTTTCTCCAATGTTCTCTAATAATTTGATGGTGTCAGGTCGTAGATTTAAGTCTTTAATCCATGTTGAGTGGATTTTTGTGTAAGGTGAAAGGTAGGGGTCTTGCTTCATGCTTCTGCACGTGGAAATCCAATTTTCCCAGCACCATTTATTGAATAGACTCTCCTTACTCCAGGGATTGGTTTTGGACCCTTGATCAAATATGAGTTGGCTGTAGATGTTTGGATTGATTTCTGGTGTTTCAATTCTGTTCCAGTGGTCTATCCATCTGTTTCTGTACCAGTACCATGCTGTTTTGATTACAACTGCCCTGTAGTATGTCCTGAAATCTGGTATTGTGATGCCTCCAGCTTCGTTTTTGTTGTACAAGATTGCTTTAGCTATTCAAGGTCTCCTGTGTCTCCATATAAATTTCAGCATCATTTTTTCTAGATCTGAGAAGAAGGTCTTCGGTATCTTGATTGGTATTGCATTGAATCTATAAATTGCTTTTGGGAGAATGGACATTTTGATGATATTGATTCTTCCAATCCATGAACATGGAAGATTTTTCCATTTTTTGGTATCCTCTTCTATTTCTTTCTTTAAGGTTTTGTAATTTTCATCATAGAGATCTTTAACGTCCTTGGTTAAGTTTATTCCAAGGTATTTGATTGTTTCTGTAGCTATTGTGAATGGGATTGATCTTAGAAGTTCTTCCTCAGCCATGGCATTGTCTGTGCATACAAAGGCTGTTGATTTTTGTGCATTGATTTTATACCCTGCTACTTTGCCAAAATCTTCTATGAGTTCCAATAGTCTCTTAGTAGAGTTCTTTGGGTCTCCTAAATAAAGAATCATATCATCTGCAAAGAGGGATAGTTTGAGTTCTTCCTTCCCAATTTGTATCCCTTTAATTTCTTTTTCTTGCCTAATAGCTCTGGCTAGAACCTCCAGAACTATATTGAATAGCAGTGGTGAGAGTGGGCATCCCTGTCTGGTACCAGATCTCAGTGGAAATTGGAAAACATCATGCTGAGTGAATTAAGCCAGTCCCAAAGGGACAAATATCATATGTTCTCCCTGATTGGCGACAACTAACTGAGCACCAAAGGGGAAACTTGTTGAAGTGAAATGGACACTGTGAGAAACAGTGACTTGATCAGCTCTTGTCCTGATGGTTGATGTACAATGTAATACTGTATCCATTTTAGTATTTTTTTTTTGTTCTAGTACCATTGGTTGAACTCTGTAATTAACACACAATTATTCTTAGGTGTTTAAATTTTAACTGAAAAGTGATCCCTGTTAGGAATTTGGAAAACATTATGTTGAGTGAAATAAGCCAATCCCAAAGGGACAAATACCACTTGTTCTCCTTGATAGGTGACAACTAACTGAGCACCAAAAAGGAAACCTCTTAAAGTGAAATGAACACTATGAGAAATGGTGACTTGATCAGCCCTCACCCTGACTGTTGATGAGCAACTTAATATGTTATCTCTCTTAGTATTTTTTTTGTTTGTTCTACTTAATACTTTTGGTTGAATACTGTAAGCAATACACAATTCTTCTGAAGTGCTGAAACAACTGAAAAGTGATCGCTGTTAAATATAAGAGTGGGAATAAGAGAGGGAAGAGATGTGCAATTCGGGACATGCTCAAGCTGACTTACCTCAAACAGTAGAGTTAGAAACATACCAGAGGATTCAAATTCAATCCCATCGAGGTGGCATGTACCAATGCCATCTCACTAATCCCAGTGATCAATTTCTGTTCACAATTGATCGTAATGAAAGGACTAAGAACCAAAGGGATCACATAAACAAGAATAGTGTCTGCAAATACTAGCTGATAGAATAAAAAAGGGAGAGAATGGTCCAACATGGGAAGTGAGATACACAGCAGACCCATAGAATGGCAAATGTCCTAACAGCACTCTGGCCTCATAATCAGCCCTTAAGGCATGCGGATCCGGCTGAAATGCCCATGAGAGTATTTCAGGCATGGAAAGACAAGAAACTCAGGGGGAAAAAAAAAAAAAAAACAAAACAAAACCTAAATGAAAGATCTCCGCGAGTGAGATCCCAGTGGAAAGAATGGGTCATCAAAGAAGGAGGTACCTTTCTCTGAAGGGAGGAGAGAACTTCCACTTTGACCATGGCCTTGTCTAAAAATGATCAGAGTCAGTGAACCCAGGGGGCTTCCATAGCCTTGGCAGCTTATGACAAGAGCCTAGGGTGATTACTGATGCCATAAACAAGAGTGTCAATTTGTTAAGTCAGCAACAGGAGTCACTGTGCACTTATTCCTCATGTAGGATCTTTGTCCTTAGTGTGCTGTACATTGAGATTTAATGCTATAACTAGTACTCAAACAGTATTTTTCACTTTATGTTTCTGTGCAGGAGCAAACTGTTGAAATCTTTACTTAATGTATGCTAAACTGATCTGTATATAAAGAGAATCGAAAATGAATCTTGACATGAATGGAAGGGGAGAGGGAGTGGATAAGGGGAGGGTTGCGGGTTGAAGGGACGTTATGGGGGGGAAGTTATTGTAATCAATATTCTGTACTTTGGAAATTTATATTCATTAAATAAAAGTTAAAAAAAATATACAGCTTAGTGTTTTATTTAGTGCTAGTTTAACAATGACTGACCAAAGTTTTAAGTTGAGCTAATTTAACAATTAAAAATGATTGCTATTTCTCCTAACATGTTTTCTGAGCTTTTCATATATTAGGTTAAATGTTCAAATTAACAGTTTATATAAATACATAATAATGACAATGCATTCACATTTAAAACTAACAGTTGTCAGAGCTGATGTTATAGCGTAGCAGGTAAAGCTGCCATCTGCAATGCTCGCATCCCATATGGGCACCAGTTTGAGTCCTGACTGCTCCACTTCTGATTCAGTTCCTTGCTAATGTACCTGGGAAGGCAGTGGAGGATGGCCCAAGTGCTTATGCCCCTGCACCCTCATGGGTGATCTTGAGAAAGTTCCTGACTCCTGGCTTGGGCCTGATCCAGTCCCAGCTGTTTGAGGCCATTGGGAGAGTGGACCAATAGATGGAAAATCTCCCTCCCTCCCTCTCTCTCCCTGTCTCCCTCTCTCCCTCTCCCTCTCTCTTCCTCTCTCTACATAACACTGATTTTCAGATAAATAAATCTTTAAAAACTAACCATTTTCCAACAAAAGTAAAATAATTTAAAAAATAGTTTCTTACACTATTTTAGTGGTTTTACTTAGCTTTTGCATGATGTGGAAAAATAATATTAGCTTATGTCACTGTCAGATATTTTGATGTTTATTCTTTTTTTTTTTTTTTTTTTTTTTTTTTTTTTTTTTGACAGGCAGAGTGGACAGTGAGAGAGAGAGAGACAGAGAGAAAGGTCTTCCTTTACCGTTGGTTCACCCTCCAATGGCCGCTGTGGCCGGCGCGCTGCGGCCGGCGCACCGCGCTGATCCGATGGCAGGAGCCAGGAGCCAGGTGCTTTTCCTGGTCTCCCATGGGGTGCAGGGCCCAAGCACCTGGGCCATCCTCCACTGCACTCCCTGGCCACAGCAGAGGGCTGGCCTGGAAGAGGGGCAACCGGGACAGAATCCGGCGCCCCGACCGGGACTAGAACCCGGTGTGCCGGCGCCGCTAAGCGGAGGATTAGCCTAGTGAGCCGCGGCGCCGGCCTGATGTTTATTCTTTTAAGCACTTGGAATGGTTAATGATGGATTAAGTAACTTCTATAGAATGAAATAATAAAATTTAAATATTTTTTATTAAATTTTCAAAATCTAACTCACATGTGCAGAGCACTGTGGCTGTAACATAAGCAACTCTCATAAGGAGTCACCTCTTGCCATGGATGTGACTTTGAGATTAACAGTTTCCTTTGATTATCTGCCTCCCTTCACCATAGTTTTATAGCACAGATCTTGTATACATTTGTGTATCTTCTATGAACTCATTTTATTTTTTTTTAAGATTTACTTATTTGAAAGGCAGAGTTACAGGGAGGTGGGGGGTGGAGAGAGAGCATGAGCTATTTCATCTGCTGGTTAATTCCCCAAATGGCTGCAATGGCCAAGGCTGGGTCAGGCCAAAGCCTGGAGACAGGGACTTGTTCTGCGTCTCTCACATGGCTGCAAAGGCCCAAGCACTCCAGCCATCCTCTGCTGCTTTCCCAGGTGCATTAGTATGGAACTGGATGGGAAGTGGAGCAGGAGGACTCAAACCAGTACTCATATAGGATGCCACTGTCACAGGTGGCTTTATCAAGTATACCACAACACCAGCTCCTGAACTCATTTTCAATATTGCCCAGCTGGTACCCAAGAAAACCCACAAGGAAGAAAAGCAACATTAAAGAATAAGGTTTTTTGGATGGAGTTGAGCTTTGGTGGCCAACTAACTGAATATCTATGATTTTTCCTTAGTACCCAAGGACCAGTCTTTACTCCTTAGGGCCAGTGTCACCAGTGTTGTGGAGAATGTGTGAGCTAGGGATTGATCATCTTGACCCAATAAGGCATTGATATACTTTGAAGCTAATTTGCTCTTTTGCACAGACTATAAACTGTCAGAGTTCTCAATAAAAAGCTTGCACTGTTTACCTCTGATCCTTTGTTTGCTAGTGCTAAAATCAAATTTTTGTCTTCTCAGTATCCTGAGAGTGTAAAACAGTCTACTTGAATTTGTAACTTCCTATCTGCTTTATTTTTGTCTTCCTTTTTAAAAATTTTGGTCTTTAGGCTTCCTGTCTGGTACCAGCTAGGAATATTCAAGTATCTTGAGGGTAAAAGTGTCAATAAAGAAGGGTTCACTTCTTTTAAGTTCCCATTTTTTCTTCCATCTCAGCCCCCTCATGCCAACTGCCTTACTAATTCTGAACTTCAGTTTCCTTCTCCCCAGTCTCACTCATGAACTTGTCAAAAGTTTTGAGCTCCTACTTTATGACTGCGCTTTCAACCATGTACAGCTTACAAAAGGCAAAAGCTTTGAGCAGAAAACCAGTGGTGGAAGTTGAACTCACCTCGATGTGTTTCCTTCCTGAGACCTTGGATCGTTAAACACTGGCTGTCTTGGTTGCCTGTGAGCCAGCCATGTGCCTTCTGTATCATGCAGCATCTGTAGTTTGCAGGAGGAGGGGCAGTTTGAATAGCATGGATAGAAGCAGAAGCTCAATTCAAAGCTGTGGATTAGTTGAAAGTTTGATTAGCTTCTGTCAGAGATAATTGAGAAGGACTTCAGGCTGGATAGGCAGATGCTCTACTAACAAATGAATGGTGAAATTACTATTATATTATTAATATCTTTCTCTTCAATTGAACCTCAACAATTTTGGGGGGTTAGTCAGAAGCTTCATTTTAAGGGAAACCAATGAGGAAGGGAAGTTAAAGCTGGATTGTTTGCTTTATAGACACTTTTCCAACCATATTGAGCACATGTTTTTCTGCTCGTTGATCAGAATGATTGCTCCATTTTCATAACTAACCCTGGAAGGCTGAAGTTTTCTTGAATTCCTTGAAGTGAACCACTGAGAGGTAGTGTGTTTATCTCTGATATCTTTTTTTCTCATGATTTGGGATTGGCTTTACACTAGACCTTTCCAGTTCTACCATTTGTGAGTTGCTTTTCTCTTTTCCTTTTATGCCTCTGGTCTAATTCTCTGCCAACAATCAGAAATGGACAGTTCATTTTATTTTATTTTTACCCCATCTCTATCCACAGCTGAAATGCAGCATTGAACTGCTCCTCAAGTTGCTCCCAGATGCTATTATAAAGCAGTTTCCTCCCTTCACTTCCTAATACTGTTTTCCTTGTGCTCTTTTAAAGGAGGCAGTAGAATGTTTTCCTAGTCAGTCATAAAAGTTTAATGTTGTTGCCTTCTCTTTGAGGCCTGACTATAGAACCTAATTCCACTGATAAAATGTATCTTGTTTGTTGTTTTGAAAAGCAATGAGAATAGTTTCTTTTTTTCTATTTATCTTATCTGAAATTTTCTGTGAAATAAGTCAAGAAACTTAGTTCTTTAGTCAGTGCTTCAGGACTTTTAAAGTAGCTAATATCTCTGTGTGTCTAATTAAAATATTTCAATAGTTTTATTATTTAAATAAGGCCACTGAGTTGATTGGTTTTTTCCCCGATTCTTTACTGAATAATGTTGTTATTTATTCTTCCATTCAACGTTATAAATTAAGCCATTCCTCTGTTTTAATAGTTTCCAGTCTAGTGGAGTGAATACAATGACAAAGATAAGTCCTTTGGATTAAGAGATGCCAGAGACCAAACGGGCTGGGAAAATTCGATGAGGCTGTGAACACAGAAGGCTGGATATATTTCTATTTTGATAGTCCTCTTATAAGGGAAACAGATTAAGAAGGTTAAGATTAAGATAAAGAGTTCAAGGAAGATAACTGAGTTTAGCCAATGCTGGAGTGCTAGAATTCTTTGAGAGACAGGATTTTTTTGTCTAGCTCTTGTATAAAGGGGTCCAGCTTCTGCTCCTGTTCTTTAGCCTCTTTTGCCTCTTGGAGTGTGGGTCCCTGTGGGAAAGTGCTGAACAGAGGACAAAGGAGAAAGTTCAAGGACAAATAAACCATCTTGTTTCAAGAGAATGGAGGTTACATGATTGTTTTGAGGTGTGTAAGAGCCAAACAGGCCTGCAGAGTGTGATCGCTCTTCTTTGAAATACTCATTTTACTAGGTTGCAATCTCAGTCAGCTTTTGTTGAAAAAGGTACATCTGTGTGCCAAGGAGATATTGATAAAATTTGGTCTGAGGCTTTGTTGTTCTGAACTAAATGGATACTGAATCACAAAGATTGAGTTTACACCTTGAAGTCCATTTTATTATAGGAAACCCAGTCTTTTATGGAATTATATGACAACAAAAAGGAAAAACAGAAGAGTGGCTATTCATATATATTTTAGCCTTAATCATAATTAAGAGGTAATCTGTTTCCATATGTTCAAAATACTGTACAATTTTTAAACACATCTTATAGTCATTTGGGTTAGCAGAAATTTCCAAAAACTCTGCTTTCTTTTTTTTTAAGGATTTATTTATTTTATTTGAAAGTCAGGGTTACAGAGAGATGGAGAGGCAGAGAGGGAGGTCTTCCATCCAATGGTTCACTCCCCAATTGGCTGCAACGGCTGGAGCTGTGCTGATACGAAACCAGGAGCCAGGAGCTTCTTCCAGGTCTTCACATGGGTGCAGGGGTCCAAGGATTTGGGTCATCTTCCACTGCTTTCCCAGGCCATAGCAGAGATCTGGATTGGAAGAAGAGCAGTGGAACTAGAACCGGTGCCCACATGGGATGTTGGCGCTTCAGGCTGGGACGTTAGCCCGCTGCGCCACAGCACCGGCCCCAGAATTCTGCTTTCTAGAAAATCAGACTAATAATTTCCAACTCGACATGAAAATGTAACATGATATAATTTGGTCCCCCATTTATATAGATTACAAAGTATTCTTACTGCCGTCATTCTGGAATAGCAGAAGCATTACAAGTTTATCTGTCTTCTGTTTACTTTTATTTAACATATTTTTGGAATGACCTCAAAATCTGTCTATTGAATTTGTTCCAGGTTTTTAAAATCCATTAGGAAACAAGAGCTCTCTTATATGCTTCATAATGTTCAGTTCTCTAATATTGGCTAAAATTTCAAATACAAAGTATCCAGTAATTTTTTTCAAGACAGAATATTTCTGAGAGACATTAATTCTTTTCGTAGCGTTTTTCATTACTTTTTACAAACAAAGCCCTCCAAATTTTTTTTCTTTTAGAAATACAGTCTCAAATAAAAATCCTCTTTCATATGGTCCAGCTTCATTTGGTAGAAGTGATGCTTTCTCATTTGATGGGCATTGGTTGAAGAAATTTGACAATGTATTGTTCTTTCTTGTTTAGAAGTCTGTCAACTTCTTCTTACTGAACATATACTTACATTCTTTGAAGGCAAAAACAATGTTACCTTCATCACAGAACTATACAATGAGTAACATGATTAGAATTCTTGCCTCTGTTCATTTCTCTTCTTTCAAATCTTGAGTGGAGATTTGAAGCAAACCAAGCTATATAAATGCAGGTTAATGATAAAATATTCTTCCTGGTCATAAGAACCAGTGTACAACCCATCTTAATTATTTTGTTCATGGAAAGAAAAGACTAGCACATGAGAAACTCCCCCCTAGATTTCCAGCACTAGTAGCCCCAACCCCAGTAGTCTCCAGCTGGAGGCCATCCCTGATGTTCCTGGGATATATGAATAATTACAGAATGTATGTAAAGAACCAAGTGATTAGATTTCAGAGAGAAGGACTGTGCTGAGGGAAAATATTATCTCAACTGATAGATGGATATAAAACAATTTTTATAATAGATGAACATGCAGCTGAATTTTTTCCTTTGAATAAAAAAAAAAAAAAAAAACAGTGCTCAAATCCCTGTTGTGTCTTCCTAACTATTCTAGGGCATGCAATCCTAGAGGATTGTTGCATTGGTGTCTTCCATTTTCCTACACAATTTAAATGTACTATAGGAGTAGTTAAAATGCCAGGAACTTTGTAATCACATAGAAATAGTGAGGAAAATGCATCGCATGAAGCATTTCCATTGTCTTAGTAGACAGGCTTAATAGAAGGTGCAATTATTTACTTATGCTAAGACATGTAAAAGTCTGCACAGAGCATACAACAGAATGTTAAATCCAGGACAACATACAAACAGATCAGATTAATCTAAGAAAAGGGCTCTCATGAGGAAAATTAGTGAGTGCAGTCCTCCACGCTGATAGGTTGCTCACTGCCTATGGGTCCCATAGTTCTGCTGAGTTTGGCTTCAGACCTTCCCCTATGACCAATTCCACTACCCATTTATTTTCCCTTCCTGCATTCTGCTTCATTTTATCAGCTTTTCAATTATTTTCTCATTATTTCTCCCTAACGCTTCACTTTTTGGTTTCCTGTTTCATTATATTTGTCTCTCTCCCTGTCCTTTTCCTCTTAATTCTCTCCTTCTCAATCACTGAACTAAGTCTCTTTGTTGTGATTGCATCACAACGCATAAGCAAATAAATTGCCAGACACATCTCTTGTCAGACACCAGACAAGAAGCAAGATCCAGTGGAAAGAACTCTTCTGGGGCCAGATCCTGTGTCCTTACTCAAGACTGCTGGCCTTCTGAAAGTGTGCTTGCTTCACCTCCCTGTGAAGGAGTCTCCATTCTTGAAGCTGTGGTGCAGAAAGAACAAGTCTGAGATCCCTGCTTGTGACAGCTGAACTCTTCCATAGAAGAATCAAGATATTCATCGATGGCTTTGTCAGGACTTTAACAAGTGTATTCTTTTTCAGAACTGTTGTTTAAAATACCAGCTTCAGAAATGCCAGATCTTTCCTAAGGACACAATGGTGAGAGTTTCCAATGCAGACAAAGATGGTAAAACATCTTCAGTTACTCTGCTTACAAAAGGAAATCATGATTTTAGATCTACACTTAGCCTTTCCAAATACACATGTCTGATGATTAATAGGTGGCACTGAAGCCCGCCACCACTTGGCCTGATGAATGGCAGTGCTATCATGACTTTTAAATATGCTATTAATGCCAGAGTCTGTGAAAAATGCAAATGTGACATGTGGATTTTCATGGCATTTGCATAGATGCAGAAAAAAATTTAAAGCAACCTTTCCCCTTAGATTAATCACTGATTTGTAAGGCAACATCTTAGGGCAGTGAGCTCCAGCTACTCTGACTGATTTGCGGGCAGATTCTAAGTTTCTCTAGAGGGGTTGGAACAGCTGTGAAGTCGTCTCTTGACTCCTAGCTGACTAGAACACAGGTTAACCTACGCAATTCCTAGTCTTGAATGATTTCTTGGAAATTTTGTATTCTAGATATTTGAATGCTACACTGAGAAAAACTGAGTCAAATTCATTAAGCGCTTTCTGTTGTTTTTCTATACCTTCACTTACCCCAGAGAGCAAAGAGGAAATAAGGGGAAAAAACATTACTTCATCATTACTAATCAAGAGAAACATGCCTCAGCTCTTCCAACTGACAATTGGAGTATGAGTTCTTTATGTATAAATGCCACTGGATGTATATAGATTTAGCTATTTCCAGGAATTATTACCAGGGAATCTGGGACTCCAGTTCAAGGTTCCTTCTTCCTTCTCCCTCAGATACTTAAGCATATGGTGCGTCTGCATAGTGCATGCATGTTCATATCCCCAGGTCATGTTCCTGACCTAGTGTAAGACAAGTAATATCCAAACACTTCCACATCAGGTTTCAGAAGATATATTACACATTCAAGACAGATCAAGGTATTTGTGGAACAGAGCTTTAGAAAACATTGGAAATGGGAATAGATTTGAAGACTGCTTTAAACAAAACTACATACAGAATGTGGTGGAGAGCATTATTTAAGTGTCTATTTAGTGCTTAATAATGTACTTTATTAAGGTTCCAGTCTTATCCAATACATTTTCAGTAAGCCACACCATTCCTTTGAGGTTGCCATGATTGCCCACATTTACATATGGAAAGTTCAGGATTTTTAGAAGATATTTAAATTGCTATATGATTCAGAGCTAAAAAACGTTGGAGCTAGGATTCATCTCTAGGTTTGTCTGACTTTCCCCATGTGCTTTTTTTTTCATTTCATACTTCCTTATAGAATATATGTAAAATGGAAATGATATTTAAGGCATCTATATTCATAAGTCATCAGCTGGGAGGTACATCCTACTTCCAAAGACTGGGTCAGGGCCAAGGATATATTTCTGACACCATGATCTCCAAGATCTTGTTTAGCTGTAACATTGTGTAGTTCTGTGACCGCTCCTCTCAATGAATACTGCATCTTGGCCTTTCTCTCACCCCGTTGCCCTTTGCTTACACCTCTTACTCAGTCTTTGACTGGCTTCCATTACTTAGCTGCACTCGTCATTTTAACTACAAGACACACATTATTTTGAGGGAAAAATAATTGGCTCCTAACTGCAGGGATCATGATTGACATTCACTACAGCCTTTAGCCAGTTAGGGTAGCTGTGACATTATAAGTAGAGGTGCCTGACCTCTGATTGCAGGGAAGAACAAAAGACCTGGCAGAGAGACCGTTTCTATGCAAAATGTGTACCTTGTCTGGTTTGAAATGGGAAATGAGGTTGGAAGAATTATATACAGTCTAAAATGCAAGGAATTGAATTTTGCCTTAAAGGACAGTTTCATGTCAATCCTGTTCCTGAAAGGTCTTGAATCTTAGCAGACCACTGAAGGTATTTCAGACACAAAATGATGAAGCTGAAAAGGATCTTAAAGATAAGTTAAGCCACCTGTGCCCTTTTTTATTTTTTTTAAATTTTTTTTCCTGAAGACCTGGATGTCTAGTAAAGTTGTGATAAAAAGAAACAGAAATAGTCAGAACCCTAATGACAACCGTGTATCTCGGCCCATCTTTAGATTATACATAGAATACGGTAAATTAAGTCTTATAATATTGTTTGAATTTTTTAATTTATTTTTTCAAGAAACAGCAAGAAAGCTAGGCACAGGTCGCATCCACTGGTTCATGTCCCCTCAAATGTTTGTAACAGTTAGGGTTGGGCCCAGAGCCAGAGTGAGGAGCCGGGTCTACACATGGGTGAAAGGAACCCAAGTGCTTGAACCACAGCTGCTGCTTCTCATGGTCTGCATTAGGAGGAAGGAAGAAAAAGGAGCCAGAGCTTGGAATTGAGAGATGCCAAAATGGGATGCAAATATCCCAACAGCTATCTTACCTGGTAGACCAAACACTTACCCCACATCTTACAAGTTTTTTCATAGTATTAATTTATCTATTTTATTTGAGAGGCAGAAAGAGAAAACGCCTGATGACTGGTTCACTCCCCAGATAACCCATATCCAGGAACTCAATCCAAATTCTCACCTGGGTAGCAGGAATACAACTACTTGAACCATCACCTGCTGCCTCCCAAGGTGTGCATCAGCAGGAAGTTGGAGCCAGATACAGAGCCAGGACTTGAACCCAAGCACTCCAGTATTGGATAAGGTTATTTCAAGAGTCTTAACGACTATATCAAATGCCTGCCCCCTAGATCCTGTAATTTTAACACTGAGAAGTAGTGCTGGCAAACTCTTACAGGAATTTTAGTAAAATTCACATTCCTGCTTTGAATAAAACACATATGGGGGAAACTCATTATTTTATGTAGCATTCTAGGAAGACAATACAGTGGTCTCACTGTATCCATAGGTTTCATATCCATGAACTCAACTGAACGTGGCTAGAAAAATTTTTTAATTCACCTGTATTGAATATGTATAGATACTTTATTCTCAGTGTCCTCTAAATAATACATTACGCAACTATTTGTAAACATTTTACAATGTGTTAAGTATTACATATAATCTAGAGATGACTGAGTATACAGAAGGCTATTTAAAAATATATCCTCCTTCTAGATTCTAATATTTCTGCTTTATCATATGCAAACTAAGACAGGAAAATGAAGAGATAGAAATAACCTTGAGCTGAGAGGAAGATTGGCAAGCAAAGCAAGAGCTTACTCCAAAGGAGAGTGAGATGGAAGAGAATCTACTTTAGAACTTGGGGCCAATGACCAATTCAAAAATATACTTAAAAACCATTGTGGACTACCTCTGTTTTTCCTTTATCCTACTTGTAATGTATGAGAAAATGTACTTTCTTTCCTCTCCAAATCTATCTAGCACCTGACTGGTACTCACTACCCTTAGTAACCGACTATCTGATACAAGTCACCATCGTCTCTCAAGTTGATTGGTGCAATGCCTCCTAACTGGTCACTGCTTCCACACTTGCTCTTTAAAGTCTAGTCCAGGGGTAAGCACACTTACCTTTAGAGGGGTGGGAAGTAAATGTTTGAGGCTTTGGGAGCCATATGATCTCTGTCACAACTACTCTGCCATTTTAGCATGAAAGCAGCAAGCGATAATAGATAAATGAATTAGCATGGCTTTGTCCTGATAAAACTTCACAGAGATACAAAAATTTGTATTTCGTGTGATTTCTACATCATGAAATATTATTCTTTTGATATTTCTCAGCCATTTAAAATTTTAAAAATAGTTTCTATTATGCTTCTCAGAAATAAAGAACAGAATTTTTGGTGACCTTCAGTGGTCTGTGTGATCTGTCCCTGTTACCTCCCTGGCCTCATCTGCTGCTCTCCTGACTGTCCTGTGCTCCAGCCAGGCTGTCTCTCTGCTCTTCTTAAATGCATCAGTGAGACTTCCCCTTAGACCTTTGCAGTTATTTTTTGTTCTATCAGCAACAACTTTCTCCAGATGTATGCTTGGTTTGGTCCTTACATTTTTTTCTATTCTGAGAAGTGCCTCCTTCCATCACCCTTATTTATAAATCCATTATATAACTTTTGGAATAGACATATGCTCCTGATTACTTTCTTCTTCATAGCAATTCCTTACTAAGAAACTCTAAATTTACTTAAGTTATTGTCTGTGTCTGCTCAGTGAATGATAAGCTTAAAAGAGACATGCAATTCTACCTCTTTGCATCTGTTTTGTTTACATAGATCAGAATCTGAAACACATAGAAGGCATTCAGTAAATACTGAACAGTTATTGAATGGCTTCTGGTAAGCATGAGTTATTGTGGAACTCAAGAATATGGATCTCATTAAAGCCATTAAAAAAAGAAATACGGATCTACAGAGGCCTATTTATCATCTTAATCAGGTGACAACTGGTCCTAAAATTTGGGAGGGTCGGGGTGAGAATTTGAATTGAACAGGCTTAAGAGGCCCCGCATATGGAAAGGAAAAGGGATGAAGATGCTCAGTCTCATATTTTACAGCTGAATATGTTTGTAGGTCTCAGACCACACATGTAGTATTTGCTCAGCATCCATTCATTCAACTGAAAGCAGGTGTCATAGTATCCACTAGGTTGTACCACATGCCCTGCACCAAAGTCCCCTGCTAAGAAGAGCGAAAGCTGTTGCAGGCAGCAGTTGTCGGTTCCTAGCTGATCTGCCTGCCCACTGCTTGGAGCCAGTGTTGTGCCACAATAGGTTAAGCTACCATCTGTGATGCCAGCATCCCATATGAGTACCAGTTCGAGTCCTGAACTGTTCCACTTCCGATCCACCTCCCTGCTGATGTGCCTGCGAAAGCAGAGGAAGATGGCTGGAGTATTTGGGCACCAGCCAGCCACATGGGAGGATCAAATGTAGGTCCAGGGCTCCTGGCTTTGGCCTGGCCTAGGCTTGTCTTTTGTATTTGGGGAGTGAACCAATGGATCGAAGATCTGTCTCTCCCCATATCTCTGTCTTTGTTTCAAATAAATCTTAAAAAAAAAAAAAAAAAAAAAAAAAACAGGGACGTTGCTGGAATGTGTTGGTGTAGAGCTGCTCCACCATGCCACTCCCATTGCCTCACTTTCCAGAGCACTGGCCCGGCTCAGTGCACCACTGTTCACCTTTGCTGACAGGGGCCCATTCTGCTGCTGGCAAAGGGATTGGCACACACAAAGCCGTTTCTCTCAGTTGGCTTCACAAATGAAATGAACTTGCTGTGGTCTGAGCAGCTTCACCACATGTTACCATATTGTTGCCCAGGGAGAGAAAACATCCTTTGCTCCGCCATATGAGCCTGTTCTCCAAGCCTGTGGAGGCTGCCTTCTTCACAAGTTTGCTAAGATTTCATTGGGTGTGAGACTTTAACAACATGGTCTCAAAATCAAAATACCCGTTTAACCAAACATAATACTTTAACACAGTAAAGGAGAGGAAATGTCTCTTCACAGATCTGTTTTCTCTGAAAAGTTTTACTGCCAGTTTAGGAAATACCAAAAACTGCGGACATAGAAGCAGAAGGTCTTCATTTAAGGTATAGCTCTGTCACTTTGCATTATGACTTAGAAATTCTTTTCAAATATAAATGTCAATGCTAATAAGTAATATTTATTTCCTTTTATCAGCATTCTGACTTCTGTGATTTTTATCTTTACTATTCAGATGAGAAAACAGGCTTAGATTAAGTGATTTTTGCAAGATCACAGAAGTAGTAAGAATCAGAGTTCAGATGTCAGCCATGTTTGAATGACAGCAGAGCCCTCACTCTTTACCGCTCCCCTCTGCTTTTTTTCCTGTGTGATCTAGACTCCATAGTTACTCTTATTTACTTTAACATTTGGACAATCACTTCCCCTATGTTAAGTCTTTGGTTTAGATAATATATTAAAGAGGGTTTGTGTTGTTACGGTTGTTTCAGCATTATTGTTAAATGCAAGATGTAAGAAATATGTGGGAAATATTTCATCACTGATATTGTGTAGGGGATGATTCTTTGCTACCAACAAAGGGAAGTAAAATTTCCCTTACCCCACAGGGCACTGAAACTTCCAAAATAATTTAGATATTCAAAGACCCTACAGAAACAGCATCAGTGTTAGCACTTTAAAATTAATCACTTATTAGGATAAAACAAACAGAGCAGATTGAGTTTGGGTAAAAAAAAAAAAAACTTTCCTCCATTTTCTCTAGGCTCTTCTTGATAAAGCAATTCATGCAATAAGAAATCATTTTTTCCCACTTCCTCTTACTTCCCATGAGAGCATTGGGCATCTGTGTCACTTTTCAATGGGCCATTCAGTCTTAATTATTCTTCACTCCATCATGGATCTTCAAATGACAAATGCAGGCTATATTTAGGTACTTTTTATATGCATCCTGTGTAATCACTCCTCACTGCCCCCCCCCACGTGCTCACATTTAACCGTTTTTAAACGTACACACTCACAGCAATCTATAATACTTAATGTGTAAGACCAGTTTGTAACAGCACACAAATGAGTGTTAATCTTTAATATGAAACCCACTTTATTCATAAAATAAGTTTCTTTGCATAGCTAGAGGGAGAGGAGGTTATTTTACTATAAACAGATGGTGAGGGGCTGGCGCTGTGGCATAGCGAGTAAAGTCACTGCCTGCAGTGCCAGCATCTCATATGGGCGCTGGTTCATGTCCCGGCTGCTCCACTTCCAATCTAGCTCTCTGTTGTGGTCTGGGAAACAGTAGAAGATGGCCCAAGTCCTTAGGCCCCTGCACCCACATGGGAGACCCGGAAGAGGCTCCTGGCTTCAAATTGGCTCAGCTCCAGCCATTGCGGCCAATTGGGGAGTGAACCATAGGATGAAAGACCTCTCTCTCTGTCTCTACTTCTCTTTCTCTCTGTGTAACTCTTAACTTTCAAGTAAATAAGCAAATCTTTTAAAATAAATAAACAGATGGTGCTTGTCTTATAACCATGCTATTCACCTTACCTATTCTGTCCATCATGCTTATGTGATGGACTTTAGAAGTATTCCTTCAATCTAAGGGGCTGTTCCCTTGTTATAGCCTTATGGGAGTCATCAGTCCAAAATGTGATCAGGCAGCATTCTTCCTCAACACTATGTAGCTCACATGTCCCATAGCCTGCAAGTATTCTCTACTGTGACATTTGAGGTTTGCTTCTGTGTCAAAACATACCTGATCACTTCCTACCTTCTTGGGGTCTTGCCCTGTGCAGTTCTTATTTGTTGAATGTAGTTCTCTGTTTTTCATTGCAATGGGTGGCTAACTGGATGCCTCATTCCAAAGACAAGTGATGTAATCCACCAAATATTGTTGATATTGGAAGCATGTGAAGAACCACTGAGCCTCTCTCATTGATCAGACATGACTTTGGGTTCTCCTTGATGAGTGAGACCAGTGATGGGAGGCTTCATGGGACTCAGACTTAGCATGAAGAAAGAAAGAGTACATTCTTTATACTTGGAGCAATAAATTATAATTATATGCAGAATCCACAGTTTGCAGTATTTCTGTTGAAACTTTCATATAGACTATCTCTTTAACACAACCACCAATATTGGAGAGATAATTTACATATCATCATCACATAGGTCATGAAACTGATGGTCTTCAAAATTAAGTCACTTAAAACAGCTAGTAATGAGTAAATCCTGGAATGAGGTAAGAAATAAGTGTGTGAAAAGGAAAACTCTTTGAGTATTTGTAGTAAAGGGTCTATCAGTCAAGTTATTCCTTCTATCTAATACTGTTTTTTTTCTTACATGCTGTTTCCTAAATGTCCCTGCAAAGTTATTCACTCTCATATTATAATTTGACACTACAATTTGCTCCTCCATAGAAGAACTTACATTTCATTCTTTCTCTGATCTTACTCTCTCCCTCCCCATACTGTGTTCCCATAGGATTTTATCCTTATTTTTAAAAACACTTACCATGCTGTATGCAGAAATATTATTTAGGCATTTGTGAACAGCCTGGGTTCCTTGTAGGATAGAATTAAGTTTTATCCATTTTTGTTTCCCCTTCATGGTCTTTGATTATTTAAGGGGTGTTCTGTAAAACTTTAAATGAATGAGAGAATCCTACAAAATGGATTTTTAAAAAAATAGACAAAGACATAATGAAATTGCCTATTTATAACTTCATCCAGAATGCTGAGATTAGAAAGGGTCAGATGTCGTTTGATCTTTAATGACTAGTAACAGTTAGCAATGGACATTTTAGTGGAGAAAATGCTTTTTGCTTCATGATACACATGATTTCCATCCTCCTTCTGCTGTGTCATTATTGATGAAGTTTTATCACTCTTTACGGAAGCAATCAATCCCATTTCTATTGCTGCCCAGCTAGCTGCTGCAGTTCTTATGTTGACCTCTCACGCTTAAGGTTCTATTTAGCATTAGGACCCCTTCAGATAGACTTGCAAAGTGCTTGGTGATTAGATCAGGAGACTGGTTTCAAGCGTTCTATTTTTATCTCTATCACTTCCCTTATTGTGTCACCTTGGACGAAACACTTAGTCCAGGTTTACATGTAAGGTTTTTTCACTTAAAAACCATGTCTCGTGATAAATTCTCATCCAGACAGTAGAAAGCAATTTTCCTAAGTGCTTTACTTAATTGGTTTCCATCCACATGTGATCCTCCAAGGCTGTACTTACACATCCCATCATGCAATATTGCCTCCATAACTCTCTGCCTCTCAGGAAGGTACATGTCTCTGGTAATTTGTTTGTGGCTTCTGGGTTCATTCACTGATGCTGGCTGTTTATTGCCAGTGCGCAATCCTTTTTGGGCAGAAAGCAAGACATTTCTTTTTAGTAATATGAGTCCTGTAAAAGCAACATTTGCATTTTCAAAAATGCTCAATTACCTTAAATTAGCACCCAAGACTGAAATTCTGACCCGTGGAATATGTACCCTTCTATTAGGAAGCAATATCCTTATTCACTGAAGAGGGTACACAGCTTTCAGGGTAGAAGCTTGTTGGTTAGGAGCAGAAGTCCTGCTGGGAAGACCACTCCCCTGTCTCCCCTTTACTATTGGTAATAAGGCTGAGGCATGTGGGAGAAAAAAAGAACCCCTGGTGTGTTGTTTCTATGACTTGTATGTAGACAAGTTGAGTGCTGACTCAGCTAACTACGTTTAACAGGGGCAGGAGTGAGTGAGTTAGACTCAGGGAGATGATAACTAGAAGAAAAGAACAAGAGCTGAGATGAATTAGTATCACCTAGAAGTTCTGTGAAAGATTTTCCTTGGCTATAAACTTCAAATAATTTTCCCACTTGTTTCTAAAGTTGTCCGTGACACCCTCTGGTTCTCTTGAGTCTTTCTGGAGGTGTTGTGTCATCCAGCTGCCTGAATTAAGGGTGGTGTCCTTAGTCACAGAACAGAGCAAGAATGTCGGACTTCTGACCCTGGTGTCCTTCACTCCAGCTCTCATAGTCGAGAGTGGAGTTTACTGGCAACTGCAGTGAATAGTGAAGGGTGCCGGAGGCAGAGGGCAGAGGAGAGGTATCTGTTGTCAGAGAGCTGGCCTTTGTCCCATGCGATTACTAAACGCATGAATTCAAGTAAAGCAAAACATAAAATCACATTTATTCTTTGCTTCAGTCTGTAGATCAGTGAAAATGGATTTTCTCAGGAATACTTAGTTAAACGTCTGTGTGTTTCCATGAGAGTATTCAACAAAGGAGATGCAAAGTGTTCCTCAAATATACAGAAAAAAAGAATATGGCCTGATTTTGTACCACTGTATATTAGCTGTCTTTAAAAAGACAAGAGAAATACATACTAGATTTATATTATAGTAAATATTTATATTCTATATTCTGATATTTTGAAGGACCTTTAAGTACCACTTTGGTGAAAATGCTAAAGATCTCTCTTGAGCTCACTTAGAATGGAACCTGCTGGTGTGTTTTGTCCCAATTTGTTTGGTAGTCCCCTTGCATATACCTTGGTTGACTCCTTTCGTGTCCTTATTTCTAAAAGGTGATATTGGAAAGAGTTCATCGGTATCTGTCAAATGTTTGACCTTAGAAGCTGATTGATGAGTATACTTCTTTGACTAATGGAGTTATTTATTTCTGATATGGTTTTAATCCTGTTCTTTAACCTGATTGATGAGAAGGTATGCATAATTGAAAACTAAAGAAACACTGTGTCTTTTAATGATGGATAGGATGGGCATTATCTTGGGCATGATTTAATATGAAAGATAATATTTGGTAGGCAAGCCAATGAGTTATGATTAGAATTGAACTTTTGGAATATTAATACTTAACAATACATGGTAACACATTAAATAAATAAGTAGAACACACTTGGAAACTGAAATGCCTTTATTAAATAAATAAAGAGAACATCTTCCTCTGTAATGAAATGGCTGGTGAAACTTTCACACTGTCAAAATAAGATATCCAAATGTAACATAACTTTTAATTTTATTTTTTCAGTTAAAATATATAAAGTATAAAATAATGACCTCCCTACTTGTACCTACTATGAAGTAATTTCTACTTTACCTTAGGGACAAGACAAAGCATGCATTCATTCTAAATTCATAGAATATTTACTCTGCAAATGATAGTAGAGACTGTAATATTGAAGGAAGACATTGTCCCTTCCTTTCTTCAGTGAAAAAGTGGTCTCATGGGTGCATAAGAAATTGTATTCTAGAAAGTCTTGAGTGCTATGAGCGAGTTTGCTTGTGGGTTCAAAAGATTTATTCTAACACCTAAGGGGTGTTTTAAGAAGAGATTGACTTTGAACTGGCTTTGAAAACCTGTAATTTGAGCTAGCAGATAGAAAGATAAGAGAAATACTTGCAATTGTATTTTAGAGTACTTTTTTTATTACACCAGGAGATTTGAAGTGTGTTTGATAGACATTAGTAAGCCAATGAGTGTGTTTGAGAATAATATGATCAAAGATATAAAGAAATTTGATAACCACATGTAGGTTGAATTTTAAAATGAAGAAATTTTGGAAACAGAATTACTAACTGATGGACATTTAAAATAATTTGGGTGACAGCTTCTAAGGTATGAATTTGTGTGGTAGATGTGGGAGTGAAGAATTAGTGACAGACTGCTGGGAGGTAGGAATAGGACAACTCAGTGAAGGGAGGACCCAAAGGCAGAGTCAGGGACGACTCTGAGGCTAACTGCCTGTGTGATGATGGTTTGTTGTAGCAAACTTCTTGCAGAGCTGCAAGAGATATAGGGCTCATAGCAGCCTTTGTTACACAGTAGGTATTATAAGCGTGCAGCACCTCCAAGAGTTGCTAGGTAGATGTTACTTGAGGTGAAAACATAATAAGGTGTTTTTTTTTTAAAAAAGAAAAAATTTCTTTAAAGCTTGTGACAGCTAAGGCTCATCTCCTAATTTACACATACCGCCTCTGATGTAAAATCTTCTAGAATTATTTTCCTAAGTGCTTTATATGTTTTCTGTCTGAAAATTCTACACATATTTTTTTTAAGGTTTTGGGAATGTGGGTTTACAATAAGCTTTATGAGAGATTTATAGAGATTTTGAAAAGATTAAAGGGAAGGGACTTCATTTGGAAGTTGTGGGAACTGAGGCCAAAGAAATAAATTCCTGCCTTCATTGAACGGCAGAGACTAGCTCATGGCTCCTGGCTTCAAGTCTTTTGCTGTTTTCACAATACATATATAAGGGGTCAGCCATATGCAGTTTCAGTTTTTATGAGTCAAACTTTTAGAAAGAAATTTCTAGTGAGAAAATATTTAATAAGGGTGAAGTGCATGACTGCTTATACACAGACTGAAATTTCTGTAATAAATCTAATCCATCCACATATTTACTGAGGGAATAATTTCAGTGGCAAGTGGTGGGTACAGATTAAAGACTTTATTAGAAATAAAGAAAAGCAATAAATAACATCGATGGCACATTTATTTGGAAGACAGCAAGAAGCTCTTGCAAGCATTATTAAAGTTTGAGAAACGCAAATTGTTTAGTTTTTAAGGTCATAGATCCAAACTAATAAATCATTACTACTATAAATATGTTAAATTTTAAAAATATCAAACACATGCATTTGGAAGCATAACATAAAGTAAAAGTTCTTTGGAATGAGGAGCCACAGGAAGATATATATCTTCTCTGGAATAAAGGCAAAATGCATATTGTTGTAGAAAAGTATTAACATCAATGCTCAGTAGGCCAAGGGTTGGGTACCCAATTCACCAAGATTGTTAGGACACTGTTATGTGGGAGATGGCAGAGCCAATGCATAGCAAGCATCAGTAGATTAATCCTAACATCAAAACTCAGAGCAAGATCCAGAAGGCATTAGACAAAGGGACCAAAAATATGTGGGTTGTTGGTAAAGAATTGCTGATTTTATATTTCCTTTAGGAAATGGAATGTTTATGTCTCTGATAGAAGTGGTTCCTCCTTCTTGATAAACATATATCTAAGATACATGTCTGTATGTTATGTATGTAGACAGTAAGAGAGAGGGGGATAGGGATAGATAGAGTATGGGAAGGGGGCAGCGGGGAGAGAAGAAAAGAGGGCAAGAGAGAGACCATGGCCAAGGAGAGCATGCATGAGAGAAGCCTGGTTTTCTTACATATGCACCTATAAATACATATTTTAAAAAATATTCACTGTTCATTCAGTGAACATTTATTATGCACTATTTTTTGCATTGTCATTTTATGCTAGAAGAAACAAACACAAATCAAATGAGACAAAACTAAGAACCTGAGAGATACATACTCTAATATTACCAACCAGAAAAGTAAATCCTGGAGAAGAGAAGCAAAATATACAAGTTCACATGCCAGTTGAAGGCAGATCTTTTCTTTAATCATTCCTTGCTACTGAGTTGTATCTCAAATGGAATGCTCCAATCCTTCAAAGCGAATAAAATATGTTGTACTTCAACACAAAGTAAACCACTGGGGCAGTCATGGGGCCATAGGAGCGTAGCCGGGAACTGGCGAAATAGAAAAATCACGTATGGGGTTGTTATAACAACACATATAGGGCCTTAGAATGGTCCTAACTGTGCTAGCACCTTGCATCTCACTAACACGAAACCAGAGCAGAGCAGATGGTGCTGATTTTATACTTTCAAGAATTAAGCATTTCTCCTATCTGCCCATAGTGTAGGAACATAAGCACAGCCCTTGGTAGGGATTAGGAAACCAGGGCATTGGTGCTGGCTAAGCCAGTAATTGGCTGTGTGACCCTGGACATACCTTTTCACCTTTCTGACCCTTAGTTTCTTCATTAAGTAGAACGGGCAGAAGACATTTTAAGGTCCCTGTTATCTCGAAAATGTTAAGAGTTCAAGAGTGAGGGTGCATTTTCCCTATTAAATCTTACCACGTCTCATGAAGCTGATGTTGACTGAAAAGAAGATGCTGACAGTGTGAGTTTTATGTGGCTGCCCAGGATTTGTCCATCCGTGTCTACGTTTGCAGATTCCCAGTCCCTTCCTAGCCACGTTTCTGTGTCTCAACATGCAGACTGCTCCTCCTCCTGGAGAGGAAACTGACTTTCCCAACTTCCTCTGCAGCTGGTGCCGCAGCCTAGGATCTGCACTTTGGGAATCAAATGTCCTAAGCTATGTTTTTCAGTTAAATACTTCAAGAAGCAAATGGTGCAAAATCTCTCTCTCGAGAGGCAGCCTTTTTTCTCTGCATCAGAACCAATTCTTCTGAGGTGTAGTTTGGAGCATTTTGTCAAGGCAACCTCCAGCCGTGTTCTCCAGCTTATCATTCATTCTGTGAGCTACTGAATTTATTTTTTACAAAACACCAAATTTGCCCTTCAAAGCTTACATCCAGTTTGTCACCTACTTCTTTCAGATCACTTGAACATTTACACCATTAAACTTTCCGTAATACTCTGTTTCATTTTGTTTTGTCAGTCAGACTGTGAATAATTAATTGTGTCCCTTTTTTGTGATTTAAATAAGCAATTAGACTTTTAGCTCCGGAGAATCAATTATTTCCCATGCTGTTTAATAGAATCTTTTTTAGTATTCCTCTAAGCCTCAACTCTTGAAGAGCACTTGTATAACTTCCTGATCAGAAAAATGAAAATGTATCTTCCATCTGGGAATGGGAGGTAATGCAGGTGAATTTTCTGAGTGTGCTTTTTTCTCCTTTCTCTCTTCTCCAAGTTGCATTTGACTCCAGGCACTTTTTTTAAGACTTATTTTATTTATTGGAAAGAGTTAAATGGAGAGATCTTCCATCTGCTGGATTGGCTGGTCCAAAGCCAGGAGCTTCCTCTGAGTCTTCAATGTAGGTGTAGGGACCCAAGCACTTGGACCATCCTCCACTGCCCTCCCAGGCATTTTAATAGGAAGCTGGAATATAATTGGAGCTGCCGGGACTCGAACTGGTGCCCAAATGGGATGCTGGTGCCACAACACTGGTCCGAGTGTGCCTTTTGAACTAATTCTTTCCTGTACTTTTCAAAACTGCCTTCAGCTCTTGCTACCACATTTTGCTCTCTTGACCTTTAAATCTTGGTCATTCCCTGTGACATGGTAAAGATTGGACAATGAAACTGATTATGACAGTACTGAATGATACCAGGGGGCCTTGTGAAGAATTACGTTTTCAACATAAAATGTTGGAGATGAATTGATCAGAGAAGAAAAAAAATCATGAAAAAGTGACTCCAGGGAACCTATTAAAGAAGATATATTTATATAACCTGACTCATTGCAAAGGATAGCTACAGAAAATTTTTCATATAGCTGTGAATATATAAATACAAATAAGATTATATAACCCAACACAAGGGGGCAGAGTTACATTTTTATGGAGTAAACATAATGTGTTTAGTGCAATAGCTCTTAGATAAACAACGAATGGTCTACAAGCTGGAAGAATGAGAGCGTGAAAAAATAGCACTGCATTTCCACATCACCTTTCCTTTAAAACTTCTCCCATCATCAGAATTCTCAGATCACCTCATAAAGAAGTTTCTTCTGTTCCTGATTTACAACAGGAAAGTCAGAGACATAAAAGATTATTGTCTAGCTAAATTTATATTGGCAGATCCAAGATTTCCTCATCTTAAAGTTCACTGTTTGTCCAAGAGAATAATCTACCTTTCTTACATGGGTATATTGATACAATGTGTTGTGCATTCATAATGCCTGCCCTATAGGAGTTAGCTACTTAATGAGGAAGGCAGGACCAACATACTACAAGTATCTCTTATCCATACCAGGGAGATAGAGCTAACCCGGCACACGTAGAAGAAACTATACTCACATGCCTATTTCTGTGTGCATGTTTATATATTTAACATACTCTGACAAACATATAGATGAATATAATTAGACCAGAATGTTTTTTGAATTAACTTTGAATAAAGATGTAAAGGCAGTAAGAGGCACAGTGCCGCCAGAACCCGATGAACCGGATCTCCTTCGGGCATGGGAATGCAGCACTGTTCAGCCAGGATTTGCCATGCATGGTGTTCCACATCAGTGTATTGCTATCACCACTGCATGGGATCTGTGGGGCAACGGACGTTTACTCATGCTCCTGATTTTAGGTTATGCCCTGAAGCCTTGTTCCTAACAGCCTCACACCTGTGCATATTGCTGGTCTCTGCCTGAATTTGATTGCATGTGAGGGCCTAAGACGACGAGCTTCTTCAGTGCCCTATAGATCCCAGTGCTTGTACTGCAGGGAGTCCTGCAGCAACACTCCAATCCACTGAAGCGTGTTCCCTGATGTATGATGCACTTTGTTTTAAAAATGTGGTTTCCATGGACATTTTTCAAGCCCTGAAGACAACCTTCAAGCATCCACTGAGACTTAGCAGCTGACTTGCTTCACATTTGGTGTGAGGTGGAATTAAAACTCGGCTAGCAACGGCAATACTTGAATACTGTTGGAATGCAACAGCATTGTATCACAAAATGGATTGTTTTGGATGGTTGCTAGTGCTTCGTGCCAGGTCGAGCAGGAACTGTGAAGGATCATATTGTCCACGAGAGACAGTGGGTCGTCACATACCCATGAAGAGCTGCCCCTAGTCCTCTTCTCAGTCCAACACGAATGCCTCTTCTCTTCTCAATTCTTCCCACACACATATACTAGAGGAATGAGTCTCCCCCTCTGCAAGGGAGTTGGGGAGTTTAAGAACTTTAGACAAATAACCAGCATCTGTGTGCACCAGGTCAAGTAGCAATCCTGCAACCCTTGCCAGCTGTTAGGCCTTTGTGTCTGAGGAGCATTGTAAGCAATCAGCTGCACAAAGGGTGAGCTAGAATTGCTGTCTAGGCTATGGAGGATAATAGAAAATAAAGGAGGGAGAGGAAACAAGACTTTTCTGTTTTCTGGGATCAGCATTTTCTGAAACGGAACCCAAGATATGAACACAGTGACTCATGCATTTTAAATGTATGTAGGACGTTGATGCGAGGCGTGTGAGTGTTGAGGTATTCTAGTCCTGTGCAGTCCGGAAGGAGGACAGGAAGTGGCATGCAGATTTTCTCAGCCAGGGGCAGAGAGTCAGGATGAAAACCTGACTGAGGGAGAAAGGTGTGAGATAACTAATCTTTACTAAATTATCTCAGAATCCTTTTAGATTTCGTGGGTGTAGGATAACTCACTTTCTGCCACAGTGCCAAGAGGCAGCTTCAAGAGACAAATTACAGATGATGGGATTGTTCATAAAGTTGAGGAAAATGGCACTCTGATATTGGCTGAGATGTAAGGGAAAGAGTTTAAATAGAGAGAAAAGCAAAGTGATCCTCAGGATCGTAGGATCTGCCCATACCAAAGCAATGAGTTAAAAAAAGGGGGGGGGGGAGGAAAGTGATCCCTTTTGCATGAGGAATGAAAACAGTCAGGTATGAACTATGCACTTACACTTAATCATACACCAACACATTCCTTATCATGGGGAAGAGGAATTCTGTCTATCTTGTTATTTTAAATCCATAGTCCTCTGTGCAATCCCCTGTGTTAGTTCAGGTCATCATAGAAACAGATGCCAAGACAGAAGTGGAAGGGCTCCATGGTGAGAAGTGCTTATGAGGGATAAATGGAAACACGCAGACAGAGAAGGGAGACACTTCAGACTGCAATGCTGGAAGGAAGGAAGAATTTTGCACAAAGGGACCTAGAATGCAGCACAGTTCTGAGGAGAATCTCTGCCAGGCTGAGTTACCAGTTAGAGAAATCCAGTAGGAGTGGGTCAGACTCAGGAGCCCCCCAGGGCTCAGGCTCTGCTCCAGGACAGCCTAGGGCGAGGTGGCCTTGGCACAAACATTGGCAGCAGCCAGGGATTTTAGTCAATTCTTCTCTTTGAAAGGGCAGATCCTCTAGAAAAGACAGCTGAGTGACTCATTTCTACTGCCTCCATGCAAGCGCTCATTGTATTTTTGTTGAATTTATTAAGCTGGTTAAAGCCAGTCTGTGGTGAAAGACTAGTCCTCCTACACACACAATCTTCACATTCTCTACCACCATGAAATGTCATCCATTCCTTCTAAGGACTGCTCTCACTGGATTCCACTTACAGACAGATAATGGTGGAATAGTTGTCCTGTTCTCTCTCTGATATCAACTGTAATCTTAATATATTTGAAATTTCTCTCTCTAGCCAAGACTACTGTACTGAACTTCAGCTTTTTATATCCAATTGCCAACTGAACACTTCAAGGGAAATACAGTTATCTTCGTATACCTCTACCTATGAAATACATGAAATTTATTCTCCTTAAATTAACAAAAAACTAAATCAGATTATCCAAATTGAATTATTTACTTCATGTCCAACACTGTCACTTATAATTCATAACCAACATCTAATTTTTCTGTCAGTAAAATATCACTGCTGGATTCTTTTTATCTCCATTGCTTTCTGATTCTGCCCTGTTCAGTGTTTTCTAGTTTCTCACCAGGACCATGTTAATAGACACCTTGTTTTTCTACTGGTCATGAGCATTACTCATCTCTAATTTATCCTGTTCATAATCATCTAAAGTAATCTTTCTAAATAAAATATGATTATGTCACTCTCTTGCCTAAAAATACTTATGATAAAATTTCGTTCTGTAAGATGACAAAGAAGGCCCTGCCTTCTTGTACCTCCTGTCTCTCTTCCACATACATTGTATGTCCAGCTTTGGGGAAAGATTGACATTTGCTACATGAATGCCCTTGAATACTTCTATTCTTGTATAAACCCACCATCAAACTAGCATGAAGTCGAGTGCTATGGTTTGGATATGGTTTCACAATGTCCTCCAAGGTTTCTAGTGTTATGATTCAGTCCTCAATGTGATACATTAAAATAGTGGAAATGTAATTGGACAATGTGGACTACCTTAGCTGCTTGCCCTTTCTCTGTAACTCTATTTTGGAAAACCTGTGGTTATCCATCAAATATGTCTGCCTATATCATTGTTTGTGATCTTTGTTTTTCTTGTTTTTTCTTCCCAAATCAGCTGTGAGTTCTTTGAGGGTTTAGACCATGAGCCTAAGCTATTTTATGGGATGCAGGATGATGTTTGCATGTGGTAGTTCTCAATTAAAGATTGTCAAGTGAATACTAAATAAAAATCAATTGAAGAAGAATACGGTTTGGTGATAGTGAGGAATGAGGCAATCGATTGGAACAGAACGATAATTTCCCTGAGAGTAGGTTCCATTGGTAACGTAATTTGTCTAAATGGCAGGGTTGAGTGATACTGGCAGCAAATTATCATGCCTAGCACTTGGCCTCATAGTCTCCTAGGAAAATGAGTTACCAGTAGCAAGTGAACAGGATAGAAGGACGCTCCCTTGTGGCAAAAACAGTGTCACTGCAGCCCTTCTTTCATTTATTAAAGTACACTGTGTGTAGTGAGGGAAAACATCAAGGAAAAATACGGAAGCTTCACATAAAGTAAAAGTCATTAGAGCTCAAGGTTACTCATTAAGATCTGAAGTAAAATATGTGGAGGGGAGACAAATGTGCTCTGAGCTTGAAAATCTATATTCATTCAGTGACAGAAGGGGTCATATAATGTGGGTAATTCACTGTCAGTGTTAGTTTACACCAAGTACAGCGAATTTGCAAATCAAAGTAAATTTGGAGGTGATTTAGAACAAACAGGAATAATTTTTTGAATTCAAAGAAATGATGCCCGAGAGTACAAATTGCCCTTCAGCTATGACTGTATTTGATTGTGATATAAGATACTCTTAATCAAAACAGATGCTTTTGAACATGTTAAATGGGGTTTATTAAGTTTTTTAAGACTTTGAGGCCTCATCAGGCCTAATGTTAGTTCCAGGAACAAAGGCATGAGTTGGAATTCACTCTTGTTAATGAACTGCTGTCTCTGAATCTGGGCAGATGGAAGGAGATTGGAGCAGTGACCTGTAGGTACATGGAAGAAAGTCACAGGCATAATTTGAATGTGAATGGAAAGTCCTCCCTTAGCCCTCCATGCATGTGGAAGGAGAAGGGAGACACAAATCTCTTGTCCCCCACCCCACCTGCAAATATTCTCTTTTCCATCCTCTCTTCTCTCCCTTTAAGACTTCTTGCTGCACAGTCAGGCATCATTAAATGGCAGGGATATATTCTGAGAAGTGCATCATGAGATTATTTGTCCTGTGAGCATCCTAGAGTGTACAGCGTTTACACAAACCTAAGTTACAGAGTCCAGCACACCCTTAGGCTGTATATGCAGCCAGTAGCTCTTATAGGCTACGAATGGCATGTTACTTTACTCATTGCTATAGGCAACTGAAACAAAATGTCACTTATCCGTTTAAACATAGAAAAGACTGTAAAAATTCAGTATAATAGATCAAGATGGATGGAGCACTTACTATGAATAGCGCTTACAGCACAGGTAGGTGCACTTGGGTGCATCAGTGAGTGAGGGTGGGTGACTGTGAGGCCTGTACACCACTGTAGGCTTTATAAGCACTGCTCCCTTAGGCTACATTAAATTTATACTAAGAAAATTACTTTCTTCAGTAATAAACCTTAACTTGGCATAATATTTTTAACTTCATAACGTTAATTTAAAATTTTTTTTATTTTGTAATATCACTTAGCTTAAAACATAAACACATTTTACATCTGTACAAAAATATTTCTTTTTCATCTTATTCTATAAGCTCTTTTATGTTTAATTTTTACTTCTTCTGTAATGGTGCTACACTTGGATTTGAGGAACACTGGTTGAGATTTCTACAAATAAAAAACCCAGCCAACTTCAAAATGGCTAAAACATGAAGTAAGCTATAAGATAGAAATATGTGGGAAAGTATATCTCTTCTTCACAATAAATAAGTAGAATTAGATTTTTTTAAGCTAGCGATTTTTCTCTAGTTTGAATTAATTTGAGTTTATCCATGAATACAGGACTCAGAAGTCCTATACTGATGATAGACCTGTTACCTGAGTCTTTTTCATTCACATATTCTACAAACACATATTTACTGTCTATTTGATTCATCACTGATGGACCAAAAATAAAATAGAGTATAGCTTTCCCAAACAGGTTACTCAGAGTGTAAGGCAAAACTTTTCAAAGTGTTAGGTTGCTATAGAGATATAGATTCCTTTAGATTCTAAAGAGTCATGGGTAAGTCTTCAGCAGCAGCCAGGAATCTTCATCCTTTATGGACTCCCTCTTGGAATCAGTGGAAAGATGCATATGTGACTTATCTGCACATAACATCAGTGTTCTCAACCATCATGGCTAATACCCCACTTCCTGATTTTCTTTTTTTTTTTAAATTTCTAATACATAACGAACTAAGTAAAATTAACAAAAATAAATTCTAAGAGTGAAATTGACATTTTGAGATTGAATGATTGTGTACAACTCTTGTCTCTACTATTGAAGAACAGTGTTTTTTTTTTTTCTTTATTTGTTGGATTCTTGGTGTAAAGTTAATGTTATAAGATAAACTGAAAGTAGATCATTGTAAAAATTAAAATAATAAGAAAGGAAGGAAGGGGTGGGAGCATGGGCAGAAGAGAGAGTAGGTGGGAAGTATAACTATGCTTCTAAATCTATAGCTGTATATATAAAATACATGAAATTTGTTCACCTTAAAATTTAAAAAGTTAGAAGAAGAAAAGCAATGAGGGGAAAACATGAACTTCAATCCCTAATTTTTATTATTGTATTCAACAAACTAAAATTATTCTGTCAAATTGCTGTGACAGTCTTTAAATCTCTACTGAGAATTTTTGTACTTATTTTGGCATAGACTGGTAAACAATTTTCAGACCAGTACTGATCTGCTAACCAAACATTGTATAGCAGTGTTTTCATTTTTGTTTAGGTTAGCACTAATTCCCTGAGATATCAATAGGGTAGAAACTGAAGGAAAGGAGTCCATGGTCAATTAAGTTTGGGAAGTACTGTAATAAAATTTCCTTGTGTTAAAACAACTTAAAATGTCTACTCTACCAATGTGTTTGTAAATGCAAAAGAATAATATAGCCTATGGGTTTTCCACAAGTTATTCAACCATGAATTTCTTTTCAACGGCTCTGATTAACAACTTTAGGAAATCAGGTTTCAGTTGAACACAATTAAGGAAATGCTGATCTAGGTAAGTTTCCTTATTTTACAGTTGAGGAACCAGAAGCCTATGGATGTCAGGTGACTTGGCTTATAGTCAAACAACTATTTCATTAACCAGTTAACTGAATACTTAATTATTTTAATTTGTAATATATTAAACAAAAGTTTAATGGGTATTTGCTATGTGTCAGGTCTCTATTAGGTGCTTTATCTTCCAAATCGATAATTATAATTATTTTGTAGACGTGTATGCCTAATCACTCAACTTAGGAACCCATGGTTCAAGTTCCTCTATGGACACGTCACTAATTTTTCTGTGTTACTGTTTTTTTATAAGCTTCGATTCTTTTTTCTAAAGTTTCTGTGCTGTTTGTAACTGAGAATGTTTTTTCTCGATGATTCTTTCTAACCATAGCCAACATTCTTGAGATTGAATAGTCATTCAGTCTGGTAAATGGTTAGTTTTGGGTATATTTTTCATTCAAGGAATATTTGCAAAGCAGTTACCATGGGTCAGGTTATATTTTATACATTTTATATATATTAACTGACTTAAATCTTATATCCAGAGTTAAAAGTCAGTATTTTTATTGTACTCATTTTAGAAATGGAAACCAAGGCATAGAAACATTAAATGTCTTGACCAAGTTCAGAGAGTTTATATTGGCAGATCCAGGACTCAACTCCAAAGTTTGGTTCAAGTGTTCAAATGTTAGGTTCACGTATGCGTCTCCTTTATGAGAAGAACCAATATGTTGATTCAGTAACAGGAATTCATCGGAATGAATGAGAGTTGCTCTGAAGAGCTCAGTGTGGTGATTAAAAGGGTTTTAAATGCTTAGAGAAATTCTATACTTTTTCAGTATCATCCATGTGGGGGGAAAACTGAAGAGATGTACCACAGAGGGTTTTCAAAGGCAGTAAGAATTGTTATGAACATATATTCAAAGATCAGGATAATTCTTAAAGCTTATCATGTCCAGAGGTCTTCAATGCATTCTAGGAGTTGGACCAACTCTGAATTTTCTCTAATAAAATAATGGTGGCACTATATTACCTACACAGGAGGGAAGAAGTCTAACAAACAGAATTAATAATTTTCAAGATTTTCTCCCATGATTTCCTTTTGCCATTCATTCAATAAAAACGATTTATTGAGTGTCTAAAATGTGTTATGTACCATGGAAAGTGCTAGATACAACATTGACTAAAACATGTTCTATGCCCTTATTCAAATCAGTCTGCTGAGAGGAGGCTTTAAAACACACAATTAAACAAACAAATGTGCTGCATATTACCTTTTATCTGCACTATAATTTATCATGAGGCAGCACATGACAGCACTTTCCTCAACATAATGTTCTGTGTATTCTCCAAGAGCACCATGATGTGTAGGTTTAAGAAGGACCCTGGCTCCCACCTTCACATTAAGGATTTACATAATGATACCCTCAACTTTGTTGCTCATCCACATCACATAGTCAAGATGTGGCCCCCAGCAACAAGTTCTAAATTGATGGCTCTTTTCACATTTATGAAATGTAGAGTCATATTTCACCTTATGGTGCCCTCAATCTCAACCTAATGGAAGATAGCTCATACTTTCTCCTTATTTATTATGAAAGAAAAATATTTTGATTTAGGGATGTTTATTACTGACCAATTTTAGTTTCTCTATTCTACCTTCCGTATAATCATATATGTGTAATTAAATTTCACCCAATTACCCATAGGTTATAAATTAATATCTTACAAATATATCGATTCAACATTTTTAAAAAGTTTTCTTTATTTATTTGAGAGAAAGAAATGGAGAGTGACAGGTAGCGATTGTTCTTACCTGCTGCTGATTCACTACCAGAATGGCTGCAAAGGCCTAGGATTTGAAAACAGAGCCTAGGAACTCAATCCAGGCATCCCACGTGGGTGGCAGGAATTCCAGGCACCTAGTGGTAACTCACATCATCATTGGTGCCTACCAGGATCTGCATTAGCAGGAGGCTAGAGTCAGGAGTGGGATCTGGGAGTTGAACACAGGCACTCTGATGTAGGATGCAGACATCTTTTTTTTTTTTTAAATATTTTTATTTATTTATTTAGAGGTAGAGTTACAATCAGTGAGAGGCAGAGACAGAGAGGTCTTCCTTCTCTTGGTTCACTCCCCAAGTCGCCACAATGGCCAGAGCTGCACCGATCTGAAGCCAGTAGCCAGGTGCTTCTTCCCCATCTCCCATGTGGGTGCAGGGGACCAAGGACTTGGGCCATCCTCTACTGCTTTCCCAGGCCACAGCAGAGAGCTGGGTTGGAAGAGGAGCAGCCGGGACTAGAACCGGTGCCCATATGAGATGCTGGCACCACAAGCAGAGGATTAACCTGCTGCGCCATGGAGCAGGACCCAGATGCAGACATCTTAACCAGCACCATGACTACTAGGCCAAATGCCTGGTCCTAGGTTCAACATGTTTAGTACTAGTATTAACAACTAAAGCATTGCAAATAAAAAGTAAAACATCGTGAAAACCAGTTTGTCTCCTAGGCTTAGTCTTCCAGCTATTCTTTTTCTAAAAATTATTTTATATATTTGAGAGGCAGGGGAAGGAGAGGTGTTAGAGAGAAAGAAAGATTGTCTATCTTCTGGCTCACTACCCAATGACTGCAAGGGCCAGCTGGGAGTGACAGGAAGAATTCTGCAGCCCAGAAATCCATGTGGGTCTCTGAGATGGGTGGCAGAGTACTTGGCCATCATCTGTTTCTTTCACAGGTATTTGATCAGGAAGCTGAATTGAAAGCAGTGCAGCCAGTGCTTGCTCTGATATGGGATGCTGGCATCACACATGGTGGCTTAACCTACTGTACCACAATGCTAGCCCCAATGCCTTATTCTTTTATTTTTAAAATTTATTTAAGGTATATTTATTTCTCCATTTTCTTGTGTTTCATATATACAGATTTAGGAACATAATGATACTTCCCTCACTACCCTCCCTGCCACCCATACTCTTATACTTCTTCCACATCCCTCTCCTATTCCCACTGTTAATCTTTACAAAGATCTATTTTCAATTAACTTTATACTCAAAAGATTAAGCCTACACTAAGTAAAGAGTTCAACAAATAGTGTGAAGAAAAAAATCACTATTCCTCAACAATTGAGACAAGTGTTGTAAACAGTGATCAAATCTCAAAATGTCAGTTTCACTTGTAGAGTATCTTTTAGATACTCTATTAGTTACCACCAATCAGGAAAACATGGTATTTGTTTTTTTGGGATTGGCTTATTTCACTAAGTATAAGTGGCTTCCAGTTGCATGCATTTTGTTGCAAAAGACAGCATTCATTTTTTAATACTGCTAAGTAGTATTCCATAGTGTGTATACACTATAATTTCTTCATCCAGTCATCTGTTGGTGGATATCTGGGTTGATTCCCTATCTTAGCTATTGTTAATTGAGCTGCACTGAACATGGGGGTACAGATAACTCTTTCATATGCTGATTTCATTTTGTGTTTGTAAATTCCCAGGAGTGGGATGGCTGGATCATATGATAGATCTGTTTTCATATTTCTGAGGTATCTGCATACAGTCTTTCATAATGGCTGCACCTGTTCACATTCCCACCAACAGTGGATTAGGGTATCTTTCTTCCTACATCCTCACCAGCAATTATTGGTTGTTGATTTCTGTATGAATGCCGTTCTAACTGGAGTGAGGTAAAACCTCATTGGGTTTTTGATTTGCATTTCCCTGATGGTTAGTGATCCTGAGTATTTTCTCATGTGTATGTTGGCCATTTGAATTTCGTATGGAAAATTGTCTTTGCAAGTTCATTTCTTAACTGGGTTGTTTGTTTTGTTCTTGTTGAATTTGTTGAGCCCTGTATAGATTCTGGATATTAATCCTTTATCGGTTTCATAGTTTGCAGATATTTTCTCCCATTTGCCTCTTCACTTTGCTGAATGTTTCTTTTGCAGTGCAGAAGCCTCTCAGCTTGATGTAATCCCATTTGTTAATTTTGACCTAGATGACCTGTGTTTCTGGTGTCTTTTCCAAGGAGTCTTTGCCTAGGCCCATGTCTTGCAGAGTTTCCCCAATGCTGTCTTGTATTTGATGGTAGTGGGTCATAGATTTAGGTCCTTGATGTATTTTGAGTGGATTTTTGTCGAAGGTCTTGTTTCATAATTCTGCACCCAGAGATCCAGTTTTCCAGCACCATTTGTTAGAGACTGCCCTTGCTCTGGGGATTGATTTTCTCCTTTGTCAAAAACAAGTTAGTTGTAGATGTGTGAATTGATTTATAGAGTTTCTATTCTGTTCCATTGGTCTAGATGTGTATTTTTTTTTTTTTTGCCAGTACCAGGCTATTTTGATTATAACTGCCCTGTAATACATCTTGAAATCAGGTACTGTGAAGCTTCCCCATCTCTCATGTTCCAGATGTAGCTATTAACATTAGTTTAATTTATGCCCTCTCAGACTATTTTCTATCAGTTCATATACCAGTATCCTAAGTACACCTCTGTTGCCAACTTAGAAAATACACTGTGATTTTCTTAAAATAGGTGGTGTTGTAAGAAAGTAACTTTTAGCTAAGTGATTTTTCCCCCTCAGTAGTAAGATATGAATTTTACCAGGCTTGTATCTACTTTGTCCTTCCTAATTGTTTAATTATTTTGATATACTTTACTATCCAAACAATTCCCTATAGTAAACAATACCTCAAAGAATATCTTTGAGAAGTCATTTTATGCACTGGAGAAGTTTCCTAAGATGTCAGATGTAAGCTGAACAGGAATGTGGCAATGACACTGCTGATGAGATAATTAAGAATGGGCAACTAAGGCAACTATTAGCTGCCAGATATGATCACATTTTGCTGTCATGGGTCAGTTTGTTGGAGATTAACATGAAATGATAAGATTGTAGCAAAACTAAGGAAGTTTGCATACATTTAATAAATAAAACTAAAAATATTGTAAATATTTAACAGATATTTATCAAGGACTTCTCTACTTGTTGCCACTGTGTTATATATTAAAATATATCAATGCTGAACAAGACAGTTCCTTCTTTCGTGGAGCTCACACTTTAAGGAAAAGAGAATCAAACGCAAAGGTTATCACAAGTCATCTAGATTTTACTGTAGGGCTATGCATAAGTTGGTGTGGGAACTTATTGGAAGACCTCAAAGGGGAAAACTAAGGCTGAAAATCAGGGAGTTACTTCTAACTTGGGATCTGAAGGATGAGTAGAAATTACAGCCAAACTGGGGGGATGTGATAGGAAGGATATTCCATGCAGAGCAAACTGCTTGTTCAGTCACGTAGAGTGAAGAGCTATTTGTTACTTGGGTCTATGAATAGCTTAATACTACCACAGTACACATATTAAGCTACAGTATGAAGCAGGAGATGCATACTAAGTGTTAATGACATGATCTTTATTTTAATGCTATAATTTGATGATGTCAGCCAAAAATAATTTCCCTTTTGTAACCGGTCTGCATTTAATATAATCTGATGCACATGATCTTTGGTTATTTATTAAAAATTTAAGGAATATTTACAGATTCATGACCCATTGACACAATCTGATACTGAAACATAGGAAAAAAAGACAATAGTGCATGTGGCCAGCATTATGATACAATGGATTAAGCTGCCACCTGCAAAGGTGACATCCCATATGAGCTTCAGTTTGAGTCCCTGCTGCTCTGCTTCCAACCCAGCTCTCTGCTCATGCATGTGGGAAGGCAGCAGATGATGACTCAAGTGCCTAAATCCCTGCCACCCATGTGGAAGTCCAGGAGTTCCAGGCTTCTGGTTTTGGACTTGCCCAATGCAACCATTGCAGACATTTGGGTAGTGATCCATCTGGATGGATTCTCTCTTTCTCATTCTCTCTCTCTCTCTTTGCCTTTCAGATAAATAAGGAAATCTGTTTTTAAAAAGCAGAATATAGTGCAAATGTGAAGTGAAATGCAAATTCAAAAGGGGAAAAATATTTTCCATGAAATAAGTAAAAAATTTTACAGTGATTTGATTGGCATATTAGCAATATTCTCAGAGAAATAAAAAGATTCTCTATTCTTATAAACCAGTAATTTAAGTAGGAATTTTTTGAGGGTTTGAAACATTTACAGTTACCCAGTTAACTCCATTATGTATGTGGTAACCCAAACTTTAGTTATTGAATAATTTATTTTTAAAATATGTATTTTATTATAATTTTCCTCTTCTTCCTCTCTTCATCCCTTAAGCATATCTCATTATTTTGTGATTTAATGATTCTTTAATTTGCGTTTGGTCAAATAAAATATGAAACGATTCTCACAGCAGCCACTTCAGTAATCAAGATGATAATTCAATAATTAGATGTTGGAATATTGTCTCATTTGAAATAAATGTAATGTAAAATCATGTCATCTGCCCCAGATTGTTTCTAGACACCCAGTTGGACAAGTAATCAGAAAGCATGGTGAATATCAGAATATCAGAGCATCACCATGGAGAATATCAGGAGAATATTGTTTAAAAGATTTGTGGAAGAATTAGTAGGAGAAAGTAGAATGGATTTGAGCTTTGAGTTTAAGTAGTGTATTTGAAGTGGTATAGAATGTATCAATAAATGTCAAGTGGGAATTCTTTCATTCTTTTTTTGTACATATTTATTAAGTGCCTACTTGGTAGCTGTTCTAGGCACTTGTAATTCATCATTGACCAGAACAAAGATGACTGCCTCTCAGGCACATGTTAGGAACTTTTAAATTTTCATTTACCAAGGAAATGTAGCAAAAGAAGTGAAACGCATCACTTCAAAACAAAAGATCTAAGCATATGTTTTTGTGTGAACAGTTCAGTACCAGCCCCAAGTTCTTTGGGATTTATAAAATTATTTGAGTGTATATTCTCTGGATGCTTTTCTTTTTTAGATGCTTTTGCTATTGACAGCAGTAACTTGTTTCTTGAGCTCAATGGAAACATATGGCTCTTGGTGATTGAGAATTATTACTTAAATCCAATACTTTGGGCCCCAAAAGTTTAAGTGAATTACATTTTAATTGCAATACTGCTAATTATTCCTTAAAATAACAGTGATTTTGTTTTACCATGTATTTTTTTAAATTTGTTCTTATAACTCTTTGAAAATTTACTGCTCAAAAGATATAGCAATTTCTATATTAGCCATATTATTTAATTTTAGGAAAATTGAAAATTTTTGATAAGGATTAGAATATAAGGGATTTTTATGAAAATAAAAGGGTTGCAGTTATCAAATTGAAACCAAGACTTTTTTTTTTTTTTTTTTTTTTTTGCAGTACCTGGAATGGGAAACTCTTTAAATAACATTGCATTCAATTAGTTCTAAAGCATATGCTTTACAAATGTTTTTGCTATTAAAAGCTAACTTTTAAATTTTTTAAGGTTTGTTTATTTATTTGAAAAACAGAATGACAGAGGGAGGGAGGAAGAGACAGAGAGAGCGATCTTGTACCCATTGGTTCTCTCCCCAAGTGTTCACAATAGCCAGGGAAGGGCAGGCTGAAGTCAAGAGCCAGGGACTCCATCTGGGTTTCTCATATGGGTGGGAAGAACCCAAGTACTTGGAACATCATCCACTGCCTCTTAAAGTACATTGTAAGAAAAGTGGATTGGAAGTGAATAGCCGAGATTTGAACTAAGCACTCCAATATGGGATACATGGGTCCCAACCTGTGGCTTAACCCACTGTACTGCAATGCCTGCCCTTTTTCAAAATTATAACTTGAAAATACTCTTTCTGATAATTGCCCAAATTAGGGATGCAATTATTATTTGGATAGACATAACTTAATTGTTGAATTCTTTTTTAAAAATATCTTAAACATTTCTATAAATAAGACAGCAGTATCTTACTACAAAATTTCTGAGAAATTTGAGCAGAGATTTAAGCCTTGACTTACTACCACCCACTCCCTCCTGGCGTTTTCATTAGAGGCATTTCTCTGTAAACTTAACATGCTAGAGAAAAACCAAAGGGAGAAAAGGGATTAATAGGAAGCTTAAGGCAAAGAAAGGTGACAAGATCCTTCAGGCATAAAATCAAATTTGCAACACTTGAAATTCCTAAGGGGATAGGAAGCTGGATAGGAGTCTAAGGTTGCATACAGAAAAGACATAATCCATAAGAAATTCTAAGTGCGAAGAAAAATAATGGCATGGGTGGAAGAAAAATAAACTACCAATAATATCACATGGTGGAAAAATAGTAGGGGATGATGTCTTTAAGGAGTGATCACTCACTCAGACACAAATACCCCTAGAGTGGCATTCAGTATTAACAGGGAGTTTTGTATTATTCATTTTTTAATGTAATATCTATCCCACCTACCCTCCGCCCACTGTATTCTCTCTAGTGTTACTGTTGATGCGCTGGCTTCTTGTCCAGTCCTACCTGCTCAAGAGTAAGCTATCCTATGCCAGGACAGGGCTGGGAAAGGACTGTGGCTACACAATCACTGACCCTGTATAATTCAGCATGTTATTTTGTATGTACCTAATAGACTTACTCAAAATCTTCACTGAATGAAAAATGACTAAATGGCAGGAAGTAAATGGATGGATGGATGAATGAAGAGAAAAGTGACTTAAAGCAGTAAGTCACATACTATGTATTGGAAATATGCAACTTAAAAGGGAGTGAATACATGACTGTAGGCAGGTTCCCTGGAAAAACATACTCTGGGGAAAAAAACCAAAGTTTTCTGGCTGTGCTGGTGAGTTCAGTTCCTCTGACGGACAGAAGGCAACCTGCCTGAGCGGAGGAAGAAGCTTAACCATTATTCAGTGCCGTGGCTTCAGCTGGCTGCACTTGGGGTTACTGGCTAGGACTTTCCACCCCTGCACATACCTGTTATTGGGCAAAGGCTGTTCCTTAAAAGCATGAATTTGGAAAGAGACAAAATTCTGTCCCCAGGATGAGAGCAGAGGATTGAGCATTTTAGTCCCAGTAAAGAGGATCTTTATAAACGCAGAACACATCTACCACAAACAACAAAAACAAACATGTTTGCTGTCTCTCTAGAGGGCAATTCTAGGTTCAGTAAATAGAAGGAATAAAATTTTCATCTCAAGATACAGAAGTGTTTTTAAGCAACTTTCATCATTTTGAAAATGCTTATAATGCAAATATCCAAAAAGAGCATAGATAGTGTTTTTGTTCTATTGTGTAAGTATTAAGCAGCAAGGTGTTGCAGGTATGGGTGTTCTAATCTCTGTTCCAGGTTCTTGTCTCTCACAGAGATAAGGATTCTCAGCTGAGACAGACATAAAGGTAGACAATGTGAGAACAAGGTTTATTTGATTGGTGAGAAAGTGAATATATATTCCTGTGTGAACATGGACCACCCCACACAGAGAAATACCCATTATGGGTGGGCCTCAGGATTGCCCAAAGAGAGAGGTGGGGAGATAGACAATAACATGAGTAGCACTCCCAAACATGATCCCTGGCAAAAACAGGGCTCTCCCCCATTTTTAGTCTCTTTATGATATAGGGGGTAAAGATTTAACATGAGTGAGGCCATCCGGGAAGCTCATGGCACCTGTATAAACTTCATGGAGTTTAATATCCATGTATCCTCATGGTGACTATCCTTGTTGATCCCAGATGAGACACCAGCATGTTGGGAAGGTGGAGGTCTTTGACTGACAGATGAGTAGATAGCATGCAGGCTGCAAGACTTCCAGCTCACTCAATGCTAGCTAGCTTACCTAGCTGCCTGCCTGTTCACACCACAGCAAAATGACAAAAAAAAAATAATAATTAGAATTTAAGATCTTTAACAATTCAGAGTCTGAGAGTCTGAGTCTATGGTTTCCTTTTTTTAAAAACAAGTATACATTACTCTAATCCACAGTAAAACTTAAGCAGAAGTTTGTATACAGATGTTTCCTTATTCTTAGCATAAAATGAATCCATCAGAATTCCAGGATGCATGTATGATATGAATGACAATAATTAGACTGTATGTAACACTGGTTTGTATTTCTCCCAAGTCTAAAAATATCTTTTAGGAATATAAGAGAATTAGTTTAGTGGGGGAAATAAAAGCAGCTTGAACAGTCAATGAGTTTAATTCAGCTGACTTTTTTTTCTGAATGAAAGCAGTGTATGCTTCTATATGAGGAAAGGGAGCTAGAAATTGCCAGACCACTTCTTCGTGCCAGGCTCTGGGCTGTTGCTCTATTTGTGTTAGCAATATAACAATAGACATTGTGTAGCACTCACTGGGTACCAGGCACTCTTTTAAGCAGTTTACAATTTATGGTAAGTGTGTTAATATAATAGTTAAATTACAGTTGGTGAAACAGAGGCGTAGAGATTTTCAGTAACTTTTCCAAGGTCACTGAGCTGGGAAGTGGTCATGCTAGGATTTGAATTTGTGCAGTATGAGTTACCATCCCTCATCTTAATTAAAAGACAGGGCCTCATTGTTGGCTGCATAAGGTGAAGCATATTGAATTGCCAAATATCTCCAAGTACTGATATAAAATTGCCAATCAAAATAATACTAGTCCAAAATGCAATGAAAACATCCCCCTTAACAGGGATTTTCTAAAGCAAGTTTGACATATCTCATTGGTCATCACTCTTTTGTGTTTTCATATGCAGCTTGTATTCAATTGCCTGTTTGTGCATGTGTGTGCATTCCTAATAGTTTACATTTTGTTATCCTTCAAGCTGTACAGATAGTTTCCCACTGCTTCTAATATAGGAAAAAATTTTAAAATGGAAACAGTGTATTCTTGAAAGCACAATAGGGTAGAATCTTGTCCACTTTCATTCCAGCTTTATCCTTCATTAGTTGTGAAAATGTAGATATCTAAACTTTCTAAAACTCAATTTTCTTACATGTTGAATGGTATGTGATACCTACCTTTTATTTGCTTGTTTTTTATTTTTAATAGTTTTCGACAGATTCAATTGTGCTTTCTAGGTACAAGTCTCAGAACATAATGATATTTCCTTCCTCCTTCCCTCTGTCCCACCCTCTCTTCCCCTTCCACCCTCCTTCCTTTTCCCTTTCTGTTTTTATTTTTTTTGGCTTTTGAGATAACATATTTTAGATTTACAATTACAGTAAAAAGGCTTAATACTTCACCAAATAACAAGTTTAACAAGTAAAAAGCAAAAAGACCCTAGTTTAATAGGAATATACACAGTGGCTATAAAAATTAAATAGAAAGATAACCATTTTTAAGTAACCACAGATCATAAAACTACAGTAGTATAACATTCTTAACCATTGGTTTCATAAATGCATAAAATAAGGTTTTATAAAATTGTATTTGTAGCAATACTGATACACAGAAACATTTCTTTATTTCTTTCTCTTTTATTTAGTTTGAGCTTCCACATATAAGGGAAAACATGTGGTATTTGTCTTTCTGGGCCCGCCATATTTCACTCAACATGATGTCCTCCAGTTACATCCATTTTGCTGCAAATGGTATAATTTCATTCTTTTCATAGCTGAATAATGTTCCATTGTGTGTATAGATACCACATTTTCTTTATCCACTCATGTGATGATGGACACCTTGGTTGATTCCAAATTTTGGCTATTGTGAACAGTGCTTCTATAAATACAGTGGTACAGGTATCTCTGATACATTGTGTTCAAGTCTTTTGGGTGTATGCCCATTACTGGGACTGCTGGATCATATGGCTAGTTCTAACGTTTTAAGAAATCTCCACACGGTTTTCCACAGTGACTGTACTAATTTGCATCCCCAACAACAGCTTATAAATGTGTCCCTTTTTCCACATACTCCTTAGCATGTGCCACTCTCAGTGTTTTGGTGCTTCGTCTTTCTGACAGGGGTTAGGTGATAAGTCATTGTGGTTTTGATTTTCATTTCCCTGATGGCTAATGATGCTGAGCATCTTTTTGAAATTTTTTTGACTATTTGTATGTCTTCTTTTGAGAAGTCCTTTGCCTATTTCTCAACTGGGTTGGTTGTTTTTTGTTTTTTGAGTTTTTTAAGTTGCTGATACATTTGGGATACTAATAATTTGTCAGACAGGTGGTCTGGAAATATTTTTTCCCATTCTGTTGGATGCCTCTTCTCTCTGTTGCTGTGCAACAGCTTTCTGAGTTTGAAATAGTCACATTTGTTTAGTTTTGCTTTTGTTGCCTGTGTTTGGGGGGTCTTGTCCAAGAAGCTGTCTCCTACAACAACATCTTAAAGTGTTTCCCTTACATTTTCTTCCAGCAACTTCATAGTCTCAGGCCTTACAACAGGTTTTTGATCCATCTTGAGTTGATTTTTGTATACAAAATGTATACAAATGTAATTTCATTCTTTTACATATATAAATCCAGTTTTGCCAACACCAATTGTTGAAGAGACTACTCTTACCCTACTGTATGGTCTGAGCACTTTGGTCAAAAATCAGCCCACTGTAAGTATGTAGATTAATTTCTGGACTCTCTTTTCTGTTCCATTGATCTATTTGATACCTACCTTTTAAAGATACCTTGTAAGAAATACTAAGGTAACACATCTATGCTCTTCTAACATATTGCGTAGGCTGTAAACATGATAGGCTAATTCTTTTTTATCTTCTAGTCCTATAATTCTTCAGTCTTCACTTGATTTAAGATAGCACATAGAGTCTTCCAAAAGGCATTCTGATTTAACAGTCTGATATTGCTCTAGCTCAGTGGCCATCTCTAAATTCTATCCTACCTTTCTTACCATTCCTCTTATCCATTTCCTTGAATATTAGCTTTTCCTTTGATGGGTATTCAAGAGAAACAATAAGGAAATCATTGTATATTTCTTTGACTGACTTTTTATAATATATAAAAAACTGACATGTCCAGAGACTGAGGTGGAAATTCTAACAGGATTACAGCATTAGCTAATGTAAGGCTTGGGTTTTTTTCTATAGATTTATTTATCCTATCTCTACTTTCCCCAACCACAATAAATATGAAATGGTTGAGGTTATGTCATATAGGATGAGTAGATATATTTTGTTGTGCAACTTGATGATGGGCCAGGAAGACCTTGCATGGAAGCTTCACACTTTTATGGTTACTTTAGTTATTTTTCGACAGTGGTAAGGAAAACTGATGGAGCCACTGCTTTCCTGTTAGTGAGCTATTCTGGGCTTTCTGTAAGTTATAATTAACCAGTTGTCGCTAGATGAATAATAACATTTGTTTTTGACATTTGACTGTAAGGGCATATTTCCATCTCAACAGATTGCTTATTTTGAATTTTATAATTTTTTATTATGGACTTACATATTTTTTGGCTAACTAGCAGTTTATTCATACAATCATCTCTCATTTTAGCAGAAGCCAATTATTCAGTGTAATAATTACCCAGGCCATTTGGTTTCAGTTTCCCCCCTTGCATGCCCTTTATTGGCCTTCATCAATAGCCATACCACAGAGAACAGATAGAGGTAGGAAGTGTAGGTGAATCTCATATGACATAGCCGGGAATCACAATTTGAGAAGGTCTAATAGTGAAAATGTCAAATGCAGGGCCAAAGTAAGATTGTGTTTTCAGAGTGGCAGTAATTTTTCTATTTTATTATTGAAAATAATATGCAGTATTGTTGCTCTTATGTTTCAAGTCAAAATCAGCTACAATAACCAAAATAACTAACAGGCTGTATGTATCTCTATGTCTGTGAGAAGATATTTGGTCAGCACATTGTCTCCTTCATTGAATCTTTGTAACACTGAAGCTGCGTCATTTTAATACCATCCTGTACGGATTTATTGTTTGTAAACATATCTCATGTGCACACCTTTGGCACAAATTGTTTCTCACTCATCTCTGCTTCTCCCGTTGCTGTGGATTTGCCCCATACTCTTTAGAAGCAGAGCATTGCTGCTGACAACATAAATGAATTTTAAGGAACATTAAATTAAAGCATTAGTTAAATACCTTTTCATATCACATAGGAGTTTCCATATTTATGGCTCTTATTCCAAACTGCAAAGTTGAGTCTGTGATATTTTGGTACCAACCTGAATCCTGGAAAGCAAACCATCAGAGCGGCAACCCTCCACAGAAGTGCTCTGTGTAATTCAAATGCATGCTATGCACTAGCTACTGCCCGAGTGTTGCCTCCTGATGTACAGTCTCAGAATCATAAGGAAGCAGACAAAGAATCCATCAAAAGACTGGAGACAAGTTTGATACATGCAGTTCATTGCTCATCTTGGAGCATCACTGCCAGTCATATCTGTAGAGCTGTGGGAGATTTTGTTCAGTTTATAGCACCTACAACATGACTACATAAGCTTTTATAATCTGACTGTCAGAAACATTTCAGGGTGAGTATTGTACCTAGGAAAGATTGGCATAGCCTGGCCAGGGACACAACAAATGATGCATGAGAAGCAGCAGCCAAGCCTTTCTTGAGCAATTTTTTTTTCTCTTCCTCTGTGTACTCAGGATCAGGGAAATATCTGCACCAGTGTCATACCAGTTACTAGAGGTGGCCCTTGGGACTGTGATACACTCATGGAGATTTCAATTCATTTTGAATGCTTTCAGAACTTGGTCTGACGTGAGCACATTAAGACAGTATGTGAAAGGGCCAGTGTTGAGCCAGGGTAGGTTAAGCTTCTGTCTGTGACATTGGCATCTCATATGGGTGCCAGTTGAAGTCCTGGCTGCTCCACTTCCAGTACAGCTCCCTGCTAATGTGCCTGGGAAAGCAGTGAAAAGACCCCAGAGCTTGGGCTCCTGAGCCCATGTGGGAGACCTGGAAGAAGCTTCGGGATCCTAGCTTCTGCCTGGCCCAGGCCTGGCCATTGTGGACATTTAGGGATAAACCATTGGCTGGAAGAGATCTCGCTTGTTCTCTGTCTCTCCTCCTCTCTCTGTAACCCTGGCTTTCAAGAAAATAAAAAATAAGTCTAAAAGAAAAAAAAAAAAAAAGCATGTGAAAATACGGCTGTTTACTCTTGCCATCCCCACTGAGAAGCCAGGCTGATAATTCTGATTGTTTTGTCCCAGGGGAGTAGCTTGGAAGTGGAATTCAGGTTCCCAGCTCTGCCCTATTGGGGAGTTTTAGGACTTTATGCACTTGCCTAAGAACCATTGAGTATGGAGCTGAGGTGGAGAAAAGGAACAGGACCAAAAAATACTGGCCACAGCCCCGCTGTAGTGTCCCTCCCACCTGCTGCTCTGGCCTCCCTGAAGCCCCACTTAGTACTGGAGTCACTTTGGTACATGGGCAGCACCAGTACAGTCACAAATACTGCCTCATTTCGGTATGATGAATGAAGAGTTTTAATGAAACTGGCCCGAACTGCTCTGGCATGCTGCCGTATTTTTGTGTTTTAAATGGGAGTGATCCATCAGCCACACGCAGCGCCTCCATCTCCGCAGTCTCCTCATCTCCCTTGCACTGCTTGCCTGGCCTTTCTCACGGAGCTCTGTGCCCCTCACTCCTCTCACCTTCCTGTACTCCTGGTCTGCTGGGCATGGCCAGTGGTGTGACCACCCTTTGCACCCTCCACCTTCACATCCCTGATTTCAGTGGCTGCATTGCTTTCTGCAGATTGCTCCCTCTTCACTCTTCCCTAACCCAGTATCCTGGCACGCTCATGTGGCAAAGTGTCTGGCGGGGATTAATTACACTTGCCGGCTGCTCCTTCATTAGAGTTGCCTATCTCCCCTGAGCGAGGTTGTAAATCAAACGATGATTCATGACTTTTAAAAAATTGGAAAAGATAAACAAACACTAAAGAGGAAAAAAACCCTACAAAAATAATAAATATAAACTAAGAGGAGGGATGACACCTTAATCAAGAAGCTCAGCATTTTGCTAGAATAGAAACTGGAGGCTTATTAGATGGTTCTCTCTCCTTGCTATTTGTTTCATTAAAAAAAATAGGAAACAGCATAGCATTATTTTTCTTTCTTTGTGAGGGCTGCTTAAAACAGCATGCATGATGAAAAATGCGAGTGGAATCTGCATGGTTGTGTGAATGATGATAGTGAGACTGAGGTTTCATTAGCCAGCAGTTTAACTGAAAGGAAGATAAAAATAAAGGGGGAAGGGGACCAACTTTGAAAGGTTGGAAGTTCCTCTTGGAGTAGCACTCTTCCACACAATGCCATCTCTGGAGAATCATAGGCTTGAAATACACTCCAAAGCTTTTTTAGATTACCTTTGAACTAATCCTAAAGCAGCAATGCTAATGCAAGAATGTGCATCTCTTAGGGTTTCAGTGAGGTTTACCAAGTACAGTGCAAAGAAAAATATTTTTCAAGCTCTAATGTCCTTGCTCACGTAAGAGGAGACTGCAAAAATTCATGGAAAAATGGAATAAAAAGGTAATGCATATCACCCATGCATTTTTGAAGATGTGTGTGTTTGCGTTTGTGTCATGACCTTGTATGTGTAGATCATGATCTAGTGTAGCAGAAATAAAAAGACCAGTTCTGTTGACTGGCTATATTGATGATAGATAAAAGTTTTCAAGAAAACCTCAACTAGCACAGGTATTCTATAGCCATCAATTTCTCTTTTGTTCTGTTTGCATGCTAGAATAACCACATTAGGAACACAGAATGTGGAGAGAGAGGCTTGAGATCTTATTACTATTTTGCCTTACATTTTGGTTCTGCACACTGACAGTGAAAGTAGTTAATGCTAAGCCTTTATATTAAGACAGAACTTCTTGGGAATTGGGAGGTTGGCCATATTACCCAGCACTCAACCCAGTGTACCGTCTGACTTCCATTTCTGTTTTGAAGACTTTTGAGGCTAGATGGCCAGGGGACCATTAGAAACAGTTGTCCTCTTCAAACTGGTCTCTAATCAGAAAGACTACAGGGGGAAGGCCAACACTACTTGAATTCAGAGGATGATAAGACTGCAAGGACAATTGTACAAAGTACCACAAACTGGATGACTTCAATGATAGAACCATGATTTCCATCCTGGAGGCTGCAAGTCCAAACCCAGGTGTTGAAAAGATTGATTCCTTCTGAGGACTGTGATGAAGAATCTGTTCCTTGTTTCTCTCCCAAGTTTCTGGTGATTTGTTCTCAATTTTTTGTGTTCTTTGACTTATAGACTTATCACCCCAATCTCTACCTTCATGGTTACCTGGTGTTCTCACTGTACCTGTGTCCAAACTTCCCCTCCTTATTAGGATATCAGTAGTCCTGGATTAGAGACCCACCACACTCCACTAGGACCTCATCTGAACTGATTATACATGCAACAACCCTATTTACAAAAAAAAAAAGTCACATTCTGAGGTACTGGGAATTAGGTACCATGGCTTCAACATGAGAATTAACCCATAATGGTATCAGGTAAGCAATAGTGACTTGTTCTTTCCAGTCACTGTGGACACGACTCCTTTCCGTATAAGATGAAGTGATTGGGAGCTCATTGATTAATCTGACACATCTGTCCAGACTTAAGTTTGTAATCTGAGGGAAGTGCAGGACCAGGAAGATTTCTCAACAAACCCCATTTTTGTTCATCTCACCCAACTTGCTGAAACAGGGACTTTTGTTTGGAAAGGGTATACCTCATTCATTACATAACTGGATCCCATCATAGCAATTGCTTATTATCTCACCCCATCAGGCCCTCTGAAGAGTAGAGTTGTGTTAGTAGTAGCAGGAAGAAATGGGAAGAAGTGAAGACCTGAGAGAGAGACAGTGGTGGTCCTCTTTCCGTGTATTAGACCGCAAGGCCACAGCATCCTTTCCTGCTCGGTTCTGACCCAGAGGTTGCAGCCACATCTCAGACTGCGTCAATGTGAAGGTTAAAAATAGGAGCACATTCTGTATTTTGTGGTGCTGATTAGAAAGAAGCCAGCATTTTCTAAAACATTAACACTGGAAAAAATTGTTCTGAGTATGTTTTGTGTAAAAATAATATTTTGAAAACACATCTGTCTGTTGAACGAAACAGTCAAAACACATGCAAACATTTTCATGGTTTTCCACCAGGGGGTGCTCCCCCCAATGGAAAGACACATAAGAAAACTTGAAAATATTTGACTGTCTGATCAGCCCCAAAGAAAACATTTGTTTCTGTCAAAACCATGGAAACAAAGAATTTTTTTTCTTTGAAAAACAACTGTATTGGCTCATAAAATGAGACTTGAAAGGGAAAAAAAACAGCCTCTGTAACATATGTGTGTATGTTGTGAACTTGCCTGAAGGAAGGTATGAGTGAGAGTTGGCTGAAGATAAGTTTGATAATTTAAAAATTGAGGAATAGAGTCCCACAGAGACTTCTCAGACCATTTCCAGCCTAAGAAATGTTAGGACATTAAATGCAAATGCAGAGACAGAAGCCAATCCTCGTGCCTCCTGTAAAGCCCTTTAAAATATGCGTAGCTTATAATGTAGACAGCTAAACCCCAAAGAAGCCATATAAGAATTATGAGTAACAAGCAAGCATTCTAGGAACTGATACTGCCCAGGCCCTGGGAAATGCAGCTTGATATGTTGTATTTCTGGTACCCTACCCTTGGGAGTATTTATGCAAATCACCAACCATCCTACTTTTATTTACTAAGAACTTAGTCCTATCATGTGGGGCTCAAGGAACAAATTTACATGAGGCTCAAATATTTGATTTTTTTTTCTTTCAAGTATATTTTAAAATGACATTAATCTTACTGTTTATTATACAAATCATATTTTTTCCATTCAAGGAATAAGATAACATTTAGGGGCAAATATTATGCTAGTTCCCCCACCACCCACCAAAGAAGAAAATGGAGCTCCTTGAGTTTAAATTAGTTGCATGAAAGCTCCTGGACTGTCTAAGGTAGCAGTGAAAAGGGTAGAATCAGGTTCTTTTACCCTTACCCGGCCCAGCACAGGGTCCCCAGTTCTTTTCTGGCTTCCGAGACACACATCACATTCTTGCCAACTCTGTCATCAATAGGAAGGGAAAAAAGCAACACAGATGCTTTTGTGGCTAAAGTAGCCTTGGTTTTCTTTTGCATCTTATAGAAAAATCTATTGTGAATTCCCCTCACATCTCACAGGTCTGCTACATTTAATCATACTGCTTGTTGACATAAGTAAACTAAAACCATCCCTCCTTTTTGCAAAAGTGCATTTTACAGTTTCTAGAAAACTCACAGCAGCCATAATACCACAATGGATTGCCTCAAGGTCCAATGTTGATTTCTGTGTGGGGCACGTGAGTCTGGAAAACAACTTACTTGCAAGAAAGCAATGCTACATCGAATCATTTATATCATTCTGTGGAAAATTATAACCCTAGAAAAAAATTCCATAATCTGTTTCTTTATTGAATTTTGCTTTTTAAAATCAGGACAAATAGGTAACTGAGAGAATTAGAGGGGTGACAGTGTGAGGTTTAATTCCATATTGCATGTCTGTGATGCTCTGCTTTTTATAGCTCCTGCTTAAATAAGCTTGAAACTAAAGCCATGGATCGATGGCCTGAGATGTATCATTACTGAGAATGCAACCCTGGGATTAACTTAACCAGCCATTCTTCCATGCAATGAACAGAGCTTGTCCTGGGTATCTCACACATATGCTGGGCCTGGCATGGCCCTTCTTATTGCTTATTCCCTATCCCAAGTACTTCATCTCCCTGTATGTCAGTGGGTTCTGTGCAGCCCTGCTACACAAGAGGGAAGAAGAAAAACTCACAGGGAGTTGGGAAATGGTGGAACTCCAGTGCAATAGGGACTAACAGTTTAGGGAGTGTTTTTGCAGTTAACTAGTATTAATAATAATGTCAGCAGCGATCTTTGAAAGGTTACTACATGCCAGGTATCTCTCATATATTTGACCCTCACATAACCTTTGTAAGTGTTGGCTCCATTTTCACAGAAGACAAAACTTCTAGTCTTAAACAGATTAGGTAACTTGCCCAGGAAGCATGTATGTGGCTGAATTTTTATTTTAACTCAGTCTTCTCTTTTCAAAGCCATTGTCTTTCTTTAAATCCAGGCCCATGTTCTAAAGCATCATCATGCACTTTTGGGTTTTCTTGCATTAAGTGCAATTTGCAGCGTGGTTTACTCAAGCTCTGTGTGACTCTGGGCAAATCATATAACCTCTTGGTGTTTTATTTCTTATTTGCAATATAACAACAGCAATATTTAGTGATAAGAAGGATTGATAAATAAATATGTGTGAAACACTTGGAAAATGCTTAAAATACACTAAGCCCTATATAAGACACCTATTATAATAAAACTATTGTTGAAAATAAACATGAGAAAAAAGAGTTTTCCCAAGACGCCTTCAGACAACAGTTGTATGTATGAATTATAAGCTTCTTGAGAACATGCACACTTTTCATGCTTCTATTGTTATGTGGTAAAGAGTATCAAGAACTTGGGAGTCCACCCAAGGTAATTAAATTGATAAAAATACTAAGGAGTTCCAGAAATGCAACACTCAACATCCGGGAACTTGACCCTGTATACTCTGAGATTCATTAAACATCTCCTGCTTCATTGGTTCTTGCCTTTGTGTCTGGCGGAACTACCATATAAGCCAAATCTTTTATTGTGAATCTAGGCAAGTGGAGGGGAAAACAGTGCGGCAAAATAACGAGGAGTTGACAGACTGAGGATTCTTGGCCATGGTCCTTTATTCATCTCATGTTTTGCACAATTCCTGTGGAGACAATCGCCCACCCTCTGACTTTTCTGTCTTCACTGACCTCCTTGCAATCTTTTGTTGGCTCAAAAGACAGCTGGGTTGGTCAGCGCTCCTCATGTTTTCTTTTGGAAAAATTTTTTTAAGTAAAAGCCGTTATCCCAAGGAAACATGAGTTTTGTCATTTCCCCCACATGCGTCTTCATTTTTCTCTGATGTGTAAGTGTGGGTGCTCATGAGGGGTGTCTGCCTTGTGTGATTCCAGGGAGGGATTCTGCCCCCAAGGCTCTCTCCTCATTCAGGTGCCCTGACTCAGGCACTGTCACCCAACTGCTGCATCCTAAGTCACAGCTCAGCTCCTTGGATGCCTCTTTCCAAGACCCACAATCCCACCTTAGCCTGCAGCCACTGTGGCATCCATCGTTGAAACCTCATGCTTCTGCCAGTATACACGCCCAGCAGTGTCTCTTGTTATCCCAGAAGGAGAGCATGCACAGCCTTTGAGATCCTTAAACCAAGCCCACACAATCTGGTGAGAATGCCAGTCTTCCATCCTGACAGCTCTACAGCCCGGCCAAGTGTGGGTGAAAAAACCGATTGTTAGAGCCGAGCGGATGTGTCCGTATCATCTTGTCTACAGCCTTCATTCTTGGATAAGGAAACAGATGCCCCATCACTGTTAGTGGATGACCCCAAACAGAATCCAGGCTTTCGAAAAAATGATGCCCTTTTATGTTCCCTTCGTGACACATGGCGTGACTCTAGGTTAACACTCTGATTTGTCTTGATACTTATGACATGTGTTCCTGTCTGAGGTAGCTCATTGATAGCTTCAACTAACCACTGATTTTTGTGATCTCTCTTTGTTCTCAGTTTATCTGTGGGTAGATATGAGTGGGAATGAATACAGTATAATTTCAGAAATTCCTGTGGAATGTTTGAAGGGACTTCAGAAAGTTTATGGAAAATAGAATAAAAATATTTATCTTGATGCAAAAAGCTTTTGAAAGCCATGCATTGTTTCGTGTAATATACATGTTACATGAACTTCCTGAGGGCCCTCTTGTTTCCAAGGACTGGCTGATTCTTGGGACCCTCCCCCACCAAATTCAATCCTTCTAATCTTTCCTTTCTTTGCAGTCTTGTCAAATTATAATTGCATGAAATAATGGGGAATTTCATATTTTAGGATTTATAATCTAACACAAGGGAGTAAGACTGTGCATTAAGGACTTACTTTTATTAATCAACTTTAGAAATGTAATTAATAACCCTGGTACATTTTTAAGATTTTTTGAAAAACTGTTTCTTTGTATTGTGTTCAGATCCTCACTAGCAGCCAGTAGCGAATTTAAGTGCCCCTGGTCCCTTGCTTCTAAATATATGTAATGATAGGCAGGTGTTTGACTTATCATGTTCTTATTTAAAATAGAATAATTAAAAAACAAAAACTATAGCTTCCTGTGGTGATTCAGTTATTTTGAAAGTCAGATTGCTGTTTCCTTGTCCGGGCCTACTAAATTATCATTATTGTTGGTGGGGGCATGGTGGGGGTTGAAATCTGCATTTTAAGCAATAATTGTCCTGATTCAGCTACATGAGGAACATTCTTTGCTAAAATATAAATTAAGCATTTGTTTGCTCAAAGGCACAGTTTGTCAAATAAAACTAAATCCATATTCAAGTATGCTTGCATACATTAATCAGTATCAGAGATTTTTGCTTTTAAAAATTCTGAAAACACTATCCAAGTTTCTGCTTGAAGTTCCAGCTAAAAGTGTTGTTGCTTAAAATGTGCAGGTTAAAGATGAAGAGTCAGGGCTCAGACTCTGGCCGCATCATCTTGCCCCTGGAGTCTCAAATGCTTGTTGTGGTTGAGGTGATGCACCCTAAGCCTACTTCTTCAGCCTGTAGTCTGCTCCTGCAGGTGTCTTTGCACCCAACTGACTCGCAAATATGGACCTCCTGACCCACTCACATTGTACTCCACTGTTGTGTCTAGAGTTTGCGGAGGACAACTGATAGAACTTCATTGTGACCATCCTATGTCCCACAGGCGAACTCCAAGAATGTAGAAGCCCTTATTTCCATCTCGTGCTTTCTAATATAAGTATAATGCAAGTCACATGGGCTATTTAATATTTCCTAGTGGCCACATTTTTAAAGAAGAAAAAATAAATAGATGAAATTAATGTTACATTTTATTTAGCAATGCATATAACCATGTCAATGTCTATCAACATAAAATATTAATGAGATATTTTATGTTTTTTCACAATAAGTCAACAAAACTCAGTATGTATTTTATACTTACAGCAAACTCTATTTGGGCTAGTCACATTTCAAGTACTAAATAGCCACATCTCACTGTGAGTGGAAGCTACTGTATTAGACAGTGAAGCTCAAAAGAATTAAAATTTATTTTTAATAGTTATTTTAGAAAAAGTGAATTAACCTGGTGTCAAATGTAATTGTGCACATTGAAAAATATGTGGCTTATTAATCACTACTATAGAAAAATACTGTACCGGATTACTGAAATTATTGGTGGTGGTTCCCAGTCATGCTCCCATTTTATTTACATGAACTTGTCCCACATTTGCACTAAGGGCAAAGGAAGAAAGGAAGGAGGATAGCAAAGAAAGGCAATCTAGCCTAGTTTCTAAATGTCAAGCAGCTTTCATACTTAAGATAATAGCTTCGTAAATCAATATGCCCCTATCAGGCTCAATAGTTCTTTCTGAAAGTCTTTGATTCCTTTACTTATTCAAAACCATCAGAATCCCACAGGAATTGGTTGAAAAACTTCACAGTAGAGTCTGCACAGAGCAGCAAGCATGCTGTTTCCAAGAGAGGGTGCTGAGATAGTCAGGAAAGGGCTATTTCGAGAGATTAGATTGCTAGAGAGCTAATCAGACTTTCCATGGCTAGTGACAACGGGCAATTTATTGCAATGCTTCTCAGCTCATGGGAACAGCAGGATGTGACAAGAACAGTTTGCCTCAGACACACATCATAGTGTCCTTTAGGATTTTAAAAATAATAATAATGTTTACTTCTGCAGAAAAGGACAAAAGCTCAAGTATTTTGGAACATTGACCTCGGCATACAGGACCACCAGTTGGAGATTCTCCATCGGACTGGTCTGCATACTGAGGAGTCACCTCAGATCTGCTCTTGGCTGTTATTGTCCTAACAAAGGCAGCATGCCAGAGGGAGTTATTTGGAGGAGAAATACCTTCTGTTTTTTCTTTAATGTTGTGGAGAGGGAAGGGGCAGGAAATGCAATGAGTAAATACAGTATTTAGCCACTCCAGGAGTGCTGTAGTGGCTCTTCATGGTTGTTTAATATCCTAGAGAAGTGATTTCAAAGAAAGCAGTTTCTAAACCATTAGCTGTTTTGTAAATTAAAGCCATCATGTTAATTGAACTAATTAGAAGTTCATTGTAGCCTACAGGGTACAGGTTGTTCAACTTGGTTCCATTGCCACCCGCAAAAGGTTGTCAGTAGAGCCCTCCATGGAGAGGATTCTACAAAACTCTTTCCTTCCTTTCAAAAGCTTTTGTCAAGAGATCTCACCTTTTTGAGAAAGTTTCCCATATCATTCCCATCCCTTTCAGATGGGCATTTTTTTCTATGTCTCCTTGGCACCAACTTTGTTTATTGATGGATTACTTTGTGATAGGCCGTGAATAACCTTGGTATTGCTTTACACCAAACCAAACAAAAAGTCAACAGCATAAAAAAATTCAACTTACATTCCTTCAGAAATGTGGAAAGTAATGTGTCTTTCTGTTTGTATATGACTTTAGTACAGCTAACACACAACAAGGAAGCAGACAGGTGTGACACCTGCCCTCAAGGGCCTTATTGTCTGGCCGAAGGAACAGATTTTTAAACATGTTGCCCCAAAATATTTATTACAGTTGTAGAAAAACTGCACAAAGAAAAATCAAGTGGAAGATGGTTAAGTAGCTGCTTGGTATATCTGCATCACATATCAGATACCTAGGTTTGAGTCCCAACTCCACTCCAAATTCCAGCTTCCGGCTAATGTGTACCCTAGAAGGCAACAGGTGATAGCTCATTCCTCCCACAGGGAGGTCCAGATTCAGATTTTGGTTCCTGAGTTAGGCCTGGCTCAGGCCTATCTATTGCATATATTTGGGGAGTGAGCCAGTGGATGGTAACTCTGTCCTTATTTCTCTCTCTCTCTCTTTCTCTCCTTATTTCCACCTGTCAAATACAAAATATCCAAGTATATGTATGAAGACTGTAATAGGCAAATAGATAAATTAACATACAAAATTTAAATGCCCTTCTTTACCTGTAATCAAATATAATTTCTAAAATAAGATAAAATATGATTTAAATTTGAAATAATTATTTCATATTTGTTATAAATTTTTGAAGTTATTGTAAATTTATGCCACCCACTTAATGACCAACTTGGCAGTATAGAAAAGCTACACATTTAGCCTTGCAGTTAAATGCTCACTTCTCTTATTAGAGTATCTAAGTTCAGTCCTGGCTCTGATTCCTGACACTAACAATACTAATGAACACCATAGGAGGCAGTGGTGATGGTTCAAGTAACTGGATTCTTGCCCCCATGTGAGTGACCTGAATTATGTCCCTAGCATCTATCCTAACCATTTTAGACACTTGAGGAGCGAACCCACCAAAGGAACTGTTGTGTATGCCCCCATCCCTCTCTCTCTGCGTGTGTGTGTACTTTTCAAATAATATTTTTTTAAAAAAGCAAGACCTACCATAACGATGCTCATACTCTATAACAACTCACTTCTGAGTTTCTGTTCCAAAGTCTAATGATGGTTAGAAATTAGAAATGTTCTAAATGTCAAGAATTGATCAATGATTGAGAGTGTTGGAAATAGTGATGATAAGAGCACCAGGCTTCAGTTTCAGGCAGCTCTAGTTTTATGCCAGCTCTGTTTATTAGAACAGTTTACTTGTCTGTAAAGTAGAGCTAATACATCTGTCTCAAAGTAGCAAATGAGCTAACGTTAGTAAAGTGCTCATGAAAAATGTGGTGCATTTAGAAAGTCAGTTCTATCAGCGCAAGCTCCAAGTACTTCATTTTACTTTCACCTCAGAACATTGAAAGCAGCAAAGTTAGGAACTAATGTACCCAGAGCCTGTGTGAGGGTATGGGGTAAGGTGCTACTTTTTGCTCCTTGGAAAAAGAAATTTATTCAAATTATATTAGCTTAACTTATACAGTACCCTAAATTGATTCCAATTCAAGCCCATCAAGGTGGCATGTGCCAATGCCATCTCACTACTCCAAGTGATCAATTTCAGTTCACAATTGATCATAATGAAAGGACTAAGAGTCAAAGGGAGCACATAAACAAGTCTAGTATCTGCTAACACCAACCGATAGAATAAATAAAGGGGAGAGTGATCCAACATGGGAAGTGAGATACTCAGCAGACTCATAGAATGGCGGATGTCCTAAATAGCACTCTGGCCTCAGAATCAGCCCTAAAGGCACTCGGATCTGGCTGAAAAGCCCATGAGAGTATTTCAGGCATGGAAAGCCAAGACACTCTGGCAAAAAGATCTCTGTGAGTGAGATCCCAGTGGAAAGAACAGGTCTTCAAAGAAGGAGGTGCCTTTCTCTGAAGGGAGGAGAGAACCTCCACTTTGACTATGACCGTGTCTAAACAAGATAAGAGTCGGAGAACTCAAGGGGCTTCCATAGCCTTGGAAACTCATAACTGGTGCATAGGGAGATTACTGATGCCATAAACAGGAGTGTCAATTGGTAAAGTCAACAACAGGAGTCACTGTGCACTTACTCCTCATGTAGGATCCCTGTCCTTAACGTGCTGTACACTGAGGCTTAATGCTATAACGAGTACTCAAACAGTATATTTCACTTTGTGTTTCTATGGGGGTGCAAACGACTGAAATCTTTACTTAATGTACACTAAACTGATCTTCTGTAAAAAAAAAAAAAGAAAGAAAGAAATTATCAATTCCCAACTTGACTCTCACTGGGATTAAACATGACAATAGGTCTGATCTGATTTCATCATCATTTAAAAAAATCATCTATTATTTTTCACTTTATGTTTCTGTGTGGGAGCAAACTGTTGAAATCCTTACTTAAGGTATACTAAGCTGATCTTCTGTATATTAAGATAATCGAAAATGAATCTTGATGTGAATGGAAGGGGAGAGGGAGTGGGAAAGGGGAGGGTTGTGGGTGGGAGGGTCGGTATGGGGGGGGAAGCCATTGTAACACATGAGTCGTACTTTGGAAATTTATATTCATTAAATAAAAGATAAAAAAAAAAAAAACTTATACAGTACCCTAAATACAATGGAAAATACCACTCCTGATAAATGCTTCCTTTAGCCTTTTCCACAAAAACCATGGCTTGTACTGACATTTTGGTGAGGGTTAGCTGAACTCTGAAGTTACTGGAAGGTGTTTTCTTCTCTGTGCTGCTTTCAGATGGCAATTGTGTAACAGCAAGACTCTCGAAAAGAATTTAGACTTTGCAGAATTTGATTCATATTGTCTTCTTTGCTATCTTTCTTTCCTTCTGTTTTTGCATTCCTGACTGTACACCACGATGACTTGGGGCAATTAAATATCAAGGCTTCCAGTCCATCAACCACGCCCAACCATGAGAGATTCTCATTTCACTGGCTTGGGATAGAATTTGGGCCACAGGTGTCTTTTTTTAAGCTTCCCAAGTGATTCTGAAGGTGACCTCACAGTTTCTGGACTGCAAGACACCCAAGGAATGGGAAAATACAGGTGTTCTTTGTTAGTAAATGTAGGAACTACTGAGTTTCTTCTTTTCTCAGTAAAAGCACAAGACAGACAGTAATTAGCTCATTTCTACATTTCTGCACACCCAGGTACTCTGAACTCAGGAGTTTTCATGATCTACTTTTCCCCACTTTAATATACCAAGCATCATTTTTCTGTTCCCTGCTCAGTGAGGCAAATTCTGCAACCCACAGCACACCTTTCACTTTTTTTTTTTCTCGGACACTTTAGACTGCAATATTTCCTTTTGTTCTTCTGTCTTTCATAGGCATTTCAATATTAGCTCATTATATTCTGCAGGGGAATGAAAATGTTTTGAATTCTAATTCCCTTCTAGGTACAGGCTGTCATTAGGTGACGCAAACCATTTTCTAGAAGTCGTCACAATTTAGTGATAGGATTTTTTTTTTTGCTTGTTTGCACATAAAAACACAACGTGATACTTCTAATATCTTAAGGCATACTTTCTCAGATTGAGTTTCTGGTCCTTGGCATTGCCCTGGCCCCACCCTGGCTGTTGTGGCCATTTGGGGAGTGAGCACATGGATGAAAGATTTCTCTCTTTCTCCCTCTGCCTTTCAAATAAATAAATATTTTTTTAATTTGCACACTGATTAGACAGGTAGCTATATCATGCTGGCTCTAGATTATACTATGCTGCTTAGAACCAAACAAATTTTAAATTTTATGGAACTCAACACACTGAAAGTCAGCTTTATCATTCTAGAGGAGGAAAAATTTCCTCTCACTGAGAAAAGTCATTTATCCAACAGTTAATTGGTGCTTAGTAAACTGTAAAAGTTCCTTTTCTAGATGTTTGGATACACTGGAAAGCAGGACAAAGAAATTTTTATGGAGATTACATTTAGCAATTAAATCCATAGAAAAATTCCTAGAAGTGAGATTACATAAAAATTCATTGACTAAGCAAATATAAAAGTAATGTCAAGCATATAATTAGAAATATTATATAGACAATCTAATAAAATATTGTAGGATGTTTGAGTCTTAGATATCAGCTCTTCATTATATACTTACTTTTAAGATTTTATTTATTTATTTGACAGGTAGAGTTACAGACAGTGAAAGGGAGAACCAGAGAGAAAGGTCTTCCTTCATTGGTTCACTCCCCAAATGGCCACCACAGCCGGAGCTGTGCCAGTCCGAAGCCAAGAGCCAGGTACTTCTTCCTGATCTCCCATGCAGGTGCAGGGGCCCAAGCACTTGGGCCATCCTCCACTGCCCTCCCAGGCCACTGCAGAGAGCTGGACTGGAAGAGGAACAAATGGGGCTAGAACGGGCACCCATATGGGATGCTGGTGCTGCAGGTGGAGGATTAACCTAATATGCCACGGCGCTGGCCCCCATTATATACTTTCAACTTTAATGAGTATTTGAAATTTTTCATAATAAATTGTTGAAAAACAATTTTCAGGAAAAGAAAAATTTGCCTATCTAAATGAACACTAATATTTAAAACTAAACAATATTTAAGAGCAAATATCAACATGGTAAAAACATATCTAAGATAGCAGAGGATTTATTCTCAAAATATACACTATGACTATGTCACTTAAAAAACACTGCCTTGGGGCTGGTGCTATGGCATAGCAGGTAAAGCCACAGACTGTGGTGCTGGAATCCCATAAGGATGTCGGTTTGAGTCCCCAGTGCTCCACTTCCAATCCAGCTCCCTGCTAATGTGCTTGTGAAAGCAGCAGAAAATAGTCCAAGTGCTTGGGCCCCTGCACCCACACAGGAGACCTGGAAGAAGCTCCAGGCTCTTGGCTTCAGCCTGTCCCAGCTCCAGCCACTGCAGCCATTTAAGGAGTGAACCAGCAGATTGAAGATCTTTCTTTCTAACTCTGTATTTCAAAGAGAGAGAGAGAGAGAGAGAGAGAGACGGGGGGGGGGGGGGGGTGCATGCATGCATACATACATACATACATACATCTTTTAAAAAAGAAAAAAAAAGTGGTTTTCCATTTCTGAAAGAGTAACAAAGAGAATACACATAAAAAACAAAGTGGACAACAGATGAATGAAAGAGTCAAGTTTCATGCTAATGAAAACATAAGCTTAAACCATTAAAGTTCCTTCAGGGTCTGCTAAACAAAACTGTTCATACTTTGGTGTTAAATATAATAGGATTCCTTCTTGGTAGGAGGGACTGTGTTGGAGTTCAAGTTAGCAACATTTGGGGGAAGTAATTAGAAGATACTTATCACAAGCTTTAAAAAAAACATTGTCCACTTGGACCCAGTAATCTCAATTCTAGAAATGTTTATATAAATTAAAGATGTCATCCAATACTTACACATAAAAGCATTCTAGAACTCCTTTTAATAGCAAAGCAGAGCAAAAATAAGTGTCCAGGAACAGAAGAGCATCTAAAAAGAATGGACCATTGTGGCATAATGGGTAAAGCTGCTGTCTGCAGTGCTGGCACTCCAGATGGGCACTGGGTCATGTCTGGCTGCTCACGGCTAATGGCCTGGGGAAAGAGCTGAAAGTGGCCCAAGTGTTTGGGTCCCTGCTACCCATGTGGGAGATGCTTATGAAGCTCCTGGCTCCTGGCTCCTGGCTCCTGGCTCCTGGCTCAGCCCTGGATGTTGCCACTGTAGGGAGAGAACCAGCAGATGGAAGATCTTTCCCTCTTTCTTTCTCTTCCTTTCCAAGTCCCTCTCCCTTTATAAATCTGTTTCAAATAAATAAATGTTAAAATAATAGAACTGTTAAAGTAAAAATAAAATTAGTTACTACCTGTAATTTTCCAAAAACATTTGAAAAAATGTGTAAGTGCTCATGAAGTAACATTAGGAGGAAAGCACTTTATAAAACCATACCACTTAAAAAACTGAAGTATACTTTCAAGGGAAAAAAAGTACATATTTAAAAAACAGCAGCAGTGATTTTCCTTGGATGGTTTCTGATTTTACCTTTCCAAGTTTCTGCTCTGTGAACATTCATGATGGTTATTTTTTAATGTTATTTTCAGCAAAACACGTGTAAACAGTGAACTGAGAGATTATAAAATATTCATCCCAGCCACTTCTCACTGCAGATATAATACTTTGTTAATAAAGGCACATAGCATTTATAAGTGCTGCTTTCTCATTCTTTTTGTTTGTTTATTCTTGGTTTATTTTTTACAATTGAGGAGGGTTGGAAAGAAGTGAAATATTCTTGCTTGCTGTTCTCATTGGTCCAGTGTAGAAGTCAGGTCTGTTGAGCAGACTCCATGTGTACTGCAGATCAAGTAGGTGGCCTGGTGAAGGGGACAAGTCTCTTCTCTGCCAGTGCAGAGAGGAACTAGGATCCAGACCGGGGTTCCTACTGCCAGCCTCATGCATTTTCCGCATTTCTCCATTTTGCTGAATTTAGGGGTAAGAATAAATCAGGAACGGTGGCTCAGACTATACTCTGCTTCATACTTAGTAGCTTCAAGTTAGGAGTCAGAATCCTCGCTTTTTTTGAAAAGAGAAAATGGCTCTCCTAGACACCCAGTGATTTCCTCAAGTCCACCAACCCATAAATGTCACAGTTAGGACAGGTGACTACAAATCTCATTATTTTTTTGCTATTCCAGGTTAACTTCAAGGCTATTAACTCAATCATGAGGAGATCATTTAGGAAATGAATACATTATTCTTTGATTTACACATCTCAAACAATGTTCTAAGTCAGAAAAGTGATTATAATTAATATTTTGTAAAATGTGCTCATCTCTTTAGGGAAGTGCTGCCAGTTTGGAGAACGTTCCACTGCCTTGCCTAATGGTTGTGTTCTGCTAGGCAGGGGTGGAGAGGGGAGAGGGCTTATGAAAAATAAACATATTCCCAGGCCAAGGCTCTTGGGATTCTCCTTCAGAAGACCTGACACAGCTCTGGAATGTATAATTTTTACAAATGCCTTGAAAATGCTTGTGCTAGGGCTGCTTCAGGGAAACATGTATCTGAACCAATTGATTTCAAACTGCAGGGCACACATCTGACTCCTGCTCGCTCGGTAATAAGGATTCCAGCCCAGCAAGTCTAGGCAGTGTGCCTAGTGCTCAGACTCTTCAGGGGGTTCTAATGGTATTGGTACACAGGACTTTCAAGAAAACCACTTGAATATAATTTTATACTGTACATTTAGATGGTACTGGAGGAAAGTAAAAAATCTTAAATATATCCTTTGTGACTAAAGGGATATAGGGGACATAAACAAAACAAGCAATGGTACCATCTATAAAAGTGAAAAAAGGAAGTTGGACATGGAATTCACAGAGGGGAACAGGAATCCCTGGAGACATCCCCAGAGACAGCGTGCTGCCTAATTGGCTAATGAAGAATGTGTAGGGTGAATGGGGAGATGAAAGACTTCTCTAGTGAGGGGAGCAGCAAGAGGAACTGAAATAGAATAGAGCAAGGGCTTGAATAAGGCAAGGCAAGTGGGATGTTTCTGGAGAGGAAGCGTGGGTCTCACGATGACATGGCCTGCGAGCATCTCAGACTGAAGGCGTAGAGGAACAGACATTGGGGAGCCAGTGGCTGGACATGGTTGATGGACTCTCCGATGATAGATTGCAGTATACACATTGACCTTTCAGAGACTTAAAGAACTTTGAAATGAGGGTTGACGTAAACTAGATAGTTTAAGCATTTAGCCACCCCTCTCATCAACTCAGAGCAATCTCTGATGAACGTTTAGTTTGTCTACCCTTCCCACAATGCTCCCCTCAACATCATGCCCACAAGCATTTCTGAAAGAAGAAAGGACAGGTGAAGTTTACCATTCGTGTATATAGATTAAAATGCTGATTTCAGGGTAGGGATATAAATTTCAGATAATAATTTTCCTGAGCACATCTATGCCCTAAAGTTCAGAATGAAGGCTGTGTCCTAAAACCGAAATTCTTTCTCCAGCCACATATGCATCCACATAGACAAACAGAAATGCACAGACAGCATTGCAAGTTGCCTCTTGTTCACTGCAGTGAAGAGCTTCTTCCAGTGTCTTCTCAGGTCATTCTGATGTTTCTCTGCTTCAGACTATCGTAGGATGGATGATCTGGTCTAAGGGAAACTCTAGCCCTTAGTGATTCTGATTCGTTTATCCCTCTATCTCTCTGTGTCTCCTTGAACTCATTTGCTAGACACTTTTTAAGACCATACTGTGAAACAACATTTGCCAGACTAAACCAGTAGTCATTTCACTCTCTAGTGATGGCCAGTGTTCCTATTTTGGAAGGATAATAAGGTTTTATCCTGACCTGTGATGAGAGGCTAAAAAACTGATTATCTTTGTGATGTTCACTGTGCATAATAGCCCTGCTCATATAAACAGATACAGATAATTAGCCATGGCTGTATTAATTAATCTTTTGAAGAGATATGATCTTCAGCATACACCACTGTGGATTTAAAAAGATATGTGTTGATTTTAGCTGAATGAGTCAAATAAGTGTGCGTGAAGGAAAGACATATTTGAGAGTGAAAAGTATTATATGTACTGCAGAAATAAATCTTATTTTTAATGCAGACCTAGATATATAACTCTCTCTGTGTGTGTGTGTGAGAGAGAGAGAGAATTTAGACAAAGACTTAACAATATGTCATACATGGAGGTTAATCATTATCCACTATCTTGTTGAGATGTTTTGCTAAATAATTAATGAAAATGTAGTAGCATTTATTATAAATGTATTTAGCGTAAATGTAATAAAAGAGCTAAATAACAAGAGTGTCATAAATATTATTTGGGCATTACGGAACATGCATCTTGAAGTGAAAGGAGAAGAAGGAATGGTGGACCACTCTTTTGCCTTTATTATTTCAACCTGCACACAGTTGTCAGGAGGACTCACATCTCTGATTCACATGTTCTGAAAGATTGCCATATAATTTTCTCCATATCAAGTCAGAGGGAGGACAAAAGGCCTGCATCACATTCCATTTGGTAAGATAGATAAATTCAGATTGGAATTGGAGCACTCACACAGTCTACATCAACACATATGTAGGCTTCCTTCTGAGTCATAACCAGATAAGTGGTAGGTGATGGCCAAAGAGAGGAAAAGAAGTTGTTCAGAAAATAATGTTTATGAATTTTAAGTTCTCAGGGGAAAAATGTGTGAAGCATCTATTGAAATCTGTCCCTTGCTAATTGAACATAAAGCATTATTTGTCCTGCAGTCGAGACAACATATGTGAAAATGTTAGGACCTAAAATGCCTATAAAAGCTTTCATTTACACTAAGCAACTTACACTAACTAAGCCTCATCCAAATATAAGACCTACTACATGTTCATCATGAACTATACAGGGCCTGTGGGGCTTTTAGGCAATGCAAACACAACTGTTCTCAGTGCTTGTTTCTAAACCACTATTTTTGTGTTTATTTACCCAGCACAGATGTTATGGCTCATTGGGAACTAAATGGTTTGTGTAGGTGGCCATGTTTTCATGGTCCAAGCAGCTCGTGCTGAGATATGAGTGTTCATTCCACTGATGCTCTCACCCTAGGAATGAGGATGGAGAGGAATGCAGTTTAATTCAGCACATATTGGAGAACTGTAATATCTAAGTCAGAGGCGGATCTCATTTTGAGTGAGGAAGCAGGTACAGTATTTCGAATGATCTATCAAAATAGCAGCCTTGGTCCTCAGAACCCGACCACACCATTATTGAGAAGGACCCAATGTCCTTTTTCAATCCAGGTTGGCAGATGCAGCCAGGTGTGGAAGTCCTCCTGGATCATGCACATTTATAGTCTACAGGCAGGAGTGGTCAGAGGAAACCATGGGCTTCTAACTGTAGGCAGTGGTAGAAATTGAGAACATCTTCATGGGATTCCTGACTTAATGAGAATCTGTCACTTCTTAATCTTGAAAGATTAAAGCCCTTCAGTGGCCTGAAAGGATGAACCCTGAAAGAGGGCAAAGATGATGAGGAAAAGGAGAGGTCTTGTTGTGAACAGTGAGAATCTCCTCAGTGAATCTCCCAGGTGATGCAAAGCAAGAGCTAACAGCAGAGAAGTAAATCTTCTGTATGGCACCAAAATATGCTTGATGTCTTCACAGGTAATCAGAATAACGTTGGACATAGATTTTTGAAGATGCATTTGCTATGGTGGTCCTATTTAATATAACAGGGGTGTCTTCAGGATTGGATTTTGTATTCGGTAAACGAACATTAATTGGCTGTATACACAAAATCATGGACCAATGGTTAGATGGAGCTATCTCCTGGGTAGGGTGATTGTTTAAGTGTATTCAGCATTTTCCTGTGTATCCTTCCCTTGACTGTTTCACTTTCCATTCCATGCCAGATATATAGCAGCTGCTTGATATATTTTGTTCAGTAAACAAATGAATAAATGAACTAGTTCCTGGGCGTGTATTAACATTTCACTAATCTCCTAGCATTTGACCTCAGAAAAATAAAATGAACTTTAGGAATTGAAAGTGGAAATGATTTGTTCTTACAACTTTCTGAGTTATAGTAAAAGTGATAATAAGGATAAAGCCGATGGGGCCGACTCTGTGGCATAGTGGGTAAAGCCACTGCCTGTATTGCAGGCATCCCAAATTGGCACTGGTTCGAGTCCCGGCTGTTCTACTTCCAATCTAGCTCTATTCTATGGCCTGGGAAAGCAGTGGAGGATGCTTCAAGTCCTTGGGCCCCCTGCACCCACGTGGGAGACCGGGAAGAAGCTCCTGGCTCCTGGCTTAGAATCGATGCAGCTCTGGCCAATGTGGCCATCCAAGGAATGAATCAGCAGATAGAAGACCTCTGTATCTGCCTCTCTGTAACTCTGCCTCTCCTTCTCTCTCTGTGTAACTCTTTCAAATAAATAAATAAATCTTTAAAATAAAGTACAGGAATGTTATGAAAGAATGCATAACAATTGAATTAAGGTGATTAAAAAAAGAAAGGATGAAGCCAAGTATTGTTTTCTGTGTGCCAGGAGGAGCTCCATGGCTTATGTCATTGCATCCTCAGTAAAAACAACCACAGCAAACTGAGGAAGAATGCAGAGGTAAAGCTTTTGAAGCCCAGGTTTCCAGGTCCTTGTTTGCATTGAGCACCGAGGGAGGCTTCTGGCTGTGTGTCTAAAGGTCATTTTGTATGCATGTCTTCATAAAAAGACATACTTCCTCAATCATATAAACTTCATGCCTTGACAAACCTGAATCTGTCCCTGGAAAAGGACTTAGAATCTGAGAATTACAGTACAAGACAGGCAGCAAGTAAATGTCTGCTAGTAAAATACAGAGTTGAATGTTTCTACTACCCACTTGCATCTACCTCATTGGTTATTTTCACATAAATGACAGATGTAAGGGCATTTCGTAAAGGCATTCTAGAAGTAGAAATATTAAATGATTATAAGAATACATCGATAGCAAGTGATGATAGAACCACATCTTTCTGAAGACTTAGAAATACTGGACATAGCATATAATTTTTAAGGTTTATTTTTATTTGAAAGGCAGAGTTACATACAGTTAGAAACAGAAATGAGGGAGATTGATCTTCCATTCCCTAGTTCACTCCCAAAGTGGCTACAATGGTTAAGACTGGGCCAAACCCAAACTAGGAACCAGGAGCTTCATCTGGGTCTCCCGTGTGTGCAAGGACCCAAGGACTTGGACCATTTTCCACTGCTTTCCTGGGCATGTTCTCAAGACTGGATGGAAGTGGATTAGCACAGAATCAAACCAGCACCCATATGGGATGCTGGCTTTGCAGGTGGTGGGCTTAACCCTCCATGCCAGAATGCTGGCCTTATAGCATGTAATCTTAGCTGGTTGGACCAGCTGGTTTCAAAAAGGTGTTACATGAATAAAAATGTTCAGTATGGTATGTTTAGATTAATAAAGATACTTATTATATTCTAAAAATTAATGTCTCTTAATAAAATGTGGTAACCATAGCAACCCGTCTCAGAATTGCTGGTGCTGGTTACAAAGGAAAGAATCTGAATAGTATGCTCACTGTCCATCCTTATTTCTGTGAAATGGACCTGAGACTCATTCATTAATATACCCATTCATCTGAAAAATGCCTTTTAGGAACTAGTGCTATTTTGTCAGACCTTCTGCTATATCCTGGGACATAGTGGGTGAGCAGAATGAGCCACATTACTTTCATCCTGAAAATTATAGTCCAAGAGAAAACAGATATAAGCATTAATCAAATCATCACACTAATGAATTCATTATTTCGAATGGAGTTAAGTGTTTTGAAAGAGAGCAATGTGGTACTGTAATAACTGATAGGAAAGTGTATAGTAGGGGTCAGGAAAGTTTTCCCTGAGGAGATACATAGCAGCTGAAATTCTAATGAGCAGGACTTGGTGGATAAGGAACAGTGTAAGCAGGGGCAATGTGAGACATTTGTGGCTAAGAAAGATGTCAGCTTGACTGACGAGATAACAATAAAAGAGGTGCCTGGTTTATGATAAGAGTAGAGAGGGAAGCAGAGAAATCCTATAAAGTACCTTCGAGACACCTCCAAGGATTTCAAGCTTTACTGTAAGAGTAATGGGAAGCCATTGAGTGGTTTCAGAGTGTGGCAGTAGGGTGAAGGATGAATCATTTGATTTATGATTAAAATACTTGTCTGATATCATGTCAAAAATGCGTGGAACCAAGATAGATAAATGCAGACCAAATAGAAGACCATTGTAGGCAAGAGATGCCAGTAACTTGGACTATGGATTTTGCAAGTCATACGGAAAGAAGTCAGATGCAAGTTAACTGTGGTTTGGTGCTAAATGAGGAATAGAATGAAGAGGCAAAGATGAAGGATGTCTCCCAGACCTCACACATGTAAATTCTCCAGGAGCACATATATAATACCCTTCTACAAAGAATGAGAACTTACAGATGAGCTCAGGTTTTTTTTGCTACAATGCTTCATTGATTTAACAAACGTTAGAGTGCCCTTTCTGTGCCAGTGTTTTCTGTGTCAGTTGAGTAAATGTGGCCCTCACCCTCACAGAGCTCATGGTTCCATTGAGTCATCATCTTCCAAGCTGTCACATCTGTGTTGTAGGAGAGTAGACAGCATTCTGTTCTGTGTACAGAAGTTAGCTGTTTCTTCCACTGGTGGGATACTTTATTTTCAGAGGAAACCCAATATCAGTTATAGGTTTTGTTGGTTTTTATCAAGAAGAGCCAAAAATGTTCTGATTTTGTAGAAAACTCAGCTATCATTATTATTTGAGAAAAGTGTCCAATTTTTGTGGTTTATTTCATAGAAACGCATGGCTAGGTTATAAGAAATGATTATAGAGGTGTAATGTGCCTACTGTCAAATTCCAGGCGCAAGCAATGGCAAGAAACTCACAAAGCAATAGGACTTCTTTATTACTATACAGTCTAAAAAGGCAGGTACTCCTTGCCTGGTTTAGATTATTTCTGGAAACATACATAACTGTATTTGCTGGAGGTTTTTGTGCTTTGCTATTCCTTGCCAGTGATTTGTGCTGACAACTAAAGGTATATAGTTGGGCATTTCTACTGGACAATTTCTTTGAAGGGGATCTTCTACACAAGATATCCAACATGAATCTACTATACTGAATAAAAATGAACCGTAAGCTACTGACAATAATGAACCAAGTTGTCACAGACTGGAGAGCACTTCATCTTTTTTTAGGAATTAAAAGCACCTTTAGCAAGAAAAAATATTTGTATTTACAAACCTAAGTAGGCCTAGTGATTTGGGAAGACAGTTGTATGTGTCTAACAGAACTACAGCTGGGGTATGCGGAAATAAATGTCAAAAGACACTCTGTTGTTGTTTCAGTGAAGTCGTGTTTTTTATTTGGCAGAACTAACCTTCCTAATGTAAAACGAAACATCATTCAGTATCTTTATTAGATTGACTTCAATGACTACTCAACATTATTTATAATGTTGTTCAGGGAAGGATATGTTGATGGAATGGCAGTTTAAACAAAAATCACTTAAGCAACAAGTAGTTATTAAGGACAGACTTCACTTGTCTGGTTCCAAAATGTAATGTTCTTAGATTAACTACAGTTACCCAAATTGCTGAAATACAAATTTTATTGGTATGAATTAAGTGTTTTCAAATTAAATGTGCATTTTCCACGATAGTAGTTCATTGTAGTATTGTTAACTCTCATTTAAAAAATATCCTTCCATAACCATTTCTGCATAACTATATTTTGCTATCTAATATAATTTATGGCAGTTGGCTTTTACTAATATTACCTATCAGATGTAGCTGTAATAAAATTTGTTTAGACTGAATCCATTTTTACCATGCTTTGTATTTTACTCTATGCCTACCAATTATCTTTTACTTGAAGATCTAAGATCTATAAAATATTGAATATCTCCAATTAAATTGGGCTTTAAAAATGTCATTTTGGTGGCATTCTGGTTTTTGTTTTGATCTATTTTTATCTACTTGCATTCCTTCTTTTAGGAAAAAGAATTTATCTGTTCTTTTTTACTTACCAAACTTTGGGAGGTATAAGGTAGAGAGGCCTGATCATGAAGAACTCAATTCTATTACTGAAATGTGTATTAATGCTCTTGCATGCCATTATCTGGTGCAATCATTTAAACATGTCAGCACATAAATGGGGCATACAGTTAGCTACAAATTTAAAACAAAATTTGTTTTATGAAATATAAATGACCTAATAATGAGAATATTTCACTGTTACTGATATTAGTTGGTTAATAATGAGACATACTTCATCAGCATATTTCTAGTTAATAAAGAATAGTTTTCCAAATAAAAAAAAAATGTTTAATTTAAATGAAAAACAAGGGAGCTGAGAATTACATGGGAAATGCTCTACTGAATCTGTTTCTTTTTAGCTTAAAAAAAATACAGATGAGAACAGTGCTTTTTTATTCTTAGGGAAGTTAATCCCTTCTAAAGATTTCACAATAAGTCATTCTCTCAGATGCCTTCTACTTGTGCTGAAATTAAAAAATAATGTAAATAAATTATTAGCATTGGCTGTGATAAAAATATATAGACAGTTATCTTTGTCTTGGAGCAATGTATTAAGCCATTAAGTAGATTTGTCTTGTCAACAGACTAAAAATGGTCATTTAATGTTCTGTTGTCAAAGCTAGGAGACAAAATATCCTTCCAATTCTCAATGCAGTTCAAAATCTGAAACAAAATAAAAAGTATATAGTAGTAGCTGTTTGCCACTGAGTGGACTTATGAGAGAAAGAAATTTGTATTTAGAAATGTTTATTGTTGAAGACATCAAACAATATGTTTTTATGATTATAATTGTAGCTTTATTTTGTTTTCAATTTCTTTCATAAAACTAAAAATGAAGCAGTTGAAGCATTTTGATTTTTTTTTTGCTTTGGGATTTTTTTGTTTTATTTTTCTGTTTTTATTTTAACTTTGTAGATTCTACATTGTTGTGGTCCTCAAAATGTGATTTGCATTAGTCAGTTTTGGAATTCAAGGAGTTAAATTTTCATCTTCAAAAAAAATTTGTTTATTCATGTGCATGTGGGATATACATAACAAAAAGATTAGGTTTTTTTTTTCAAATTTAAACAAGTATTTCATTTTTGAAGACACCATATGTTTTTAGTCATTTTTTTTTTTCATATTGGAAAGGAAGGATAAGAAAAACTCTGAAATCTAGCTGACTAAGTAAACTGATCTTAAATTAGGCTGAATCTGGTGCTGGAATTGCCAGTAGCCCACACGGACTCCCCTATAAGTTCCCGCTGCTCCACTTCTCATCCAGCAACTAGCTAATGTTCATGGGAAAGCAGCAGAAGATGGCCTAGCTGCTTGAGTGATGGCCATGCAGACATCTGGGGACTGAAACAGTGGGTGGATTATCGATCTCCTCTCTCTCCCTTTTCCCTCTCTTCTCCCCCCATTTTTGAACAATTTTTTTTTTCTTTTAAAGAATAGGGAAAGGGTTTATTGGGGGAAACCCAACAGACTGGAGGGAAGGGGTGAGGAAGGAAAAAGAGAGGAGAGTGTAAGAGATCAAGAGAAAGAGAGAGAACGAGGGAGAGAGATTAAGAGTCACAGAGAGAGAGAAATTGAGAGAAAAAAAAGAGACTCATGTTCAGGAACAGGTCCTTTTAACACTTTGCCAGGGGGCAGGCAGGGAAGAAAGAGCAGGAATCCCATTAGGTGGAGGTGGGGCTGACACTGGTGGTTGGTCCATGTAGCCACTTGGCTTCCAACCAGAGCCTAGGATGGTGTTGGGGGGGGGGGGTATAGATCGCACCATAGATAAGACTGCACCATTTTACTAACATTCCTTCCTTTTGAACAAATAATCTTAAAAACAATTAGGATATCTCTTATCTATTGTTAATTTTGACTTTTGTAGAGAACCTGTAGCTCTGACTGGAGCTACCTGGATGTTACTACTTTGATGATTTTATTAGACAAATATTTTTTAAGATTTATTTATTTGTAAGGCAGAGTTACAAAGAGAGGGAAGGACAGAGAGAAATCTTCCATTGCTAGTTCAATGTAGAAATGGCCCCAACAGCTGGAGGTGGAGCAGGCTGAAGACAGGAGCCAGGAGCTTCTCCTGGGATATGGGAGCAGATGCCCAAGCACCTGGGCCATCTTCTCCTGCTTTGCCAGGCACTTTAACAGGTTGCTGGATTGGAAGTGGAGATATGCAAAGCCTGTATCACAGGCACCTAGAAAAGTGTTCTTTGATCTCCATCTTTCCCAATATTTAAGCTAATTATTCAAATTCTTTGTTCCTTCACTTACTAATCACTTATCTCTCATAAAGATTTGACAAAGAGTTACATGAATGGTGCCAACTGAGCCATTTTTGTTCATTGTACTAGGTCTTTATTGGGTGAATGTACTCTTTTTTAAGGTTTAAAAGATACTTATAACATCTTTGGTCCTTTAGAGATTGTGGGAATGTAGGTGGGAGGTAGGGAAGGAGGGGAAGTATGCTCTTACATCTGTATGTATTAAATACATGAAATTTGTTCATATAAATAAAATAATTAAAATAAAGGTCATTTTGACACCAGATTAAATTTAAGAAAGTCACCTAGCTCAAAGATACTATATATTTAGTAAGTAAAACCTATTATCAAAAAATAAATAAAATAAAAAATGGTAGAAGTAGCTGACAAAAGAGAGAAGCATGAAAATTTTCCTCACCCATGAGGGTTGACACTGTAACAAAAGATAGCTTTTTTGGAAGACAGAAGCTCTTGTTTCTGCAACCTAATTTGCAGAAGAAAAGAAGAATCCTCTTTTGTGGGGCTCACTTTGGGTTGTGGTGAGGGATGAGAGACAGGAAGAAGGTAAGAAAGACTTTGCTTCTCGGGTCCTTCTGATCCCTTTGACTCAAAATATTCAACATGCCGGAATGCCACACTTTAGCATATTGTATCAGAGCTCCAACATTTAATACACATCCTTGTATATTACAAATAACCCAAAAACAAATACACTAACATACTACACTGAAAGAATCTGAGATAAATAGGCTAAGAAAGAAAAATAAAGCTAAGGAAAAGATTAGGCAAACAGAAAGATAATGTTAAATTTCAGTGCTGTCAGACACTTTTAAATGAAGTACTCTTTTAACCCAGAAATAATGTTATAGTTTAGCTATTTGGAATCTATGAATATGAATATGAAGTGAAGTTAACAATATTAGGAAGCTTATAATATCTGCACTGGGTTTTTTCAAAAGTCTTCATTATACATAATGAAAAGAAATAGGGTAAGAAAGAAATCAGTGAATGGGTGGTGCTCTGAAAATAAATAGAAGGGAAACTGTTCAATTAATGTTTTTTTTTTTGTTTGTTTGTTTTTGTTTTGTTTTTTTTTAAATCTTTTATTTAATGAATATAAATTTCCAAAGTACGACTCATGTGTTACAATGGCTTCCCCCCCATACCGTCCCTCCCACCCACAACCCTCCCCTTTCCCACTCCCTCTCCCCTTCCATTCACATCAAGATTCATTTTCGATTATCTTAATATACAGAAGATCAGCTTAGTATACCTTAAGTAAGTATTTCAACAGTTTGCTCCCACACAGAAACATAAAGTGAAAAATAATAGATGATTTTTTTTAAATGATGATGAAATCAGAGCAGACCTATTGTCATGTTTAATCCCAGTGAGAGTCAAGTTGGGAATTGATAATTTCTTTCTTTTTTTTTTTTTTTTTTACAGAAGATCAGTTTAGTGTACATTAAGTAAAGATTTCAGTCGTTTGCACCCCCATAGAAACACAAAGTGAAATATACTGTTTGAGTACTCGTTATAGCATTAAGCCTCAGTGTACAGCACGTTAAGGACAGAGATCCTACATGAGGAGTAAGTGCACAGTGACTCCTGTTGTTGACTTTACCAATTGACACTCCTGTTTATGGCATCAGTAATCTCCCTATGCACCCGTTATGAGTTTCCAAGGCTATGGAAGCCCCTTGAGTTCTCCGACTCTTATCTTGTTTAGACACGGTCATAGTCAAAGTGGAGGTTCTCTCCTCCCTTCAGAGAAAGGCACCTCCCTCTTTGAAGACCTGTTCTTTCCACTGGGATCTCACTCACAGAGATCTTTTTGCCAGAGTGTCTTGGCTTTCCATGCCTGAAATACTCTCATGGGCTTTTCAGCCAGATCCGAGTGCCTTTAGGGCTGATTCTGAGGCCAGAGTGCTATTTAGGACATCCGCCATTCTATGAGTCTGCTGAGTATCTCACTTCCCATGTTGGATCACTCTCCCCTTTATTTATTCTATCGGTTGGTGTTAGCAGATACTAGACTTGTTTATGTGCTCCCTTTGACTCTTAGTCCTTTCATTATGATCAATTGTGAACTGAAATTGATCACTTGCAGTAGTGAGATGGCATTGGCACATGCCACCTTGATGGGATTGAATTGGAATCCCCTGGTATGTTTCCAACTCTACCAATTGGGGCAAGTCAGCCCGAGCATGCCCCAAATTATACATCTCTTCCCTCTCTTATTCCCACTCTTATGTTTAACAGGGATCACATTTCAGTTAATTTTCAACACTTAAGAATAACTGTGTGATAATTACAGAATTAAACCAGTCATATTAAGTAGAACAGACAAAAAAAAAATACTATGAGGGATAATGTATTAAGTTGTCCATTAGCAGTCAGGGCTATGCTGATCAAGTCACCATTTCTCATAGTGTCCATTTCACTTCAGGAGGTTTCCTTTTTTGGTGTTCAGTCAGTTGTCACCGATCAGGGAGAACATATGGTATTTGTCCCTTTGGGACTGGCTTACTTCACTCAGCATGATGTGTTCCAGATTCCTCCATTTTGTTGCAAATGACTGGATTTCGTTGTTTCTTACTGCGGTATAGTACTCTAAAGAATACATATCCCATAATTTCTTTATCCAGTCTACCGTTGATGGGCATTTAGGTTGGTTCCAGGTCTTGGCTATTGTGAATTGAGCTGCAATAAACATTAGGGTGCAGACCGCTTTTTTGTTTATCAATTTAAACTCCTTTGGGTAAATTCCAAGGAGTGGGATGGCTGGGTCGAACGGTAGGGTTATATTCAGGTTTCTGAGGAATCTCCAGACTGATTTCCTTAATGTTTTTAAATTTCTTTATTTGAAAGGGGGCAAGGAGAGAAGAAAGCAAGGTAGAGAAGGCAGGCAGGCAGGCAGGCGGGCGGGCAGGCAGACTTATCTCTACCCACTGATTCACTCCCCAAATGTCTTCAACAACTACCTGGGCCAGGTGAAACCAGGAACTCCATCCAGGTGTCCTATTTGGGTGGCAGGATCCAAAGTACTTGCTGCCTCGTTGAGTGTGCATAAGCAGGAAGCTGGATCATAAGTGAAGCTGAGACTTGAACCCAAGTACTCTGACAGCAGATACAGGTATCCCAAGCAGCATCTTAACTTCTGTGTCAAATGCCTACCTTGAAACTGTTCTTTTCATCACTTTCTGGGGCATTTTTGGTTTTCTCGTACATAAACTACTTCAGAATCTTTGCGGACAAGAAAGATCTATCTGTCCATACCCTGCATTTAGAGCCTCAAGAGAGGTGGTACGAGTCCAGGCAGAGCATCCATCTTCTCAGACAGCATCCCTGCATTTGTCAGCATCTGCATGTTAGCATTTCACTCACTGGCCTCATACAACTTCTCAGGTGTGTTGGCAATGATCTTGAACTGACAGCATCTCTATGGCTCACCAACAACTAAAGTGTATTTTTAGCAAAATCTGAATTCAGAACTCAATCTCTTCTAAATCAGTGTGCCAGAAAGAGCTATCTTTAGTTGATAATTCTCTCAACTGTCTATTGAAAAGCAAAACTTTTGACACATTTCTTTCACCAACAATGGATTCCTGGGAAGAATGAAATATATTAAGATACTAAGGAAAACCCATTGCTAGGCAACTGTCTAGAATGGCAAATTCATTTATTCTTGCTAATTATTTTAAATTACCTAAGCTTTCCAGCATCAATAAAATTCTGTTATCGTCATCTATCATTTGTTCTTGTCCCTTGCAATTTGTTTTGCATGTCCTTTTCTAAGAAATACAGTTGTTAATATTCATGTAACAGACAAGCCCCTTTTGAAAAACAGGGCTAGGTACCCATTTCCTGAAGCAGCTGAATTCTGTCTTCACCCGTCAAGCAAACATATGTGCACTTTGAGTTTGAAAAGATCAAGGCTAAGTTGCTGATGTGGGCAAGTCACATAGTTAGCTCATAAAGCCTTAATTAAACAAGCATTGTGCTTTCTTAATTCTAGTATACTAAAATCTACAACATCCCTTAGGAACTTTTAAAATATCCAACAGAGCGTTAGCACCTCATTTAGCAATCATTGACTTAAGCCAGTGAATTGGATGGATAGGGTTTGGATTCAATTACTTTGAAATAAGGAAACAAATAGAAGTCAAGTTAATTATCATATTGCCTTAGTTGAGATGCTTTTTTAATTTAGAAAAGGGGGTGGGAACAACCTCTGATCAACTCTATTCAGTGGGCTTTCAGACTCCAGAGTTTGCACAAACTACCCAGTAATTTTGGTGCTGGCATCATGTCTACCAAGGAACAATGGCCTCATCATTCATAGCAGCAGCACCATCCTTCTAAAAGAAGGCTCCCTGGAGTGAAAACACTGCCATGGTTTTTAGAAAATCCTGTCTAGTAATAGTAGAGTGAGGGAAATACTTGTTAGTACAGCAGCTTTTGCGTGTGAACTAATTTGCATTATTCACTGGTGCACTGCAAAAAGTGTGGTTGTGAGTTCAGATATACAAAATTCAAGTTGCAGCACCTCTCTTTCCCAGTTACATACTTAAAATTATCCAGCATTTGTGGGCTTCAGAGTCTCATTTTACTCTGTTAATTAGGTTAGTCAGATGCCAAGAATATCCTTATAAGTATTAATGTAATGGTGAATAATCTCAGAAGTGTAGTGGTGCTTTTTGAAGAATACTCTGTAAATCATAGCATTTTAGTTCTGCAGTATAAGCTATACACAGAAGATATTTTAAAATCCTACCATAATTGTCAAAACCCACATTCAACTGATTATTGAGATTTGGTGAGATAAAGTAGAACATTTGCTAATCATTTGCACAGTTATAAAGTTGAGGATCATGTGGTATTGAAGGAAAATTGGTGTTTAGTTTTGCAAACAACCATCTTGATAAATAGGACGCGGTGCTGAAATCAATAGAATAAGATTCAATAAAAACAAATGTAAACAGCACACACAGTTGTTCCGTGGAGATGGAGGTGTAAGTGCTACAGGTAGAGGTATAATGAGTGATAAATTGAGTGTAAGTCAACAACTTGATGATACCATATAAAAATCCCAGATAACTCTTTGGGGCATTTTAACACAGAGAACATGGAATAAGTAAGAGGTAATGACTTGGCTTTACCTGCACCCTTTAGGACTCAGTTGAATAACTGTGTTCAGTATTTGTTCCTCAGTTGAAAGAGAATCATAGGTAAGTTTGAGTTCAGAAGAGAGAGCAACAAAAATGATAAAAGCCTTGAAAAACGAGATCTATAAGGAAACATTAAGAGAACTGGACAGGCCGGCACCGCGGCTCACTAGGCTAATCCTCCGCCTTGCAGTGCCGGCACACCGGGTTCTAGTCCCGGTCGTGGCCCCGGATTCTGTCCCGGTTGCCCCTCTTACAGGCCAGCTGTCTGCTATGCCCCAGGAGTGCAGTGGAGGATGGCCCAAGTGCTTGGGCCCTGCACCCCATGGGAGACCAGGAAAAGCACCTGGCTCCTGCCTTCGAATCTGCGCGGTGCGCCGGCCGCAGCACGCTGGCTGCGGCAGCCATTGGAGGGTGACCCAACGGCAAAGGAAGACCTTTCTCTCTCTCTCTCTCTCTCTCACTGTCCACTCTGCCTATCAAAAAAAAAAGGGGGGGGGGCAAATTCAGACAGGAGAAAAGATAGCAGAGGGTAATGACTTACACATAGGAAAGAGATACTGTAAATGAAAGAAGGGATCAGTTATTCCCATAGTCACTGAATATTGAGTAAGTTGGACTTAAACTACAATCAGTAAAGCTTAATATGAATATTAAAGACAATATTGTGAATCCTTTAACATGGAAATAAATTAGTGATTATGAAGATAAAATTAATTTAGTCAAACTTGTAGCTATTCTTTTTCAGTTTTGGTGCATTAGGACAGAGATGTGAGATGTTCCAGCATGTACTAAACCCTGTTTTACTTCACACATATGCCTTTAGTCTCTGCATCCCCTGGTATAATTGTCAATAAAATCCTAATTGATGAGCTTTTTATAAAAGAGGGAGCTATTTTCTTTGTTGGATGTTTTGTCTTAGTTTAGGTAGTAGAAGTGTGTCTTTGTTCCTTCAATATTATTCTATTCTTCTTCATAGTCTTATTAGATTCAGATTTTTTGCTTCTTCATACTATCATGAATGACATAAATCTGTAATGATACTAAGTGTTGTAAGTCAGTCTTCAGAGTCACAGACTTTATAATAAGTTTGCTGAAGCTTTATAACTTTCTGATTTGCTAGGTTCAGTAAAGTAAGGTAAGTGGATTCCTCACTAAGGTCAGACAATAGGTTTCCAAAGGCAAGATAATTGGCCTTTTTGTATTAGGCATTGTTATACTTTTGATTGGCATAAAACTAAATAAGCATAGTCACAGCCATGTATTTTGTGAACTTAGATACTATTTTAGCTGGTTGAGATTCACTTGCCTTTTCTTGTAAAAAGAGGATAATATCCACACCAGTAAGAATAAGTAAGACTGTTTTTAAAGAGTTCCTGACAGAGTAGATATTTAATAAACAAATGTCCTCTTTGTTTGCTTTATGTTGAGAACCTTGTGTATGTCACTTTCCTGTACAAACTCAGTAGTAGCCCTCCTTGTCTTGTGTCACTCTCATTGGAGCTGTATACAAGGGCTCCTATAAATTAACTCTGTTCTTCCTTTCCTGTCATAGTTTGATTGCCTATTGGTTGAGAGTATTTATTGTCAAGTAGATTAAACTGTTTTAAATAGTCTAAATCTACAGCTATTGAGGGAGTAGATCATTATAAGTCAACAAGACAAAGGAAAATTATGCTTATGATTGATGTATAAGACACATCCAAACAGGATTCAGGGAAGTATTGTCAGTTAATTTTATTTTTTGTATCACAGTGTTTTTCACATTTATTTAAATATATGGACTTCAATATTTCTCCTATCTCTTCCACTGGACATGGCAAACAGGAATAATAGGAAATATGTATTTCAGATGTGAAATAAAGTTAGGAAATAGATTAGCACAGTAAGATGGATGACACAAAATGCTTTAATTTTAAAGTAAATAGAAAAGCTAGAACATAGATTAATACAATAAGCTAGATGAAACTTAATGCTTCAGTTTTTATTTTTGTTTTATTTGACATGCAGAGAGGCACACAAAGAGACAAAGATAGGTGGAGAGGGAGCTCCCATCTACTGGTTCACTCCCCAATTGCCCACAACAGCCAGGGATTGGACAGGCTGAAGCCAGGAGTCCAGAATCCAGTTCAAGTCTCCCACTTGGGTGGCAGGAACCCTAGTATTGAGTGATCACTTGCTGCCTCCCAGACTGTGCATTATCAGGATGCTGGGTTGGAAGCAGAGTAGCCAGGACTTGACCAGGCACTCCATTATGGGATGCAGATATCCCAAAGAGAGACTTAATTGTTTCCAAGGATGGAAAAAGTTACTACTAATCTATGTGCATGCCATCAATCATCAGGAAGTTCAAAAAATCATTTAAAAATTTTGTACCTGTATCTTTCTCATCTAGAATAATCAGCTAGCATATTCTTCTTAAGTCATAAATAAGACATATATTATACTAAACTATTTTTAAAATTGTTGTATCCTCAGTAAGGCCTATGTTTCAAGAATTGTCCTACTAGATAGTAACAAAGGTATAAATTCATATCAAATTAACTTTTATCATCATAAATGGGTAAAACAGATCCTTTTGATTTAGTAAACTAAACTGGACCATCAATGATAACACTGCTTGGGACACTTCTTAGCTCTGTTAATATCAGTTAGACAACAGAATTTTGGGTGCCCATATGGGCACTGGTTGGAGTCCCTATCTGCTCCACGAAATCCAGCTCCCTGCTAATTTCCTGGGAGAAGCTGTGCAAGATGGCCTAAGTGCTTCAGACCCTGCCACCCATGGGGGAGACCTGAATGAAGTTCCAAGCTCCTGGCTTTAGCCTGGCCAAATGCTGGCAATTGTGGCTGTCTGGGGAGTGTTCACCGGCAGAGGAATGATCTTTCTCTCTATCTCTGTCTATAACTCTGACTTTCAAAATAAATAAATCCTTTAAAATGAATAATAATAAAACAAATAGCCTTTAAGATTCTTTCTGCTCACACATGATTTTTTCTTCTAAACTGATTTATACCATTCATTAATGTTCATTTTTCTTTGGGCATAAAAATCTGTGTATTTGTGCATTTTAAATCCTGTACATTCAACATAATATGTTTGTGTTAAATATATCCTTCAACATAAAAACTTTTACACACTTGTGCAGGGCTTTAGCCTAGCCAGTTAAAACACTGGTTAAGACACTTACCTCTTATACCAGAGTACTTTGGTTCCATCCCAGCCTTCAGCTCCTGACTCAGGTTTCCTGCTAATACAGTCTCTATGAGGAAACCATGATGGGTCAGGTAATTGGGTTCCTGGCACACAGTGGGAGACCTGGATTGAGTTCCAGACTCTCTGTTCTGGAAAGGCCCATCCTCAGGCATTACCAGCATTTGGGGAATGAATCAAGGGATGGAAGTATGCTTGCTCTCTCTCTTTCAAATAAATAAGTAAATTAAAAATTAAAAATTCCAAACACTTAATGTGTTACTCCAGCTTTTCCTGAGATGATATGAAAAACACTTTAAGATGATACTTGTACCACATGATATGACACTGAATCATATAGTGAGAAAGTTACTGTCATATCTCTTCAACCATTTGATTATACCATGTACTAGTATACTTTAATATTTTTATAAACACTCGGTAATTTCATCTTAAAAAAACAGATACAGCATAGTCTTAAGACTCTTGGATTTCAACAGAATCTAAGTGGTAGTGATAATTTTATTTTCTTTTTGCAAATCTTTCATGTTTATTTGTGACAAATAGTGTGCAGCAGTCATAATTTTGTACCAAAATAAACATAATTAAAAAGCATATATTTAAAAGAAAATACATGTAGTATGAAAGCTCTCCAAAAAGTTCATGAAAATTATATATTCCTTAAAACTATGTATGGGTTTCAAAAATGCTTAGTAACAGGACAAGCATTTGGTACAGCTGTTAAAATGCCACCTGGAATGCACTTACCCCTTTTCGAAGAGCCTGGGTTCTATCCAAGCTACACCCCCAATTCCAGACTCCTCTTAATTCAGCGTGTGATGCAGCAGGTGATTGGTCAATTAGTTGGGTGCCTGCCAACCATACGGGAGACCCAGATTGAGTTCCGGGTTCCTGGCTTCAGCCCAACCCAGCCCTGGCTGTTGTAAACATTTGAAGAGTGAACCAGTAAATGAGAACTCTCTCTCTCCTTTTCAAATAAAAAATAAATTTTAAAATGCTTTGCACCAAAATACAATTATCTTTTACCATTCATTTGCCCACAAACTTTGACATACTCCCTTAGTGGAGGTGGAGTATGAATATGGCAGAAAATTGCAAAAATGGAACTTCAAAAGTTCTTCGAATAGCCTGTGATATCAGCTCTGGGAAAACACATGACAATTTGAAATCTTGCTCTATAAATTTAATGAGCATATTCTTTCAGATTCTGAAGTGGTTTAACTGACTTTAGCTGCGAAGGCATTGATTCAGTCTTAAATAAGCTAAGTTTCTTCAAGCCCATGAAACTTGTAATCTTGTTGTGATGACAGCCATTTACATTCTGAAATCTATAACTGTATTTCAGACGGTGACAGCTTTATACCACACAATTTCGGCACACTGTCTCTTCCTTATAATTTCAAAAGCCTTCACAGCCTGGAAAGTTGATGTCTGTAAATTACTTTATAATCAATGGATTCTACTAGACATGGGGGAATTATGTAAATTAATAGGCCAGTAGTAAATAAACTTCTAAGGGCTTACACATTTTTACTTGTAATAGTCACTTGTTTTCATTAATGGACCAAGCTTAAATGTATGTTATATTTATTACACTTTAATGATACCTTCAGTCAATTTTTTCTTAATCTGAAACTTTTTGGAAATTAAAAATTGAACAAGACTGTCATATTCAAATATCCATTCATTGCGTGTATTTCAAAACATTGTATACTATATATATTTTTTTCTTGTAAATTAAATTTTAAAAGATGATAGATGCTGGTAATTTAGGGGGGACCAAAATAGTCTTTGCCTTCATAAGTGTTTACAGTAGAAGCAGATGAACAAGCAATAAAAGTAAGTGCTAAGTGCTTAGACACTCATGACAGAGCCAAGTAATTTATCTGTTATCTACTAGGGCCTGGTACAGTTTTGATGTACATAATTTTCATGCCAGTCAAGAATATGAAGCCTGTAAAAATGTAATAAACTTATGCACCTGTGCAGGTGTACCTTGACTCACCAAGTCAGGTGTAACCCAAATGGACATCTAACAATGTTTATCCTCACCAGTGTGGGACGGAAGTGGAGGTTGCGGGATTCTAAAACGTTACATTGTTTCTTTACCTTCCTCTTATTTCAACCACTTATAACTTATGATATGTTCCCACACGTGTTCTTATTTCATCCCTATGCAGTCTCACTGAAAGAGAGCTCACTTCATTTCTCTTTTAGAAATGAGGAAACAAAGGTCTACCAAATGACCTTTCTGCTATTATGTATGCAGAAACTGATGATAGTTGGCCTTGAACGTGGACATTTCTACCATACTGATACTTATTTTGTTAGTTTGGAGTGTCATAATCACATCTTAACATGGTTTCCCCCTTATTTTATGAACAAATAAGCTCCTGTGTAGAAAAGATGACTGACTGAGACTGGTCTTGTGGCACAAGTTAAGCTGTCGCCTGCAGCAGCAGCATCCCATGTAGGCATACCTTCAAGTTGCAGCTGCTCCATGTCTCATCCAACTCACAGCAAATGTACCTGGGAAAGCAGCACAAGATGGCCCACCTGTTTGGGAGACCCAGATGAAGCTCCTGGGGTTTATGTGTGGCCCAATCCTGACCATTGGGCCATTTGGGTAATGAACCAACAAAGGGAAGATCTCTCCCTCTCTCTAATTATTTTTATTTTTTAAAGCTTTTATTTAATGAATACAATTTTCATAGGTTCAACTCCAAGAATACAGTGGTTCTTCCCCCCATACCTACCCTCCCTCCCCCACTGCCGTCCCACCACCCACTCCCTCTCCCATTCCATTCTTCAAGAATCATACCCAGTTAACTATATGCAGAAGAACAACTCAGCACTAAGTAAAGACTTCAACAGTTTGCACACATACACACACACAGTGAAAAAGTACTGTTTTAGAATAAGTTTTGCAGTTAATTTTCATAGTGCAAGTCATCAAGGACAGAGGTCCTACATGGGGAGTAAGTGCGCAGTGACTTCTGTTATTAATTTAACGATCAACACTCTTATTCATGACCTCAGTGATAACCCAAGGCTCTTGCCATGAGCTGCCAAGGTTGTGGAAGCCTTTTGTGACCACAAACTCCGTCAGTATTTAGACAGGGCCATAAGCAAAGTAGAAATTCTCTCCTCCCTTCAGAGAAAAGCACATCCTTCCTTCATGGCTCCTTCTTTCCACTGGAGTATCATTCACAGAGATCCTTCACGTAGGGTATTTTTGCCACAGTGTCTGGGCTTTCCATGCCTGAAATGTTCTCATGGGCTTTTCAACCACATCTGATTGCCTTAAGGGCTGATTCTGAGGTCAGAGTGTTACTTAAAGAAATTGTTGTTCAATGAGTCTGCTGTGTGAACTGCTTCCCATGTTGGACATTCCCTTCCTTTTAATTCTATCTATTGTTATTTCCAGACACTTGATGCTATTTATATGGTCTCTTTAACAGTTAATCCTATTTATATGTTCACTGTAACATTTAATATGATCACTTTAACAATGATGATGGCATTTTACAGCTTTACAGCTAGAAACTTCCTCCTCCCTCTCTTATTCCCCCTCTCACCCTTGACTGAGATCCATTTTCAATTGACTGTCAAGAGTCTTTAACTGTCAAGTAAAGAGTTTTTTATTTTTTTAAATTTTTAAGTTTTATTTAATGAATGCATTTTTTTTCATAGATAAAACTTTAGGAATATAGTGGTTCTTTCCCCCATACCCACCCTCCCACCCCACTTCGCTCTCCCTCTCCCTCTCCCTCTCCCTCTCCCTCTCCCATCTCCTTCTTCATTATGGTTCATTTTTAGTTTGATTTTATATACAGAGGACCAACTCCATGTTAAGCATAGATTTCAACAGTTTACACCCATGCAAACACAGAACATACAGAGCATAACTTGGGAAAATTTGCAGTCGACTCTCATCGTACAACTCATTAGGGACAGAGGTCCTACATGGGAAGTAAGTGCACAGTGATTCCTGTTATTCCTTTAACAATTAGCATTCTTATTTATGGCATCAATGATCACCTGAGGCTCTTGCCATGGGCTGCCAAGGCTATGGAAGCCTTTTATGACCATAGACTCCATCAGTATTTGGACATGACCATAAACAATGTGGAAGTTCTCTCCTCCCTTCAGAGAAGAATATATCCTTCTTTGATGACCCTTTTTTTCCACTGAGGTCTCACAGAGATCCTCCATGAAGGATATCCTTTTGCTGCAGAGTCTTGGCTTTCCATGCCTGAAATGTTCTCACAGGCCTTTCAGCCAGACCGGGTATCCTTATGGGTTGATTCTGAGGTCAGAGTGTTATTTAAAGCAAATTTCATTCTGGGAGTCCACTGTGTGGACTGCTTCCCATATTGGACTTTGCTTCCTTTTTAATTCTATTATTATTACTAGGCATCAAGTAAAGAGTTCCTCATGTAATATGAAGAATAGAAAAGAAAAGAAAGAAAAAATAAAAAATAAAAATAAAAGACTGTTCCTTGACAGTCAAGATGAGGGCTGTTCAAATCATTGTTTCTCAAAGTGTCAATTTCACTTCCACAGCTTTTATTTTAGGTGCACTGCTAGTTTTCACAGATCAAGGAAAACATACGGTATTTGTCACTTTAGGACTGGCTTATTTCACTAAGTATGAAGTTTTCCAAATTGGTTCATTTTGTTGCTAATGACCAGATTGCTTTTTTTTTTTTTTTTTCTGCTGTGTTGTATTCCATAGTGTACATACCCCATAATTTCTTTATCTAGTCTTTGGTTGATGGGCATTTATGTTGATTGCATCTCTTAGATATTATGAATTGAGCTGCAATAAACATGGAGGTGCAGATAGCTCTTTGGTTTATTGATTTCATTTCCCTTGGGTAAAATTCCAGGAGTGGGATGGCTAGGTCATGTGATAGGGCTATATTGACATTTTGGAGATATCTCCAAACTGTCTTCCATAGTGGCTTAACCAGTTTACATTCCCACCAATAGTGGATTAGGGTACCTTTTTCCCCACATCCTCACCAGCATTTGTTGTTTGTTGATTTCTGTATAAGAGCCATTCTAACTGGAGTGAGATGAAACCTCACTGTAGTTTTGATTTGCATTTCCTTGACAGCCAGAGATCCTGAACATTTTTTCATGTGTCTGTTGGCCATTTGGATTTCTTCTTTCAAAAAATGTCTGTTTAAGTCATTTGGCCATCTCTTAACTGGGTTTTTTGTTTTGTTTTGTTGTTGTGGAGATGCTTAATCTCTTTGTAGATTCTGATTATTAATCCTTTGTCAATTGCATAGTTTGCAAATAATTTCTCCCATTCTATTGGTTGTCTCTTCACTTTCTTGATGGTTTCTTTTGCCATATAAAAGCTTCCCAATTTGAAGTCATCCCATTTGTTAATTTTAGCTTTTACTGCCTATACCTCTGGGCTCTGTTCCAGGAATTCTTTTCTCCCTCTCTCTATAACTCTGCCTTTCAAATAAAGAAAAAAATAAACCTTGAGAAAAAGTGAATAATATATCCAAATCTGTGTTCTTATATTTTGAAGAAAACAGCCATATTTATATAAGAAACATTGGGAGGATTTTTCTGGCCCACTCAGTGTTACTAGACAGAGATAGTACTTTGGAAAGATCATTGTGTGGTCCATTGAAAAACCCAGGTTTTAAATCTGTCGTACTCTAAACTCTCCGTGGAGCTCTTGGACAAAATTATTGCTTTTTCTGTTATAGGACCTCTATTAAATTAACTTGTTCAGAAAGTGGAAGACATACAAGGTGGTGATTCTTACTTTTTCCTGTAAAACAGAACTGAAGAGTTGCATTCCAAGAAGTCACAAATGAAGGGATGAATGGTTATACAGGGTTCCCAAACATTTGGTATCTAAAAAGAGACCAGAATCCAAGAATTAACAGAAGGTGTGCTCTCAGAAATTTCTGGAACATTTGTGCATCTGTGTAATTGTCAGTTTCATTATCCAGGTCTCTTCCTGGGTAGATATTGGCAATAAAATAGTTAAGTATGGAATGAGTTAAGCTATATTTCAAAAGCAGTAAGGAAATTGAGCTTTTAAATAATTTTTAGAGAATTTTATAATGTTATCCTTTCCCTAACTTTTACTAATGCAGTCCCCTTTGCTTTGCTACTAATGCACTATATTCATTCTCTAGGAGTGCTGAGACAGATACCACAGACTGTCGGCAGGGTTGGTTCTGTGTGTGTGTGTGTGTGTGTGTGTGTGCGCCTGTGCAGGGACAGAGAGAGACTGATTCCCCTCAATGTGAAGTAAGTCTGAAATCCACAGGGCAGGCCATCAGGAAGGACAGTTTTGAAAGTCACGGGAAGAGCCAATGCTTCAGTCTGTGGGGAGATTTTCATTTCCCAGTGAAAACTCAGTTCTATCCCTAAGAGCTCTCAATTAGATTGTCCGGGAGACTCTCCTGCCTGTAAAGCCAACTGATTACAGATGCTAATCACATCTACAAAATACTTTCACACCAACCTATGGATTCATATTTGGCTGAATGGGCTGCATGGCTAACCAAGTTGACATACAAAACTGACCATCACAACAAATGAGAGAACAGGGCAAGAGACTCCTGCATTATTCCTTGGCTCCAGATGAGCAGGCATAAATAATGCTGTGGATGGTATCAGGTATTGGTGGCCCAACTGGTTCCTTTTGGAGAGCCTGGGTGTGCAAGAGGTTTTCATGGTGTTTTGTCACGGCCCGGGACTCTCGGCACATTAATCCTTTCTCACATTGCCTTCCCACCAGCTCTTCTCTGCCCGTGTGCACATCACGGAGCTTTAGCTTCGTTCTTCCAATTCAGTCTTGTGCTCTCTGAAGAAAAATTATCCAAAGCAATTTTCACCCCATCACACACTGGTAATCATTTTATTTTTCTGATTATGTTTCCTTCTCTCTTTCAGCCCTTTGGTAAATTACGCAGGGACCCTTTATTCTCATTCTCCCTTTTTCTGTCTCTGTGTGTCTATGCTAAGTGCCAGCTGTCATTGCTTGGCAGATAATTACCATTTTACAAACAGTATTTAGGGAAATGACATCAGTTTCTGAATGCAGGGCTGTCATGGCTTACTCACAGGGCTTTCCTCTGTTAACCACCTTCTCTGTGTGCAGGCTCAGTGGAAGCGGTGGGGATTAAGGGGAGGGGACGAGGGAAGACCCCTTGGCTCCAGGCTTTTGGAGAACAATTGCATCCCATTTGTCACTGTTAGTCTGACAACTCTCATTTCTCTCCTCCCAAACGCCCCCTGCCATGTTCTGCTTTTTGTGAATAAATAAATGAATTCTTAGGTGAGTTTGGTGGCCTGGCTCCCCTATTGGCAGTTCTCGTGATCTGACAAAGCTGATAGCGCTGGCTCTCTGTCCTGGTTGATAGTGTTAGCTAATGGATGCCTGTCTTTCTCGCTTTGGTTATTGTTGATTGTTCTGTTGAGTGGAAGAAAAAATGATGAACAAAATGTGTTAGTCTAAATTTCTTAAATTAATTCAGTAATGTGCCCATCAGCAATGTTAGTTAAAGATCCTGTTAAGTCTGTAAGATCAAATAGAAACAGACTAACAAAATGAAAAGTGCATTTATTAGCTTCAGGTTAGGGGTCACATAATATCATAAAAAGAACACTAGATTTCGAATTAGGCAAATGCCATTCTACTCTGGGCTTTCAGTTGAGAAAGATAACTCACTTGGCCCACCCAATACTCAGATTTCTCCAGTAAAATAATATTATTAAACTGTGTGTCAGGTCCTATTACAAGTACTCTATGTCAGTTAATTAACTATTCTGTAACCTTACAGATGTGCCTATAATCCATATTTCACAAACAAAGACATACAGACCCAGAGAAGTTTAGGTACTTATTTACTGGACTGGATTCTGGTCACTGTAGTAGTTCTAGAGTCTAGGCTCTTTGTTACTCTTAGGAATGAGTAGCTCAGTTATTTCAACAACCATAAAAGAAGTTGATGAGAAAGATATAAGAGACCTTGCACATTTGTCAGCCGAGGAGATTTTAAAGCTGAGTGGCACTCCTGTTCCTCCCATCGCACCTCTGTGATTCGGGTTCTTGTATTCTTTCCCAAGTGGAGTGCCAACAGAGAGGGAGGCCTGTACAGTGTGGGAGGATGAAACGTGTTCTTAGAAAGGTGTTGTTAGGCAATTTCGTTGTTTTGTGAATATCACAGAATGTACTTACATAAGCCAAGAAGTTGTAAGACAGTCACTCACTGTGGTCTCTTGCTATAATCAAGAGAAGTGGTAAACATTCACTGCCTGAGGTGGTTGCCAATGTAACACAGAATACTGGTTTATGATCAACATAATTTTTTTAAAGATTTATTTATATATTTGAAAGGCAGAATTACAGAGAGGCAGAGGCAGAGAGAGAGAGAGAGAGAGAGAGAAGCAGAGAGAGAGATTGGTCTAAGTCACTCCCCATTTGCCACAACAGCTCGAGCTACTCCCATCTGAAGCCAGGAGCCAGGAGTCTTCTCCAGGTCTCCCACATGGGTGCATGGACCCAAGGACTTGGGCCATCTTTTACTGCTTTCCCAGACCATAGCAGAGAGTGGGATCAGAAGTGGAACAGCTGGGACTCAAACCAGCGCCCATGTGGAATGCTGGCACCACAGGTAGCTGCTTTACCTACTATGCCACAGTGCCAGCCCTGGGTCAACATATTTTATAAGTAGAAGTATACTCTAAAATAACATAAAATGTATAATGTAGTAAAATATAGACATAATCTAATAACATAGCCATTTATTATCATTATCTAGTATTATCTTTGGTTTATAATTTTATGTCCTATCCTTTTATACAACTGACTGTGTAGTAGGTATGGTTAGCATCAGCCAGGTGGGTAGTGCCCTGCTTTGGGACTTGCGACAGCTGCAGTGTTACTAGGAGGTAGAAATATTTAGCTCCATTATTACTTTATGTGACCATCATCATATATGTGACCACTCACTAACTAAATGTCATTATGCAGGCCAGCACTGTGGCTCACTAGGCTAATCCTCCGCCTGTGGCGCCGGAACCCCAAGTTCTAGTCCCAGTCGGGGCACCGGATTCTGTCCCAGTTGCTCCTCTTCCAGTCCAGCTCTCTGCTGTGGCCAGGGAGTGCAGTGGAGGATGGCCCAAGTGCTTGGGCCCTGCACCCGCATGGGAGACCAGGAGAAGCACCTGGCTCCTAGCTTCGGATCAGCGCGGTGCGCTAGCCGCAGCGCACCACTCACAGGGGCCATTGTGGGGTGAACCAACAGAAAAAGGAAGATCTTTCTCTCTGTCTCTCTCACTGTCCACTCTGCCTGTCAAAAAATTAAATTAAAAAAAGTCATTATGCAGCATCAAACTAGAATTTGAAAGAGTTTACTCCCACTACATTGATGATTGAACTAGAGGGTCCCTGGTTTTTCCAAGAACTAAGAAAACAGATCCTATGATGGTAACAAACTAAGATGAATAGCTAAGCCTGGTAGAGCTGCTACATTTTTTTATTGAATCAGAGGCATGATCAGAATAAATTAGTGAGTTGAAGTTTGTGACGAATCATTTGTTTTGTCTGACTCACTAATTGCCAGTTTACCTACAAGGGCCTCTTAAATAAGAATGATGCCTTGGTTCATGAAGCTGCAACCCTGGGGGCCTGCTTCCTTCCCTTTGCAGCTGCAGATGTTCTTAGCATTTCTGATTGCACTGGAATTCTGCGTTGACTTTCTCCACCCCTCCCCCCAGCTTTGCCCCTTCTTCCCCTCTCCTTTCGTCTTTCTTTTTTATTAATGAAATGCACAGAACAGCAGCAAAGATGGATGTGTTCCTGTCACTGAAGCTAAAACTGAGATTACATTTGATATAGAATAAATGTGATACAGTTGGCTTCAGCCGTGATGCTTTTTGAACACTGTAGTTTGGAAGTGCGCTAGTAGAGGTTAAATGAGATGCTTTGGGCCGGCGCTGCAGATCAATAGGCTAATCCTCCACCTGCGGCGCCGGAACCCCGGGTTCTAGTCCCGGTCGGGGTGCCAGATTCTGCTCCAGTCAGTCCTCTTCCATTCCAGCTCTCTGCTGTGGCCCAGGAAGGCAGTGGAAGATGGCCCAAGTCCTTGGGCCCTGCACCCACATGGGAGACCGGGAGAAGCACCTGGCTCCCGGCTTCGGATCAGCGCGGTGCACCAGCCGCAGCGGCCATTGGAGGGTGAACCAACGGCAAAGGAAGACCTTTCTCTCTGTCTCTCTCTCTCACTGTCCAGTCTGCCTGTCAAAAAAAAAAAAAAAAAAAAAAAATGAGATGCTTTGAGTAGAACTGCGACTCCAGGGAAGCCCCTGGCTTGTTGGACAGACAAACTGACCAGGGAACCTGGTTAGGTTTCTTCTAAATGCTGATCCTGCCAATATTTGCTTGTACAACCTTGAGTGAGTACTTAATGTTAATTTTTCTAACCCATAACATGGAGGTAATAATATTTCTTTTGCAGTATTGTTATGGCAAAAAGTGATAATATGCATAATCTGGAGCTCCAAAATGGAGCCTCGTTATCAGTCATGTTCTTATGAAAATACATGTATTTCCATGGGGAGCTGTAAAGCCACATGCTGGACAAACAACTGCCATTCATGCTGTTGTAATTTTTTAATAGGAATTGGAGATTATCCCTATGCTATTACAAAATATTTTTCTATATTTAGTTTTTATTTATGAGTTAAGATAAATAAAGCAAAATAATGACTCTGGCCTTAGCAACTGAACTAAATTAATGTACATTCTACATAAAAATAACTCACGTTTGACAATCTAGTGGAGATTTGTCGAAATAATCACACTAGGAATAAAAATGCATACATAGAAACATATACACACCATGTTCACCTAAGATTTTCCCAAATCCTTCAGTTGTGACTCACCTTCCTTTAACCTTTCCTCCTTCATAGTGTGAAGTTATCATATAGTATCACCTTTTGATTAGATCACAGAAGTACAGAAAATAGTTCTACAACAAACACACACTGTTAAAATATCTTTTGGCACCTAGTACCTAGAAAGACAGAGATAGCCCAGAAATGGGCTTTTCTAGACTTTTTCTATTAACACATAAACAGATGTGGGTTTATCAGATTAGCTTGTTAGATGGAAGTGTTGCAATGTGAGGCAGTTGGAATTGGGCACTGAAAAAAAAAAAAAATTAAAGCACCTTCAGCCTAAATCTAGTGCTGTAGACCCTCATTACCTATGGATTGAAATGTTCCCTTTACAATTCTTACTATTATTAACATATGACTCAATAACAAGAGGTCATAAGATCTTTTGGCTAAAATTATTCCCTGTGATGAAACAAGGTATCCCATTCTGATGAGACATTTTACTGGCTGGGTAGTATATTTTTTTCTTTTTTTTTTTCTTTTATTTTTTGACAGGCAAAAGTAGTAGAGTAGACAGTGAGAGAGAGAAAGAGAGAGAGAGAAAGGTCTTCCTTTGCCGTTGGTTCACCCTCCAATGGCCACTGCGGCCGGTGCACCACGCTGATCCGAAGCCAGGAGCCAGGTGCTTCTCCTGGTCTCCCATGCGGGTGCAGGGCCCAAGCACTTGGGCCATCCTCCACTGCACTCCTGGGCCACAGCAGAGAGCTGGACTGGAAGAGGGGCAACTGGGACAGAATCCGGGGCCCTGACCGGGACTAGAACCCGGTGTGCCGGCGCCGCAAGGCGGAGGATTAGCCTATTGAGCCACGGCGCCAGCCAAGGCTGGGTAGTGTTTTAACATCAATGCTAAGACTGTAGGGGGAAAATGAAGTTAAAATAAAGTTATATATTTATGATTCCAACTAGTTCTAGAGCAGATTTACAATGAAACTCAGGTAATTATCTGATTATGCAAGCAAAAACAAAGTAAATAATCCAGATTTCATGAAAAGCAGCTTTATGCACATACACTCGCACAAGTGTATTTGTATTCCAAACTTTTTAGATTTGCATTGCATACACAAGTTTAGAGAAATGAAATTGGATGAAAAGGAACTGCTAATGAGATTGCAAATTATCCTCTGCTGTATAAAGTGACAGAGACAATGTTAGGGTAAAACGAGGAACATTTGGGAGAAAAAAAATTCATGCTCTTTGCCTCTTCCTTTCCTGACCCACAGACAACACGTCTCTCCTTGAAGATCTGAGATCTAAGTTTAAAAATGCACACCAGATTTCTGGGACTTAGTATGCAAAGTATAAATTATCTTGATGTTTTCATAGTATATATTGAAAAAATAGAGTGAAATATGCCTTATTTACCTTATTTAAATTTTTAAAAAATGTTCCTGTTTTTTGCTTGCCTTATATTTTTATTGGGGAAAACAAGGCTATCCATGCAGTTCTAAGCATGAGATCCCATGAAAGGTTGTAAGCAAGTGGTGGAGTCAGAAGAGCTGATTGATAGGGGTGAAGCTTCTAGCTTGCTGGGGGAGTGTAAAGGCATTTCCTCACTGTGATCATACAGAGCTAATCAGCGGAGACACACTCTCATCACACAGTTGGTACATCAGCGTCTAGAGAGGAGTACTAGAGAGCTGTGTCCTTTTCCTACTGCGTGAGGCATATCCAAAAAGACAAAAGAAAAGACAGCAAATAATTCTACCTTCCATTTCTCCCTTGTCCTTCAGAAGGAACAACTATGTCTGAATATTATGCTTGTCATTCCTGTCCTTTTCATTCTAGACAGACCTTGCCACTCCATTGGGTCAATATCTCCTCAAACAAATAATGGCTGCTGAAAAAAGGTAGTCCTTCTTTGCACTGCGAATGCAGCTACATTATTGTTAGAGAGGTGAGGGCATTTATTTCCTGTCCCTGATCTGCCCATGATTTCTGCCTGGGTCACTGTACCTTGCTCAGCCTCCTTTTCCTGATTTGATGGTTCTGGGAAGCACATTGGACTATTTCTGTGCTCATTCATACTTTGTCTCTGTTTGCTACAAGAACCTATACCCAATCTGTCCACTCACTCATTTCTTGATAGTTCCATGTCTTAAAACCACCAAGACGGGAGGAATCTACTTCACTCAGAAGTGTCATGGTAGAGGAAATCTTGTCCAGGTGATTGGTTTTTCGCCCCTGTTTCCATTTTCCAAAGTGGTCCTAAACTGGTTGCTATGGCAGCACATACCCTAGAAACTTGATATGTCCTCTTTAATACATCTTACTTTAAGAAACCTATAAAAACAATAATTCTGTATAGTGCCAGCATCCAATTCACTTTAATTTAAAGCTGTTGCCAGTTAGAAAGATCATCCAAAATAATATTAAATGTATATATGTGTGTGTGTGTGTGTGTGTATTCCCAAACCTCCAAACATTTAAAAAACAAGCCCCTAGGTACAGTAAAGCGGAAGAAAGGAATGGCTGTATTAGATATCTGCAGAGCTGTCAATCTACAAGTGTTTGGCAGTGGGAAATTTCCTTGGCAAAGAGGAAAATCTCAGAGAGATTTAAAGATCCTATTGAAATTCACACTGTGAATTGCCATTCCCCACAAAGGCCCCTCAAGCTGAGACAGTGAGTGAATACAGGCTTCCCTAACTGGGCCAGTGCTGACAGCCTGGGCACCACTCTTCATGTTCTGGCCACCTCTGCTGTCAGCTGCTGAGCCTGTGGGACCCACAGGGGTCTGGGGAGAGGCAGGCAGAAGATTTTCTCAGGCCCTTGTGATCTCCCAGTGGGGCTACAAGCTAAGATGTTCCCTCAATCAGATTCCCTCTGTGCTTAAAAAGAAAAAAGAACTGATTTCAAATTCACTTTAAGATTTAAAATCTATTACGTGATTCAGTTGGGTATTTTGCACACCTGTAATTCTCTTCTTTTAATCTCTTTGCAGCAGCATTCCAGCACCACTGATGGGTTGACCAGCAAGATGGCTCTTTGTGGTTAAAGCCACCTGAGAGTGCCTTGCTTTTATTGCTTTTCTCATCAGCGCTTTCTATTCTAAGCTCTCATCTGATTCCCTTCATACACACACGCTCCTTTGACATTGCATCCCCCATTGGTCTTGACATGTACCTTTAAACCTCTTGTTTCATTGTTCACAGTACATATGAAAGCACTAGATTGGAAGCAAAGGGATCCCAGTTCTCTTCCTGGATTTTCTGCATTCTCTACCCATGATCTTTAAAAGCAGTGTTTTTTTTTTTTTCTTCTCTCCCTCTTACCAAGAGGGTAACCTTTAGTAAAGGTTAACCTTTGGTAAATGCTAGTGTGATATAACTGATTATATGCACAATAACAATGAGATTAACCAGAAGGGGGGTCTTTGCAGAGAGCATCCTCAGCTAGAGATCAAGAGATAGGAGATTTGGTTACTCTTCTAGCCCCAAACCTAACAAATATAAAGCCAAGAAAGGAAGACACAGCAGCAGTTGAGGCAATCTAAGAGGAAATGTACAGTCTTCACCAAAGTAACCATAGAGAAGAATCAAAAGCAGGATTGTAAGTAAAATTTTATATAAAGAATGTGTAGCATTTGCCTAGGATTTTACACATAGCTGAGGAAGCTCCACAATATGGAAAATAGAATTAAAAGATAAGTTTATTTGGGGGCAAAAGTGTTTGAAATAGAGGAACAGTTTTTTAATATTTATTTATTTGAAGGTCAGAGAGGAGAAGAGAGAAATTTTTCATTCACTAGTTCACTCCCTGAATGGCTGCAACATCGGATTGGGGCAGGTGGAAGCCAGGACTCAGGAGCTTTTTCCAGGTCTTCCACGTGGGTGCAGGGACCCAAGCACTTGGGTCATCTGCTGCTTTCCCAGGTGCATTATCAGGGAGCTGGAACAGAAGTGCAGCAGCCAGAACTCAAACCAAACCGGCGCCCATGTGGCATCTGGCACTGCAGGTGGCAGCTTAACCTGCTGTGCCACAGCACTGGCCCAGCATGTTTTTTTAATAATACATAATTTGTAAGATATTTTTGAAAACCCCTTGCATGCATGGGTTTCAAAAAATTTTGCACCCAAATAAACTTAGCTTTTAATGCCAGTTTCCATTAATTTTCTAAAGTACCCTTGTACTTTCTCCTTTTTAATGTTTTGTTATTATGAGAAAGACATTGTTTGAAACACTCTGTTATAAAACCTTTCAACTGCTTGCCAAAAGTTCTTTCATTGAGGCTTGAGACTGGCAAGCATATTAAGCCAGGGTCCCAAGGAAAGGCAGGTGGGGAAGTGTCAGGCCTTTGTAGATCTCTAGTCACTTCTTGAGATAATCCATAGCCTGGGTGCATTGCAGATTTCCAAGTGACACTCCAACTACGTATCAGGACTGATATCCCTGGAGACAATTATGCCTTGTAAGTTATAGATTATGTCAAGATGTCTGTAGCCCACCTAATAGCTGCTTCAGGAATTGCCAGCTACATTACTCCGTGACAGCAAATCACAGGCACTCCAGAGGCTTAATTTTTTTTTTTGGTCATACTTGCTGGAAGAAAAGCAGCATCCTCTCGATACTTATGGTTCTGTGCACAATCTCTCTCCTGTGAAATCATTTGGAAAGTACAGGAGTTAAGTTTGTGTATATGGTAGACCTAATTATTTCCTTTTGTGCCGAAATTGTCATAGCATCTCATTTTTGGAATAGATATGTCTCTAAACAGTCATCTCTGAAGTGGGTTTTGTCAATTCTGTGTGTGAAATATTATTTTACCCATTATGTGTCATTTAAATTAAGTTGAATTCAGCAAACATTTGTGAGGGCCTATTATATGCCCAGTGCTTTGCTGAATGTATGGGCTTCGCCAGATGAATGAGATGCAGCTGTTGCCTTCAAGAAGCTAGCAATCTAGCAAGAGAATCAGACCTCTCTGAAATTAACGCTGGCAGGGCGTAATGGTGCTGTCATGGTTATATGAAAAACTACGACGGAAGTAAACGGGAAAGAGTAATTTAAACGGGAAAGAGTAATTAATTCCATTTGTGTGGGTCAGGGAAACTTTCAGAGGAATGAAATTGAGGCTGAGGCTTTGAAGGACGTTGGGAGATTTTTCTGAGTAAAAACTAGGAGGGAAGTCCTAGTTAAAAGCACAGAGCAGAGAGCATGAAAGACACAAAGACAAGTTTAGAGAATGCTCATAAAATGCTGCCTCCACAACCCCCCCAAAAAGGAAAAGGTGCTGTCATTGCACGGTGTGGTGGAGGAAGAGCAGGACAGTGAAAAAGCAGTGAGTGGCTGCATTCTGAGCCTCCCATCCATGTCCTGTCAGCAGCGCCCGATGAATCTTTCTAGCAAGGGAATGGCACACTATATTGTGTTTGCAAACAGAACCCTGATGATGGCACATGGAGAATGCACCGGTTGAGGGAGAGATAGAAGCCAGAGAAACTAAGTTATAGAGATAGTGTGGATCAAAACAAAAGCATGACAGGAAGGAGGAAGACAAGGTAAAGAAAGGCACGAGATATTTGAAAAAAACAATATAAGGAACATAGTGACTGATTAGATTGCAGAGTAAAAGAGATACAAGCATGGAGCAACTTCTCCAGGATTACCTGGCTTGAATGACTGCATAGGTAAAGATGTTTTTGGCAGAAATTTACAACATTGGAGGGGGTAATATTCCAAGAGAAAAAAAGCATTTACTGTAACTGTGGATATTTGCAATTTGAGATGTTTGTGAAATGTTCAAGAGGTGCAGTAGAAAGTCTGGAATTGATGAGAAAGGTCAAAACTAAAGCATGAATTTGGAAACCATTAACATATAAGTGGGTGTTACAACTCTATAGCAAATGACCTCCTTTTAAGTTGAAAAGAGATACGGACTTCTGCAACTCTGGTATATTCTGCTTGCTAAGGGAGCGGGTGGAGGAAATGGAGGAGCAAGTATGATGTTGATAGAAGAAAAGCTCAAGAAAACTGCTGTCATTAAAACTGGTTAACGAGCTCAAAGCACAACACTGGAGAGCAAAGGAAGTAGAGTTTGTTGATTATGAGAGCTTAAGCAATGAATGCAGAACAAGTTCAGGAGAAGGCCAGAGGCAGATAGACCTGAATTCTGTCCATCAATCTACCACTTGTTCTTTGTGGGATCTTGGACAATGGCATAGCCTTAGTTTCCTTACCTGTAGAGAGTGGTGCATCATGGAAAGGTCTTGAAAAAACTGCATATGAAGCACCAAGAAAAGGTGGCATACAAAGTAGCTGCCGGAAATGGTAGCTCCTTCTACTACCAGGCTGTCAGCAGTGGTTGTGGAGAAGCAGGTGAGCCTAGGCACAGGTCAGAGACGTACTGCAACAAGAATCCTGATGGGAAGAGCTAAGCCCTGGAGCTTTAGATGTGGAAGGAGGCTAGCAGGGCTGCTGCTTCTGCTTGCATGTCTGTTGACTGTGTGAGCCAGAGTGCATGCTGTGTCAGTCCTGCAGAAGGCACTGAAGCATGATGAGTCAGCACGTATGACTTTCTGAGGGCCTCATGTTGGGTAGGTACCGGGGGACTTAGTGAAGTTGAGAAGTACCCTGTCTTGAAGACCTTACAAGGTAACTGGAGTAAAGATATACACAAAGATAATGCTTAGAGCATTGTAGGAGGCTCAGCATTGATATATTTTAGGGAAATATAAAGGCAGAGGAGATGGGACAGAGTTAGGAGTGAGACTGAAGAAGGCGACTTTAGGCTTGATGTAGCAGATTTCCAAAAGCTCCAAAAATAGGTGGATGCATCTCCAACTCAGAAATGCCAAAACAGAAAAGCAGGTGGGAGAGATGGAAATTCCTGTTTACTCTGTGTGATCACTGACTTCCAGTAGAGCAGGAAGTGAAGGCATCAAAAGAAACTCAAATGGCAGATTCCCCTTTCACATGTCCTTCTTCCCATTTAGCTGGCTTCACCGTCCTTTGTTAAGGTCAGGCTGCCTTGACTCGGCCTCTCTACGAAGACCCAGATGCCATGAACTGCCTAGAGCTCCGAAGTGAATGGATACAGCTAAGGCAGTAGCTGAGCATCTCTTGGTGCATGTCATGGCACTTGGGAACAGGCAAGACATTACATCAACAGGGAGGAGGCCACAACCATGCCATTGGATGCTCAAGCACACCGAAAGCAGAATACCAGGCAGGCTGCCTCAAGTACCACCTGTAGCATGTCATCTGCAGGGCCCTGAGTTCAGCTTGGGTAAATACAGTACCCATACCATGAAACAAGTATGTTAGGGTCAAAGCCCCAGGATATGTGAGCCCTATGAGGACTGGCAAGTTTAGGCACCCCTAAAGTGATGAAAAGGGAAGTGGTGGAGAAAGCACTGGTTTGAATCCTTGCTTCACAACATGCTAATGGAGTTACTTTAGAAAAATTCATTCGCTTCTTCAAGGCTCAGTTTCTTCTTTATGTCTTTTCTTAGGTAAAACTTCATTATGGGATGTATATGAAGATTCTGTGACATAAAATATATTTGAAGATGTCCAGCACGGAGCCTGGCATCTGGTTGTTGCTTAATAAATATTTATGGACTCTGAACCAGAAATAGCTCTTCCAAGATCTAGCTGTGCTGACATTTGCTATCTGGATCATGTGTCCATCTAAATGCCAATGAATCGCAAATTTCTACCTCTAGTCTAGATGTCTTTCCGAAGTTTAGATTCATCTATTTCATTGCCTACTTTATATCACCGCTAGGTTGTCTCAATAAATGCCTCATCCTTAAAATATCAAAACCTGAACTTCTGATCTTCCCTTGAGACATTCTCATTCCTTATGCCTCCTCATCTTAGTTGGAGGAAATATTTCCTTCTGGTTGTATACCCTAAAACCTAAAATTGACCTTTCTCTTCTTTTCCCCTAACAATAAGAGAGTCTGCCATATCTTGAGGCTTTCCCTTCAAAGCATTTCCAAAATTTGACCAACTTCCCCCACATTTATTGTTACCACTTTATGTGACCTACTAGTGTGTAATACCATCAGGACTTGACAATAGAGTTCCCTGTTTTACTTCTTGGTTCCCAATGGTTATTCTCAAGCAAGCAACCAGAGTAACCCAATGGAACATGTAAGAATATGAATTGATCATTTGAGGTCCTAATGTAAGCTCATAAATATGTGATCTGTATATATAACCATCAAAAAGAAGTGAACAGAGTTTGAAGGAAAACCAAAATAAGATAGTAATATAGGTAAGAAAATCTGCAGCAAGATGCAACCTAATTACAACTGAGTGCTGCAGGCATGAAGGCTAAAGGAATTACTGTATTTGACTACTGTTGAGTTACCTGTGAAAGTGGAAGAATGTAGTAATAGGGAAAAGTGAAGATAAAAGTTTATTAGGTTCTCAGGATATGTGATCAGAAATGGAAAGAGAATTTTTGGTAAACTGTCTAAAGTTTTTAACTAAGGATGGCAAAAATGAGATGGTAGTTCAAGGGCATACTGAATGATTTGGATCACACATTTTCATTTGAAAATATGCCTGTGGATAAATACCAGCAATTTCAGAACCCTCTAAGCTTTTCTTCCTAACCTCAATTCTAAGGCATTTTAATCTTGATTCATTCTGTCCTCTGTCTGTGGTTTTGTCCCTCAGTGGAACTGTCTGCATGTGATTAATGTTGCCCCCAAATCAGCAGGGTTACATTTTGTGCTGCTTGGATATTAAGTCAACACATTCCACCACATTCTACCTCTTAGCACCTGTTCTTAATCCAGGCACCTAAGACCTCATCCTTGTCTAGTGACAGACTCCAGCACATGGGAAAAGTTCAGTCTACTGGGGATTAAGAGAGTAATTCATATACTCTCTTATAAGTGCAAGGCAGAAGTAAGTAGTTGAAAAACCACAAAGAATGAAGATGCAGCAGAGAGTTAATGATAGAAACAGGTGGCAAGGATGTGAGGGATGCCGTGAGGAACACAGGTAGAAACTAAGCATGTTTCCCAGATGAGAAATAGTGTTTCAACATCTCTGAGCTTGAAGTACAGGAGGAAGGGTAGCTGATGTAGACCCTTTGCCTGAAGTAGTGGGTCCTCCAACTTCCATGCCCCTTCTTCAGTACCATACACCCACTGCTTTGGCCCCGTTCATCCTGCTTCTGAAGACTTGGCTCAGATTTGCCAGGTTACCAAGTCAGGTGTTCAGCAGCCTAGAGACTTCTTGAGTTTCTGTTTGCCATGTCATTAGGGGCCGCTTCAAGCCAAGGCAAAGATACTCTAAAGAGAAGAGGTGGGGTTGTGATATCTTTACTTTGCCATAAACTGAGCTTTAGACCAAGAAAACTAAACAGATAACAATGGCAACTCCTCTTTGGCTGCTACTACAGGACCAATTTATTGCCAGGACATTACCTAAAGCCTCCTGTGATCACGAAATACCTTTCAAGTGGAAAATCTTTTTCATTTTCCTCTTCCTTCATCAACTGATTGTTGCCGCCAGTACATTTTGTTTGGGACACACTCCTACAAAAGACACTTGAGCTTCCTTTTCCTCTCTTCTCAATGAGCCCTTGCAGTAAATGCTATAATTAAAATGCACAAATTAGCTTCATCAGAAATCATCACAGCTCAAGATTCAAGTTCAAAGGTGCCATGCTTTAAGAATTAGAATTTGTTTTCCTTGCTCGTAGGCATTTCTCAATCACATTTTTTGTGTGAATTATAGTGTACACTAAAACAATGCTGGCCAGTTGTAAACAATTGAATACAAGGTTGATTTTTTTAATGTCCCTAATATTGTATATATGGTGAATATCCAGTAATTGAATTGAATGTTTCTTTCACGCGTAGGAAAGATCTGCTTCTGGAGATGCCCTCAATTCATTAACTGTCCCATTGAAAAAGCCTAGTGACACTGGGCATGCCATTAGTTATCCTTTTTCTTCACTGCTGTGTCTAAATGGGTTTTGAACTCCTACTAATGTCATTGACAAAGGTGCCCCATATGACTAACTTCTTCATTAGCTGCATGTTATTGGACATTTTGTTGCCTTATTTTGAGAGGTTGTGCCGTTCCTGTGAAACCTCCATACAAAATCAAATCAATATAAACTCCCTGCATTGGCTGAATTTATAGTTCCACTTGTGTATTTGTGATAATAAAGACACTCAGCTCTTGGAAATGCTTTAGACTCATGATTCTCCTCTAATAGTTGTGAGGTGGATGATTACTGGCAGAGACTCATTTTTCTTCTTGTCTGTGAAAATAGAACAGGGAAGGTCAATTTTATGAAGATATGCTCCAGAATAAATGCAGGAAATATGAAAAGCAATTAAGGTAGCAGGATAAGCATAAGGTGTGGCAAGATGAGGGTGGGAAATGGGCAGAGACTCTGCAGAAATAGCTACAAACTCTTAGTTGAGCCTAGACACTTCCGATGTGGTGCTTTTGGGTTGTCAAGAGACCTTTTTCTTTCATTCAATGCCACAAATACCATAAATACTTAGAGAAAATATAAAGGATCTGACAGAGCTGTTTTTCATATTTCCTTAATTCAGAGCTCTAGTGTAAACTGTGGTCTTTCTGTGTTTTACTTGTTGAGTATTATGGTTAGTAGTGCATTAGCCTATGATTATAGAAGGGATTAAAATAATGTTTTTGCAAAAATTAAAAGGAAGGAAGGAGGGGGGTTGAGGGAGGGAGATGGGAAGTATGGTTATCTTAGAACTGTACAATGAAATACATGAAATCTGTTCTCTATATTAATAAAAATAAAAAATAAAGATTGTGACAGAACAAATAGATATAAATATAGAGGTAGATATAGATGTGTTTTTTAAGAAATCAAGGGAACATTTATAAGATATTCAAAAATGGATTTTTAACATTTTAGCATATTCATAAGATGAAAATTCAACTCCTGGTTATAAGTGCAGTGTCCCTATACAATAAATGAAATTCATGCAGGAGTTCTATTTTGGAAACACTGTGGTATTCATTAATTGAATTATTATGAGTTCTTATAAAACAGAACTGTTTTTTAATTTTTTAGGATGTATCTAATTTAGACATTAACTGATTTTGATGGACTTCCCCTCTTGAGGTTGAATTCATTATTGTTAACTTTTTTCATTACCATCAACAACTCAATTATCAATTAATATTTATCAATTCCACTAATATCCATGTCATTTCTGATTTACTTTCCAAAGAGAACTTGACATGCCTCATCACATTTAAAACTAGCTTCAGAATATTTACAGATATTAATTAAAGGCTCTTAATTGCTGTTGAGTATTAAATCCTTCTGCTTTTTTCACATGTGGTTTCAGTTGGAAAGGTTCTTTTTGTGGCTTCTCTTTCACCCTTGTTTTCTATAAAAATAGGACATTAACTTTTAACAAATTCATTTATCTGTGTTATATCAAATTACATGGTACCCTCACACCCCTACCTTGTAATTATAAGTAATTAAATGTTCAAGGCAAATGAAATTAAAACATTGGCTTATTGTTGGTGCAAAAATTATTGCATGCTTTTTTAATAATATGCATTTTCCTTGAACTTTTGGAATTATCTCATATGTATATATAGAGAGAAAGACAGGGAGGGAGAGAAAGAGAGTACCTAGAACTCTTTTATTGCCCAATAAGCATACTTTACAATGTAATTCTAAATAATTGGAATATATTCCTATGATATTGTAGCATGCAGTAATGAGAACAGTTAAGGTACGTGCAATGATATGAATAAATATTTCAACCTAACACTGAGAAAAAAGGCACTAGACTACATTTTTGATACATACATGAAAAAGTTGATTAATCCTGATACATATCAGAAGAGAAGGATAATGACTGGAAGAAAATATGAGGGGGTTTCCAGATCTGGTGCTGTTTACACAGTTTTATTGAAGTTAAGAGACTGCATCAAGAGATACAGTTTTGATCTTTGCACTTTCGTGTATGTCATGCTTTAATTAATTCGTTTACACTGGAATTTCAGTATAAATGTAGATATTTTTGATTTTGTGGCCTCAGCTCCCTTAGAACTTTGTTTATATCTCATTGAGAATCTGAAAAATAAGAAATCAAGTTGAGATTTAAATATCCCTTTTCTCATGTGTCTGAAGACTTGCTAGAGGACATAGTTTATAATTCTAATAGATGTTATGAAGTAAAAATAGAAATATGTCCCAATTGTCTCTTGCGCTCAAGCCTTCATTTTTCTGACCTCTCTCATCTGAAATTAGGCTATATCCCCACAAATGTACTTCTTTTCTATTAAAGTGTATTCACTAAAAAAAGTAATTATCAGATTTAATTAATAGTTCCTCCTTTTAAAGAGTTGAGATAATCATTGATTTGAAAGATATAAAAAGACCTTGAATAAATATAATTAACATAGTTATATGTACATAGACTTATGATTTACAATCATATCTCATATGCCTATAATCTGTTATAAATCAAACTTGGTTTTGACCTAATTCCAGCCTTGGTTTGGTATTTGTTTTTAATCCCACGCATCATAAATTATTCTTTTACATGACCACATTTATTGAGTACTCTTTACTTAGGGGAAAAGATTGGGTTAGGCAGTTCAAAGACCAAAGTCTTTATTTAGAACTAGAGCAAGGACTGTGGAGAAACAGTCACCATGCTGCAAACTTCTCATGCATATGTCTGAGCCTGTGTGTCATATCTCCCGGAAGACCTTTTAAGAAAACCCTAGCAAAATTTGTTAAATAAATGCACTCTGAGAGAGATGATTTGCCAGTTGCTCCTGGTTGCTAACCTCCAACGTTACTTGGACAGGACACAGAATACCAAATAGATGATTTCCTATGGACTCTCCACTCTCAGCTGTGCTAATTCAAGGTATGCTATGCTGGTCAGACAACTCAGAGAGGTTGCTTCCCTGCAGATCTGCTCCATACTCTAACTACAGAGACTTCAGCCAAGGCTCTGTGAACACTCCAAGAGGAACGGATAGAAAATCAACATGCACACATGACTTGAAAAGCTCATGGAAAACGCATATTATAAAAAGAAAACTATACATGAGTTTCAAAATTTTTGACACCAAAGTCAACACATATTTTAATTCCATTTTCCAGGAATGTTTTTAAGTTCCCTAACAGTCTACAGTCACTAAATCTATGTATATCCACTATATGCAGGGATTTGAAATACCTTCTTTACTGTGGTCATGAATTATTTTTTTGTTTGGTTGGTTGATTCAGCATGGAGTCATAATCAACAATCAAATATTGCTGACAAATAAGACATACAGAGATTATAAGTGATTTAAAAATAAATGTGATTATTATGTTTTGAATTGTAGTTATTTATAAGCAATGGGGCCTATATCAGCATTATATTTCAAGGAACATTCTTGCAATTTTATAAATGCATGATGATATTTGGTGGAAAGTGGTTTCTATTAGTTCTAAATATGTTTCTATTGGAATTTTTTGCTGTTATATTTCTTTCTACATTTTGGTCATTATCCTAATAGCGACAAATAAAAGTTTCCCATGTACATGGTTTTGCTTTCTGTGTTTCAGTTTCTATGGGTCAACTATGGTCTGAAAATTTGAATTGGAAGATTCCATAAATAGTTCATAGTTTTTAAATTGCATGCCACTCTGAGCGGTGTGAGAAATGTCACACAGCCCTGCTGTCTCACCCAGGATGTGAATCATCTCTTTGTCCAGCATATCCACGGTCTCATCCACCTGCCCATTTGTGCAGAGGTAGCTCTCCCAGTTATCAGGTTGACTGCTGTGATACCTGTATGGCAGTGCCTGTTTTCTGTGCTTAGTAATGGCTCCAAAGCATGAGGGCAGAGATGCTGCCAATTCAGGTATGCAGAAGAGATTTACAGTGTTTCCTTTAAGAAAAAATGTGGAAGTTTTTAGCATATTAAGAAAAGGCAAAGAACATATATACTGGCGCTCAGCCCTCTGCCTCTCTGCTGAGCTGCCTGCCTGGCCTGGTCATGTGTATTCTCCACTCAGCCACGTAACCTCGCTCTCCCCCAGTCTGAGCGACTGGCACTCTCTCTCAGGTTCTGTCTGGAGAGGTGCCCATCCGTTCTTACGGATGGCCCTACCCTAATAAACCTTGTTATTTTGCTTTCCACTTAAAAAAAAAAAAAAAAAAAAAAAAAAAAAAAAAGAACATATATACTGAAGTTGCTAGGATCTTACATAGGTTGTAACTATTGTTAATGTCTTTCTGTACCCAGTTTCTATATTAGATTTTATCATAGGTATGTCTGTGTAGGAAAAATGGTAGCCAAAGGAGGGTTTGGTACCACCAACAATGTTAGGTATCCAATGAGGGTCTTGAAGCATAAGGGGCACTGTGGTAAAGGTATATAAGACACATGGACTAATAGCTAAATTTCAACCATTAAAAATGTTGAGGTCAGTCGTTTGTATTAAACTTTCAGACACTGAAAGAACTTGCACTTAAAGAGGTGTATAATTGGGCCCTACAAATGGATCTGGCAGAAATTAAGTGTTTTCTGTTATGCAAATGAATCTTCATCATGTTTGGGTTGACTCATTAATATCTGAGACAAATATAAAAATGAAAAAGTCAAGGGAGGAAAACAATTGTTTATGAAATTGTTTCATTTCTTCCTTGTTGGTTTATTATCTAGGCCCCCTTCCAAAAGGATTTTGAAGTAGTCCAATCTGTTCTCTGTCTCCTGCTGTAATATCGAGTCTTTGCTCTTGGGCCTTGGCCATCCCTCTGGGAATCAGGCAATACTTGATATTTCAAGCATCTTTTTTATTTATTTATTTATTTTAAAGGACAGAGTTACAGAGAGGTAGAGACAGGGAGAGAAGTCTTCCGTCTGATGGTTCACTCCCCAGATAGAGGCAACGGCCGGAGCTGCGCCAATCTGAAGCCAGGAGCTTCTTCCATTTCTCTCACGTGGGTGCAGGGGCCCAAGCCAGGCCATAGCAGAGAACTGGATCGAAAGAGGAGCAGCCGGGACTCCAACCAGTGCCCATATGGGATGCCGGCACTTCAGAGCTTTAACCCACTTTGCCACAGTGCCGGCCCCTCAAGCATCTTTTGATTTACAAAACCACTGTATGTTCTTCAGACAAAATTAATGAAGAAACATAACCATTGATAAGGTGCAAACTTCTTATATCTCACTGATTTTTTTTTTTTTTTTTGACAGGCAGAGTGGACAGTGAGAGAGAGAGACAGAGAGAAAGGTCTTCCTTTTGCCGTTGGTTCACCCTCCAATGGCCGCCGCGGACAGCGCGCTGCGGCCGGCGCACCGCGCTGATCCGATGGCAGGAGCTAGGAGCCAGGTGCTTTTCCTGGTCTCCCATGGGGTGCAGGGCCCAAGCACCTGGGCCATCCTCCACTGCACTCCCTGGCCACAGCAGAGGGCTGGCGTGGAAGAGGGGCAACCGGGACAGAATCCGGCGCCCCGACCGGGACTAGAACCCGGTGTGCCGGCGCCGCTAGGCGGAGGATTAGCCTAGTGAGCCGCGGCGCCGGCCCTCACTGATTATTTTAATGTGGTTTTATACCTTTTGGTTTAAGGAAGTAACTTCAAAGTTTTCATAACCTTAGTATCTAATAGAACAATATTTTTAATACAGAGATCTTTCAAGGCAACTCAGATCCTAGCATATACATAGCTTGTTCTGGCTACAGCCAATCCAGCTTATTAAAAATTTAATTTTGATTCTATTCATCATCATTAACTCCAGCAATTGGCCAATACATTTAAATGAGGCAAGTTGTAAAGATTTAAGGAGCAACTAGCAGTTCTTCAAGTCACTAAGAATAATATCTTCTGCTTAAGAAAATTTGTATCAACTCAATTTATGATGAATAAAAGTGCCATGAATCAGATCATTTTATATATAGTATTTTGTATCATCTCCAACCCAAAGACTTGCAGTCGCCTAATGGAGAAAATGAATTAAGATTTATCATCAATAAATGAAAAGCATTTTCTCAACCACTTAAATGAGTCCTTCACACAAATTGAGATTTCAATGAGATCTCATCTTTAAAAATAGAAAGTAGACTTTTTAAAAATTCTCCTTTGAAATGTTTTTGATATGTAGTCTGAGTGGGCTGATTGTTGGACTAATGCTTGTGTGTGAAGAACAGCATGTGTTACACATGTTTGTTTCTCTGAGATTTCCATTTTGACTTTCTCTCTTGCGCTCTGGTTAATGGGTACTTAAAGTGGCACCCATTTTGCTTTATTACTTTAATTTCTTTAAAAGTGAGCTCTATTCCTCCTCTATTTCCAGTTCAGAGGCAGCATAGAGTCTTAATAAACTTCAAATGTATTTGGATAGCTGATAAATTTAATGATCTCATCAACTTAAAAATAGCAAGTAAAAGTAAGTGATCTTGAGAATAATTAACAGGGCAATGATGGGAGAAGAGAAAATTATACAGAATAAATGGTAGTGCCCTTATTTATGTGAAAAGTTCCATTGAGAAAATGTAATCTCTGTTTTGCCTTTATTTGTAGCTTAAAATGTACTATGTTCTACACAATATTTTATTTTAATAGTTGAAAATAATTAACAAATGCAACATCATTCTGTCTTCTTTGTATCTCAGTAAAATAGAAAGCAACTTTTTCAACTAGTGGGGTAGACAGAAAAGCTATAATCAAAGATGGGTGCATAGCAGTTTCATGATGGCCAGGGAATAATTAATATGGAAGTGATCATGCTTCCTTAAATGAGATCAGGACTGAGCCTAAAGAGACTATTTTATCTCCCTATAAATGTCTATGGTTTTATTTCAAAATATGTTAATATGATAAATTGGAAAGGATCTGTATTGCCTTTATCTAATGCATTATTATTCTTAGCATATTCTTACCACAAGTTTTCAGTGGTATACTAAGAGAGAGGGCTTGTGAGTTTCTGCCCTTGAGGATAGGAATATTATAATTTTAAATTTTAGATATTTCAAGACATCTTTAAAGATATTCTAATACAGTATAAAATTAGGAATAGAAGAAGTTTAAGCATATAGAAAGAATATTAATGGTGTAATGATGCATGATTATAATAAAAAAGTAGACTAAGTTTTAGCTGGTTTATTATTGTTTTAAAATTATTCATAAAAAACCCTTTAACATGCATGTGGAGGAAAATGCCTCCATTATATTGTCCACAGCCCACAGTTGACAAAGCTGACAATTTTTGAAGCACCACGTAAACCTGTGAGGAAGATGATATTTTTCACATTTTTCAGATGATAAGACCAAGGTATAAAATGTTAATTTCACAACATGTCACAAATTGTCAGTGGTGAAAGCAAGCAATTAGATTTTACCCCTCACTCTCAAGTGCTACATTCTTGGTTCAGCATAGCTGTGTAGTGAACTCACTGGAATGTAGCTGTATTGTAGCATGTTCAGCTAGTGTTATTCTTACTTTCAGTTTACTTTCTAAACTGAGAATTTTTTAGAATTACATCCAAAGATCAAAAGGAAATTAGAAACCACAGTATATTAATGTAAGTTTGTACATTTGGGTTAGCTGATTTTCTCATTCTTTCACGTTTTAAAAAAATCATTTAATGAGATTGCTAATCACCTAAAAACTTGAGCTATCTACCACTTGCCAGTTCTTCAATATAGTAGTTTGTTAGGGTATACACTGCATCAGGACCATATAATTAAATTTCTTTTTTTGTCAAGTGAGGTCAGATTGTCTGAGGGTTTGGAATGACCTCAGCAAATACTTCGATAATACCAAAAAGTAGGTCTGGGCCAGAAACTTGCCACTAATTTGTGAAAATTTTCAGCTTGTCTGCAAAATCTGGTTTTAGGGCACTTAAATGCACAGGGAAAAGGTTTGTTTGAGTTCTGGTATGTAGTAGTTACACAGGTGTATTCCTGTCTAATCTCACTCTTCCCCTTCCTTGTGCAGCCATTACTTCAACCAGGGGGAGTATTGCTGAGGAGGTTTTATGACAGGTTCAGTAGAGAAAGGCATAAATCTGTACTGGAGCAATTATCTTAGATACATATATAGTATAGGAGGGGCAGGAGTTTTAGAATCATCATTTTCCATTATATGCTTGTTTTCTGTCAAATTGTGTCTGTCCTACCGTGTTCCCATTTACATGATTACAGTTGCAATTTGCATGGTCTCATTATCATCATCATCAACACAATTGATATCTTCTACATGTGGTAAACTTCTATTCCTAATTTTTCTTTATAGCATATTAGGCTATTTCTTAAGATGTATTGAAAATCTAAAGTTTGATTTATCTATATCTATATGCTTTAAACAAAAGATTTAAGTTCCTGGTCTAACTCTTCATGTGCATACTTAGGGTGCAAGGAAGTTAGCAATTGCCATTTAAATAAATATTAGCACACCCACTTAACACTTGCATAACACTTCTGTGAACCAGTAACATATTAGATATTACAAGTACAGTGTCAATGGTGGGCTCTTTTTTTGTAGAGCTCACAGAGTGAATTAGAGAGAAATCAAGAAACTAAGTATGCAAGGAAAGTGCTGTTATAGAGGATAAGCATCTGGAAATTTCCTGGATTCTTAACAGCATGCATTCAAAATGGTGTCTTGAGTTATCTTTTGATGTTACAACCACAAGAGAAAAAAAATTTGGCTTTTTGGGATGTCCTCAAGGTTATCTTACTTCTAGGGACAAAGTATGGGGGAACTTATTGCTTTACTTGCAACCACATCTAAGATTGAGGTGAGAAGAGGAATTTCTACTGTATTCATCTCAGAACTCTTGCTACTGCAGTAAAGAGCACCCAATTTTAGTTGTTTAGATGCTGAATTCTGGAAAAGTGGGGTGGAGTTGTAACAGGAATATTATCGGAGGAGAGAAGAGTTGATGATTGTATCAAATCATCAGTCAATGTCCCCGTAGAGAGAAGAGTAAATGCCACCCGGTATCGTATTTGCTACATGTACCTTTCCTTCCTTCTCTGTGAAAGAGAGGATAGAACCCTTGGATAAACACATTCCCTCCATTAGTATAGGATTAGGGTCAGAATTCTTGGTTTGCATGATGGTATTTGTTTGTTGCCCACCGGTAGAACTTGAAATCATCTTTAGCTGACAGGGTGGACACCATGCACCACTTGAGCCAGAGGCCTTGGACCATTAAAATGGCTGTCATGATTGCTGTCCTAAGCACTTTTTGCTGCTGACGGTGTTATTTCTTTCCATTTTTATCCCATCAGCAGAACTTGTCCTGGGATTGTTTATGGTGATGACTGTCTCAGTAGCTGTTATGCCACAAGTCCTATGCTTTGGCATAGAAATAAACCTGTGACAAGCATGATAGTTTAATGATTAGATTCTAGATTATTTTAAATAGCTGAAAACTTAATACCTTAAATGCCCCCAAGTTGATTTTTGATCGTTTGTGGCCTGGGATTTTAAGGGCCTCTGTACCTAGCTTATGTGTCTCCAGACTTTATGAGCACCCTTTCTTTCTTATTCTGTATCTTCATCGTTATATTAAGAGAGTTAAGAAAAGAGATTTCAACCTGAACTCTGGTGCTCAGTATAATCACTTTCTAAAATGATTCAGATGTCCTAATGGTGTCCTACTGTACATTTTCTCTTGGGTAATAAACGTACATCCGATATTGTGCCTCAAACATATTTTGCTACCTTACTTTAACTTAAATTTCCTGAGATTTCATTATATTAAATACTTTTTGTCACCATAGTTCCATTTCCTGCTATTGGTATTCTAAACAACTAGCACAAAGGGATATTTCACCATGAAAGTAGGCCATAAATAGGTTTGTGTTCATGGTGGACTATTATAAAAAGCAATTTTGTAGATATATGGCCAATAGTGCTATAGTTACAGTGCAGGTAGCGCTCCTAATCTTCATTTTGAAATGATTTTTTTTCTTTTTTTGTCCTAACTCTGCTGATATCAATCTTACATCTTCTCTCCTAATATTGAACATTCATTTTCTTATATAGGTATTTTTTAATTGAATGTTAAGTCACCATCATTTTGTCACAGCTGCTAATTATACCACATAGAAAATATGCATGTTGTATTTCTGGGGAATAGTGCTGCTTAGGCCATGTGGCTCTTTCAGAGATGTAGTCATGCGTGGGCTACCATTAGAGAATGTCTTGTGAACAAACCCAGGATATCAGAGGAAAGAACCACACGGTGACTACAAAAACACAGGTCACCTGAGAGCGTGATATGAGTGTATTACAAAGTGAGATGAATTTCCTTTTTTCTTTTGAACCACTACTGAATATTGATTTCTTCCCCCTGCAGCTTTTACCTATATTCTCTGATTTCCCTGCAGCTTCTAACAACCTCCGATGTTTGGGGATGGAGAGGAGTACATTTGCATTTATGTATGTGGAGGAACATGCCTACATACATGATATAGAAATCCGTAGACTTTTAACATGCACAGGAGTACACACAGCGCCATTTGCATATTCCTTGCTGCAGTCTCGGCGAAGCACTCTCGCTTACTCTAAAACCTGGCGGACGCAGCTCAATGTGACTTATCATACGGCAAGCATCTCAGCAGGTTATTGGGAAATATTTGTTTAAAATGGTTTCCTTCTAGAAAGGCTGATATGCTACTCTTTCTGACCGTTCCATCTGATGCCATTCTTTCAAATTGCCCCAGTGGCACCCATTGGATCAGTGTAGGCACAAGGATGACTGCTGGAAAATAATTGTGATTTTACCATCTTCTCCTAACAGAGTATACCCTCAGGCCAAGTGGTAAAATACCACCTCCGCCAGCCCAAACATCCATCACTATAATGAGCTACAAAATCAATCTGTAATTGACAAAAGCATTTTTAATCAAAGTATGAGGCATTTAGAGCCTCCAGATACTGCCTTTTTGTCTGACGTCAGTATTTACTTTACAGCAGGAAAGCAGATAGTTGATTCTGTTTGAGAGCTTAAATTATTTCTGCAAAGGAACAAAGATACACTTTTCAGAAACTCTGCTTGTACTCTCCTCCTCTGCTGAAAGTAAATAAGCCTAATGCCTTAGTTTTGTCGTAAAATATCAAGTCAGAAAAAGCATGTTTACTATTTTATAGGAAAGTAAGTACTATTTTATAGGAAAGTGCCTAAAAACACTACCTCTCTAGACCAAACTACTACTTTTTGACTCAAACAAGCCCCAAATTTGCAGACAGTGTAATCCAAAGGACCACTATTCCTTTTGGTCCACACTCCCAAGTTCTTTAACTCTGGTTAGAGGAATTTACAGGTATCACAAGGCATTCATCTTAGAAGTATTGTTCTTTCTTGGTCAAGTTAAACTCCTCAAAGTATAACACTATGTGGACATTTTTGATGACTACCCTTGAGAAGTTTTAATATGTGTTCAAGTAGTGGTGATTATAGCCAAGAGGAACAGATTTATGAGTATCTGCAGTGACTTTCTGGGCATGAGTTGTTACATTTTTGTGGATGTGCTCCAGAGATTTAGTGTCAACTCTTAAATTCAGGGACCAACTCCAACATTGGTATCATCTTGGAAAGCAAGACTCTTAGATACTGAACCAGGCTCAGTCATCTCCTGGATATTTGGGCCTTAGTATTCATATATGCAAGAGTAGCTACATCACTGTCTGGCATCACCATCTGGAAGAGGGACTAGAATCTTTTCCATGGAAATTAGCCAGAGGTTATAAAAATAACCATAGTCTATAGAGTCAAACATTCTCAAGTATGAATTTTATCGTTGATTATATGTATGTGTGTGTACATGCACACATGTAAGTTTCATTAGGTTTTGCTTATATTGACTTAAAACCTTGAAAATATAATCTAAGTGATCGCAACATTTCTAGAATCTTAAGTTGATAACTGTTTTTGAACATTTCTTGCTGCTCACTTATTTAGAATATGTGACTTCAATGTAAATGAGTGAATATTGCTGACAATGTAATATTTGGAGATTACTTATTTGATATCAAACACTATGCTAAATATGTATGTCAGCATTTCACTTTTTCAACAATTCTGTGAGTAGATTCTACCTTGACTCTCATTTCTGAGGGGTGGAAATTGAGGGTTAGAGAAATGATACAATTTGTCCAAGGTCACATAGCTTTTAAGTAGTAGAAATACAATTAAGCACAGGCTATCTACTTGAAAGCCAAAAGTCTCATTTCAATGAAAGTCTAGTCCTGTATCAGCTCCTGTGTTGAAGAAAGACAAGTCTATGTGTCAACTCATACCATTCATCAGTGTTGGTTTTAAGCAAGCCCATTCTCAGTTAATCATTTTCCTGACTTTTGTCCAAGGAAGCACTCCTAGTTTACTTAAAGTTATTTATTAGATTATCAGTAACAATACCATTTTACATCATTGGTTTCAGTTGAGTTTTGGAACCTAGTGGAATAGATATTATTAAAATTGTAACTCTGTTGCCAGTGTAAGTATATTGATGGCACTGCTTTAAGTTTTTTGGTGCTTTTGATAAGAAGAGAAATTACACTAAAGAAAAATTATATTAGACCAATAAAGCTTAACTTTGCCTTGGGAAGAAACACAGGTAAAGGTATAAATACAGGGGTTGAGTTGTAATAAATATAACTCTTAATATAATAGCTAGCCCTTGACTTGTTTGGGGGAGGTTTAGTGAATCTTAATTTCTCACTGAAATTCAACATTGCCTTCAGTTTGAGGGATGTGCTTAGTGGCAAGGATAGCATTCTCCCCCTGCTTCCAGAAGTTTATGTTACACAGTGCCTTATTCTCATTTATATTGCCATTGCTTATTAGTAGATAACTTTTATTTTTCAAAATCTGTTATTTTAACTAGCATGCCATACACATTCAGCATAGGTAATTCATAATTATCTACACTTAAAAATTCCCAACTCTGGAATATTCACCACAGTGGCTGGTATCATATTATTATACTGGTGAAAACTTTTTTATTCAGATGGTACTTAAGAACAAAAATAAGCTACCACATGTATTTGTTGTACATTGGGAAATGTGTTGAGTGATTCAAATACATGTAACTTGCTAATTAGTATTTTAAAGTCTATTTTTGAAGAAATATGTTAAAGTTTAGATTATTTATCTTCATTATATGCTTGTAACTGGAGAACTGTCCAGATTTATAGTTGATGACATCAAACCTTAGATTCTTGCCTTTTTATATATACTTTTTAAAGATTTATTTATTAATTTGAAAGAGTTACAGAGAGGCAGAGGCTGAGAGAGGTCTTCCATCCACTGATTCATTCCCTGGATGGCCACAATGGCCATAGCTGGGTCAATTCAAAGCCAAGAGCCAGGAGCCTCTTCTGGGTCTCCCATGCATGTGCAGGGGCCCAAGGATTTTGCCCATCTTCTACTGCTTTCCCAGACCATAGCAGAGTGCTGGATCAGAAGTGGTGCAAACTGTTGAAGTGTTTACTGAGTATATACAAAGTTGATCTTCTGTATATAAAGATAATTAAAAATGAATCTTAAGAATGGGATGGGAGAGGGAGTAGAAGATCGGATGGTTTGTGGGTGGGAGGGTGGTTGGGGGGGGAAACCGCTGTAATCTAAAAGTTGTACTCTTGAACTTTATATTTATTAAAGTTTTCTTAAAAAAAGAAAAAAAAAGAAAATGAGAAAAAAAAAGAAATGTAGCAGCCAGGACTGGAACCAGCGCACATATGGGATGTGGGATGCCAGCACTGAAGGCAGCGGCTTTACCTGCTACGCCACAGCGCTGGCCCCTCAGATGTATTTTAAAGATCAGTAGTCCTTTATTTCACCTGAATATTTAAAGCTGTAATTTGGTGGCATATTCTATTTTCCACTCCTAGATATGCCATTGTAAAATGTTTGGATTATTAGCTTTTTTTTTTTTATCTTAGAAAGGTTCTAAAATGAAACCTAATTTTTAAAATAACCATCCAGACAATATTCTTACTTTCTCATACCTAACCATTCGTGGTATCATCCAGTTCTACAGATATGTAGTCAATTTTAAAACAATTATAAATACATATGGTTGTAAGTGTATATGAAAGTAAATATAATTATTAATGGTAGTAAGTATAATCCCTGTAGTTTCTTTGATAATTTAGTTCTAAACTATTCCTCAGCCTTTGCTAACAGGCATGTCTAGTTGTTGCACTAATGTAGATAGAAGATGAAGTAGAAAGGTTAAAGAAAAGCAGTAAAATGCCTAGAAAAGATGAATAGAAAAAATCCATATTTTCATTCCAGTAGAGATAAGTAGTATGGTCCGTATCTTTATTGGAATTGACAGGAGTTAGAATTCGTAGTCACCTATTGACCTGAACTAAACTCCATCTAATGGCATTCAAATCAGAATAACAATAAGAACAAAGGCCACAGGCCTGTATTGTCAGTTCCAATGGAGCCTGTACTAACTAGGGTCCATATTACCCTTCTCTTTTAATACTCATCAGAATTGATATTGCATGTTGTGATTCCCAACATCTTTGGCTGCTAATGCATTGATCACAGGGTCTCTGAGAATTGGTGGGTAAATCCTAGGCAATAGTCAATTATTCAAGTTGTTGGAGAGAATATCTCGAAAATGAGGAAAGTACATGGTGAAAATATTTACATAGCTTTCTACTTCTCATATCACCTTTCATTCATTCTTCAACTGTTCCACACCGGTTCCAGGAACAGCTTGCAGTCAAACTGATTAAATTGATTTCCCAGAAACTAGAATATAGATTAGAAGTAAAGTTCAAGTGTTGGAAGTCCCAGCCTTACAACTGACACTGTGCTTGAAAGAACATAGTTTTTTCATGCCTTAGCTCTAATATTTAAAAAACAAGTAAAATGATTTCCATGAGTTTCCATGATATGTTGCAAAGGTAAATAGAACATTAGCAAAGACATTACAGATTCATAAACAAACTCTTCAGACATGTCAGGCACTTTGGAGACTTTGTTTTAAAGCAGCAGTAAATCAAATGCATTATTTCATTATTTTACATCTTTTATTACCATGCATTTTTGATGAGTTAGTCTCTACAACACAAAAAGAATTTGCTGGGATGATCTAATATCTTTACAGTCTCTTAGCTATGTACCAAAAATGTCCTGCCAACTACTCTGGAATCTTCTAAGGGAAGTCTGGCTAGTATAGTGATGTTGTAGAAAGAACGTTTATTTGGAATTTATAAGATCTGTGTTCTGGTCCCACCTACATCACTAGTTTACTGTAAGAGTTTTAGCAAGTGTCTTAATTTCTTTAGGCTTCACATTCTCCATATATAATTAGCAGCATATTCAAAAAAGAACTTCTTTTTTATTATTCATTCTCATGGGATTTAGTCGGAAATATTTGGTTTATCAAATTGAGGCAATTAATTTTTTTCATTTTTATTCTTCAAGGAGGATTTTATTATATATAGTCAAAATATCCAAAAAGCCACAAAAAAGTTAGTTATTCATTAATGTAGTTGCCATTTTTGTGACCTTGTAAGACCCTAGGAAGATATTTAATGTCTACTAGTCCTTCAAAATGTTAGAAATAGATCTTTGGGGGCCGGCGCTGTGGTGCAGTAGGTTAATCCTCTGCCTGTGGCGCCAGCATCCCACATGGGTGCCAATTCTAGTCCTGGCTGCCCCTCTCCCATCCAGCTCTCTGCTATGAACTGGGATAGCAGTAGAAGATGGCCCAAGTCCTTGGGCCCTTGCACCCACGTGGGAGACCTGGAAGAAGCTCCTGGCTTCAGATAGGTACAGTTCCGGCTGTTGAGGCCATTTGGGGAGTGAACCAGCAGAGGAAAGACCTTTGTCTCTGTCTCTCCCTCTCACTGTCAAATAAATAAATAAACTTTTAAAAAAATAGATCTTTGATCCCCTTAACCATCATAGTAAAGCTGGAAAAGGCACAAGTCAGTGAAGATGTGAACTGCTGAACTGGGCCACCATTAAGGTCCTGTTCAGGTCAAGTACCCTGTGGTGGTAACTTGAAACCTGAGCTATCCATCATGTATTGTGGTTCCAAACTAGGTTTTTTTTTTCCAGAGGTTGCCATTTGACATTCTAACTTAAGCTCTGTGAGGTCAATAGTCTTCACACCAAAAAATCTTACTCTTAGGATCTTGAACTCATTCATCCCATTGGTAATAATAATAGACTCTGAGGCAAGTGGTGAAATTAAAGGGCCTGGGCGAATATGCATATAAATGATGCTCCCTAACTTTGCATATCCACTATTAGCATAATTAGAAAATGTTCTTGAAAAATTAAAATTTCAGGGACAAGTGTTTCAACTAGTGAAGTTTTCTGGCAACACATCAGAGGAAGCCAACCATTCAGAGGCATTCGCTCTCACTATGTTGTAAATGCCTTCACTTTGCATTGCCAGTGTTAAAGAGCGGATAATACTTCTTTGGTCCTAGGTCTAAGGAATACTACTGTCTCACCCCGACAGACCTCATCAATCGATTTTGCCTTTAATCCCTACATACTAGATTTTCAGGCCAAACTAAACAGATAGTTGTTCTTCAGAAATGCTGAAGGCCTTGCGTTGATGCCTTTACTTAAGCTGTTCTGTACAACTAGACTTAACCATATGTTTAAATGCAAACCAATTGTTCAAAACCATGCTCAGAAAATGAGTTCCCCATGACGCCTCACTTCTGCTCCCGCATCATGCTCTTGTGCTGTATCATATCGTGTTCTGAACTCAGCACTTCGCTGTAATCTCTCAGTCCTCCCTGCTGACATTTCATTTAGGTTCTCTGTAAGTATGCCGTCTTCAGTTTCTTTCCTTCCAACTTCCTCTAGCATAAAAACTACATCATATTTATCTTCATATTCTTAGAATAGCATCTTGTGCTTGTAAGTCACACAGTTAATATTTGTTCAACAAGTAAATAATGTCATTGAACTGTAAGGTTAAAGAGTTAACTGATGATGGTTAGAATGATTTAGAAAGGAATTACTCCAGAACTGTGTGAATACTTATTTTTTTTTTTCTGATGATAATTAAAGAAGACCCATCAATTCTCCTTCTTGTTAATCCTATTCCCCACTTGGGCAGTTTTGTTAACAAGAATTTGCCAACGAGGCAACAGAGCAAATTCAAGAGATTAAGAAAAACACATCAGACTTACTGCACTTGAAAAAAAAAAATGATGTTGATATCATTTATCCTCTAGCCGCTTGTTCTGGTTGCCAATTTAGTATCAGGACAAGTTTTTTCTTCCTGTACTCACATACCAGATTATTTTCTTTGTAAATGAAAGGGGATGGAAGGAAAGGAGATAGTTCACACTTAAGATACTTTTGGAAGCACAGTGACAAATTCACAGTTATGGTCCATGAAGATAATGCCAACCACATCAGCATCTGAGAGGCCACGCTGGTTCTGACATTTTCTTCTATCTGAACCAGTTCCAGTTTTTCTTTGTCTTTTATCATTACAAAGTGTGATTGAAAAATCATACAAGCACAGTTTTAAAATCATCTTAATGAAGTAATTAAAAGCTACAGAGATACAATGTCTCATTTTAAAAAGTAATAAAATCACAGTCAATCCAATTTTTGGGCCTCTGAGGTATGTAGGGAAAAGAACAATAGAAATTTCATCACATTATCAGTCTGGGGGTGATGACTCCCTAACTGATTGGAGGAATTTTTGTCTTACAGTGCTATTCTGTAAGATATATGACATTGGCATTGAGCTGAAACAAAGGATCAGAGATAATAATCAGAAAGCCAGAGGAAAACAGTACCATCACCCCCTGCTCAGATGGCACTGCTGTGTCCTGGGCTGGTTTTATTCTGTCTCTTCCAGTAAGCATAGTGGTGGCTACAAGTGTGGACCCTCTAGTCAGACAATCAGGGTTCATATCCCATCTCCACCAGTCATGGGTTACTAATGAGAATTACTTAACCTTTTTAAACCTTAGGGTTCCACTCTTAGAAATGTAGGTAGAATACCTCTGCCTCAAAGGGATGCTTTGAGAACTAAATGAGATGATGTATGTAGAGTACCAACCACAGTGGTTGACAGTGAGTACCACTTCAATAAGCAGCAGTAACTCACCTTTCTTACTCGCTATTTATTTTCTGCTGCCTGAATCTGGATTTCTTACTGTACCCAAACAACAATGGCATGCACTTCATGTGTCTTTCTAATCTGAATCCTCAGATAACGTGGGCGTTGGCAATGCCCTAGGGCTCCCTTTATGTCTTACTGCTTTCTCCTCTTTTGATGTCCCCCTTCCAGCGATCTGAACAGTAGTGTCCATGCCTCATTGCCTTTTCAGTCCCATTTCCTACCTACCAAAACTGTTCTCAATGAGCATTGCATCTTGTTTGAAGAAACACTTGATTTGGCTACCACACTCAAGGCTGGACCCGTCCTACCAAACCTTGTGGTCCACGGACAGGTGAGAAGAAAATATTTCATTGGAAAATCATTGAGAGCTCTTTGGACTGAGAATGAACAAAACTGAGTAGAAGGTAGAAGGTGGCAATGAATACAAGGGGGCTTGGAGCAGCAAAGCATAAATGAGGAGGAAGGAGGAGAGGAGAACCCAAGCAGTAAAAAGAACGACAATAGCAGGAAAGATGCAGGAGTTCCCAAGTAATAATCTGGAGGGGCTTTACTCCAATGGAGAAAGATAGGGACCAAAAAAAGAAGAAAATATGAAAAATAAAATCCCCGAAACTTCTAATGGGCAAATACAAAAGCTATAGAACATAAGCAACAGAGGAAAATTTATGTGAACTTGATATAATTATAAAATACATGAGTTGGGGTAGGTAATGAGAATTCTAAGTTTCACAGCACAACATATTGTCCCCACCTGTGTTGTGCACACTGCATACTCTGGACAACTTCTTGGTACGTAACCAGTACTGTCACGGACAGAGGGACCCTTGCACCTAAAGGAGAATTTTTGTTTTTCAAAATTTGTGTAGTTTCAAAAAAATTAACAACTTTTGAAATTACCATATCAAGGAAATATCAAGGGGATATCACAAAAAATTGTATGGATTTTTGAAGTAACAAAATAAATCAATAATATGAAAATAGCAAATGCTTTTGTATTGTCAATGAAATGGGTTAGGTGTTTTTGAAGTATTTCAAAAAATGGCCAATTTTCTACCACAATGAGCTGCAGAAAAGAACCAGAAGGAGATTGATTGATGTCATCTTTGTTATATTCACTGTCTTTTCTGTTATTATTGTTACTACAGAACTTATCTAGTATTTGGCAATTACTGTTTTAAGCTTTTTGTGTGTAAAAGTCTCCAACTTCTATGTTGTATTTTGAATTATTTATAATTTCATCACATTAACTGTTGAAGTAAAGGTATAAAAATATTTCTCTAGAAATGTGTCAGGTACATTTTTAAAGATTTATTTATTTATTTTAAAAGCAGAATTACAGAGAGGCAGAGGCAGAGACAGAGACAGAGAGAGATGTCTTCTATCCACTGGTTCACTACCCAGATGGCTGCAACAGCCAGAGCTGTGCCAATCTGAAGCCAGGAACCAGGAGCTTCTTCCTGGTCTCTCACACGGGTGCAGGGGCCCAAGCACCTGGGCCACCTTCTACTGCTTTCCCAGGCCATAGCTGAGAGCTGGATCAGAGTGGAGTAGCCGAGTCTTGAACCAACGCCATATGGGATGCCGGCACTGCAGGCAGTGGCTTTACCTGCTATGCCTCAGTGGCAGCCCCAGTCTCAGGTACATTTTAAAACTTAGCCTTAAAGATTGATAGCATGCCTGGTGTTTTTGGTACTGGCTTGGTCAACGCTAGTTGAAAGAAAGAGAGGTAGATGTTACCCAGACATTTCAGGCATGGAAGATGTGTAAGATCACATTAGGAAATACCATCCACAGCATCACAGCATGGGAAGGCCCCAGGGGCAGGAAGCGACCTGGTATGCGGTGTATACACTAACATGGGCAGCTCTTTTAGCAACTTTCCAATGTCTGTGCCTGCTCAGCACCATTCAAGGTTTGTCAAATATCATTTGAAAGAAAAAAAATTTAATTATTTGTCCTCTTTATTTCAGAGATTGCTTTGGGTCTTTCCCCTGTATGGTGGGAGAAGGCTTGTGAACTCCTAGTCTCTTTTCTGAGATCCACTTGGGCTTTCCCACTCCAAAAAGCTCAAACACATTTCTAACCAAGAACACTAGCAAGAGATACCCTTTAAGCCTCAAGAAATTCCAGACACCCCAGTTCTAAAATCTTCCTTGTGCCAAACTTCCAAAAAAAAAAAAGTATCACACGAGGCCACAGTCACTCATAGTCGGGACATCTTCCATATTTTCTCGAAAAAGCATCACCTTTCCAGCAAAATTTCAGGCCCCAACAAAATATTAAATAAAATGTCATTTTTTCTTTCTTCTCAGATCTTTTTTGTTTATATTATTTGATAGCTTTTAATTTTTTGGCAAATTTTACTTTATGTGACGACAACACCTACTTAGCAGAGTTAGAAAGAAAATGGAGTTTAAAGTTTTTTGCTTAATATTTCCATCCTTATGTGTGTCAATTCCCATATTTAGTATCCTGTTTCCTTCTGGACAAGTGCTCCAAAATAAAGTTTAATTGATCACAAAACATGAAGCAGCATAATGTGTTTGAATTAACGCATTTATAACACATAGCACACCCAGACAAAAAGAATGCCTCTTAGAACAATGTGTTGGGAGTGGATGCTCATGCTTGATTTTTTTTTTAGTTTGAATGCCAGAGTTTTAAGTCTAGTAGAAAGGAACTAATCATTTTTGTTATTTTTCTGTTGAAAATTCTAAGATTCACATCCTTGTCCCCAAGAAAGTTCTAAATAATTTAAAAATGACCATTAGGAAACAAATTATATGCACAGAAGAGAAAGAAAAAGGGTTCTGACATTGTCCAGTTTTCGTCTGAGAAACAAATTACAAATTGGCAGCCTGCTGAGACATGACAGTTTTCTCTCCTTTGATGGGGAATCTTGTCTGTTTGTGGGGTCCAGGTGAAGATGTCCAGGCATTCTATTGCTGGGCTACGATGCTGTGTCTTCCCTGTGACCCTGTACCAAAATTTAAAGCTTTTGTTCACTTTTCCAATATGTGAAAAAATTTTAAAATCGAGCTGTATAAGTTCATTCATTCAGAAAAGCTATACAAGGTTTCAGCTTAATCCTCTAATCTTTGGAGTCCAGGGCTTTTAATTCTGTTCCCAGTGATAACTGCATTTTGCATTCAGGTCCTCATGGTGAGGAGGAAGTCCTCGAGCATGTGACCGAAGACTCTTCTTGATTCAGTCTGAACTGAAAATGGATCCCTCGTGTTTTTTCAGCCTTGTCTCTTCCTAGTTAACACCAGTAAGCATTTCTGGGCTAATGGTAGTTCAGGATCCTTGTTTGGATATTCCATGTTGATGTGGAATACTCAGTAGATTAAACACATTTGTGACCACTGAAGTAGAGATAACTTACAGCCTTGGATCATCTTTCACCAGTAGCATTTTTTATGTGAGGAAAAAGTGTTATTACTGGGCCAAGTAGTCCAATTAAACCACCCACAAAACTACCACCTAATGATAATATTTTTGGAGAGTCTTCCAGGCTCTTACAATGTGCATGTATTTTTTTACAAAAGCAGAATGCCTTCTGCATATATTTTTTGCAAAATAATATATAAAGAATGTTTTTTCAGCTCACTAAATATTCTTTTGCAAGGTCTTTTGTATTTTTTTTAGCTTTCATATGCTTTGACTTTAAATGAGGCTCTTCAAATAAATTTGAAATTAAGGAAAAAAGCTGTATTTTCTATACCTTAAAAACCTGTACATGATTAAATAACCAGATTAAGTTTAGGAAAAACATTTCTTCACCTAGGCCCAGGAGACTGCTCCAAATTCATTTTCCAAGTAGGCCAACCATTTTCTAAGTAGAAAGGACCACTTGTTCACCAAAGAACAAGACACTAGAAATGGAGGAGGAAGAGTTAAGAAGAATGGATTAATAAACCTGATCTGTATGAGCATTGCCTTTTAAAACCTCTATTGTGTTGGTACAAATCTACTTGCAGAGAATAAAATAATACTCTTGATTTTTAAGTAGGAAAGACTCCCTCAAAGGAATATGTAGGCTTATAAAACCCGTGTGAGTTGAGAAAATTGTCTAAAGCTACTACACTCCAAAACCCCTGTATCTATTTAGTGTATTGTTTTCACAAGGAAATGATTCAGTGACTTCTTAAGGAAATCCGTGTATTGTTTGAGGTGTTTTTTTCTGCTGAGTAATTATAGATTGTAATGATCTATCTACACACTCCCATGTATACTCCCTGCGAACTTACAGAAATGCAAGCTAGCAATACATTCATATACTTTTTGGTAATAAGACAGAGAAGTCTGACTCCTGATGCAGATCGATGAGAAAACCCCTTGAATTAATCAACTGCATACTAACCAGACTTTCACTTCAGGTAGGAGACAACCTGCCGTGCCTAGTTTTGCTAGGGATCTAAAGATTGGGTAAGGATCAAAACATGGGACACTTTTCCCAAGCTTCCCTGAAGTGAGTGAGGGTTCTCTAAAATCTACATTTTAGGGTTCTCTCAACTCAGAAGAACTATTTTCACCCATTCTTATCACTAAAAGAAGGCTGAGATAGATGTCTTGCTCCTTAACTACCAGGTTGCTTTTGTGAGCATACATTTAAGAATTCCGTGATTAGATATTTCTGAAGAAATTAATCTGGCTCATGATAGCCATGGGAGACTGCTAATTTTTTCATTTTTTTTAAACTTTTATTTAATAAATTTAAATTTCCAAAGTGCAGCTTTTGGAATACAGTGGCTTCCCCCCCCCCCAACCTCACTCCACCCGCAGCCATCCCATCTACCGTTCTATTCGCATCGTTTCATTTTCAATTCTCTTTATATACAGAAGATCAATTTAGTATAAATTAAGTAAAGATTTCAACAGTTTGCACCCACACAGAAACACAAAGTGTAAAGTACTGTTTGAGTACTAGTTATAGCGTTAATTCACATTGTACAACACATTAAGGACAGAGATCCTACATGGGGAGTAAGTGCACAGTGACTCCTGTTGTTGATTTAACAATTGACACTCTTGTTTATGGCGTCAGTAATCACTCAAGGCTCTAGTCATGAGTTGCCAAGGCTATGGAAGCCCCCTGAGTTCACTGACTCTGATCATATTTAGACAAGGCCATGGTCAAAGTGGAAGTTCTCTCCTCCCTTCAGAGAAAGGTACCTCCTACCTTGATGGCCCATTCTTTCCACTGGGATCTCACTCTCAGGAATCTTTCATTTAGATTTGTTTGGGATTTTTTGTTTGTTTGTTTGTTTTGCCAGAGTGTCTTGGCTTTCGATGCCTGAAATACTCTCATGGGCTCTTCAGCCAGATCCGAATGCCTTAAGGGCTGATTCTGAGGCCAGAGTGCTGTTTAGGGCATCTGCCATTCTGAGTCTGCTGTGTATCCCGCTTCCCATGTTGGATCGTTCTAGGAGACTGCTAATTTTAAAAGTGTAGCTGAACGGTGTTCAAGATAAAGGAAGAAAAAGGGAAAAATAACTTAGCACAGTAGAACTTACTGAATTCTTTCATACTACCCACTGATAATCATCCCCCCCACACACACCCCTCCACACACACAAATACCTGCCTCATCTCTTTAGCTCTCATTTAACACCCATATGTATCCCTGTCTTTCTATATTACATCAGTTGAAAATCAGCTAGGTCACTTTATAAAATGAAGTGTAAGATCAAACATATTTATAGGGGCTGGTGCTGTGGCTTAGTGGGTAAAGCTGCTGCCTGAGTGGCAGCTTCCCATATGGATGCCAGTTCGAATCCCAGCTACTCCACTTCCTATCTCTGCTATGGCCTGGGAAAACTGTACAAGATGGCCAAAGCACTTGGGCTGATGCACCCATGTTGGGGACCTGGAAGAAGCTTCAGGCTCTTGGCTTCATTTCGGTCCAGCTCTCACTGTTGTCGCCATTTAGGGAGTGAACCAACAGATGGAAAACATCTCTTTCTCTGCCTCATCCTCTCTGTAACTCTTTCACATACATAATTTTTTTAATATTTATTTACTTGTACACTATTTCAAAAACAAGGGGAAAACTTTAAAATGGTAAATGGATGATCATTTAAAGATACAGGTTCATGAAACAAAGGTCCTCATTTAGTTTAAATGTCCTTATACTTTAAAAACTGGAAGTTTAATGGAAATTTCACAGATGATTAGTTCATAATATGGGTTAATTATTACTAGTAATGAGATTTGTCCCCAACAAATTAAATATTAGATCTTTACAAGGTTCATTCTCAATAGTATCTATTAAAAAGTCGATTCATAGTTGGAATAGTTTTGGATTTTCTAGACTTCATTTATCTCCTTCTTAGAAAGCAAATATTTCAGGCTAAGCTAGAAATAAATCATGACCAAAAATAGTCTAGAGTCACATGTGCATATGAAATAAAAATGGACTATTCCATTTTGTCCTCAGGACTGTAAGCTAAGACAGATTATTTTTCATTGGTTTTCTTTGATCAGCTAAAAGGTTCAGATGCTAATTTATTTCTCTGCCAAACATACCAGATCAAGAAACTTTGATTAAGAAGGTCAAACAGAATGACCGGCATGTGGAGTGGCTGGTAAAACCACTGCTTGCAACACCGACATCCCATATTGGGCACTGATTCATGTCCCAGCTGCTCTACTTCTGATCGAGCTCCCTGCTAAGGTACCTGGGAAAGTGATAGAAGGTGGTTCAAGTGCTTGGGCCCCTGCACCCATGTGGGAGACCCAGAAGTAGCTCCTGGTTTTGGTCTAGCCTGCTCTGGCCATTGTGACCATCTGGGGAGTAAACTGGTGGATGGGAGATATTCTTTCTCTCTCTCTCTCTCGCTCTCTCTCTCTCTCCTTCTCTCTAACTCTACCTTTTAAACAAATACACCTTAAAAAAAAAAAGGTCAAAAGGCTGGTGCTGTGGCACAACAGGTTAAAGCCCCAGCCTGCAGCACCAGCATTCCATTTGGGCACGGGTTTTAGTCCCAGCTGATCCTCTTCCAATCCAGCTCTCTGCTATGGCCTGAGAAAGCAGTAGAAGATGGCCCAAGCCCTTGGGTCCCTGCACCTTCGTGGAAGACCTGGAAGAAGCTCCTGGCTTCTGATCAGCACAGCTCCAGCTGTTGTAGCCATTTGGGGAGTGAACCAGTGGATGGAAGACCTCTCTCTGTGTGTTTCTACCTCTCTCTGTAACTCTGTATTTCAAATAAAAATAAATCTTTAAAAAAAAAGGTTAGGAAGAAATCCTTCCTTTTGGATTAAGCACTGATATAGGTAACTGTAGTAACTTGGTTCTCGTCAGTGGTTTATTGTTGACATTGAATGTTTCCATTGCAATCCTGAGCTCTGCTAGATTAAATTATTAAATTATTCCACTTCATCTTATGGTCTGATCGTTGCTCACTCTCGCTCTCTCTCTCTCTGTCTCTCTCTCTCCAAATTATCTTTCCAATTGCTAATTCTTCAATACGTTTTCACTCCTCGCCAAGATCCATTTGTGATCTCCTTTGTTTCTGTGCACTTGCCTTCCTTCAGTCTTCCTTCTTAGCAGGCTCAGAGAGGCCTCGTTCCTGATGGTGTATTTGGTCCTTTAGAATTCTCTGATCTTCATTCAAGTCACAACGATTTTAATCCTAAAATGTGACTGAAATTCAATAATAATGTCTTATTCATCCCTTCATTTAACAAATATTTACTGAGGAAGCATGAAGTTTCTTGCACTGTGGAAGATACTCAGAACATGACTGAAGACAAAGCAGTTTCTATTTTCAGGGATTTCAATTTGCATAACAGTTGGAGTGCTCCTTGGAGTTCTGGCTGCTTGGCTTCCAATCCAAGTTCTTGCTTGTGTGCCTGGGAAGTCGGTGGAAGATGGCCCAAGTGCTTAGGCCCCTGCCTTGCACATGGGAGACCAGGATGGAGTTCAGAGCTCCTGCTTTTGGCCTATGCAACACCTGTCTAGTGCAGCTATTTGGGATTTGAGGAGTGAACCAGAGGATGAAAAGTCAGTCTCACTCTTTGTCTGTCTGTCTGTCTCTCTCTCTCTGTCTATCTCTCCTCTCTCCCTCTCCTCCTCCCCTCTCTCTGCCACTATGCCTTTCAAAAAACTAAAACAAATTTTTTTTTCAAAAGCATAAGAATTCCATCTTCTCTTAGAAATAGCATTGTATGCAGTTCTGCTAGCTGCCCATCTTTCAGAGAGAAAGCCACAGATGATCCTACACAGCAAAGAGCATGGAGAGAATCATTCAGAAACGTGTGAAGGAGGAGGCAGGAAAGAATGAAAACTAAAGACAATAGTTGCAGTACCTACTATGTGAACAGATTTGAGTTAATACAGTGATGTGTGGAGTTCAAGGAAAAGGGTTAGAAGGATAGAAGAATTTTAGGAAATCCTTACGTACTTGTTTGGGAGTCCAGTGTCTTCTGATGGTCCCCCAGTAAGACTTCCAGTATAGAACCCTAGCACTTACCAGGGTGATAGAAACAGACTTGTGAATTGATGTTTGGTTTATATATGTCCTTAATGATTGTGCTTTGGGACTGCTGGCTTCACTAAGCCTTGTTTTATCAAGTTTATTCCTGTAACAAAAGTGCACTCTTGTACAGCACATGTGTATATCTTGCACTTGTATTACATTTACACTTGTTTGATAGGGTTGATCCTTGTGATTCATAAACAAAGATGTGATACCTGTGTTACAGAAGGGAGATAGTTAAATGTCACTGCAGGGAATGTGTATTTTTCACCCCCACCATCTGCAGATGAAAACAGACCTCAAACAATCCAGACTAGGAAACACTTCTGCATGTCTTAAATTTCTCCTCCTCCTCTGGGTATGGGATTCAAGGAGTCCAAGTTCGCAAGAGTAGTTTCTTAGCAATAGTGAAAAATTCTGCATATACTCATATAGGAGGATATAGGGGGATATTCATCAGAGCCTCAAAGGTCCCCCAAAGAGATTAAAATTTTGATCTAATTGTATGTTATATACTTTGTGTTAATTTCCCTTTTCTTACCCTGAGCCATTAGCCTTTTGAAAATACACTAGCCTGTCCAAGAAAATTAAGAAAAGTGGTGCACATTCAGGCTCAGTCTAGAAATTTAAAGAGAGGATGCCCATACCCCATCCAGTGCAATACTGGCAATATTCACCTAAGATAAATCTCCAAAGGGACAGGTGTCAGGCTGGGAAATTAACCACTTCCCTATTCCCTCCAACCTGTTCATCTTGAGAAATTTCGTATTTATCTGATCAGGAAAATACAAGTTCTTCTTATATTTCTTACCAGGTGTCTTTCCATCTGAATCCTTCACCACAAACTTATCCGGTTCAAAAGCAAGTTGGCATTCAACCCAACGTAGCATAACCCAAAACATCAGGGTCTCCCCCAGCATTTACTGTTTCTGTGAAATGGCCCCTAAAATGTTTGCTTTTTTCCCCTTCATGTCGGTATTTCCCACATCCACACCTTAATTCATATGAAGTCTTCCTCTCCTGTTTGCCTTAGTCACCCTTATGCATCAGAGAAACAAGGTCCTCAATTCAGAAAGCAGCTCAGACCTGTCTGGTGCAGGGGCTAAGTTCAAAATCCTTTCTTTTAGCTTCTGAAAAAATATTTTTAATGGGAAAGAATGGCATTTGTTAATATTTCAGTTTTTCCAAATAAACATATTTATGCATAAAAGAAAACCAGATTAACATATAGTATCTCCATTTTTTCAAAAAGAAAAAATGAAAAAGTCAAAGAAAATACATTCTTTACAACTTAATTTAAGCTCTTTATATTTCTTTTTTATGCTTATTTTTCTCATTTACTTAAGACCTCTGAAAAGTTTAAGATTTAGCTCTTTTTTTAACTTTTATTTAATAAATATAAATTTCCAAAGTACAGCTTATGGATTACAATGGCTTCTTCCCCCCTCCCCACAACCTCCCCCCTACCCACAACCCTCCCATTTCCTGCTCCCTCTACCATTCCATTCGCATCAAGATTCATTTTCAATTCCCTTTATATACAGAAGATCAGTTTAGCATACATTAACTAAAGATTTCAACAGTTTGCACTCACACAGAAACACAAAGTGAAAAATACTGTTTGAGTACTAGTTATAGTGTTAATTCACATTGTACAACACATTAAGGACAGAGATCCTACATGGGGAGTAAGTGCACAGGGACTCCTGTTGTTGACTTAGCAAATTGACACTCTTGTTTATGGCCTCAGTAATCACCCTAGGCTCTTGTCATGAGTTGTCAAGGCTATGGAAGCCTTTTGAGTTCGCCGACTCCAATCTTATTTAGACAAGGTCATAGTCAAACTGGAAGTTCTCTCTTCCATTCAGAGAAAGTTACCTCCTTCTTTGATGGTCCGTTCTTTCCACTGGGATCTCACTCGCAGAGATCTTTCATTTAGGTCACTTTTTTTTTTTTTTTCAGTGTCTTGGCTTTCCATGCCTGAAATACTCTCATGGGCTCTTCAGCCAGATCCAAATGCCTTAAGGGCTGATTCTGAGGCCAGAGTGCTATTTAGGGCATCTGTCATTCTATGAGTCTGCTGTGTATCCCGCTTCCCATGCTGGATCGTTCTCTCCTTCTTAATTCTATCAGACAGTATTAGCAGACACTAGTATTGTTTATGTGATCTCTTTGACTAAGACTTAGCTCTTATCCTAGGACAGTAAGTTGGGGAGTTGAGCCACTGTCTCACTCCATTTACTCTATGTAAGGTTTTAAGAGTTTACGCCCAAAGTCAAATGGGTAGGCATATCACATACTGACTCTGCAGATTGCTTCAAATTGCTAGCCCTAAGAGTCTTGACATGTAACAGCATAATTTTGAAGGATGCGTAGCATTTGCCTTGTAGGACCTAAGTATACGTAACTGAGTGACTAATCATTAATTCCTCAGTATAGGACTTAATTTACAGTAAGCCACCATGAAATGAAATCTATAATACTATTATTAGTTTTGAACCCATACTTTCTATTTTAAATTTTTATAAATTTTAAATTACTTTCTTAAATATATGTTCTGATTAATTAAACTAAGCTAATCACTAGGATGCCTAGGTTTCTTTTTTTTAGATATATTTTATTTATTTGAATGGCAGAGTTAGAGAGAGAGAGAGAGAAAGGAGAAGGCAAGATCATCCATTGCTGATTCACTCCCCAAATGGCTGCAACAGCTGGGACTGGGCCAGGTGGAAGCCCAGAGCCAGGAGCTTCATTCAGGTCTCACATATGGGTGCAGGGGTTCAAGTACTTGGGCCATCTTCTGCTACTTTCTCAGGCCATTAGCATGGAGGTGATGAGAAGTAGATCAACTGGCACTGTTCCTAGCACCCATCTGGGATGCTGGTGTCACAGGTGGTAGCTTAACCTGCTGTACCACAGCACCAACCCCGTGGATGTCTGGTTTATTTTATGAGAGAATCACTATTGCATTGGTTCATCATATTGAGAAATTGTTGCTATTTTTCAAATATTTGTGACGAGAGACATTCATCCAGAAAAATCATTTTGCTGGATATTGTTATTCTTACCATGAAAATTTTGAGTATGTGACTAGTTTCAGATTATGGACTTCAATTTGGCCTTTCTGTGACTAAAAATGAATGAAGATTTTACTGTATGATCCAGGCTTAACAGTCACCTGAAAGAATCCCCTTTGGGCAAGACTGCAGATGGGTTTTCTGCACCACTGATTTCTGCACTTACTCATAATTAAAAGGGTGGGTAAAACCCTCCTTACTTATATACTGAACTCAAGAGTGTTTACCTATACATGACCAAAACATACTGGCATTCTTCCAACAGACAGAAATATTGATTTATTAATAATATTACTTAGTGCAATGAAAAAATATGAAAGCAAAGACCTTTATAACTGAATACTCTTGTCTCTGCTAGAATATGATTGGTGGGTAGTGATGTTTAACTGTTTTGGTGAAGCTAACAGCTGCATGAAGCACTATGCAAATAGCACAATCAAATGTATAGGAAATAGTTAATTTACACCTTTGAACTTGTTGGATATAATAAGCTTATTTTGTTAAAGGAGAATTAATCCTTGCTGCATACTTGCATGAATCTTTATTTGATGGGGAACATAAAGGGAATAATTAGTGTTCCCTGTTGCATAACTAATGTTCTCATAGGGATAAAGAAAGTACAGAAGAGATTATCATGTACACCTCAACTTGTACCACATATCTAGGCAAGGAGAAGCTAAAGCGTGAGTGAGTTGGAAAGTTCAATGGGATGATACAGAATGGCGTGTAGAGGTTCACACCTAGTTCTCACTTTTCCTAGGTGTGTAGATTTGAATTCAACCAACTCTTACACACTTGATCTTTTATTTCTTCATCTGTAATAGGGATAGTTTTACCTAAAAATTGCTAGTTTGTAAATTTTTTTGTTTTTATTTGAAAGAGAGAGAGAAATCTTTCATGTACTAGTTTACTTCCCAAATGCCCACAACAGATAGAAGAGGGCCATGTTGAAGCCAGGATCCCCAAGCTCCATCCATGTCTACCATGTGGATGCCAGGAACTCCAAGACCTGAATTGTGATCTGCTGCCTTACAGAATACATAAGCTGGAAGCTGGGTTGGAAAAGGAGCTGCCAGCACCCTGAGATAGGATTTGGGTGTCCCAAGCAATGATGCTTTAGCCACTCAACCACAATGCCTGTCCCTAGGGATGGTGCATTTAAAATTCTAGTATGGGCATGTCATCAAAGTAGCAGCAATAATGACAAGAACATATCCTAAGTATGAGGAAATAAACCTTGTAAATGGATTTTAAATATTAGACAAACACACACACACAAACACACACACACACATACACATGAGGTAGGGGTGGGGGAGAGAATCAGTGTCATTGGCTTACTTTGTTATCATTAGGAATTTACTCGGTGCCAGACTATGTGCTAGGCACTGGTAGTGCGCAATATAGTAATGGGCATTGAACTCATGGGGCTTTAGATTACTGACTAAAACTAGGTTTCATTTTTTTAACATGAGTATTAAGTGATCGCTGTGTCTGTGAATCTATGTAAATTTTGTCAGAGAACTTGTTGAGTCAGTGACTTAACTGTCATTCTCTGCACAGAACCTTAACTCCTTCTTCTAAAAGTTTAAATTGACATTGTGATATTTACATAGGCCTGAGGAAAAGTATGACTACCCAGGGACTATGTATATAGGTTAATAAAAATAAATAAAACATGTTCTCACACCCTTTCCCTGCGCATAAGACTCAAAAACTTGTAGGATCTACGTATTTTCACTTATTGTTAGGAGTAAGACAGTATTGAAAACCATTCATTGAACATGAATATCTTTTCGGGATGAAATACTTCCATTTATAATGTGAAGCATCACCAACCATAGTATATTCTGTAACCACCCCACACAGGCTCTATATTATGTAGCTGCTGTTATTCTAATTTTAATGAAAATGGGCAATATTGGATATGAGAAAATATTGGCATCATGAATTAGAATGAGCCAAATACAGGCATTATTAACGTCAAAATTGATCTCTAGCACTTATTAAACATACATCATGTGTTCAGAATTGTGACAAGTGGTTTATTTTCTCTATAACCTTACGAGGCAAGCAACATTATCAACTTTCTGTGTTGATAAAGAAACTGAGGCTTCGAGAGGCTTAGTGACTTGAGCCATTCCCACAGCTCATAATTGGTGCTTATGAAATTAGGAGTCAAGGTCGCTTCCCTGCAGAGCTTGTCTTCCTACCCATTACTCTAAACTGCCTCCCATGAAGCTGAGGAGTCTGTTAGAAAGCGAGTTATCTTTCCTACCAGGTGTTCTTTAAACTTCACTGTATTTATTTCTACTTTTCTCATAACCTCTGTAATCATCCACTTATTGAGTTGCAGCTCACGGTATGTGTGTGGGAGGTTGCAGATAACATACCAGCGGTGCGTGCTCTTACGCTTGCCAGCTGTTCTGGCACAATATTTATTTGCACCATAAATCCTCCACTGCTCATTTTTCTATAAAAAAAATCCGTCAATTGACAGCTCATCTTATTTTTCAGCCAAAAACACTGGAAGCTGAGGTATCTTGACTTGAGGTTCACAGTCTCCAAATAAACAGAATCGTGGGCACCACGCCTGACAGCGTGGGTGAACAGACAGTCGTATCTGGCTTACTCACAGAATTCCACGGAGTCTAAAATCAAGGCTCTCCCTCTCTCCTATATTTGGAAAATTATTCGCTCTACTTTCATCAGCGCAGGTAGGGGTTAATGAAGGTTAAATCGTTCTAATTTAGTTGTGACTGTGCCAACTCAGTGCTTGAAAAATGTGGCAGGTGTCAGGCATCCATACTTCCTTCCAGAAGGCCCTCACAGTGGCCTCCCTGCCACTGATGCCATCTTTGCATCATCTAACACCATATGGCAGAACTGCCATTCCCCTGCTAGAGGAGACTGGTCCTTATCAAACTTTTCCTGTTGCTCCTCTTCTATTTAAGAAACTCGTGTTATACACTTGATCTGAGATTATCAGTAGTAACACACTAATCAAATGTTACACCTTTCCTCCAAGTTCAGTGTTTAAAAAATACTGCTTTGAATTTCCAGTGAAAACATTTTGATACGTCTGCTTTCCCCTTGGAAACCATTCCATCTTTGCCTTGATGTGTGGAATAATTATGGCTCCCATGTTAGTTCATTAACTTTTCTTTTCCATTAAGCGGTCTGTCTTTTTTGACAGTACCTTCTGGCAACTAGAAAGCTAAATGCAAAATAATTTGGGATTAAGGGGAGGCCATTCGGTAGTCATCCAAAAACAATAAAGTAGGACTCTGTTGAGGATCGAATATATAAGGCTTCACCATGCTGTTACTAAATTTCTAAGGAAATGTTCAAACATACGAGGACTGACTCTAGAGGGATTATTCTTAGAGTGGGGAAGAGTAGGTACTATGGGAGGATAAGACATTGGTCAGTCTTTTTCCAAGAACTGGAATAACTTGTTTATTCTGCTTGTAATCTAGCTCTCCAGTGCCCCTGCATATGCCAAACATTCCTGGAGCCTTGTATCAGCCTCCAGGTATGCTTAAAAATATGCTCATATAATAGGAAAACTGTTGAAAGTCAGTATGAAAGACTACAGTATACCTATAACCTATTACCATGTGGGCAGGTTCTTACATTCAACATTTAAAGAAGGCATGGTGTTTAGGGGAAAAGGCTTTTAATTATGTTCCGTTTTCAGCAATTATTGGGCGAGAAAGCCTTTGAAGGTGGATAGGGTCTTACCACACATACATCGGTGAATAGAAAGTAAAAATACATAGGGTTCTCTGCTCTTTTTATAACTCTGTTCATGTACCAGTGCCTGGGGCCTTCATCATTTCTGACCATTTTCTCGTAAGCTGCAAATTGCAAACTCAATTGAGTAGCAGCTGTAAGTTTAAAGGATATTTACAAAAATCCTCATCTTTGGTGTGCTGTGAAACTTATTCACTCCTGGAGACACCATTGTTATACTTAGGTTTTTGGTTTTTATTATTTAAGAGTATTTGTGAGAGAATGCTTAGCATATTTACATTTTTGCAATTATATGCACACACATATGATTAAAACTACTTGAACCCAGATACATATCATACCCAAATATATATCTGAAAATGTAATATTGAGAAAAATCATAACAACATTTAAAAATAATGCCTCTAAAAGTCTCGGCAGGGAATGGGCTGTCAGTGAAGACTGCCACATTTCATGTCGGAATGCTTGGTTTAAGTCCCAGCTCCTGTGCTTCTCATCCAGCTACCTGTTAATGCACAGTCTTTTAGGCAGCAGATGATGGTCCAGGTACTTGGGTCCCTGGCACCCATGTAGGAGGTACAGATTGAGTTCCAGGCACCTGGCTTTGGCTTGGCCCAGCCCTGGTTGTTGTGAGCATTGGTGAGTGAACCAACAGATGGAAGACCTTTGACTCTGTCCCTCTCCCTCTTTTTCTCCCTCTCCCTCCCTCCCTGCCTCCCTGTCTCTCTCTCTCTCTCTCTCTCTCTCTCTCTCTCTCTCTCTGCCTTTGAAATAAAATGAAAATACATCAGAATTTTTTAGAACATTCAGCTGATGGAAAATGAGTGAGTAGCACTCAGTTCCCTTGTATCACATTAGAAAGCTGTGATGGTCCTTGCAGGATCTCACCGCATGCCCATTCTATCCCAGGGCTTAAAGATGCTTTTTCATCCCTTCTTTATAGAGAGGATCTTAAAATAGTATATGGAAAGCAAGAAAGCTACCCACCTTAAAGCACTTCATACTTCTGGATAATGTGTGCGTTAGTGATTTTGTATCTCATTTTACAGTGGCCCAGGGGAAAGGGGTCAAAGAGTGACAAACATTGTGGAATGCACTCAGCACACAACATACAGCACAAGGGTGCTAGCTGAGAGCTTCCAGAAAGGTTTAACCAGAAGCTTGCAGACAGGACATGGAAGTACTATGGCTGCCTTCCTTTAATTAAGGGGCTGCCCCAGAAGACACATAACTTAGTTCTGAACCGTGCTTTCAGGACCAGCTCAGTGGGATGGCAGCTACAAGAAGGAACATCTTAGACCAGCGCCGCGGCTCACTAGGCTAATCCTCCGCCTTGCAGTGCCGGCACACCAGGTTCTAGTCCCGGTCGGGGTGCCGGATTCTGTCCCGGTTGCCCCTCTTCCAGGCCAGCTCTCTGCTGTGGCCCGGAAGTGCAGTGGAGGATGGCCCAAGTGCTTGGGCCCTGCACCCCATGGGAGACCAGGAGAAGCACCTGACTCCTGGCTTCGGATCAGTGTGATGCGCCTGCCGCAGCGGCCATTGGAGGGTGAACCAACGGCAAAAGGAAGACCTTTCTCTCTGTCTCTCTCTCACTGTCCACTCTGCCTGTCAAAAAAGAAAAAAAAAAAAAAGGAACATCTTGCCTTAGTACACATAAGTTTCTAGAAAATGACTTGCTTTAATGCAATCATTTGCCTTAGATTAAAGAAATGCCCCTCTTCCTGCATATATTGTGGCAAAATTATACAGGATTTTGGGGAGAGGAGTCTTACCATGGATTATACTGGGTAACATCTGTGTTCATTTGCTAGCAGTACCATAACAAAATAATGTAGACTGGGTGGGAAAAACACCTGGAATGTACTTTCTAACAGTTCTGCTCTTTTATAAAGGTTTATTTTATTTATTTGAAGGAGTTACAGAGAGAGGTAGAGACAGAGTTCTTCCATCTGCTGGTTTACTCCCCAAATGGCCCCTGTGGCCAAAGCTGAGAAGATCAGAAGCCAGGAGCCAGGAGCTTCTTTCTGGTTTCCTATGTGGGTACAGGGGCCCAAAGACTTTGTCCATCTTCTACTGATTTCCCAGGTGCTAACAGGGAACTGAATTGGAGGTGTTGCAGCCAGGACTCGAACCGGCGCCCATATGGGGTTCCATTGCTGTAGGCCACTGCTTTAACCTGCTATGCCCCAGTGCCAGACCCCTTCCCACAGTTCTGAAGACTACAATTTAAAGTCCAGATGACAGCAAGCTTGGTTTCTCCTGAAGCAGCTCCAGCTTGCATATGGCCACCTTCCCATTTTATACATTCCTTGTGCCATGTACACACATTCTTGGCACCTCGCTGTGAGTCCAGATTTCCTCTTATAAGAACACCATAAAGACTGTATTACATCCCATCCTGAAAGCCTCATTTTAACTCAGTCACCTCTTGAAAGTCCCTGTCTACAAAGGAAGTCACATTCTGAGCTGGGGATCAAGGCTTCACATGGCAATTTAGGTGGGTAGGCAGGCACCTGTCGATCAATAACAACATCTTAGTTCACTTTGAATTTCCAGGGATTCTTGAGCAGAGAAGGGAAAATTCAGACTATAGTGAAGAGTGCTTCTCGGGAGAGCAAAAACCTTCAACCAACATAAAAAAAATTGGCATCGCTGGCAACACTGTTGTTTAAATTAATTCCTAATACCAGAGGAATCTCATGTCATCTGTCTGCAAATGCAGGTTTAACCATAAACGGTGCTCTCTGGCTTCTGGTTGAAAATGGAGAGGATTACATTCATTATAATATTAAATAGATCAGGTGAAATTAGCTCTCAGCAGAGAGCAGCTGCTGGTTCTCACAGTGTTGTGACAGGCTTTGCCAATTATGCAATGCAAATATAATCATCTGACTTCCACACATTCTCAGACCTTGACGAGCCCCACAGATCTGTTGGGCAATTTCTTCGGATCTGGTCCCATACATGTTGGCTTGACAGTGGCTGTCTCAGAAGCCAAAACACAATGTTTCTGACAGTCATTCAAGATGAAAGCTAGAATAGAAGTTTGAGCTTCCAGTGATTGAGGGAGAAACATCCAGGCACATATATTCATTTTGCTTTTATTAATCCAGCTGATATTGATTTAGCCTCAAGCAGTGTTGTCTTATTTTTGCTTAGAGTAGCAGAGTGAAAATGATATACAGATACCTTAGCAGCTGCTCTATTATTAAGGAAGTTTAATTTTGCTGAGTTTGTACATGTATGATTTCATAACAATATATGACAGTCTTCCAAAGGTTCATGGAAAATAGCATTAAAAGATAAATTTAGGGTCAGGCATTTGGTGTAGCATTTAAGATACTTCAGATATCTGCATCTCATATGAGAATGTCTAGCTTTAAATCTGGGCTCCACTTCAGATTGTAGGTTCCTGCTGATAGCCATTTGACAGTGGCTGACGGCTAAAGTAGTTGGGTTCCTGCCATACATGTGGAAAACCCAGATTGAGTTCTGGGCTCCTGGTTTTGGTCTGTCTTAGTCTTAGCTGTTGCAGGCATGTGGGGAGTGAGCCCATGAATGTAAGCTCTCTGACTCTCTTTCTGTGTCTTGTTCTTTCAAAAGATACATGTATAAACTTAATTCACATATTTTATATGAAACTAGATATTTTTAAATTTATTTTTAGGTTTAAGAAACTAATAGATAAAATTATAATAATAGATTAAACTTAAAATATATGCCAAATATTTAGCTATCACAATGTGAATAGCACCCAAATTGAGGAATTATTATTTCAGTATTTAAAAATTATAGAATCCATCAGAGAAGTCATTCATGTCATTGACAAATGGAGGAAATTTCAACATAGTTCACATTTTTAAAGAAACAAGCAATTTATTTTGTTAAAAAAAACCTTGAAGTTCATGCGTAATTTTTTCATAAAACATCTCCCTTGAACTTTTTGAAGACCCCTTCCTATTAACTTGAAAGCCCATAATGTCCTTTTTTTATGGCAAAAAGTACTAGAAAAATGTATCTTTGGTCTTACTGGATTACACAGGTCTTGGTTGTGGTGAAATTGTTTACTACAGAGCTAGCATGAAGTCTGACTAAGTGGAGCAGATCAGTGTGAACCCTCACACAGAGCTATAGGATGGGTTTGGGCAATACTCACATAGATGTTGATGAGATGCGAGCAGGAATTCTTAACTTGAAGAACAAGTGTACCTGCCCAAACTGCTAGGATATCTGACCATTTAAGGAGAGTAGATACAAGAAGACGATGTTCACCAAAATTACCTGTATATGCAGGTAGAGGTATTTGTTATTCTAATTTTGTGTCAGTGGAAAGTAAGAAGATTACAGGCTCGAGTTACAAGAAGGCTTCCCTGAAAACTGATCATAAAATCAGACCAGAGAATGCTGCCTAGAATGCCTCTCATGTAAAACTGAGTTGGGTCATATTTTCCTCTGGGTCTGTTTGTGCTGTTCCCGGGGTTAGATTGCTTCCACAGAGGTTATTTGCTACTGTTGTGTGGATAGCTCAGGAGAAAATTAGAAGAATAAAAATAAAGACAGATGGCTTGTCAGAAGAAGAGCATCACCTTCATTTACCACTATCTTCTCTGACGGAGCATGAGTTTGTAAGCAGGGTCAGAAGTGGAAGGCTGCGTTTTCTGGATTGCGCCGTGTTGGAAAGAATCCTCTGCACTCTCACTGTCTGACACAAGATGCTACACCTTGCGAATATGTTAGTGAGAAGCATATGCTGCTTCAATATTCACATCCTCCCTGGTAATATAGGAGCTTTTTGTAAATGGTCTTTTACTGACACAGTTTTCTCTTCCCTTTTCCCAACTATATACAGATGTACTCAGTGCGTGAATGTCTTAAACAGGATAACAGTTGTAACAGGATGAATGTCAGGAGAACTCACAAGTTAGTTATCTGGGCTTAGAATGCTTAAGGGTACCCCACATGAGATGAATATTTGTCTCTGTTTTTACGTATAAGCCCTCTGTGTGATGGATGGATGATCATGAACTGTGCAAGTTACATTCTGAAGCTTCATAAGCTTACAGATTGGATTGTGAAGGGAAAAACAAGTCAACATAAAATCTGTATTTTCTGGCCAGTTGAGAAGAGCTTCATTTAACCTTCATAATACTCAGTTCATAATTGATCTGTGTCTTCATTCTAAGCTACTCTTTTAGCCCAACTGTCTTTTTTCACCTCTATCTCTAAGAATTATATTTCAATTCTTTGAAGAATTTTACTTCTAAAATCTATTAAGAAACACACATAGCCCTGGAGGTCATTATAGAGCACTCTTAGGAAACTAAGTTGTCAAAGGTGAATGGGTTTCCAGGAACAGAGAAAAAAGAAAGGGCACAGAAGTGTAGATAAGTGAGGTTGCATAGCATTTACTCAGAACTGTGTGATCACGGATTGCCTATGAGATTTCCAATGGAATAACACATGCTCACATTAGAGAGGTATTCAAAAAGTTCATGGAAATTGTATAATAGGAAAAAGCTAAGCATGTACTTCAAAATGTTTTGTACCTGAATAAAATTATCTTTTTTGTTTTTCTATGACCTTCTTGAAGTACCCCGGTATGTGGGGCTTTTCCTTGAAGATGTTTTCTTGATCCATTGGAAGTAAATTTGGAACTTGGACTTTCTCCTCAAAGATACTGATGAATATTTTTTTTTTTTTTTTGACAGGCAGAGTGGACAGTGAGAGAGAGAGAGACAGAGAGAAAGGTCTTCCTTTGCCGTTGGTTCACCCTCCAATGGCCGCCTCGGCCGGCGCGCTGCGGCCGGCGCACCGCGCTGATCCGATGGCAGGAGCCAGGAGCCAGGTGCTTTTCCTGGTCTCCCATGGGGTGCAGGGCCCAAGCACCTGGGCCATCCTCCACTGCACTCCCTGGCCACAGCAGAGGGCTGGCCTGGAAGAGGGGCAACCGGGACAGAATCCGGCGCCCCGACCGGGACTAGAACCTGGTGTGCCGGCGCCGCAAGGCGGAGGATTAGCCCATTGAGCCGCGGCGCCGGCCATATACTGATGAATATTTTAAAAGGCAAGCAAAAAAATACTTTCTGTTCTGTAGTCCCTCCCTATCCTTTTCTTTTGACACAATATCAGCTTGAAACTATATCTTTCAAATGCCCAATAGTAGGTAATTGGGAACCACAAAGTGTGAGCATAGTTTTACCAGTGTATGTTGAAGATAAATTTGACCCACTTTCATTGATAAATCTAAGGTTAAGTTTTTGAGAGCTTCATCCAGGGGGATTGTATTAAGGGTCAAGAAATGAGTAGAGGCCGGCACCGTGGCTCACTAGGCTAATCCTCCACCTTGCAGCGCTGGCATACCAGGTTCTAGTCCTAGTCGGGGCGCCAGATTCTGTCCCAGTTGCCCCTCTTCCAGGACAGCTCTCTGCTGTGGCCAGGGAGTGCAGTGGAGGATGGCCCAAGTGCTTGGGCCCTGCACCCCATGGGAGACCAGGATAAGTACCTGGCTCCTGCCATCGGATCAGCGCGGTGCGCCGGCCGCAGCACACCGGCCGCGGCAGCCATTGGAGGGTGAACCAACAGCAAAAGGAAGACCTTTCTCTTTGTCTCTCTCTCTCACTGTCCACTCTGCCTGTCAAAAAAAAAAAAAAGAAAAAAGAAAGAAAGAAAGAAAGAAAGAAAGAAAGAAAGAAAGAAAGAAAGAAAGAAAGAAAGAAAGAAAGAAAGAAATGAGTAATGAGTAGAGAAAGATTTGGCAAGAGAAGCAGCAAAAAGATGGCCAGCAAGCTGGCGGTAATGTGTTCATCAAGCGCTAGGGTCCAGCTTGGTATTTACTTGCCCTGTCTTTTTCTTGTTTGTTATGCCCGTCTTTGCAACACAATGCCCACAAAGGACTGATCTTTGAATAGAGCTAATAGGAGAGATGATGTGACAGTGATAGGGCAAGTGTTTTATTCAATCATTCAACAAGCATTTGAGGCCTACTCTGGTGAGGCATTGGTAGAACTTTATTTTATTTCAGTCTTTAATAAAATAAAAGCCATTGTAAACAAAACTTGCAAGGCAACAGGGCAATCCAAGTAGTCGGAAAGTAGAGACATGGAGGCAAAGTAGACCCGTATCTAAACCCCATCTGTAGCTTTGACAGATTAGTTCACAGCTTAGAGTATTGGGTCTTGACAATTCATTGGTGATAGTAATACCTACTTCACTGAATCGTTGAAAGAATGTGACAACTGTGTGAAACAAATAAGCTTTCAAAAGGATGCATATATAATATTGTGTGACATAGGATTGAGATGTTGCTATAGAACCTCCAAATCTAGGTCTACTCATCTGACACACAGAAAGCCAATCACTAGGTTCAGGGTGGTTGTAGAAGTAGGGATTTACTACCAGGCAGCTAGTACTTAGTTTCTGGGCTCCCCAAGGAGTTAGAGGTGATGGTTATTCCTTGTCTTTTAAAGTTGTATTGGATTTTATTCAGTTTTAAGTTCAGAGTTTTAGCTTATTGTGCTTTGATTTCTTAATTTTTCTTTTTTTTTAAGTTTACTTATTTATTTGAGAGGCAGAAATACAGAGAGAGAGAGAGAGAGGTCTTTAATCTATTGGTTCACTCCCCAAATGGCCACAACAGCCAGTGCTGGCCCATCTGAAGCCAGGAGCCAGGAGTTTCTTCTGGATTTCCCACTTGGGTGCAGGGGCCTAAGCACTTGAGTCATCTTCCACTGCTTTCCCAGGCCCTAAGCAGAGAGCTGGATTGGAAGTGGAGCACCCAGGACTAGAACTGGCACCCATAAGGGATGCCAGCACTGCAGGCAGAAACTTAAGCTACTACACCACAGCACCAGCCCCAGGGGTGAAGATTCTTATAAAGGTGAGAGGTGCTTGATAAGCTCATGTCCAAGTTCCTGGTTAGTCAGTGGTGTTCATGACCTTCCTTTGAAAAGCAGAGTTGCAGATCAGTCTTCCATCCTCTGGTTTATTCCCCAAACGGCCACAATGCCAGGCCAGAGTTTAGGCGTGTGGAACTCCATCCAGGTCTCCCATATGGATGATAGGGGCCCAAGCACTTGAACTATCTTCTGCTGGTTTCCCAGGCATATTAACAGGGAACTGGATCTGAAGTAGAACAGCCAGGACTCAAACTGGCGTCTGTATGGGATGCAGTCACTGCAGGAGGGAGCTTAACCTGCTGGGCCACAGTGCCAGCCCCTCTTTAGGGAATTTACCATGGCCATGGCCACATTAGCTTAGGTTGGTTCAGGAGGTTACATATGAATGGTAGTTATGTTCTGTCCCAGACTTGAAATTTCCCTACCTGACCTGAAAATCATCTAAACAAACCCATCTGGACAATACTGGCCAACAGTGTTTTATCTATTAGAAATGCAAGTAATTTCTTGAGCCCAGTGATTAGAACTCCATTCTACCAGCTGTATCACTCCCTCAGTTCACTGAATTCCTTTTGATAAATGACAGCAAGGACACCTTGGGCTAAGGGAGATAGATGGAAGGCTGGGTCCTGCTTTACACTGAAGTGATTCTGTCTCACTGTAACATGGCAGGACACGATCTCTTTAGGTCTAATGTCAGAGCATACATACACATGTAGGTTCTGCCCTTGGTGGAATCTCAATTTCCACCTATAATTTCTACCCACTAACTATACTAATTTGCAATCCATGCAACATCCTCATTCTTAAGTAGCAAACCTGAGCCCATCCAGGTACAGTTGTGTATTATGTGAGTAAATGTGAGCATGTTATGATTGTGTGTACGCATGTCATTGCCTCAACCCTCAAGAAACTGTGCCTAATATGTTGGAAAATACATGTTTTGATGCTTTGTTGTCAATACACATGGTTTCATGGCTGTTTACCTGAAAGCTTCCCCATTCACTTGGGTTCCTCATGATGAACCCCTGGGTGCTATGGTATTGAACAGATGGAGTGCATTCCATTATTTCTTAACTGCTATGATAATTGAATGAATTAGCCATTTAAATAAAACAAATAATAAAGTACCTTGTGAAAAACATTTTAAAAAAGAGAGAAACAAAAAAGGAGAGAGAGAGAAAGAGAGAGAGAGCACAAGCATGCTATAAATTGTCAGGGAGATTATGACAGTGAAAACCAGAGCTACAATTTTATTGTTTTTTTTTTTTCTCTTTTCCTTGACCCCTAGAGAATACACAAATAAAATCAATTAATGGGCCTTGAAGAAGAATCACTTTAAACTGTTCAATTAAACCCCGCAATGCAGAGAACAGAAGGGAGAAAAAAAAAAAAAAAAACAATAAATACGTCTTAAAAAATGGACTTGTCAGAGGCGCCAGGGTCCCGACATGCACCGTTACTGACGGATCGAATCGCAGTTCCATTAACACCATAATCTTATAGACTCCACAGGCTGTAAAAAGGGGATTTACTTTAATCAGGTTTGGTTAGGACTGAATTTGAAAAGCGCTACAAGTGAAATAAAACATGACCTCCACCTCTTTGATTTTTCTCCAGCATTGCTTCCCTAGCACATAATTTGCTGTCCAGTGACGGGTCATTTCAAATGATTGTGATCTGCCGATACATCTCTCTCTCAGTAGTGGAAATCATTAATGCAAACCTGCAGTGTTTCTTCCTAACTGTTTTTCTTCATCTAATTATTTGATGGAACAATCATCACCATCTCCATCATAGTTCTCCCAGTTCTCTCCCTCCTTTTAGTTAAATACCTAGACTAGTGTCTTGCAAAGTTCCCAGAGCATAGTCATAAATTTTATTTAGAATAATAATGTTATGGATTTTGATAAGTGCTGAGTAAAACAAAGCTAAACAGCTTTTCTTGTTGTAGCTCTGCTTAGTGCCTTTCCCATGCTAATATACTCCTGAGAGGGGTGAGAGTGTTGGCCACTCTTACTTGTCTATGGGGGTCATTTTTGGAACTTCTAATGAGACTTGTGTTTCAGAGGAAGCACGACGAGAAATACTAACTCAGGCAGCTTTTATTTATCTCTCTCAGTAAGTTCCCTACCATAATTTGATTGCTGCCTTGTTGGTAATAAGCACTCACCCAGAAGGTGGCTGGAGCAACACTGGCAGGCCAGGTGAGATGTGAGATGAATGGCCATTAAGCAGACTGGGAAGTCTATAAATCTAAAAGGTGTCAGAGTAATCTTTTCTCACTGCTTCTTGCTTCATACTTCAGCTTTTCCAATTTGTCAAAAGACACAAGCTCAATAGCAAGTTGGATTTCTCCTCCCTACCTTCGCAGAGGAGGGCTCTAAAAAGACATGTAACGTGGTGTCAGGAAGCAATGCTTTGGGCCTGTTAGCTACCTTGAGTGTGTATGTTGTTCAATGTTAAGATGAACTGTGTGTTGTTTGGTATAGATTTTTAATTTGAAGGAATAATAAAGGCCAGTGAACCAGAACTATTTTAATAGACTACATAATGCTCTATGGACTTCAGTGATTACAGTTGAGTAGTGGTCGTATGAGAGTAGAGTTGTGATTTTGGATCCCCTGTCCTTAGGGTAAATCCTGATGCTTCATATAAAGCTTGGTTCACATCTCTACACCTACCACTTATTCCTTTCAAGATTTGATTAAGATTTTTTTTTTGTCAAACTAAAATAAGTCAAATTTCTTTGTTAACTTTATCTTCTCTGTCCATTAAGGCTCACAAGAGCAGTAGAGGGTGAGACTTATCAGAAAGGAGTACATGTGGTTCAGCTGTGTCTACAAAATTCTGCCATTGAAGGAGAAAGGGAGAGAATTCTGGGTCATCTGCTTGGTGGCCTCATTAGGATTATTTGTGTCCACGGTGCAGAGGACCAAAGAGTATCTCAGAGGAGAGGTAACTAGAACTGAGGTGATGAAGGAGCAAAGAGAGAAAAGAAAGAATGAAAGTCCACCTAAAGAATATTGTCAGAATGATGCAGAGGGGGAAGAGAGAAATAAATAAGGTACATAAGGCATGAGAAAGCAGGTAGATTGGTCATGGAACACCAAGAGCAGCTCAGAGAAGATGAGCAAATACAATAATACCAACATGATAAAGCTCCCCCGAATTAAAGGATCTAATGGAAGAGTTGGTCCTAGGATTGCAAGGTTAATTCTAGAAACATTTTTAAAAGCCCCCAAAACCATAAAAATCACTTTCAAAGAGCTCCAATTTTAAATGCTCCCTAGAGGTACTGTAATAGAAAAGGGCTTTTAAATGCTATTTCTATTTTTTTTCCCTCTGTTTTCCTTAGGGGCTGTCTCAGAGGGATGATTTATTGTCTACTATATTTAAAGTGACAGAGCCAATTTTGAAGGCCTGCTGTAGTGGTGCTAGCAAAGACGTCCATGGGAGCGCAGAAAGCACCCTGTACACATCAGTCAGTGCCTTACTTTTGTTTGGCTTTGGTCAGCATGACTGACAGAAATGGAATGAGAAGAACATGAGCCTCTACTCTTAGGAGGAGAAATTCTGTTCAATAATGTTAATTACGAGAGTCAAAAAAAAATTGTTCAGGAAGATTTTGATTTTTTTTTCTAAAATAGTAATTGGGCAAACTTCTTTATAAAAGAGATCTAGAATCACATAAGGGGTCTTCAGAAAGCTCTTGGAAATGTACATTATGCAAAATCTATGAATTTCAAAATTTTCATACCAACCTAAGCTTATCTTTTAATGGTGTTTTCCATGAACTTCTTGCAATACCTTCATATTCCTTCTAGCCAGTATAAAAGGGCTCACCTTTTTTTTTTTTAATGTAATAGATAGTTAATGTACCATGTATTAGGCATTAGGTTAACTAACTGCAGAAAAGTAGGTAATAGCAGAGAAAGAAGGGGGAGGAACAGCAAGAGAGAAAAATGACACACAATGGGTCTTTTTTTAAGATTTATTTATTTATTTGAAAGTCACAGTTACACAGAGAGGAGGAGAGGCAGAGAGAGAGAGAGAGAGAGAAGACTTCCATCTGCTGGTTCACTACCCAATTGGCCACAATGGCTGGAGCTGTGCCTATCCTAAGCCAAGAGCCTGGAGCTTCCTCCAGGTCTCCCATATGGTTGCAGGGGCCCAAGGACTTAGGCCATCTTCTGCTGCTTTCCCAGGCCATAGCAGAGAGCTGGATCGGAAGTGGAGCAGCCAGGACTCAAACCGGCACCTGTAAGGGATGCTGGCTCTCCAGGCAGCGGGTTTTCCCGTTATGCCACAGCCCTGGCTGTACAATGGGTCTTGACCCACGACATTGCCAGAGTTTAAATACAAATACCTGAGTTAGGGTCTATCTGAATTAGAGCCATGAATGGACTTGAGTGAATCATTCAACCCCTTTAAGTCAGGAAAGTGTTAATACGTGATCTGCTTACTTTGGAGATTGCTGTAGGAATCAGTTCAATGTGAGATAACATGTGCCAACACCCTGAAAGTTGGATTGGAAGTGCAGTAGCCAGGACTAGAACCGGTGCCCATATGGGATGCTGGCCCTGCCGGTCGTGGCTTCACCTGGTACACCACAGTGCCAGCCCCATTGAGTCCACTTTTAACATGATATTCCTACAGGCGAATATATACAGTAGAAAAAAGAAGATAAAGCAAATGTGAGTGTGAAATTTACTGTTTTCTGAAAGTAGAAGTTTATTCATATTTTCATTAGTAGAAACAACAGCATTTTTTCTGAGACAAATCTTTTTGGTGATAGTAAACATGAAAATGAATTTATTTTATTGAATTCTGAAGTATATTTAACAGTATAATGGATTATATATTAACTGTGTGGTAAGAAATCAAAAAACTTTTATATTGGAGTTTATTATATTTGCCCTCATTAAACTCTGAGAAAATATTAAAATATGGATCAAGTAATTTTGTGGAGAATTAGTTATTTTGTTTGAATTCATAATTGATTCATTTTAATATAAAGACAGAATACTTGTGTGATTTTGGTAAACATTTGATGTAAACCTCTAATCTTCATAAATTTGTAAGATGTGTATGTTACTTTACAGATGAAAAACAGAGGCTTATAGAAGTTGAGACATTTTCTCAAGGTCATACAGCTAGATGATATCAGAACTAGAACTTGAATCTAAGGTTAGGTTTTTCAATCATGAGGCTCTACTGCTTCCTAATTCCTGGAAGAAGAATTGCCAAGCAAAATGGTGTCATTAGCATTTCCATTAGAGGCACAGAGGAAAAGGAGAAATCTGCCAGCGACTTCTGCTTTGATTTAATAAAGCTGTGACACTTTAAGGCTTTTCTGAAGGTCAAAGAAAAAAAAAAAGTTTTGTTCAATTGTCTAAAGAAAGATGTAGGGTTTTCTTTTCCCATCTAATTTTTTTCAAATATGTCATCATTTCTCAAATCCCTGCCTGCCATTGGTCGTGCTTCAGTCTGGATAGCCCAACCAGACATATAAAGATGAACATCTTTGTGCTCAATCAAGAAAAATTTTGTGTTAGAATTCCCAAATTGTGGGCAATGTATAACATGCAAGTACTCCTCACTTTTTGCCACATGAACTAGGAAATTATCAAATAGATGGTGATAATAATAATATTCTTTGTTTATGTTTTCTGCTTAAATATTTTGACTCTTACAGCTTATTTTCATCTCATCAGATCACTCATTTTGGATGCTATTTTTAAGATGCATTTATCCATTTTTAGATAACCTATAATTTTAAAATATAATCAACTCTCATTTATGCAGTAGTCAATTATACAATGTAATAATTACATGGGCTGCCTTATGACATCTCATCTTTTGGCCAGGCAGTGATACTACTACCTTAGGATGCAGAAAGAGAAAAAGAAGCGTAGGAGAATCTTAATCCATGTAGCTAGACTGACGCTTTTTGCAAAAGTGGCTAAAAATCAGTACATTTAAATATCCTCTGCTGTCTCTTCCTTCTTCAGTACTGATAAGATAACCACAGGATGAAAATCTGTTTTTTCATATTAGAAGGCTAAGACTAAGTAAATAATATAATAATAAAACCTAACATTGATCTCTGTTGTCTACTAATTTATTGTGTGAACAGGGATTTTGAAAGCACATCTACTTTCACTTGAATATTTCTATTTCTGCTGTTCTTAAATTTTTAAAATAGCTTTCATAATAGCTAATACTCAAATAAGCTTTAATATATTGCAGGAACTGTTTTTGAAAGGTTTATATAGTGTCGAGTGTTTAGCCCAGTGTTTTTCACACCAGTTGGGATGCCTGCATCCCGTATCAGACTGCCTGGGGTTGAGCCCTGGTTTCACTTCTGATTCTAGTTTCCTGCTAATGTACAACTTGGGAGGTAGCAGGTGACAATTCATATACTTGGGTTTCTTCTATTCACAGGCTTTTGCCTGGGCCAACCATGGTTTTGTGGGCATTTGGGGAATGAGCCAATGGAAGAGAGATGTCTCTCTCTCTCTCTCCCTCCCTCCCTCCCTCCCTCCCTCTCTCTCTCCCTCTTTCTCTCTCTCCCTCTCTATCCCCACCCCTTCTGGCTTTTGTATAGATAAAATAAACAAACAAATAAGATTCTCTCATGTATTGACTCATTTAATGATCCCATAACCCTATGAAATAGATAAGTTGTATCCAGGAGAAGTGACATGCCCAAAGTTACACATCTTGTAGGATTTGAATGATAGCACCTGATCTATAACCTATGTTCTTAAATACCACTGTGTAATTCTATCATATGTAGTATTTTCATAGTAATAAGTACTTATGCCCTTTTCAATTTATTCTACTGCATTATTCTTAGATTCTATTCCTTCTATCATATACTTTTAACATTTATAGAATTTATTTAAGCCTACTAATGTTGCATTTTCCCATCATTATGGGATAAGGTGTCTCATATATTCCCAACACTTAGCATATTTTTTTAACTTTTATTTAGTAGATATAAATTTCCAAAGTACAGTTTATGGATTACAATGCCTTTTCCCCCCTATAACTTCCCTCCCACCCGCAACCCTCCCATCTCCTGCTCCCTCTCCCATTCCATTCACATTAAGATTAATTTTCAATTATCTTTATATACAGAAGATCAGTTTAGCATACATTAAGTAAAGATTTCATCAGTTTGCCCCCACACAGAACACAAAGTGCCAAATACTGTTTGAGCACTAGTCATATCATTAATTCACATTGAACTATACATTAAGGACAGAGATCCTACATGGGGAGTAAGTGCACAGTGACTCCTGTTGTTGACTTAACAAATTGACACTCTTGTTTAAGGCATCAGCAATCTCCCCAGGCTCCAGTCATGAGTTGCCAAGGCCATGGAAGACCCTTGAGCTTGCCGGCTTTGATCTTATTTAGACAAGGCCATAGTCAAAGTGGAAGTTCTCTCCTCCCTTCAGAGAAAGCTACCTCCTTCTTTGATGGCCCGTTCTTTCCACTGGGATCTCACTCACAGAGATCTTTCATTTAGGTGGTGTTTTGTTTTGTTTTGTTTTGTTTTGTTTGTTTGTTTGTTTTTTTGCCAGAGTGTCTTGGCTTACCATGCCTGAAATACTCTCATGGGCTCTTCAGCCAGATCCGAATGCCTTAAGGGCTGATTCTGAGGCCAGAGTGCTGTTTAGGACAACTGCCAATCTATGAGTCTGCTGTGTATCCCGCTTCCCATGTTGGATCATTCCCTCCGTTTTTGATTCTATCAGTTAGTATTAGCAGACACTAGTCTTGTTTGTGTGATCCCTTTGACTCTTAGACCTATCATTATCTATCATTATGGTCTATTGTGACCTGAAATTGATCACTTGGACTAGTGAGGTGGTATTGGTACATGCAACCTTGATGGGATTGTATTGGAATCCCCTGGCACATTTCTAACTCCACCACTTGGGGCAAGTCAGCTTGAGCATGTTCCAAATTGTACATCTCCTCCCTCTCTTATTCCCACTCTTATATTTAACAGATATCACTTTTCAGTTAACTTTAAACACCTAAGAATAATTGTGTGTCATATATAATACATAATGATAGAAACCTTCCACTTTGGTAGAATCAAATTCTCACTATCTCAGGAGTCGTTTTACCCAAATGAGATGGCTTTTTTGTCTAATATCTTTGAATCTCCTTTATTGTCAGAGAACCCTTCCATTTATTAGGAAAGTTGTTCTACTTGTCAACTGATCTCTTCATTAGTGTTGAAATTTCTACTCATTGATTTTTACCTGTGAATCCACTGCAACTAAGTCTAAATCTCTTCTCTGTTAAAAACAAAGTCTTCTAAATAGCCTCCTTGCTTTGCCATTGCTCAGCCATGCCGTCTCTTGATCTACTTTCTTCGGTTTCTCTACAAGTGAAGGTGTCTATGTCTTCTTCATCATTTAGGTACTATTTCTTCACTTGACCTAAAATTTGTTAACCTCTATAAGTGTGGTAGCCAGAGTTAAAATATATGTGTATCCAATCTGATGATGATAATCATAAATAATAGTGGAATGTGTCCAGACATTGCATTCATGATAAGCAGGAGAATGCATGGCAAGAGGCTGGTATTGTGATGCAGCAGGTGAAACTTCTGCCTGTGACACTGACATCCCGTGTGGGTGTTGGTTCAAGTCCCGGTGGCTCCACTTTCAATTCAGCTCCCTACAGATGTACCTGGGAAAGCAACAGAAGATGGTCCAAGTGCTTGGGCCCCTGCTACCCATGTAGGAAGTCTTGATGACTTCTACTCTCCTGGATTTAGCCTAGCCTAGCTATGAGTGCTGTGGCTATTTGAGGAGTGAACCAGAGAATGGAAAACTTCTGTCTCTCATTTTCTTTGTAACTCTACCTTTCAAATATATACACAAGTCATAAAAAAAATAAAAATAAAAATGAGGCTTATGGTGCTATGTATCTCAATGACTAACTCAGATTACATTCATTAGTTGGTACTTAAAGTGATGGACCAAAGTCCAGAAGTTTAAATTTCTCCATTTTGGATTTTCTTGTTTTGATTTGGTTCAAAGTGACTTGGAGTTCTTCTATTATGCTTATGTTTTTCTTTTATTTAGGGAAGTGAATTGATAATCTTGCCATATATATACATATATATTTTTTTACCCAAGTAATCAATAAATATGTTGAATGAGATAGAGCCTAGACTGTTAGTCTGAGACTATTAGTCTTTTCTTTGTTTTTGAAAATTTATTCATTTGAAAGGAATAATAACACAGAGAGAGGGAGCTTCTTTCTGCTGGTTCACTTCCCAAATGGCTACAATGGCTGAGGCTGGGCCAGCTGAAACCAGGAACCTAGAACACCATCTAGGTCTTCCACAATGGGTGCTAGGGGCCCAGATACTTTGACCATCTTCCACTTTCCCAGGTGCATTAGCTGGGAGTTAGATCAGAAATGGTGCAGCCAGAGGTTGAACAGCTGTTCATATGAGATGCTAGTATTCCAGGTTGCAGCTTAACCTGCTGCATCACAATGTCAGCCCCTAGTCTTTCCTTCTGAGTCTTATAAATTCATGAACTAATACTTTCCGATGGTTATTCTATTAAGCAGTTAGCAAATACCTTACTAGTTTTCAATCCAGCCTATGCTTTCCCATTTATTTTTAATCACTGCTACCTTTACTCTGGTAACATTGTTTCATAAGCATTTGTTCAAATATCAGTATTCTCCCTTTCTGTTAGAGTTTGGGTAAGCTACTGGGAATTGACAATGAGTCAAATCTTTTTGGAAAAGAAGACTGAAGTATTAATATTCCATGACGTGATAAGTCTGTGACCACTTCCTTGAAATCACAGCTGCTTCTTGATGTAACATTACTTGGAATGAGCTTGTTGCCTGCTATGGTGATGGTTAAGCATTGATATAGAACTTTCTTTTGCAAGAAGGCATACAGTCATTTTTGTTAGTTATTCCTTTCAGGAGTTACATGAGGTATTTCAGTATTAAATTCGTAAAAGACTGGGCTGTAATCACCCCAGTTAAAACATTCTTTTGAGCTGTTCATTCAAGTTTGATTTTGTATTTGCTATGGTATAGAGTACCCCTTCCACCACCTTGAAAAAGGAGAAGTGGTAGTGAAGAAAAAAAGCTTCTTACTGCCAAGTAACTACAGAGCCACTAACAGAGGTAGAATTAGAAAGCAAGTTCAAGAATGTTTCAGCACTGCCTAGGAATGCATGAACTCTTCTTGCTTCTGTGGGTTTTCCTTCTGAATAAGGTGTTCTCCTGTCCCATTTCTTAACTATGTCAGATAAGCTTTTCAAATGTAAAAATTATACCATCCAATCTAAGTGGCACAGTATTTCTTGTCTTAATGTTTATGACATTTTATCAAAGGTGGTTTATTTATTGGACTATCTGGGGGAAAATAGCACTTGAATTGGTTGACAGGATTTAACATTACGAGAGCCTTCGCTCCCTTGCCTAATTCTCTAGAACTTATTTATTGCTCAGGGGAAGCAGACTCTGACGTCCAGCTTGCCTGAGAGTGCTCTGAGCACTGAGGTTCAACTCTCCACTGACCCTCCTTGTGGCATCAGACTCCTTGGCTCCCTTTAAGCCAAGCTCAATGGACTGCTTTGCATGTTATAAATGCTACATGGTGCTTCCCCCTGTAATCAGGCTGAGCTTCACTGCTTCCCCCAATCACCCTCTGCACTTAATTGACCAATAGAGCTAGACATATGGAGGATCGAATCACAAACCCAAATCAGCAGTTGTCAGAAGAGATTAATTCAAACAGGAGGCAGCAAAACACTTGTTTTTTTTCCCTCTCACTCTGTGCTCATTTTTGGCGGTCTGATGAGAGAAATGATTATTAATATCTCCAGCTGTGCCCTCAGGCAGATGCCAGGAACTTCAGTGAACTGCTTCATCTCCCCTAGCTCCCTTAAGTCTTTCTTCTGGAGATACCGTCTGGTCCTTTGGTTAAGCAGGTGGCACTGGAGTGAGTCTGGCACGTTTCTGTCCATGCATCAGTTCTAATCTGCAGAATCCTGTTGGGAGAATCTCCCCTATGAGCGACTCCGAGACCACTTACCTTGTCTGACTCCCACTCAGGGCCAGAAGTGGAAAAGATGAGTGGATACGCTCTTCCTGTCTAATCTCTCCTGGGTAAAGTTCTCAACCTGTCACTAGATGTATGTATCCTATCTTCTATATCCTTATTTATTTATTTATTTATTTGTTATGTTTCAGACCATTTCTAGGCTTACGCAAAATATTGAACATAGCACAATTTTTGCTTTTAAAAATCATGTAACAATGGTGAAAGTTAGCATTTACTAAGTATCTAATATAGGTTAGCTATTGGATTAAGCATTAGAAGCTTAGAGCTTTAAGTCAATTGCTTAGCTGCTTACTCATAAGGGACTTACTGTCACATGTCACTTTGTGGTGGAGACAGGTTCTGAGAAATGTTGCTAGAAAATTTTGTCATTGTGAAAACATCCTAGAGTGTATTCTATAAACCTAGATCCTATATAGTGTATTGTACACCTAAGTTATATGATATATATGATAGTATTGTGGTTCATTGTTGACTGGAATTTCTCATGTATTATGTTACTTTATTTGAGGTAAAGCTACAGATAGAGGGAGGGAGAGACAGAAAGAAAGGTCTTCCATCCATTGGTTCACTCCCCAAGTGGCCACAGCAACTGGAGCTGCACCAGGAGTCAGGAGCTTCCTCTGGGTCTCTCACGTGGATGCAGGGGTCCAAGCACTTGGGCCATCTTCCACTGCTTTCTCAGGCCATAGCAGAGAGCTGGATCAGAAGAGGAGCAGCCAGGACTAGAACCAGTACTCCTGTGGGATTCTGGTGCCAAAGGCAAAGGCTTCACTCGCTGTACCATGACGCCAGCCCCATGATCATATTTATTTTTAAGTGACAGGAAACAAAACTCAACCTGGCTTAAAGGAGAATTTGGTGACTCAGATATCAGAGAAAAGTATACATTCCAGTTTCAGGCACTGTTGGCTCTAGTGAAACGTAAGGTCCTGGGACCTTACTATCTCTGGTCCTAGTTGCAGGACCAAGATAGTTGCAAAATTCCACAATTGCAACCTTCTCATCCAGCGACCCTAGTAAGAAACTCAGGGGAATCTGCACTTTCTCAGTTATTTCTCAAAGAGAATCCTGGGATTAACTCATACTCACCTAAAACTATGGCCCTGTGCTTCAAAAAATCAGATTGTTGCAAGACGAAGTCTTACCTATGAGTTAGATAGTATATTGAGGTCATTTAGTCCAACTTTTTAATGAATTAGTCTCCTAAGAGGGTGTCATCCATCCTAAATATAAACAATAAAGATCAACTAAATTTCTGACACTATTATTAGAATTTTCTATCATTTAACATTCAATAACCCATGTAGGTATGACTAGATTCTTTATATCCTTCACAAGTAATAAAACAGAGACCCACAGAAACTGTCACTTGCCCAGCATTACAAATTAAAGCTTCAATCTGGTTTTCATCTTGAATTACCCATTTCTAACTAAACAGTTTTATGATTTATTTACAGATTTCATAATCTGTAAACTATCAGCATAGACTTTAAGATAAGCTATTCTGTGTTTCCATGGACCATTCTCTGAAACAGAAATTCTTGTTTCATCACAGAGAGCTGTGTGTTGCATGAATGACATCTCACTGTGAAGGCTCTCTGCCCTCCATAGGATAGGCGCTTGCTCTGCTGGCTTGTACAGCAAAATGAAGTTGGAACCTGACTATAGAAATCCTCGGCTACTGTTATATTTTGTTGTGCCAGAGTGGCAACTTTGAAAGGTGATCATGGCTGGGATGTCCTACTGGAGTTAGAAAGGATGACGTGTCAGGATTGGACAGTCACCAACTAATCTGCACAGCTTTTTCAGTTCTCCTAATGTGAATTGGATGAGGGAACGACAGCAGAAGACACAACAGCACACTAGCAGAGGGAACTGTGAAAAGAGTACTGGAGGCAAAGACATCAAATTGCCTGGAAGGAAATAAGAGACATGGAGTTTCAGAAAGGCTGTGGCATCATTGGAGGAAGAGCTGGACTTGCTGAATATATTCTTTCCCATAGAATGCTCTGCTTCTTTATCTTTGAAATAATTAGTTTTACTTATTTATTTTTTTTTTTACAGGCAGAGTGGACAGTAAGAGAGAGAGAGACGAGAGAAAGGTCTTCCTTTGCCATTGGTTCACCCTCCACTGGCCGCCATGGCCCGCGCGCTGTGGCCAACGCACTGCGCTGATCCGATGGCAGGAGCCAGGTACTTCTCCTGGTCTCCCATGGGGTGCAGGGCCCAAGCACTTGGGCCATCCTCCACTGCACTCCCTGGCCACAGCAGAGAGCTGGCCTGAAAGAGAGGCAACCAGGACAGAATCTGGTGCCCCGACCGGGACTAGAACCTGGTATGCCGGCGCCGCAAGGCGGAGGATTAGCCTAGTGAGCCGCGGCGCCGGCCGAGGAAATAATTAGTTTTAAACGTGGTAGACTGTGCTTGCTTTGGCAGCACGTATACTAAAACATGTAGACAAGAAAGAACTTTATATGCTAAACAAGGTAGGGAGGGGCCTGCACTGTGGCACAGCAGGTTAAAGCCATGGCCTGCAGCGCCAGCATCCCACATGGGCGCCAGTTCAAGTTCCAGCTGCTCCACTTCCAATCCAGCTTCCTGCTTTGGCCTGGGAAAGTAGTGGAAGATGGCCCAAGTCCTTGGGCCCCTGCATCGGCTTGGAAGACCCAGAGGAAGCTCCTGGCTCCTGGCTTCGGATAAGCTCAGCCTTGGCCATTGGGGCCATCTAGAGAGTGAACAAGTGGAAGATTTCTCGATCACTCTCGCTCTCGCTCTCTGGCTCTACCTCTCTCTGTAACTCTGTCTTTCAAACAAATATAATAAATCTTAAAAAAAAAAAAAAAGGCAGGGAGAGGTTCTTTGTTCCTCTGGTAACTAGTATTTAATGATTGTGATCCAGTTGCCCAGAACCTGGATAATTACTTGATGGATAGTGGCTGTGGCATGCCATGAGAGAAGTGGGATGCAGAAACTGTATGGAATATTACTCTTCCTCCACGTTTGATCTATTTCACATACACTAGCCACATGGTAGTAGGAATTGGAATATCAAGGTTAGGAAGGATTTTATTAGTTGTTTCTGAAAAACATGTCTGTCATCGCTTTGATTCACCATCACCTTGTAAAGCTTACCTGAAATTTTTCAGTTTATTGGTGAGAAGCCTTCATAGTGCAGGCTTTTCTTTAGCCTTCCAATTCCTGCTGAACTATGGGAAATAGACAAAGATTTATCTGCACTATTAGTGAAAAGATACTAAAAGAAGATCAGTGGGCATCCTCTACCACTTTCTCTCCCTACTTTCCTGCCTTATTAGCTGAGTTCTTTCTTGTCCATAAGGCTCCCTGAGTCACATCTGTGTTTCTTAGCATTGTATTTCAACTTAGGATAAATTAATCTATAGTCATCTTTCTCAAAGTGTGTGACAGTGACCATCTGCATCCAAAATACCCAGTTTCTTGTTGAAAATGTAGATTCCTTTGTCATCGGATTCAGATTCACTGAATGCCTAGGAATACGAATTTAAGCTCCTTGTGTGACCGTAGCATACTATCAGTGCATGTATGATCATCAGTTTAGAGCCTCACTGCCCCAAAGAAATACAATAGGAGTCTTACATATAATCTTCATTTTTCTAGTAGACAAAACAACAAAAAAGAAATAGTTAAAATTAACGTCAACAATATATTTGATCTAACCTAACTTTTGCAAATCATTATTTTACAAAATAGTATCACTTTAGCATGTAATTAGTATAAAATAGCAATATACTTAATATATTTTTACATAGTAGGTTTTCAGAAATTCATGTGTTTTGTTTCTACGACACAGTTCAATTTGAAGCAGCAAATTGCAAGTGCTCAATATGCTCATGTATTTATAGTGGCTACACTAGAGGTCTAGAGAGATAAGGGGCTATTTGTTTTTTAACACAGATTACTAGTATGGTTAGAGTTTTACTGTGCTGCATGGGTTCTATTGATCAAAGAATTTCAACACTTCTGATTTTGAACTGACTGAAACAAATGGTTACAAAAACCCCACATTCTGTTGGCCATATATTTATAATATTTGAGCTAGTAGTTTTTGATTACATAACAAATGAGATCATTATTTTAAACTCTTTTCTCCTTTAGGGTATATTTTGCTTCCCTTCTGTCATTAACGGGATGATTTATTCTGAGAAACTATGTAACAAGGACAAATGTTCTCCCAATAATATGTACCTTAAAGCCACAAGAAACAGACTTCATTGGAAAAGAATAGTTACAGAGTTAATCAATTACTTGATTGGTGCCAGATAGATATATCTGTATTTAATATATTTAATATAAATACATATAATGTATTTAATTTATTTCTTATGACCTCACTAAATTAGAATTTTATATTAATAGAATGAAAAACCCTAGAGAAGCTAATTGCATAAAGGAAAGAGATTTATTTTGGCTCATGGTTTGGAGTTCCTTGGTGCAACATCAGGCAACTTCATTAGCTCAGCCTCTGGTAATGGCTTGCTTGCTGGCAAGTCCGGAGGCAGCACAGAGCATTACAGGACAAGAGGGACCTTTCCTTACAAGCCACCAGGGTTTCATCCTCAAGTCAGTAGTCTGACAACCTAACCCTGTCTATCCTTGGACATTGCAAAGGTCCACCTCTATCACCATAATCAGTGTTTCCATCCTCTTAGTACCACTAACATAAGACTCTGAGGACCATGACTGCAACATTTGGGCCTTTGGAAGACACACAAAATAATATCCAATCCACTGCACTCACAAACCCGCATAATAGTTTCATTTAACAACACAGGAAATGGAAATTGAATAAGTTGCTGAAAGCCACCTCGTTAAGGTTCTTTCTGTCACACAGCATATTACAGTTCTGCACCTTTGTTGTACTTAGAATTCCCAGAATTTTTTAAGTGGTTTCAGTAAATAGTACTAGGCTGTTTTGTTTCATTGTTTTTGACTAGGTCTTTCATTAGGCAGCTATCTCATTCAGAAAATGTCTGGACAAAGCAATGCTATACATATGAATGCAGGTAAACTGTGAAGTGTCTTCTTGGTTTTGTGAATTCCCATATTCAAGTCTGAGGCTTGTTAACAAGGAAGGAGAAGCATCTTTTCTCATTTCTTTCTCTTAGCTCCCTCTCACTCACAGCACTGGTTCTTCTGATTGTCTTTCTGTCTCCAGTACTCACCCATCTGCACGGTGAACTGAGAAGTTGGTGCAATCGGAGAGACATTATGCTTTTTATCTCTATTGCATTTAAGGATCGTGTAAATGGAGATAAATGAAATCCTAATAAAAGCACCAATCCAGCAGACGAGTCAGGCTGTACTCTATGGGGAAGGCGGGCCGATGAGCACATGTGAGGAGAAGGGCTGGGAAAGGAAGGAGAGAGCAGGAAACAGCTGTCTGGTAGAGCTGCACAGGTGTAGGGGGTGCTCATTAGGTTCCCGTAGGCTCTGTCATTAAGGTGGTGGCAGATGTTCTCGAATGTGACTAGCACAGTCGCTGGGGAAGCACTAACCTCAGCTTAGCGCTCAGAGCACTGGTGTGGCACCGCCGGGCAGAAGCTTGGCAACTTGTATCTCCTTGCCAGAGCGGCAGCTGTCCTCATCTCCTTAGTTTGTGGGTTCTCTGTCGAATTCTTATTTGGCAGTCTCACCATATCTCACAGACTCAACTCTACTGCTTTATAACTGGGCTTGATTTATTTATTTATTTTTTAAATCCCACACAATCAGAAGCAACATAAATAGAAAATCTCCCACTTGGGACTACAGTGGAGTCCTAGACCCAGAACCCTATGAGGGCTTGCCCATCATTACCCTAGCTCCAGAAAAATCTAAGGAAATTTCAGCTGAGTGATAGTTGCCTGGAATGGTGGCATAAAGCCCAGAGCAATTTCGAAAATTGCACTTAAGACCTTGGAATGTTTACAACTATACTACATAGGGGAGGTGTATGAAAAGCCATTTGTTCTGCTAGAAAATGGAAAAATGGCTATTTGTCCCTAGAACTGTAATAGAATTACACCACTGATATTTTCATTCCTTTCAAAATATTCAGTGTGCCAAATTCTGTGTCCCACACCTTCAGAATATAGATTGTTTTTCTGCTCGTAGAGATAGGAAAAGTATTATAGTACTTTAGAAAGTTCATGGGAAAATGGAATTAAATGATAAATTTCTTTTGGTACACAATTTTTTGCAAACCTGTGAAAAGGGGTCTGGCATTGTAGCACATCAGGTCGGGCCACTATATGCAAGACCAGCATCTCACGTGAGCTCTGGTTCAAGTTTTGGCTGCTCCACTTCTGATCCAGCTCTCTGCTAATGTGCCGAGGACAGCAGAAGAGGATAGTCTGAGTGCTTGGGCCCCTGCCACCCATTTGGGAGACCACAATGGAGTTCCGAGTTCCTAGCCTCTCCCAGCACAGTCCTGGCTTTGGTGGCCACTTGGCTAATTGTCAACAGATGGAAGATAGCGCTCTCTCTCTCTCTCTCTCTCTCTCTTTATCTTTATCTCTTTTTCTCCCTGTCTCTGTAACTCTGCCTTTCAAATATATAAATCTTTTTAAAAAGAAGCCTATGAATAGTTTTTTTCAAATCCGTATTTTCTACAGAATTTTCAAAGAACCCTCGCATTTGTAACACAGCCTCATGACCTATTAATAGTGATAGATTGGTATTAATTTAGTGCATTAATGGGTTGATGTGACATTTTTAGACTAAAAAAGCACTGATCCTTTTGTGTGCCATTTTGTATGTGTACACTGAGGCCTTTGTCTCTGAACGTTGGCATTTGACAAGACAGGGCAAATCTTACTGGGAAAGATTTGAGTTGTATGATTTGTTCAAGATCAAGCCAGCCTTCTGCAAGACTAAATATCTGTTAGATATTCTTCTTCTTTTTAACCTATTTTTAGGGATTCCCATTTGGGAAAATCTTGGTTGTCAATTACTGACATTTGAAAGAAGATAAGAGGTAGGTCTTCAGCAGATGGCTGTTTAACTATTTGTCAAAAGATCTTACAGTTAGCATAGCTTTAGTGAATCTATCGAAGTTCTGAGTTTTGTTCTCAGCCTCAGTGGCCCAAGTGTCAAACTTACCAGTGACCATAACTGATTGGACTTAGAAGACTGACTAATAATAATAAAACTTACAAAAGACTGATCTGTGAACCAAAATACTAAATGATAGTTTTAAGATGGTATAAAAATCAAATTGATAAAATCAGCCTACCGAGTACATCCCTCCTTAGTGGCCAAGTTCACATGAGACAAAGAATTACTTAGTATTTTGAACTTTAAACAGTTAGTTAGTTGTATAACTCATGTAATCATATTGATAGGTGTTGTATCTATTTCCAAAATGATAATTTTTTTTTTTTTTTTTTTTGACAGGCAGAGTGGACAGTGAGAGAGAGAGACAGAGAGAAAGGTCTTCCTTTTTGCCGTTGGTTCACCCTCCAATGGCTGCCGCGGCCGGCGCGCTGCGGCCGGCGCACCGCGCTGATCCGATGGCAGGAGCCAGGAGCCAGGTGCTTTTTCCTGGTCTCCCATGGGGTGCAGGGCCCAAGCACCTGGGCCATCCTCCACTGCACTCCCTGGCCACAGCAGAGAGCTGGCCTGGAAGAGGGGCAACCGGGACAGAATCCGGCGCCCCGACCGGGACTAGAACCCGGTGTGCAAAATGATAATTTTAAACACTTACTGACACCTACTCATGGGCCAACTACCATCCACTACCATCCCAAATGATTGACAAATATGAATTCAATAATTGTTATAACCTAATGATGGAACCCACTGCATGCATTTATAGGTACAGAATTAAATCACAGAGATGAAAATAAGTTGCCCAAGGTTAAGGAATGCAGGCTAATTAGAACACAGGTAAGCTGATAACAAACTCCATATTTAAAACACCCTACTTTGTATAATGTATATGAAGGTGTCTTCAAAAGATTGGTGGTAAATGTATATTACATAAAAACTTTATGTGGATTTGAAATTTTGTGATTCCAAAATAGGGGAATCATTTAGTGTATATTACCCATGAATTTTCTGAAGTCCCTTCCTATATAACTGTTGAGAAAATTCTGCCAGTTCCCAAAAAAAGAGATAACCTTGTGTTGCGGCATTTGATACTCTACCAAATTCTGGCCCTTTTGGTCTCCCTTTTCTACAACCCAAGCTAATCTTTCTCATTTTGTTCAGTTTTCTCTGGACAGGATACACAATAATTGCTTGAAGTCCAGCTTATTAAATTTCAATCAGACTGCTGCATTGTTTCCCCAGTTCACCGTGATGGAAGTTAGATAGAATTCTCAAACCTCTTTGTTCATGTGTTTATAAATATCTTGACCTGATTTCTTACTGGAAGTGGACAGTGTACACACATCATCTCTGCATCCAACTCAGAGGTCAACATCATTTCCTGCTTTTGAGTAGATTCTGCAGTGATAGCACTCACGTCTGTGAATTCAAAAGTTGTTGGAATTCCCTCAAACTGGCCCCCTCTAGAACCTATTAAACAGTAACATCTCTCTTGAGTACTCAATCCCATGGGCTAACTGCATCCCAGACAAAACTTTCTGTCTCCTGAGGGGGGAAAGAATCTGCCTTGAGGAGGCTTTAGTCTAAGGTTCAGGAACACAAACTTGAATTTGCTATTTAGTGATTTGTTTGCCTATAAGAAAAGAGGTGCTAACATCCCAATTGATGTCTCCCTTTGTGTTCTGGTGTTGGCTTAAAAAATCATTTAATTTGATTGGCTACATTGGCCACACTGTAGTGCAGCTGTCCTTCTACATGTCCTAGATTTAATTTCCAAAGCAGATAGTTTATCCTTGGCTGTTCACCTCCATCCTGGACATAACACAAATTGCCTATTGTATCTGGAATGAATTCTCTTTTTAAGTCAATAAAACTGTCATATAATCAAGAATTTCTCAGAACATAGAGTGAATCAAATGCAACCAAATTATTATTTTTTTAAAAAAAGTTTATTTCAAAGTCAGAGTTACACAGAAAGAGAAGGAGAGGCAGAGAAAGAAAGAGAGGTGTCTTCTATCTGTTGGTTTACTCCCCAACTGGCTGCAATGGCTGGAGCTGTGCCAACCTGATGTCAGGAGCCTCTTGTAGGTCTCCCATGGGGTGCAGGGGCCCAAGGACTTGGGCCATCTTCTGCTGCTTTCCCAAGCTGCAGCAGAGAGCTGGATCGGAAGTGGAGCAGCTGGGACTTGAACCAGCACCCATGTGGGATGCCGGCACTGCAGGTGGTGGCTTTATCCACTACCCTATAGTACTAACCCGCAACCAAATTATTAATAAAAAGGACGCTGTTTTGCTGGGTGTTTCTTTATGACAAATTTAAGATTTTAAGATCTTTTTGTTTTTTTCTGAGGTTTATGTGCATAATATTTACAAGGTTAAATGATTCTATTAGAATCATCATCATACACTGTATGACCCACTTCACAAAACGTGCACTGTCTTAATTTCTTCCATCAGTACAAGTGGAAAGAGTCTCATTTTGAAAGGACCAGTAGAATTTTCTTTTCAGCGTCTGAAGTTTGATCTGCAAGCATCAGCTGAAATTTGGATCATGACTTCTTCAAAACCACTAATACAAGTCAAGAAGGTCAGCAGTCTCTCAGGAGAATCAGAGGAAACCTATTTGTCATCAGAGAGATAAAAAAACGAAATACAAAGCTTAGCACTAGGTTTGCCCATATTCTCAAAACAGTTCTAGTTACAGTGTGCAATACTGTGTTTTCTGCTTTTTGTGTATCCCAGTCACCCATTAGGATTTGGGATATAATATGAAATATAATATCACATATTAAAAATCATATTTCCTTCAACAGGTAATCAAAACATTGGGTTTATCTAGACCTGCATAGTCTAATATGGTACCACTAATTGCATATGGCTCTTCCGGTTTACATTTTCATTAATTGAAATTAAAACCTAAAAATTCAATTCCTGTGTCACACTATCCACATGGCAGGTGTTCAGTGGTCACTTGTTGCTGCATAGTTAGAATCAGTGCAAGTGTGCAAGTTTCTTCTAGTGCTAGAAATGTCTCCATTAAAGCTCCTGCAAATCTTTTTTCGAGCACTTTTTTTGAAAATAGGCAGATGAGAGGGGCCAGCGCTGTGGCGTAGCGGGTAAAGCCGCTGCCTGCAGTGAAGGCATCCCATATGGGCGCCGGCTCGAGACCCGCTGCTGCACTTCTGATCCAGCTCTCTGTTGTGGCCTGGAAAAGCAACAGAAGAAAACCCAACTCCGTGGGCCTCTGCACCCACGAGGAAGACCTGGAAAAACTTCCTGGCTCCTGGTTTCAGATTGGCGCAGCTCTGGCCATTGCAGCCACCTAGGAAGTGAACTAGCAGATGGAAGACCCTTCACTCTCTCTCTCTGACTCCCCTACTCTCTCTGTGTAACTCTGACTTTCAAATAAATAAATAAATCTTTAAAAGAAAATAGGCAAATGAGAAACACACTTGGCCATAAAACAGTACATTGTCTTTAATTGTAAAAAAAAAACAATAGCTTTTGTAAAGAGATAGTAATTCCCTTAAATTTCACCTGTTAGTCTGAACTATACAAAAAATCCAATACCATCCACTGAAATAAATTATTTGGGTATTAATGAACCACCATATTAACATTGCTTTTCCCATGTATGCCTGCTTCTAAGTTATTACAGAGACAAAGCGGAACCAGTCCATTTTGACCTTATATCTCTTTAAATACAACAAAAACTCTTTAGTGAAGTTTAGATTTCAGTGATAGATTTCATGATCTGGGGCCGGCGCCATGGCTCACTTGGTTACTCCTCTGCCTGTGGCGCCGGAATCCCACATGGGCGCCGAGTTCTAGTCCCGGTTGCTCCTCTTCCAGTCCAGCTCTCTGCTGTGGCCTGGGGAGGCAGTGGAGGATAGCCCAGGTGCTTGGGCCCTTGCACCTGCATGAGAGATGGAAGCACCCAGCTCCTGGTTTTGGAGCGGCGTAGTTCTGCCCTTAGTGGCCATTTGCAGGGTGAACCAACAGAAGGAAAACCTTTCTCTCTGTCTCTCCCTCTCACTGTCTGCAACTCTACCTCTCAAATAAATAAATAAATAATCTTTAAAAAAAAGATTTCATGATCTGCAAAGTATCATTTTACCAGTGACAACCCTCATTCATGCCTTGAAAGAGATCTAGATCTACTCAACCATATAGGTCTATTTCCTCATTTCTCCAAATAAGCAAATGGACTAGAAAATGTTATGGATCTATACCATTGTCATATGTCAATATGTTTTACTTTTAGGTATGCAGGTATTGAGTTATATAATGTGTTTCTTATTGAAGGTTGTAATCCAGTAAGTTTCAGCTCCTGGGGGACATACTACTTCAGGGGGTACCCTCATATAAGTTAAGACTTTATTTTAGGCACATTCTGGTGTAACTTACGCTAGAAAAGTCATAGAAATCTACTCTGAATTCGTGTGATTATCTCCCAGTTGATTCTTGCCGCTAAGTAGAATAGACACCTTGTCAAAGTTAAATGTGTTAGGTCATTTTATTTACTGGATAACAGATGGTCACATCCTATTACTTTGTAATTTGGTCAGTGTTTGGAAAGAGGTTTACATGAGTGTGTGCTAATGACATTTACGTTTCAGCCTATACAGATGTATTGAGCATCTAGGAGATCCACTGCTCTGTGTCAGGCCTGTGTGTGTGGAAGCACCTTGTGGTTCAGAGTAGAGAGTGATGTCGTTAGGTGGGTGACCCTTGTGATTGCTCTTAAAATGTGGTTAGCAGTTTGGCAGAGCCAGACTTCTCACAAGAATGGAAATGAAGCGCATCAATATATCTTCTGTTTCAACAACTAAAAAAAGTCTTTGTTACTGAAATTATGTTTGTATAGGTTTGGGAAACACGTAGGGTCATGAACTGTACATCTTAATCCCATGACTCCTATCATTCATCTTTAGTGTAGAAAGGGACTTTGAAATCTGAGATGTTAAATGACCTAAGACCTTACCTCCAATAAGGTATCCTAGAACATAGACCTTTAATTTCTATATCCACACCATGCTTGTACTCCAATGGGTTCCCCATCAATGTGAGTGGTTGAGATTTTTTCTAAGTTTGCATGGGCTTATAAAAAACAATTAGATATTTAGCAATTTTCATTCAGTTTTAGAATAAGGAGAAGATACAGGCTAATAAATAATATTTGAAAATGTTTTGCTAAAACCAAGCATCTTATAAATGTGCTACAGTGTTTGCCAGCTCCTATGATGTCAATGATTTAGCCAGGATTCAATAAGAATGGTAGCTTTGCATTCTTGTTGCATTTACCATCTATTTTTTTCAGTACTGCATATAATCACTTCCGCAGAGAGAGGCACGTCTTACTGAATTTCCCTTAGAGCTGCCTTCTGATGTGCTGTAGGCCTTGGGCATGTGAGCTTCTAGCAATTTGCGTGGTAATTAAACTCATTTAGACAATACACTGCTTAACAGGGGATGGGACACCTTCTCACCTGGTACTTCATTAAGCTATCTTTGGTAAAGCCTTCCTAAATGACAGGGCCAAGTCCACATCACAGTATTAAATACGTTGTACATTTCTTTAAAAACATGGTATCCAGCTAGGGAACATTGATGGCAGGTTCAGAAACAAATGTTCTCGTCCTACTCTGCTTGTTTCTCTGTGTATTAAATTGCACTTCACTTATTTTTTCACTTGTACCTCAGTGTTCACTTCTCAAACCAGCACACATTTGTTGAAATCCAGTTAGATAGATCCTTCCAGGAGAAAGGATACACAGATAAATATGGAAGTTCCTGCCTCCATAAGTTCATTATTTGGAATTTCTGAAGGTGAAGAGAAGATGCAAAGCTGTGAAAAGCTGCAGGCAATAGAAGAGACAGTGTTTTCAGTGAAAAACAGAGGTTGTATTAATTTTTAAGGGACTGCAAAGAAGAAGCAGTTCTACTGAATTTATTATAGAAGACCTTTTTTAAAAAATATTTATTTATTTATTTATTGGAAAGGCAGAGCTACAGAAGGGAAGAGAGAGGGAGATTGATAGATTGATTGAAAGATTGAAATTGTTCCTCCACTGGTTCACTTCCCAAATGGCTGCAATGGCCAGAACTGGGCCAGGCTGAAACCAGGAACCTAGAACTCCAACCAAGTTTGCCACATGTCCAGGTACTTGGACCATCATCTGCAAATTTTCCAGACAAGTTATCAGGAAACTGGATGAGAACTGGAGCAGCTGGAACTGGAACAGTGGGTCATAATGTATCCCAACCTGCTGCATCACAATGCCAGCCCCTAGAGAAGACTTTTTTTTTTCAATACCTATTTATTTTTAAAATCAGAGTTAGAGAGAGCAGTCTTCTGTCTGCTCTTTGGCTCACCTGGTGGCCACCATGGCCAGCACTGGGCCAGGCTGAAGTCAAGAGCTAGAGTTTCATCTAGTCTCCCATGTGGGTGGCTGAGGCCCACACACCTGGGCCATCTTCCACTGATTTTCTCAGGCCATCAGCCTGGAACTAGATCAGAAGTGGAGCAGCCTGCACTTTAATTGGCACCCATATGGAATACCTGCACTGCAAATGGTTGCCCTACCCACTACACCACAATGTCAGCCCGGAGATGATGTTTTAGAAGTAAGCTTTCTTATGTTTTATTTCATTTGATTTAAATTTTATGGAATTCTAATCAATTATAAGCTCAGTCCAAAGGTTATTATCTCAATACTTACAACACCCCCTATGGAATCACAATTTCTCTCTCTCCCCCTCTCCCCCCTCCCTCTTTTCCATTGTACATCCAGAGAAAATTAGACATATTTAAATGTTTCTCTGGGGCTGTCGTTGTGCCATAAGACATTAAGCCATCGCCTGTGATTCCAGTATCCCACATGAATAACCAGTTTGAGTCCCAGCTGCTCCACTTCTAATCCATCTCCCTGCTAATGGCCTAGGAAATCAGTAGAGAATGCCTCATGTGCCTGGGCCCCTGCTATCCACATGGGAGACCTGGAAGAGCTCCTGGCTCCTGGCTTCAGCCTGGTCAAGCCCCAGCTATCTGGGGAATGAATGAGTAGATCTGAGACCTTTCTCTGTGTCTCTGCCTTTCTTTCTCTGTAACTCTGCCCTTCAAATAAATAAATAAATCTTTTAAAAAATATTTTGCCAAACTTAATTTGTTTTAAACGATGAAGCTAGACTTGAACCCACTCTGGCTTACACAAACCTCCTTAGCTATTATGTTAATGCACCTCTGTTGGCCTTAAAAGATTAAAGCTATTTTGAAAGGTGATTAGTAAGACCGTGGGTGTTTCTGACGATGTTGAATCATGAGTAAAGGCACAGAAGTACATGTGTTTATGTTCCTTTGAGCCGCCCTGCTCTAGGTTACTGGCATGTAGGACTTGTACTAGAATGTCGAGGAAGGAGGCTGTTAGATGAAGCTTTGGGAGCAGATGAACTTTCCTGGGTAAGGATGCAAATGAGGAGGGGCCAAGGACAAAGCCCTGGGGATCGCTGACATTTACCAGACAGATGGCAGTTGGTGAAGGTGATAGAAATAAAAATGTCTCTTCTATACATTTAATAGAAAGGTAATGGAAAATAATTAAAATAAAGATAATGAAACAAATACTAACTGTGAAAGTTCATGCCCATCAAATATTTATTGACGAGCTCCCCTTGGCATAGTGCTCTGCTATTACTTTGCAGAAGTCATTCTTAATGGGTTGGTGTAGGGAGAAAGTTAAAAATTCTATGGTGAAAATTTCCAGTAGCACATATCCTGTTCATCCGCATCCAACTTGCTCTTTCCAAGATTTTAACATATTCTGCCCTGCAAGTATACACAGAGAATCACTACCACCGTGATTTGTGGAAAAGGCAATAAATTAAATACATAAATAAAAAAGCAAGCAGTATTGCAGAGTACTACAAAAATGTGTTCACCCCAGACAGGAAAATAAAATCAAAATCAACAAGATAAAAATCATTTGATTGTGTGTGTGTGTGTGTATGTGTATGGTAGAGTCTTTTGCAATTATAGGACTTCACAGTCTTCAATGAGATGATGGGAAGAAGCCGGCTTATATGGCAGTTCCCAGGTTTAGTGGCCAAGGAATCCTTTCAGATGGAGTACCTTGTAGGATTTCTGTGGAACACACAGGAAATGCCATGCCCTGTGGAGGGAACTGTGTCTTATGATAGCAAAAGAGACAAGTTTGCATCATGAAAGGCTGTAGTTTCAAGTAGCTTTTCATAAACTGCTTCTCGGTCTAGTTGTCAGTGTTTCTTGCTTCTAAATTTCTGCAGTACTTTGTACCAGTCCTGCAACTTTCATCTCATATTTTCTCCTGCTATAGTAAAAGGCCCCTGATCATAAAGAGTGCCTCTCCACCTTTTGGACAAAACTATTTTCTACATGAATGAATAAGAACCTTCAAGATATTTGACAGGACTAAAACTGTCTTACAGATAAAGAAACAAAAGAATTCTGGATACTGGGTTTTTTTTTTTTAATTGTTTGCTAATTGAATGCAAATATCCAGCAAAAAGCATGAGATCAAAGAAAAGAAGCCCATTATTGCTGTTTCTGAATTCACTTTGTTCATCAATCAGTCACATCGAGAGAAAGAGAGAGAGAGAGAGAGAGAGAGAGAGAGAAAGATAGAAATCTCTGCCACTTGTCTGGCCATGATTAGGTGGGCATGGGGAGCACTCACTGAGGGGTGGGATCGGGGTGCTGTGCAGGCAGAAAAAAAATTACAGATAAAAGCTGAGAGACTCTGAGAGCAGTTCCTAAAGATTGATTAGATGATGAAGGAAACCTTGTGCCTCTTTCTCTGATAAGATACTAACATAGTAAGAGCAATTGGTGTGTTCCCGGCTGGTAGTAGTGGCAGTTGCAAATTTAAGCCCAGCTCCTATCTAAGAACAAATAGCTCCGGGATGGAGTTGGGGAGGCAAACAGCAATTGATCTTTACAGATGATAAGGGCAGTCACAGAGGCATACACACATTAACAGGACTAGCAAATCTATTGCATTTAATTTTTACTTTAATTAGACATTTTTCGAAATGTCTCAAGATACATGCTCATTTATATGCGAACTGCTTTTTTAAAAAATGACTTTATGCTATTTATGGAGAAGACATGTACTATGCAGTCTCTGAAGTTACCAAGAGGAAGTATAGCTATTATGTTGTGGTATTTAATTAGTCAACAGTGGCACGCAGAATCTTGACCCAAGAACCTTGTTTGCCTTAATCAGGCTCTCAGGATTGGTTTGGCAGACACCAACAAAAGTGACAGATACCTCAGACTAGAGCAATGCATTTTTTATACCTCTGTTGTTTGAGGAAAACCGGGCCAGGGTAGACATCAAATTTAAAGATGCGAAACTACTAACAGGATTAACTGGAGCTGATACAGGTGAGGAAGAGTGAAATCCTACTGACTGGGGCTGGTGCTGTGGCATAGTAGGTTAAGCCTCTGCCTGCACTGCCAGAATCCCACGTGGGTGCCAGTTCATGTCCTGCCTGTGTCTCTTCCAATCCAGCCCTCTGCTAATGCCCTGGCAAAGCAGTGCTTGGGCCCCGGCCCCCCAATGTGGGAGACCCAGCAGAAGCTTCTGGCTCCTTGGGATGGGCTCAGCTCTGGCTGTTGTAGCTATTTGGGGAGTGAACCAGCAGATGAAAGACCTTTCTCTCTGTCTCTCCCTCTTTCTGTCTGTAACTCTGCCTCTGAAATAAATAAATAAAAATCTTAATAGAAAAAGAAAAGTGTTGACTGATTCAACATTTAGGAAAAAATCCAACTGATTACCCAATACCAATATGAATCTCGGTCGGTATAAATCAGCTCACACAGCCAACTCTTGTTTGAATTATCCAGATAAATTTCTGATGTACTCCCTCTGGTTACCAAGCGACATAGGTGCTAGCTCTTAGGTCCATAGAGAAATAATTTTGAAAGTCATCCAACCTGGACTGAACGGCACTGTACTCAATTCTCACTCAAGGGAATTTCCCCAAGGCAGGAAAATCATCCAAGATATAACTATCTCCCCTTTCCTTACCATTACTAAATCCCTCCCATTGACAAGATTCATTCTTTCTCATTTTCACTGCAAATCTTCTACTTTGAAATCATCTATTTGCAATCTCAACTCCTTTTTCTGCCCTGAGTTACTACCCAAATTCTACCACTATTCATCACCGGTTCCTCACTTATGAGCTAACCAGCTTAGTTGATTTTCTTCAATAATAACACCAAAGAAAAAAAATAATTTTACTTTATTTTGCTTGTTTGTTAGCCAAGTCTTAATTCAGCAGAGAGGATGCTAATTTGTATACAAAATAACACATAGAGCATTTAGGTGGCTTGTGCATATGGCTGGCAATTCATTAGATCCCTATTAGGAGTACTTCTGACTTATTCCTGTCACCTGGGTGAGTTATTTTCTGCTGGAAACAGAAAGTGCAATGCTAACTTCATATTATTTTGATTAGAAAGCTTTGGGAAAAGAATACATTTCCCAAATGTGGGGGAAGTGTAAGGCAAGTGACTATCCTGGGGAATGTTGCCCCCTGGGCTCTGAGGATAGGATCATCTGATGAACTGTCCCTCGTCCCAGTAAAATTCTCACCCATATTGAAGAAGGAAGACAAACAGAAGGGAGGGGAGAATGGGGATTGGGTGGAGGAAAGGAAAGAAAGGAGGGGGAAGAAAAGGAAAAGAGGGGAGAAGAAAAGGGGAGGGGACGCAGAAGGGTGGGAAAGGAACAGTAAGAAGCTGTGTGCTCTGGGGAAAGCAGGGGTGTAGCATGAGGTTGTCAGTCGTGAGTGGTTGCAGGAGCTCCCCTGAACCTGCGTCTGTTCATGACACCTCTAAGGATGACGTGGCTCTCTCCAGATTCCGATTCTAGGATGCTTCCAAATTCCAGGAAGCAGCAGCAGCATCACGCCTGCTCTCTTCTCATTTTGTAGCAATCCAGAGACAGTTTCTGTCTGCCAGAATTCAGGAACATCTCCACAAAAGAGGAAAAAGAAATACAAACAGGAAAACTGAGAGCAATCTAGAAAGTGCTAATTCAGGTGTTGGGTGAGAGAAAAAGAAGCAAATCTTTTTTGTTGTTGTGGCCTTCACAGTGCTCATCCTTTTCCTTAGCACATCCCCCCTCCTTCCCTCATCCCCATCAAGCTCAGTTCTTTCTCTTTGTCTTTCTGTCTCTCCCTCCCTCTCTCTCTTTTTCTTTCTTGATTTATGTTATTTATTTAAAGGGCAGAGTGACAGAGAAGAAAAGACTGGAAGAAAGAAAAAGGAGAGGGGGAAAGATCTATCTTCCATCTGCTGGTTCACTCCCCGAATGACCACAATGGCCAGGGCTGGTTCAGCCAAAGCCAGGAGCCTGGAACTCCATCCGGGTCTCTCACATGGTTGCCAGGGGCCCAGATACTTGGTCCATCTTCTGCTGCTTTCCCATGCATATTAGCAGGGAAGTGGGTCAGAAGCAGAGCAGCCTAGACTCAAACCACCTGTCATATGGGATTCTGGCATAGCAAACGTTTGCTTAATCTACTACACCACAATGCCAGTCCTTTAGTCTCTTCTTGCCGAGTAGCAGTTGCAGTGCTCTGCTCTGATTTTGATGCATTCTCCAAGGCTTCCAGAGGAAAACAAAAGGAAGCTGACAGTATTGAACACCTACCATATGCTAGATGGCTCCTAATGCGTTGCCATTTAATTGTCCCTGCACTGGGCCATAAGCAGGATTATCTTTGTATCACATTTGTAGAAAACAGGGCTCAGATTTTCTGTTACTTTTCCAAGCTTTTGCATGATAAACCATAGATGAAAAATTGGGCACAGGTTATTATGACTCCAGAGTGCCTGCTCTGTACAAGATGTCAGATCTACAACTGCCTATGCTTCAACCATGCTTGCTCCCTATTCTAATTAGAGGTGCTAGAAGGCACACTTTGGCTTCTGGGTTTTGTCTCTTCTATTGCAGATAAAATCTTATGTTTCTATAGGGCCAGGCCTTGTAGTAGGGGAGATTAAGATTTCACTATTGTGAATTCTCTTTACAGATAAAATTTTGATTTTTAAAAAATATTTTATATAAGAAATATCTGTTTGTTAAATGATACTAACAAATGCACATAAAAATGAGTGACTCCCCCCAGAATTGGCCCTGATAATGTCATCCAGAGATAACTAATGTAAAAATAATTTTTGTGTGTATTCTTTCATGCTTTGTGCATATTTATAAACTATGGTAAATTACCATATGTACAGTTTTACAAATGGCTTTTAGCATCTAACATTATAGTATTAGCATAATTGCATGTGAAAATATACATTTATAGCATTGTTTTTAACAGCTGCAGAGTATTCTGTTGTAAGGATTTCTGAAAAATGTATTTTAATCACATTCCTTTGAATTGATATTTAGGTGGACTTCTCCCCCCATACTATAAACAAATCTCCACAGTGGATTCCTTGTGAACATTGTTAATTGCATCTTTATTACAAATTCTTAGACCAAAAATTATTCTTTCAAATTGTTACACCTACTTTGAAAACACTTAATAGATATTGCTACATCTTCCTGAGAGTTTGTACCATTGAATTTAATGGCCAAACTCATCATTCTAATTTCTATTTATTGACTATTACTTTGCTGTAGCAATTTACATTTTTCTTATAAATAGTCTGTTCATACACCTGCTTCTTACCAGTTTGTTATTTATATTTTACTAGGATGAAAGTTTACATATTTATGTCTCCAAATTTATTCTCTTTCTCATTTTTCCTGAGCTTATTTTCTCAACTTCGTGTCATTCTGTGAAAAATATTTCTTATCTCAGTCTTATGAAAGCATAAAACTTGTTTATGATTTTTATATTTTGTTTTTTCTAATTTTACAATTCTATAAAGTTATTATATATCATATGTTATATAATACATGACAAAATTATATAAAATGCATATTTCATTATATAGTGAAATTATATATGATAGAATAAATTACTGAATTACATAAAATTATAATTATAATTTTTATAATTCTTTTTGTTTAATTTTAAGAGGCAGAGGACAGACAGACTCCCAAGGCTCTATCTCCTCATTCACTCCGCATGCCCACAGAGGTCTACAGCCGTGTAGGGCCACAGCTGGGAGCTGAGCCCTCAGTCTGGATCTGTCATGTGAGCTGCAGGGACTCAGTTTTTGATCCATCACCTGCTGCCTGCTAATGTCTTCATTGGCAGGAAGCTGGAGTCACAAGCCAGAGCCAGGTATTATCACAGGTACTCGGATTTGAGATGTGGGGGTCTTAACCCCTAGGTCAAGAACCTGCCACTAGCTATATGTTCTTACTGGTAGATTCCTCTGAGGACATCCTAGCTAGCCAGGACTCCATATTTCAGTCTCCATTTCTTTCGCTACTCTCCTGTGGACTCTCTTGAAAAGGATTCTCTAAGGAAGCACTTTGGAGAAGAATACAGACCATACAGTAGAATACCAGTGTGTCTTCCTCTGGTGACTGTTAGCTCAACAGTGTCCTGGGATAAGGTGAAAGAGGAGGCACCATAGTTTTTGATGTAAGGCGCATAACCAAAGGATGAAGCTCCTTTTTGGTCCCTGCAGCTTTCACCCTGGGCTTGTGTCAGCCCTGTGGAGCAGTTTTCAGAGCACATAAACTGCCTGCTAAGTAAACTGAGAAACTCTTGAATTTTCTGGGCATTTGCAGAATATCTTAAAGCCAGGGTTATTATCCAGAATAACAGAGAATGACTTCCAAGTCACCAAAACAGTAAAAAGAACATGTTTTGGAGTCAGCTGAAAATTAATCACAAGAAATGAATTTGTGAGATAAACTTCCCTATTTATGAAAGTGAGAATAATATTTCACTGTAAGAACAAATAATACAAGCGTGTAGATCAAGCTGCCTAAAACATAGTAGAAAGCATGCAAAGAATTTAATTATTCTTTATTGTTTATTCCTTGCACTGATACTCTGTAAGAACAAGTTATCCTGGTTAAAGATCATATTTTTCCACAAAGTAACTCTCCTAGAACCCTTATCCCATTTTTGCAGAACCTGCAGTATTTAACTTCTCCATCCCTCATGTTTGGTACTAGAAAGTGTCATTTGGTAAGGGTGTTCATTATGTTCTCATTGTGTTTGGAGATCACTCTGCAAATGAACAGTATGCAGAAATTCAACACATAGAATTCTAGCAAAGAAATAGCTATTATGTGCATATTTTAAAAATGTACTAGGATCTGAGATTGGATAATTGAACAAGGCATTACATCTGCTCTCAAGGACCTGAAAAATAAGACAGGCAGGCAGATATTCATATAATAAGGTAGATATCTATAATAAGTGTGTTATTTCATTCTAATTCATATATATATATATATATCCTCTATATATGTATTTATATTAAATACCATGGTAATCATTTCTCGGCCTTTGGGCTAAGATCATGTGTGAAATATTGTGGTTATATTTGAAAGAATAGATACATTTAGATTTCACCAAAACCTTTGTGAAGTTTATGCTCCTGTGAAGAGAAAAGGAGACACATGCATCAAAATACAGAAAAATGCAAATAGGACATTTAAGAAAACGCCAAGCAATACTCGACATCGATGTATACATATGTGTTCTCACGAATATGTGCTGTGTGTGCATGTGTGTTATGGCATGTTGAGAACGTCTCAGCATTAATCTGCATGTGTGGCAAAGTAAAGGCAGAATATGACAAGTTGATATTGAAACCAAACGTTGGTTGAGTCCTTTAACAGGTTGATAGAGGCAGTGATTGGATTCCCCATGATACCAAGAAGCACCTACACTGAATCCTATTTTACTCTCCTGCCCCAGCTAACAGGTTATCATGACATCTCAATAGCTCCAAGCGGAAGGGATGTTAGGGCAACCTGTTCGGTTGTCCAGCGGCCAGCTAGCAGTCCCCTTAGGATAGAGGAGGGCTTCCAGGAAAACCATTCTCTCATGCAGGCATTGGATCTTAGGGTTAGCTTAGTGATCAGTGAAAAAAATTATTTTGAAGTTCTTAAAATTTTGCATAGGTAACAAGAAAACTGATTATAAATATATGCATTAACAAACTGTTTCTCATAACATTTTGAGCAGCTCTGTTATTATCCACAGTTAACGGATAATCAAAGTTGAGACCAACAGGGTTGCATGTCTTGCTTTGGGTTACATGAAATGTTAATATATAGAGCTTATCTTTCCCTGGATTCCATGCCACATCTCCAGCATTCTTGGACTGACTCCAGAATTCCTTGCCTTACATGAATACTTAATATTCTTTTCATTTACCCTGTTTGTTGACAAAAAATTGACCCTTTTCTTATCTGTAGAAATAGGCATTTTTGTTAGTAAAAATTCTGGAGGAAGTTCACTGGATGATAACTAAAGGCAATACCTTACTTTTCCAAAATGAACGAAAAGCAATTAAACGAAAGAACTTTCCTTTTCGTACTAAGCTTACTGGTAACATGTTTTCAGGGAAACTACTTATCCCTTTAGCTCTCCCTGGATTTGAGGAGCAAACTTAATTCTGCTTGAGTGCTATTAACAACATCTTGGATCCGGTAACCCCAGCGTGCTTTTGGACAAGGAGAATTGATCAGTATTCTTGTAGCATTGCACTTCCTTGCTGGGGAACTTCTGAGATGGGACCTTGAAATGTGAATACCTGAAATCCTCGCTCTTTTCACCATAAGAAATGAACTCCTCGTGCCACAGGGTCTCATTGTCCTTCAGTTGCAGGCGTATTTTAATTCATCATCTCTCTGTAACCTGATGTTGGCTCCAGCTCTGAAATGCAAATCGTGTTCCCCATGCTGCTGCAGCCTCCTCGGAGGTGACTTAAAAGAATGTATAGACAATACCTCTCTGACAATCTTTGCTTTCAAGAGATCTGAAAGGTGAGGGTTTTTGTAATTTCTGCTTTCAATTCTGTTGCCATAGACCATTCTGACTTTCACAAGACACATAGGCCAGAGTACATTAAATTTGATTAAAACTGTGGATTTTGTTTACACATAGGAGAGGATTTTGAGCTCACTTAACGGATGCCTTCACAACCCTGATACCAATCAGTGAAAAGTGCAGGGTATGCTGCAAAAATCAATATGCCATTCGCTTTGGACATTTCAAAAGAAAGATAGCGTTTCAGAAGTTAGAAATATGCTTGTTCCCAAATAATCCATTTTAGTTCTACGACTCTCTTCCTAAATTCTTCTCTCTTTCTCTCTCTCTCTCTCTCTCTCTCTCTCTCTGTGTGTGTGTGTGTATGTATGTGTTTGACTTTTTTTTTAAGATTTTATTATTTTTTATGGATGAATAGTATTCTTTTTTTTCTTTACTTATTTGATAGGTAGAGTTAGACAGTGAGAGAGACAGAAAGAAAGGTCTTCCTTCCGTTGGTTCACCCCCCAAATGGCCGCTACCGCCAGCGCTGTGCTGATCCGAAGCCAGGAGCCAGGTGCCTCCTCCTGGTCTCCCATGTGGGTGCCTGGCCCAAGTACTTGGGCATCCTCCACTGCCTTCCCGGGCCATAGCAGAGAGCTGGACTGGAAGAGGAGCAACTGGGACTAGAACCCAGTGCCCATATGGGATTCCGGCGCCGCAGGCGGAGGATTAGCCAAGTGAGTCATGGCGCCGGCCCCATTGACTGTGTTATTTAAAGCAAGTATTAACAAAATGAAATCCCCAGAGAGAGCACCAAGCCTGGACCAGAGCAGGTGGTTCAAATGAGGAACTGGAGTGATCATCCTAGTGGGTTAAGATACCAGGTAAGACACCTGAGGCCCTGGGCTTAAAATTCAGTTCTGTGTCCAGTCTCCAGCTTCTTGACCCTGGAAAGCAGTGGTAAAATAGTTGGGTTTTGCCATGCACATGGGCGAACTAGCTGGAGTTCCCAACCTCCCAGCTTTGGGAAGAGAATAGACAGATGAGAGCTCACTCTCATTCTCTTTTCCTGTCTCTCTCCCTGTCTCTCTGCCTCTCAAATAAGTCAATGAAAAGATTTTTTAAATGTTAAATGAATGAATGCACACTATTTATCTTCCCCTGCTCTGTGCCTCCTCCAATTTAGCAGCAAAGGAAAATAGTAGTGGCCAGCATTTATGTCAGCCACTGCTACATTACTTCTTTCTAGGACACTTCTTGCCTTCTGTTTTTGTTTTTGTTTTTCCTCAGTAAGTGCCTTTTGTAATCCATATGTATAAATATGCTACAATCATAAATGGTCTGATCACTGAGGTGTAGTGAGTTCTCATTCAGTATTGAGAATATAAATAAACAAAGCTGTTAGGCAAGAAACACCAAGTTCAAAGCAAGTAATATAAGTAACATCTTTTTAGTGCAGGGTAAATGCATTTTAATATTCATTAGCTCACTGCAATCCTGTTTATAGACCTTTTTTACTATTTGTGTGCTGTACTATTCTAAAATCTCTGAAACACATTTACTTCTATCGTTGGAAAGATTTTATTTTCTAGTTTATGTCCACGTTTCCCAAACAAAAATAACTGGATTTTATCTTTTCTTGGCAAACCTGACTCATAAATCAGTTAAAATTTAAAAACTTTGTTGTTTAACAATAACTTTGAAATCAGACATGACCCCCTAAAATTTATACAGAAATGTGGCCTTTTAAAGTTTCCCAGATGTGCCATCTGGGGTGCCACATATGCCACCAGAATTTTGGGTGCCATACCATTTCACCACATGCTTACTAATAAATCCCCAATATTAATAAGCCAAAGAGGGTTCTTGCCTAATATTTAGAGAAGAATTCTAAATACAGGCACAGAAAAACGAGGCAGCATGGTACATTTTAAGCTTTTATTTAGTGAGAAAGATGCATAGAAGAGTGGGAGCTTTATCTAAGAGAGAGAGAGGTAAATCTGGGTTCATACCCAGCACCAGGAACCAGCCACGTGGAGGAGCATCTAGGCCAGGAAGACGCAGGGCTACAGCAAGGCCCCTCCTGGCAAGAGGCCAGGGAAGAAGAGAAGGGCAGGACATACCGTGTCCCAGGCTTTTAACCCACTTCCAAAGGGGAGTTGCTAATAAACCTGATTGGCTGGTGGGCACCCAAGTGTGGCCAGGTAGGGGGATGAGGTCACACAGGGGCATGGTGAAGGTATCAGGTAGGACGTGAGGTCACACAGGGGCATGGCGAAGGTATGGTCTTCCAGCTCGCAAGCCTAATCAATTTTAACCTATATGCCTGCCTACTTCAACTTCACAGGAAAAGTTTAAGCCATTCTTTTGAACTATCCAAATCACTGAATTAATGTCATTTCACAATTAGCTCATGTACCACATGGCATCCTGCCCCTTAAATAAGCAATAATACTACTTCTATAAAAATGAAGTACCATTCTCTAATAATTTTAAAATGCATACACTTTTTATTGTTGGAAATATTTTTAGAGTAGTGTATTTTGATTTTTTTTTAGTAAGATATCTTAGTTAAGAGTGTTTGCAAAAGCACTTTCACAATGGAAGCTATTATTATAATGACGATCAGCAGTTGATTTGAACACTAGAATGTCATAGATCTTCAAACATTCCTTGTGCTTTTTTAAATATGTGCTGTTGAAATTGGAAGTAGATCATTTAGGCAAAAATAATACTAATGTGTAAAAGGGAATTGCAGGTTGTATTATTCTGATAGACTATTTGGTTTCATTTCACCATATATAACTTGTCAAATCTTCATTTGTATGCTTGCTTAGATAAATTTAGGTACCACCTAGCAGAAATAGGTATGGGGGGAAAAAAAGCTGTCCCCAGTTTTTGTTTGATTAGACAGTGTAAATATTTTCTGACTTAAAATTGTCTTGCACTGGAAATCCTACTATATGACATGAATCCTTCCTTATAGAAATTGCATTCGGCAAACACTTCCCCTGTCTTAATGTGTACAAAGGGTTGCATGCTGTGCATGAGACGCCATACAAAGAAATCCAGAACATGAGCTTTCTCATTAAACTTTCGAGGGTGCAACGGCCAGTAAATATTGCAGTTTTTATATTCTAGCTGGGAAAATATAATTTCACTTGTCAAAAATTTTATGTAGTTTAGCAGAGAAAAATCATGAGGGAATGTGTCTGAATATCCAATAGAGCTATTAAAAATAATATTTTGAGATATGGGGCTCTTGATTCAAAAGCACCATGAAACCTAATGCCTAAGAAAAGTGTTCTCTTGATGCTGTTCTCAGGATCTGTGACTGGATTATCATTCAATTGATTTAACTTGGTTTTAGAATAAATAAATAACAAAGATAACTTCCAGGATGATTTTTGTTGTTGATGGGCTTTTACTGTTTCCAGGCAAAAACTGATGATGATATCTTGGGGCCTGGAGAATAATGTCAATTAAAGACGGGTCTGGTTATGCACACTCTGTTGTAGCAGTAGCAGTCTTTAAGCAGCAAGAAACAAATTTTGCACATGTAGCTTTTTCTCTCACGTAATGGTTCACATGCACTGTATCATGTGCTTTTTTAGGGATCTCCCACAAAGAGCCGTTTACAGAGCTGCTTGCTGTACTGGGTTCAATGGCTACAAAATAAATGTATATGCATAGATTAATGAATATGTGTCTGTGAATGTGTGTGTGAGAAAGAGAAGGGAAGAAAGAGAATGGGAGATTGAGAAAGAAGATGTCCTTTTTCTAACAACAATTTATATCTGCATGATCTAGAACAACAGCCAAGTTGGTTGGAGTTGTTGGTATCAAACCCACAAAATTGAGTTCTCTGGATGTGCAGAAAACCAATCACTAACAGGGCAGTGGAAGAAAGGAGTTAATTGCAATGTGCAGACCAAGGGACTGGGCAGCTTTTGCTCAATTCCTAGGCTCCCTAGGGGCTTGGAGGTGAAGGTTTTCATGGGTTGGAGTTAGGGCAAAAGCTGTGTGTCCAGGTTCCTGTTTGGTTGGCAGTACCTGTGGCCTTCCTTTGATTGGTAGACTAAAACATTTTCTTTAGGGAATTTTTATGATGATCAAGCTGGCTTCAGTTAGTCTAGGAGCAAATGAAAGTGGTAGTTACTTTCTGCCCTGGACCTGGAATTGCTCCAAAAGAAACACCTTCAGACAATACTGACCATCAAGGTGTGTTACCTATTGGAGAAGCAAATGACTTCACAAGTCCAGTGATCAGAACCCTGTAGTCCTACTTGGACCATTCTCTTAGCTCAATGAGTGGTTGATTTGCTATCAAAAGGCTAGGAAAGGACACTGTAGGTTATGGGAGGGAGGGTTGGAGACTTGGCTCTGATGCTATCTAACATAGGTGTTTAAGCTGCTATGAAAGGACTTGGAGGCAGGATAAATATGTATGACACATGTAATTCATGGGGTACAGCCCTGAAGTTTTACCTTCACATAGAGAGCAGTGAGTAATTGCTTGATTATGGCATCAGAGAGGTTTCTGTTCTTACAAGTAAAGTGGGATAATAAAGGCACTTCCTTTAGATTGGTTGTGAGTATTAAATAAAGCATTCATGTAAAGCAAGATGCCAGAAAAATAGCAACTATTCCACAGCCTGAGCTACTATTGAGCAGTAGCACTAAAGGAAAAAAAAAAAAAAAACTTTTAGAATGTTTATGGAAGTAAAGAGTTGTCTATTTCTTCTAATAAGAATCTAGTAAAAGTTCATTGCTGATAAACTCAGAGTAATACGGTTCTAGAAGAGATGTGAGGCTCACTGATAATACAGGTATCATTCATTCATGTCTCAATTTAAGTAAATATTGTGCATCTATTCACTGTCACACTAGGGACAGTGAACATGGGAAATACAGCTGGTTTAAGGAATGTTCTGCCTGATCACAAAGGCGTAGGGGACTCAGAGAAGCCCACCCCCCAGCCCCGCCCAGGAGGTGACTCTCGGGGTACAGTCCTGAGTGTGAGAAGCAGCCAGGCACCCACAGAGTAAAGCCCACCAGAGTAGATGAAAAGGCTCTGAGGGAAAGGAGGTGGTGTGTTTCATCATTGTCACCAGTAGTAGCCTCATCACATGGTCCTTCTGTAAGTCTGCAGTTGTAATTGCAATAAGGTCATGCTTGTTTAGATTTATTTTTATCACCAGACCAATATTTCAAGACACCATAAGCCCAATGACTTTAATATTTTTGAAAGCAGATGGCATTTGTATACTTTCAACAAAATCAAACAGCATCAACAAAACTTTTCAGCTTATTTTTTTAAAAGATTTATTTATTTGAAAGGCAGAGTTCAGAGAGAGAAGGAGATCTTTGTTCCACAGGTTCACTCCCCAAATGACCACAGTGGCCACAGCTGGGCCAGGCCAAAGCCAGGAGACTGGGACTCCATCCAGGTCTCCCACTTGGGTGGAAGGGGCCCAGGCATGTGGGCCATCTTCTGCCTCTTTTTCACGTGCATTAGCAAGGAGCTGGATGAGAACAACTCTTGGGACTTGAACTACTGCTCATATGATATGCCAGTGTCACAGGCAGCAGCTTAAACTGCTGTGCCACAATGCTGGCCTCTCGGCTTCTTATTGTAAGAGGTAGTGTAATGAAGCAAAGTATGTGTGTGAGCCAGAGTCACTGCTTTTGTAAAGGGAAAGGCAGCACCTAAAAATAATAATGCTGCAAGTAGATACTAGGTTAGGAAGCCTTGAAATAGACATTATGGGACCCACTGTACTATATTTTCCCTATTTTATGTTATCCCATATCTGGGTCATAATCAAATACCCAGAATAAGTTTTTGCCTTTGGAGAACCACATTTAGGTCGGCCACTTTGCACTGGGATGTAGATTGCTCCTGGGAACAAATGCACCACAGCAGGCTGAAGCCCACAGTACATTTGGAAGTGGGAGACAAAAGGAACTGGATGCTGAGCTACTCTTATCCCTAATTTAGAATATGAGAAGTTCAACAAGTCCACAAAAAATCTCCCAGTAGCACTTCTGAAATGCCCACCCTCCCCTCAGGACCTAGTCATCTTCTCAAACTTACATGAAATACGTTTTCACAAAGCGTGCTGGACCCCTGCCTTTTCTACCTCTTCATTTCCACACCACATTTATCAAATTGTTTCAGCTTGATGGCCCTGGCCTCGTAAATACATTCAACTCTCAATTACCCTCACCAATGAAGAGGAGACTTAGTGCAGATAATTGAAATTGGTGAATAATCTGCTCCACTGGGCTGCAGCCAGCTCCTCCTACCAAGGCTGCCTTTATTTATTTATTTATTTTTTTTTTTTTTTTTTTTTTTTTTTTGTGGGGAGTAAAGGCAGAACCTCCGTTACAGGTCAGAGCCTCTGCTAAAAAAGTCTTTTCTCCCACCACTCTGATAGAGGAAGGTCAAGTCCGTGCTGCCTTAAGTCTTCCAAAGCCTTCCCACAATCGTTACATGTCACAACTCCCCAAGACCTTTATCTAGACTGCAAACTCTCAGTGCTGCAGAGTCAATAAAGAGCTGGGCAAGTTAACATCCACTGCACATTCCAGTCTCTGTGTCACTCTCAGCAAACATGACTTAATTCAACTAAGAAATGGAAGCATGGTCAAGCGTGCCTCCTCTTTGCTGCTTTGTGTTTTTATTTTCCTATCTCAGGGTTGGTGTCTAGGGCATTTCTTTCCTGTGCAGTGCCCAAAGGTGCTGTTCAGGTGTTAGTAAGTGTCCCCAGCATTCTCAGGACAGGCTCGTCTGTCGTGAAAGCTTCAGGGTGGCTGATAGGAAGTCATCGATTAGAGACTCCCGCTTCAGGCAAGTGGTTCCGCCAGGATCATAAACCTGGAGACAAAGCTCAGTCTGCTGGAAAGCTCATCGCAGCCCTGGCACTGAGCTCCATCAGAAGCTGTTTTCTGCTCCCCAGCTACCCTGTCTCCAGGGCTGGACTTCCTCCTCTTTTCTCATCGCCATTCGACTTCACTTCCAAACATCCTTGCCTTTCATTTTCCCCTGCTCTGCTTCATGACATGACCTGTTAGCTACTTCCCTGGTTCTCATTTTCTGTGCCCCTCTTTCTTTTATAAAGCATCTCACCTCTTTAATTCCCTCCAAAAATCTTCTTTTGAATACTTTCCTTAACTCCCCACCCCATATTCTCACTTTCCTCACTCCCCTCTGCCCTAGCATCTTGCATTCTGATGAGATGCCATATGTATAACAAGGGAGACAGATGCTTTGCTGTTAAACTAAAGGGCTTTTTAATCTACCAGAACAGAAACCATGAGCTTTCTTTTTGTTTGGGGACATCAGCAATTCATGGCAAAGGGCTAAGGAATACAAATGAGGGGTTTTTTCTTCAAGCAGCATGGAGTCTCAGCATGTCTCTCCTTGTTTTACTTGGTCTGCAAAGTAAAAATCTGCACATGTGATGGATTCATAAACGCCACTAATGACACATAGATCTCTGTAGACACACTGCATTCACGGGGAGGGGCAGCAGGATTCGGTCTGCAATTGTCAATGCATTTTACCTATGATCCATCTACTTATGCTATTCAAAGTCTGTGACTATCAGCAGTGCTGATTTTGATGGGTGTTTCTCAGTAGCAATTCATCTTGTATTGAAATTGAAAATATTTTTTTTTTCTTTGTAGCACCCTGTTTGTAAGCAGGCATGTCCTTTGGATAGACAGCTAAGGCCCACAGACAGTGTCACAGGCCACATGGCCACAAAATGCCTGTAGTGTAAGCTGTTACACAGTCGGATTCTCCTGGGGCTAGCTCTGATCCAGGAGAGAAAATGATGAGAAGAGCCCATGATTTTAGTGCAAGGCCAGTAGACGGCAAATACCTGGATCCCAGAGTTTGTCTGTAGAGTAGACTTTGCAGTAGAAGTCAGCCTCTGTCTCTCCTTGGGGTAAGACAGTGCATGTGCCACGGGGCGGGCCCTGCTGCCTGTCCATCAGTTGACAGGAGCATCTTTCGGATGAAGCTGCCATGGAGGCAGAGGTGTCCATGCCACACCAGGGCCCCTTCATATGGTGATGTGGTGTGTATCAGTCAGCGTGGCTCCAGAGGAAATTCAGCTAGTTGACATTTCAGGGTCCTGTCCACAGTTCTGGGCCTGTTGTTTTGGCAAATGTGCTTGATAGTTTCGTCCTCCCTGATCGACCCTGTCCTGATCATTTCAGAATGTCAGAATGCTGATTCCCGTCTTGTTTCTCTCTGCTGTGTCTCTGCCTCTGACACTTGCATTTGCTAATGCAGAAGCTTCCACTAGAATTGTCAGGAACATCCGTCTGCCCCCAAGACCTTGCCTGCTTGCTGGAACCCAAAGTGTCACGAAGGACCCTCTGTGTGAAACGTGCAGTGCTGTGTGTGAAGAAAACATATGGACTACATCGTGGTGTGAACTTTTTCTAATTTGCACAAAATTTTCGCCAACATTAGAAAAAGGGTTCATTCCGTACTAACCTCTTACTGCCTAAAATTGGGAGTTCTTACCAAACAAACCCCAGTCCTGACTTTCTCTAAATCTGATCGCATGGTTCTTGATTGTACATTCTTAACCTGACTTCTTTACTTTGTACTTGGCAGTAACAGTGTGCTTTTGTGGTTGTATTGTTTTGCACTGTGTGAGTTCCCCTAAAATAGTTGTTTCCCTGTTTGACTGAAGTGGAAACTGAGGAATCAGTGAGGACTGGGCCTTCCCCAGTGAGACACTAGAAGAAACTGAATAAGCAAGCACAGTACCTTTTCTTATTTTTTTTTCCCTAAAAGGGGAGAAAAAAGTTTGCCTTTTTCACATGGGTGGAATTTTATACTCTCTCAATCCGAGTGCTGTGGGACTCAGGCGGAAAAGACCACCTGTTATGGAGGTTAGCTAGGTCAGGAGCTAATTCTCGGCTGTTCAAACAAATCCACATCAACACTGTAGGTCACCCTTTCTACCTGCTCTTTGTGTTCAAAGCACCCTGCTAGGCAGTCAACCCATTTACCCCTTTTAATTGAGCAGACCTGGCCTTTGTCTGCTTGTGGCTTTATTTATTTATTTTTGGGGGGCATGTTATTGCTACAGTAAACAATTAGCACTGTTAAGAAAAAACAAGTGTCTGCTCCAGAAGCCAGATTCCTTCCCAATGAGGGAGCTATGTAAAGGGAGTCTGTTGGACTCAGACTGGCCAGGATTGCACAAAGATAGGGGGCACCACCGCCCCGCCCTTGTGTACCTTGGCAAAGCATGCCGCATGGTGGGAGTTTTCGTGATTGTGTCTTTCACGAAGAATGCTCTCTGGTCCGTGAGAAGGCCCTGGAGATCGCTCCTTCTAGGAGCAGCAGCGTCTGTGATATGGAAATGCTCAGCCGAGTGTGCCTGGTCCTTCATTCACAACAGGGAGGCCTGGGAAGCCGGCCTGCCTAGCGGGCAGCCATCGCCCTCAGGAGCAGAACCACTGAGTCCCAGGATCCTGGGACTAAACGATGCTGATGGCTTTGAGTTAGCTGTCTCCTCACTGCTCCTCCGCAGGAATGCTTTCTCCACCCCCACACACTTCAGAACTTCTGTTCACTTTCAAGTTCCTTTTTTTTTTTTTTTTTTGTTCTTTTGTTAAGATCATTTCTCTTCAAGTCTTTCAAAGCTTCTTTGAGGCTTCTGGGAGACACAAAGCACTTCTTTTGGATTGTGTTCCTGGTTATTTCAAGGAGGTGGCTGAGAATCAGATCTGTGTGTACCTGCGTGCACGTGGCCCCCCGCATCGGGAGGGTGCGCACAGGCCAGCAAGAGCGTAGGGGCATGACTGATTGATCCAGGGCGGAAAACCTGCGCGGTGCGTAAGGCGGGATTTGTTTTCATTCTTGACCTGGACTTGTTTGTCTTTGTAACCTTGTAGAAGTTACGCCAGCGATCTTCTCTGTGAGGTCAGGATAACATACTGCTCAGGTAGCTTCATTTCTTCACAGATCAAAGGACTACACAGCTTCACTGTTTGGGTTTTCACATGACCTGCTCTGTCAGTACGCCCGGTCTAAGTACATAATGCTTGAATATTCCTTGGATCTTCAACACACCAGTTTCAGGGTAGAAAGCTGCTCGTGGGAGGCATTAAGAGTGTAGGGCTCGGAGCCTGATTTCTATAACTCTAGCATTACCATTCACCATGCCTTCCCTCCTGTGAAGTGATGGTTGTAGTACTATCCACTGTATGGGGTTCTTAAGAGATTGAATGAGCAGATCCAAGAAAGCAGCCTGTAGAAGAGTCTGGCATCTCAGTATTGCTCATTCATGTGAGTGACGGTGTCACTTGGACCCAGCCTCCCAAGTCTTTGCCGCCCTCCCAACCTCAGGACACCAAGATCTTTTTAACGTTGCTTTTTCTGCTACTCAGAGAGGGTACTCTCCCATTGTCTATGCCTTTTGTCTCAGTGTCACTGCATGTTAAGCTTTATCTCTTTCTTCAGGTACCACCCATAGGATGACCCTTTATAACCATTTGAATTCAAACTACTTGTGCTGTCCTGTTTTCCTGTCTCAGTGCCCTCTTTATTGTTTGTTATGCTTACTGAAATTTGAAATTACTGCTTGTGTGCATTGTCTCTCCAGGAGGCTGAATTCATTGTGGGAGTTGACAGTGACTATCTTACTCATTCTTTCAGTTTTTAGTAGCTTAGGATTTCATTTATGCCAAACACTCTGCTGCACTGAACACACCATGAAATGAACAAATAAATGCCTGCCTTCATGGGGCATACAGTCTAGTGGGGAACATAAAAAATAAACTAAGACAGGAAAATATGAACTGTGGCAAATAGAGAACAATGAAGCAGGGGGTTGCCACTTTAGATGGAATCATCAGAGAAGGTGTCAAAGTGGGTAGGTATGGGTGGGCATGGGTAAGTGGGTGAGTGTAGATGGGTTCAGGAAAAGAGCAGAAAACATAAAGATCCTGAGGTGGGAGCTTTCCTAGTGTCTTTGCAGATAGAAGGGGATCTTTGAGGTGCAGTACAGCAAGTGAGGGGGGATTCTGAGGAGATGAGTCTAAGAGGAGCCTGAGGACCACAGGTGGCATTTTGACTCTGGATGGCCTGAGATGCTCTAGAAGAGCAAAGAATAGAAAACTTGGGTTTTAACTGGATTATTTTGACTGTGGGGTTGTGAATAGCTTGAAGAAAGCTAAGGGCAAAAGTAGAGAGACCAATTAGGAGACTATTTCAAGAATTCAGAGATAAAGGAAACTTAGTAAGTGATTGCAAATGAATAAATGTGTTTATGTAGGCTATTAGCAGACTATGAGTCTCCAGGTGGTTAGATTGGGCGTTGACACATCAGGGCTGTCTATTCAGAAATAATATATAGTCTGTTTCTAATTTGCAAAAGACAAAATGTTGGAGATGATGGATAAAGCCAGACAGAGTTATGGTATGAGACATCCATCCGGTATTGCTGTAAAGCAATGCCTTGCTTTTGATCTGGGAAACATGTATTTCTTTCTCCTTCATCACGTAGCAGCAAAATGAACATCATTTTTAGTACACAGAAAAAATAGGGAGACAAAAAGAAGTGGTTAAGAAAGAACAAGAAATTTCTATCAACACATAGACTGTCAGGAAGAGACATAAGTCATCAGAGTTCTAACTCGGATAAACTCGTCTTTATCTGAGTTCCAAGGAGAAGGAGTCCAAGGAGAAGTTGTGTGTGTGTGTGTGTTTGTATGTAATACATTAAATATATTATCATCTTTGCCACTTTTAAATAGCTTTGCAAGCCTCACAAAATTTGCTAAATACTTACCTAATAGCAAAACAACTTTAATCAGTAATTACAACTTCAAGAATAACTTGGTCTTCAAGATTTCTACATTATAAATCTGCCTTAAAATAAGTATTACTGACTGGAGGAGATGTCATTTGATCTGTTGTAAAAAGGTCTTAGAGTTTCATAAAATCAGGTATTAAATACACCAATTTATGCTCAAGGGAAAAAATGATGGACAAATAAATGCAGTTCTGTAATTAATGGCAACAGTTCTATGATAACATTAATATATCCTGCCATTGTGTCCAGACTTCCTCACTTTCAGTTTTCCCTGGACACAGGAGAAGAACATCATTGGGAAGTGTGTTGTATGTGGGGGAATGAGGAGGGAGTGAGTGCCAGGTGTCCCCTCAACATTGATTACCAAAGAGACAGTTGAATCTAATCTGTGCTCCTGCTTCTCAGAGTTTGAAACTTTCATCTTTGGATTAGAGTGCATCACTCTGGGCTGAAAACCATCTGAAAAACTTGTTCTCAACAACATTAGGAAGAAAAAAAACCTGAAGTGCAAAGTTGAGCCTTTAAGCTCTGAATATCAGAGCAAATTTTCTGCTTTGAAATGTACCTTTTTTATTTATGGATTTAGCACTGCCAAGATGACGCTTCATGGCATGTTGTGTCACAGATAGAGCCAATCTTACCCCAGTAATCCAACAATTTTCATGAACCCAGTCCTGCTCTAAAGAGGAATATTTCCTTGAGCTTCCCTATTCTCGTTTATTTTCCTCGGCCTTGGTGCCCGTTTTCCACAAGACAGAGAAAAGCAGTAAGAATGTTCTCTTCGGAAATGATTGAGCGCTGCTCCAATGTTGATGATGTTCCTGCTGAGCCCGTGTATGTCTTACGTCTCCCAAATGGACATATAAAACATAATATATAGTTCTGTTGTCTCTTTCCAAAGCCTGAACTTGCAGAATATTTCTGGGGGTAAGCATCACAGGTCAGGATTCAGCCACATCCCTGGCTAGTGCATGGTATTTAAAGAACTGAAAGAGTAGATGGGTGTAGGGGAAATCATGCATAAAGGGGGAAGCACAGTAAAACAAGAGAGCAGCATGAAATGGGCATGTGGGCATTGGGAACGAGCAGCCAGGGAGAAGGGAGGTGGGGCAAGCGGTAGAGATTTTTTTTTTTTTTTTTACTATTTGCCTTTTTCACTACTCAACACTTTCTGAAAGCATTAATGTACTGAATCAAGTACTGAGCTGTTTCTGTAAGAGGAAAAATACAAATAAATGGCACCATAAAGGTGAAGGAAGGTTTTTAAAGCACAGAAAGGCAGGGATAAAACAACATAGCCATTCATAAGGCAAACAGATGGAATGACACAGGCAGATTTGAGGGAGAGAAAAGTAGAGGGAGAGAGACTCAAGGAAATAGGAAGAGGGAGTTCCGAAAGAAGTAACAGATAGAAAAATACACGAGAGACAGAGGTGCTTATGACAGCTGGGAAGAGCTTGAGAAAGGTCACGTATGCCCTCTGGGCTCCTGGTTACACAAGAGCTGCAGTGGACTGTCATGGCAAATAAACAAGAGAGAGTGGGGTGGAATACAATTTATAGCTCGCTTGTCATCACGGAAGAGAGTGCAGATGAATTGTGCATCCCTCTCCAGCCATCAGGATGGATAGGGGAACATGCCTTGGTCTGTTAGCAAGCAGCAAAGGGAAGAGGACATTTTCAGGCTTCCCTGGGAGGTCTGAGCCATGTTGCACTGGCTGCCTTCTGCCATTCGGACTTCAGTGTTTGAGCAGAGTTTGCTGGTGTTCTTTGAAAAGTGCAAGAATGAGGCCAGCGCCGTGGCTCACTTGGTTAATCCTCCGCCTACAGCGCCAGCATCCCAAATGGGCGTCGGGTTCTAGTTCTGGTTGCTCTTCTTCCAGTCCAGCTCTCTGCTTAGGCCCCCTTCACCTGCGTGGGAGACCAGGAAGAAGCTCCTGGCTCCTGGCTTTGGATCGGTGTAGCTCCAGCCATGGTGGCCATTTGCGGGGTGAACCAACAGAAGGAAGAGCTTTCTCTCTGTTTCTCTCTCTCTCACTGTCTAACTCTGTCAAATAAAAAAAAAAAAAAAAAAAAAAAAGTGCAAGAATTTCCTAACTGAAGCCTATGGTGTTAGGAGTTATGAAACAGACACACACACACACACACACACGGTTTACATGTTCCAAAGGAGAGGTAACTTTATAATAAACTTTTATATAATTAACTAGTTTTCATTTTATTTGAAAAGCAGAGAGACACAGGGACATCGTCCATTCACTGGTTCACTCCCCAAATACCTACAACAGCCAGGGCCTGGGCCCTTTGGAAGCCAGGAGCCTGGAACTCAGCCCAAGTCTTCCATGTGGGTGGCAGGAGCCCCACTACTGCAGCCTCACCTGCTGCCTCCTGGAGTGCCCATTAGCGGAGGATGGTGTGGAGGCAGAGCAGCCGAGATTCAAGCCCAGTGGTCTGATGTGGGATACAGGTTAATTGTAGCAGGTCTTAACCACTGTGCCCAACACTGGCCCCATTCAGCAGATATTGAATCCCTACAAAAAAAAGAGAGTGTGGTAAACAAGAGAACTGGGAACTTTGGTTATGGATTTTCTGTATCTCCGTCAGAAACTAGCACATTTCAGTGAAGTCTTGGATATGGAAAAAGTGTGTACTTGTGTAGAAATCAACAGCAGAGGGTGACATTCAACATAGCTGAATTGTTTGCATTTTACCTCAGGTGCTCAGTGTCTGATTTCCACACACTGTGGAGAAAACCTGCTTCTCATCCTGGAAGACAACCCAGAATTTCCTAAATAACACTTTGATGTGTAAGTGGGTCTGCCTACCTAGTCTAGACTGTCCTTAGGAGGAATATGATTTAGGATCTTATGTGTTAAACTTGGTCACATTTTTGGCAGCGTGCCTGGTGCCAGAGCTATGGCTCAGACCACCACGATTTGATAGGATATCATATCCTGTTTAAGAGTCTGTGAAATACTGCCCATTGTCCTACAGAGGAATAATGGACTGGAAATAAACATTAATTGTTCCTCAACGCTAATGCTTTTGAACTTCTGAAAATCAAAGGAACAGAATTATCGTGGGACTGTGAGGAAATATAACAAATTATTTTCCAGTGTGAGTTCTTGTGCTTTGTGAAAAATGGAAGTAGTTGCAAGGGGGTCAGCTTGTCTGATTGTTGGGCTTGAGGTACAGGTTGGGGGGGTGTGTCTAGAGCTTTGTGTCTTAGTGTTGTCTTCAAGTATTGATAGATTTAAAAATCTGTGTGTTCTGTAAATGACAGAAAAACCCAGGAAACTGTCCAACCAGGCTGTCCTTTTAATCAGTAGGCCCTGGGCACATAATAAATGCCTTCAGCTTAGTTACAGGATCTTCCCTATGAAGCAAGGGGAGTCATGGGACAGCAAGGATTGTCCTCATTATGGTGTTCTCCCATTCCACTGGCTGTTTATCATACTCAACATTATCTTGGTGCTTTCTCAACTCAGGATTGCCTGGAAATCAGAACAGTTACATTTTCCCCTTTGTTTCCTTCTAAGGTTTCAGTATTCCAGTGTCTAACTGGGTGCATGTGCACACACATACTCTCAAACACACACAGAAGATGTATACTGATGCAATAAAGGGAGTATGTAGAGAATGTAAAGTGTTTTCCTTTAAGCAGTGCTGGTATAATATGTGTGTGTGTGTGTGTGTGTGTATAAAAGAGAGAGAGAAACATGAGCCACTGCTTGATTATGCGCCAACTGAAAAAAAACATGGGCTTCACACATAGTAGAGTGTAATATCTACGTATATACAAAATATCAGACATCTTCAGGAAATTGAAAGAAATTCTGAAAATTTTTCAAGCTACAGTGCCTAGGATAGATAATTTTCTAGATACTCATTTAGATATCTGCTTGACTTTCAGCTCTCATCAATGAGTGCCATTCTTGGGACATGTTTTGAGTGTGTGTGTGTGTGTGTGTGTGTGAAGCACAACAAAGGTGTCCACATTTTAGTGCTGTGTAGATGTTTTGTGTTAAAAGTCAAAAGGCCATTCAAGGATCCTCTAATTGTCAGGGCTGTGTGAAGCTGGAAAGGATTGGAATGATAAAGCCCGAATGGCAGCACTCATCCTTTTATCCTGCTTATCTGCTCCTGTGAGACAGGCTTGTCACTATGTATTTTTTCATAAACAGTGCAAACTCCTTCATTTCCTTTATCAGTGGTATATCTAAGATGATTATTCATGCGAACAATTCATGCAACGTCCAAGTTCTCCAATTCAAATAACACAAGCCTGCACAGCTTCCCTTCTACTCTCTCATTCTTTGAATGAATTCTATATCCTTGGAATTCTGTTGCAGAGATGGGACACAATTTCTGTGGAGGCAAGCATAAAGCTGTTTTCCTTTGACTTTGAAATGTTCATTTTGCTTTGCTAAAAACCTACCAGTTAATGGAGATACAGGAATGGAGAGGATAAATGTGGAAAGCAAAAAAAAAAAAATGTAGACAGGAAGAAGAGACATTTTTTTGTGCCAGCAGCAAGCAGCAGCATAGAGAAAACGAAGACAGCTACAGCTGCAACAAGAAAGAACAAGTCAACAGGACTTGTATAAAAATAGGGAGAAATGGATAGCGAGGAGGACAGAGAAGGTGAGAAGACAACCAAAATGCAAAAAGCAAACTGAGCTGGGCACGTGTGCCTGGAAGAGAAACATGCGGAGGACAGAGGGGAGAGGAATACCGAAAAGATGCTGTGCCCTTAAATATGGTTACGTGGAGGTTAGGGATCAGTTTAAATGAAACAGTTTATTGTTGGAAAACAATTAAAATCAGTAGTAAGAAACAATAGATGGTGAGCTAGATTAATCTGCAGGGAGCTAGAAAATATATAACACCCATTACAGAGTAATCATATGAATCAACCTCCTTCCTTTAACTCCCCCTCAACCCACCTACCACATCTCACTCCAAATCCACACGTGCAGCACATATTTTGACTTCTTACTTTGTACCTTTCTCATGTAACTTTTTGTAGAAAAAAAGAAATAGCATGTTTAGAAACATCCATTTATCTTAGGGAAACACCAGTTTCAGTTCATATTTAAAATATCACCTGTGTGAGCCCTTTTGACAGTTATCTAACCTATAATGACAGGTTACGGACTTCAGAAAAGAAACAGTGACTGCAGGTTTATTTATTCTACATGCCACATACTCATAAATAAATAACTACTTATGGAAACTCATTCCTTTGCTATTGTTTACCTGTCACTCAAACTTATCTTTCTGGAATTGACTGTAATGTCAAAAAGCCACAGCTTTATTAATTTGATGCCTGAGGATTTGGTAGAAGAAAGGCTAGAAAGGGAGGGGGTTTTGTAATGTATTAAATCTAGAAAACCTATCCTTGTTAGGCTGGGAAGGCCTGAGATCCATCAGCACCACCGCCTGGCTTTCCTGGGTCTTAGGAGAACACAACAAAGGTGTCCACATTTTGGGGTGTGCACCAGTGGGACACTCAGTGATAACCAAGATCCTTGCTGACCCAGGGACTGTACCTCTAGTCCACTATTAGACTGAGAAGTTGCAGGGAGAGAAAGAGCAAGCACCCAGCCCTGGGGTATGAACGGTTGTATGAAAGTACATTGTCCATTGGTCCTCCATGTGAGGGTAGAAGTAGCTAGGCTCTCTGAATCTGCTCGAGACTTTCTCTTTTTCCTCTGGATGAGACTTCAACAAAGGTAATGTCTTGGAGCTAAGTGAGGAAAAAGCTTATATCTTTCCCATGGGTCATTGGGTTGTTTTGTAATGCATGAGGGTACTTCAAAAAGTTCATGCAAGAAAGGAATTAACAGATAAATTAACTTTGGTGCAGAAGAATTGAAATCAATGCTTTTTTCCCCTAATGTACATTTTCCATGAACTTTTTGAAAGCTCTTCATATTACTACCACCATTGTTTTCTCCATAAGGTGTTTTTAACTGAAGTGTCTCCCTTAGAAAATACTGAAGAATCTTTTTCTACTTAATAATATGCTAAGAGTTTTTGTGAGTATTTTATCATCTTATATATTAGCCACAAGCATCTATGGAAAGTTTTGCTCTCTGACCTAGGAGACTAGGGGTATATGTGTAAGTGTGTGTGTGTGTGTGTGTATGTGTTTGTGTGTGAGTGAGTGAGTGTGTAGGTAAATGATAAGAGTTTGCTTGCATATATAATCCTGGAAGGAATTGTGGAGTGTGGGGGAAGTCTGGCTTTCCCAGATACCTGTGTCAACTTGGATAAAAGAAGCTATGATTCTTCGTCAGTAAATGGGACAGACAGAAACAGTTACCTTATATTGTCTCAGAAAAGGCCCTGTCCCTGAGATGGCAGCTCTGGATGTTGTGAGTGGCTGCACGAGCCCTGAGGAAGAGCTCTGCTTTCTGCACAGACAGGAGCCAGTGTTCCCATAAACGGGACCCAAATGCCTTGGCCTTTCTCAGGTAGCTCCTGGTTGGTCTTCCACTCACCCCCACCCCAGGTGAAGCTGTTCTCTCCCATCCAACACTGTCAGCTTGTCTGTCTTAGTAAGTAATGAGCACAGGAACTCATAAATAAGGTATTTGGGCTCCTAGCAATCACATTAACCTATGGTAATATTTAATTTACAAATTAGGAACAGTAAGAGACTAAAAAAGTAATAATAAAATAGAACTGTTGAAACAACACACAGTGATAAAAATGTCAGTGTCACTACTCTTGTACTTTGGGGCCATTATCAAGTAAAATGAAGGTTATTTATACACAGCAGTATGAACTCAGACAGCCAAAATGATAATTGAAGTAGCTACTAAATTGAACCATGGGTGGGTAGTATTCATAGCAAGGATACAGTGGATCAAGGGATGATTGACATCCTAAATGGGATGGAACAAGATGGTACATCACACTACTCAGAGTGGTACACAATTTAAAACATACAGATTTCTGTTTTAGTTTTATTTGTAGAATTCTCTATTGGATATTTTGGGACCACAAATAACCACAGATGAGTGAAACTGCATAATGTAAAATCAGTTATAAGCAGGGACAACTGTACTGTGGTTTTTCTCAGGGTTATTGAAACGAGGGGACTATTACCAAATTAAACTCCTGAACAATATTATGGAAAAATCAGATTTAGCAGTCAGCAGTCAGAGGGATAAGTCTTAGGTAAAAATAGAAAATAACTTCAAAAGATAGTCAAAAAAGGAGGTTCTAAGTTACAGATGGCTACAAGAAAGCGTTTTGTAATATGCATATTCTGTAAACTTTTTGAAGATCCTTTATATATATAATTTCAAAAATATTTTGTACCAAAATAAACATCTATTAATTTCATTTCCAGTTTTTGAAGTATTCTTATATATTTCTGGTTAGAAATTAACTATACAAATCAGAAAGCCAGATTCAGGTGCACTGTGGGTATAGTGTGTATTATCATCACCCCAGTACTTATCTTCAGGATTGTGTTAAGTAGTTCTTGTTGGAGTGGAGTACTAGTTTTTAGCCATTGTACTTATTGTGTGACCTTGTAGAAACCTCAGTTTGTCTCAGCTTCATAGCTGGTAAAAATATGACTGATGGCAGTATTGTCCATCCCACAGAGACAACTCTAGAACTAAATGCATGATAACGTGAGTTAAATTCTGAGATGGGAAATAATAATGCAAAGCATATAGATCTTTCAGAGATCGGCACCACATAAACTTCACATGGGATTGGAAACTTGTCTTGTCCCCTTTTCCTAGTAATTTATTCTTCATACACTCCTATTTTATGGAAGCCCATAAAGTGTTTGGAGGATATACAATTTGTATGAAAAAGGCTATAGAAAAGAAAGATGATTCATTCTAAACATATATAACCTGCAAGCCTTTTTTCTTCTCTCCCAGTATGTTGCAAGGGAGAAAAGCGATCCTTACCTGATATACAGTCTTGGACTCTGAAGTCAATGGGCAGGGTGCACAGGCATCTACAGCCAATTTATGGTTCATCGTTTGTGTATTAATTTGGAAAATATTTTCTCATGGTTTGTGGTGGGCAGTCTCAAGTCGGTTGCAGTGCCACTACTGGCAAAAATGAAAGACTGAATCTTGTCTCTTGGGAAGGTTAAATTGAAGAGACCCTGCCTTGGATCAGTCTTTGATCAAATGTTAAGAGGCTGTCTGGGTAAAGGATGCCATGAACCTATCTTATCTCCCCCCCAAGGTCACATTCTACCCTAACGATGCACAGTCTCAGGCTCCAATGTAGAGTGCTGGTGTGAAATGGCCTCAGTGTGGTCTGAACTTGGAACTTTTTCTAATTAAATTTTGAAGTGTTTAGTGTGTTTTCATTTTGGTTTTCTAATTTGATAGGTCTCATTGGTGTCATTACTATGGATTTCTTAAACCGTTGCTTCGGTTATTAATTTCTCAATTGTCCTGGGCCAAGTTGTAACGCTTTGATGTACACATAATAGAGAAGAGAACTAGAGAAATTATCCAGAGAATTTAAGGGGGGGGGGAGGCATACTTGTATGAAAACACTTTTGTTTGAGCACAAATTGTGTGATTTACCTAAATCTCCAAAGTGGGGCATTGACCCTCTACTTCTCTGAAGGCAGTCACACCTTGGACTTTGCAAAACTGAGTCTAATTCTACTGATTTAGGGGATAGCTGGGAGCAGGAGGGGTTTACAGTTTCCAAGATTGCTACTCATTTTTTCAATCAGAGCAAACCTTCTCATGTCAGGAAGGTCGGTCACATCTATAGAGCATTCCCCATTAAAATCCAAAAGAAACCATCATTAGCCCAGTTCTTCCACCTACCTCCTCAGGACACTGCAGCAGAGGCAGGGTAGGTAAGTTCCCCTGCTGATATAAATCCTCAAAGAGCTCCCCTTCGTAATTTATGACAAACAGAATCCTGCATCTAGACAGCAGAAAATTGAGCTGAATATTGCATATGAAAATCTGTCTGATGTGCTAAGTCTTAAATGTGTTTGTAGTAGATTTCCTTATTATCTCAAGGAATACATTTGGATGGATACTGGAGCACACCCATAGAAGAAACCTGGAGAACGGAAGCAACTGTTCTCTCACATTGTTTCTAGGTCAGTGCATTCTTGGTTCCAGTTGAGGCCACCAAGATCACTGCTGTCTATTAATTCCTTAATGAGAAAAAAGAATTCCCATTGCTTTTGATGGAGTAATTATTCCACCCAACTCGGGTCACTGGTTGGGAGTGAGAGCCAACCCCATCTACCCGCCCCTGTGAACCTCTCCTGTACAGTGTATGTAGATGCTCTTGTTGAGGGAAGGGCTAATAACAGGTCTATATGTGTGAGAATTCTAGAACAGCTGTCCTAAGTGAGCTGTGCCTCATTTGGTGACAGGAAAAGCCAGTAAAGGGGATTCTTTAGAAATAACATCTTAATGTAACCAGAGCCTGGGGACGAGTGAAAACAGTTTATATGTCTTTGTATTATTTAGTAGCAGGTGGTAATCACTGGAAAATCTTAGTATAAACATGTGTTGAAGTCTTATTGGAGGGGCCAGCCCTGTAGCATGGTGGGTAAAGCTGCCGCCTGCAGGCTAGCATCCCATATGGGTGCCTGGTGGAGTCCTGGCTGCTCCACTTCCTATCCAGCTCCCTGCTAATGTGCCTGGGAAAGCAGTGGAGGATTATCCAAGTGCTTGGGCCCCTGCACCCACATGGGAGACCCAGAAGAAGCTCCTGGTCCCTGGCTTCAACATGGCCCAGCCCTGGCCTTTGTGGCCATTTGGGGATTGTGACCATCTACCAGCAGATGGAAGACTCTCTCTCTCTTCTCTCTCTATAACTCTTTCAAATAAATAAATAAATGCTAAAAAAAAAGCCTTATTTGATAATAACTAAGCATGTGCACATTAACTTATTATTTATACTGCTAAAGATAAAAATCTTGGCCGGCGCGCGGCTCACTTGGCTAACCCTCCGCCTGCAGCACCGGCACCCTGGGTTCTAGTCTCGGTTGGGGCACCAGATTCTGTCCTGGTTGCTCCTCTTCCAGTCCAGCTCTCTGCTGTGGCCTGGGAAGGCAGTGGAGGATGGCCCAAGTGCTTGGGCCCTGCATCCGCATGAGAGACCAGGAGGAAGCACCTGGCTCTTGGCTTTGGATCAATGCAGCATGCCGGTCGCAACGGCCATTTGCGGGGTGAACCAACGGAAAGGAAGACCTTTCTCTCTGTCTCTCTCTCACTGTCAAAAAAAAAAAAAAGATAAAAGTCTTATTCAGATATTCTAAATAAAGGTGATATAATATGAAATGTCAAATGTATTCAGATTCAATTAGCAGTCATACCGAATATAGTTAATTAACTTTCACATTTTTTAAAAAATTTATTTATTTGAAAGTCAATGTTACAGATAGAGGCAGATACACAGAGAGAAAGAGATCCTTCCATTGGCTGGTTCACTCCCCCAAAAGGTTGCTTCAGCTAGGAGAGGGCCAGACCAGAGCCAGGAGCTTCATCTGGGTCTCCTACCCTTCTGGGTGTCAGGGTCCCAAACACTTGGACCATCATCTTCTGCTTTCCTCAGGCCATTAACAGGGAGCTGGATTGGAAATGGAGCAGCTGGTACATGATCTGGCACCAAAGGGGATGGTGGCTTTGCAGGCAGCGGCTTTATCCGCTATGCCACAGTGCTGGCACTCACCTTGCCATCAGTGGACCTTGCATAAATCAAAAGACAATTTAGTCAATGGTAAATTGGCAGAACCCGTAAGACTCTCTACTAAGTACTAGAAAGCTAATTGGTAGCACCACTGCATTTATCATAGGTTTATAGCACAAAATACACAGCACATTTGCAGATAGGGAGCTTTTCCATTTCTCTTCCTCCATTTATAAATCCGATGTACTATGATGTTCTGAGGTGTGTATACGTGGTGGGATGGTTCAATCTAACTAATTAACACATGTGTTACTGGTTGTTGTTTTTCATGGGTTTTGTTTGTTTGTTTGTTTTGGCGAGAGCATACAACATCCACTCCTTTCTTTTTTTCAAGACTATAGCAGTCATTAAGTACAATCACATAACTGTGTAACTGATCTCTTGAAATTTCTTTGTGCTATTTGAGTGCAGTGATGTATTATTTTGCCAAATGTATTTCTTTTTTTCCTGCTAACCACTCCAGCCCCTTATACACACTATCATACTCATTATTTTTTAAGCTCAACCTTTTAAAAATTTTTTTCTTTATATAAAGGGAACAAATTTCATGTATTTCATATATGCAGTTTTAAGAGTTTAATGATACTTTCCATTTTACCCTCCCTCCCTCACTCTTACACTCCTCCTTCTTTTCTTTTCTTTTAATCATCACAGTGATATACCTTCAATTTATTTCACAATCACAAGCCTAACCCACCACCAAAGAATGCAACAAGTAGCCAGCAGAAAAACCACTGTTCCTCAAGAGTGTAGACAAGGGGTATAAACAATAATCAAATCTCAAAATGTCAATTTTGTTCATGTACATTACATTTTTTTTGCACTCTGCATGTTTGCACAAACAGGAAAAAATGATATTTGTCTTTTTTGGTATTGGCTTATTCACTAAGCAAATGATCTCCAGTTGCATCCATTTTATTCTACATATGGGTGATGTCATGGTATTTATCTTTCTGTGCCTGGCTTATTTCACTTAGCTAATGTTCTCTAGATTCATCAAGGTGGCTTAAAATGGCAACATTTTTGTCTCTTGACTGACTAGTAATCCATTGTGCATATGAGTATATATTATATGTTCTTTATCCTTTATTCTATTGATGGAAACTAGGGTTGATGGGAACTTAGGTTGATTCTGTCTTGGCTACTATCAAAAGTCACTGTGAGTTCAAGTGTTTCTTCAACATACTTATTTCATTTACTGTGACTACACACACACTGTAGTGGGATTGATAGATTACATGACAGTTCTATTAATTTTTGAGGATCCCAAGGCTCATTTTTGACATCATTAAGACCCTTATAAGTGTCCTCAGACGCTGGGTTGGATGTTGGGAATTTGAAGATGATGAAAACACAGGCTCTTTCTCTCATCCAGAGAAACAGACATGAAAAACTTCATACTATTGAGTGGTTCAGTTGATCAGTAAAGATATTGTATGGCTCAGTACAACATTCCCTAAGGAATTTATTTAAACAGGTGATTTAATTTGCTACAGAATTTTTCATGGTCTTTACTATGAAATTTGTCATGGTGAATCATCCAAGATGAAGATTTCTATTGCAATGTATCTCCAAACTTACGGAGTCTGGAATTTTATTTCTATAAAAATTTCAAGTAACGTCTTGGAAAATACCTTCTAAGACTGTAGAAAGCTTTACTAGTATAATCTTTGCCCCCATATTAGCATATTACCATAGAAATAGATGTGGTTTCCATGTGAATACATATGTTTTGTTACAGTTATTCAAAGCAAAAATATTGTATGTGCATGCCATGTAGAGTGGGCTCAAAATCAATCAGAGCCGAATGTGGAGGTATATGTCCAAGTCCAAAGTTAGACATGGAGGAGGTAGGAGGAGGGATGAAGAGGACTTCACAGCAGTTCAGACTGCAGAGATTAGCTGTCTTGCTGTCAAGGATGGATTCACAAAGGGAGTTGAGGAAGTGGAGGAGGGAATATAGGATATTCATTCAAATAGCTTCGCTGTGAAAGGAAAGAAGGGAATTCAGGAAAAGTTGGAAGTGAAGATAGGGGGCCGGCGCTGTGACTCATTTGGTTAACCCTCCATCTGCGGTGTCCGCATCCCATGTGGGCGCCGGGTTCTTGTCCCAGCTGCTCCTCTGCCAGTCCAGTTCTCTGCTGTGGCGCGGGAGTGCAGTGGAGGATGGCCCAAGTGCTTGGGCCCTGCACCCGCATGGGAGACCAGGAGGAAGCACCTGGCTCCTGGCTTTGGATTGGCACAGTGCCAGCTGTAGCAGCCATTTGGGGGGTGAGCCAACGAAAGGAAGACCTTTCTCTCTGTCTCTCTCTCACTGTCCATAACTCTACCTGTGGAAAAAAAAAGGAAAGTGAATATAGGATATTCTGAGTATACTTATATTCTGAGAGGACAGAGACAATAGAAAGGAAGAGTTTAAAGACACTGGAGAGACAGCAAAGAGAATATTCATTCAAACCTCTAATATGTTGGTGTGGGAGGATTTGCCTTTGAAATGAATGACAACCCAACCTTCAAGGCCAAATACGTTATGTTTAGACATATCTGCCATTCTTTTGTGGAGGTGATTTCACACTATGTTATTAATGTAAACTAGAAACTTCAGCCTCTTAGAAGGCATCTTGTTTGTTGCTCGCTCTACAACTGTGTCTAAATAATGTCACCGTCACTGCCGGAATAAAGAAAATAATCACTGTTAGTTATAGATTTAGATTTGTTGATAGTCACAGATGATATTCATGGAGGCACCACAGGCTGCAAGCTGCTACATTGGGTGCTTGAAAATGGGTTAAGGGAAAAAAAAATAGACTTCCTTTTGATACCCATTCCAGCAATCACAGGCAATTATTACAGAAACACATAGAGCAAAAAAGAAGCTTAACATGAGAAGACAAACATATTCCTTTTAAGGAAGGATAAAGTCACAGTGTTCAGAATGTTATGCCCTAACTGTGAAATGTAGTCTAAGGGAAATATCTGAATTTATTCAGAATCAGAGTGCATAGCTTATCTTATGAAATGCCAGTTTGCTGGATGAGGAGAGTAGATATAATTTCCTTTAAAACAGCATGCACCATATGAAAGCTAGCTTACAAACTGTGTATCTAACACTGTCATTTTTTTGTTGGGAAATTTAACCCTGTCTGGTTCAGGCATTGGGTTAATCCTTAGAGTTATTATAACTCTATAGGCCAATGCCGGGTCTATTAGAAACTTCCAATGTGGTATAGATTTTCCAAACTGAAGGATAGGGAATCCTTAAGCATTGCCATCCTATCAAATGCTTGATAGGCATTTGATCAGTAAAGATATTGTATGGTCCAGTACAACATTCCCTAAGGAATTTATTAAACAGATGATTTAATTTGCTGCAGAATTTTTCATGGTCTTCACTATGAAATTTGTCATGGTGAATCATTCAAGATGAAGATTTCCTTTACAGTGTATCTCCAAACTTATGGAGTATGGAATATTTTTCCATAAAAATTTCAAGTAACATCTTGGAAAATGCCTTCCGAGATTGTAGAAAGCCTTAATAGTGTAATCCTTGCCCTCATATTGGCATATTACCATAGAAGTGGACATGGTTTCCATGGGAATACATGGGTGTTTGTTACAGTTATGCAAAGCAAAATAATTATATATACACCATACTATATGAAATTGCTAACATTTGAATAATTTTATCCTACAAATAATGTTATTGCTCCAAATTGTTTACATAATGTCCAATGTCCTTGTAACTAGAGATTAGTGTAACAAAATGGTGATTTTTTTTTTCCAAAATAAAGACCTTATCTAGACTGTTAAACTCCTGTTATGAAATGTTTCCCCATGTCTGATTTTAATCAAGCAAATAATGGTCCTGAGCTTTCACTTGTCACACAAAGGGATAGTGTTTATCCTTACCTTTGCAATCAGGAACTATAGGAAGTCTGCAGATGAATGAAAGCTGTTGAGATTGAAAGCAAAAACAGCCACACGAATAGCAAACAAGTGGGAATCTCAGGTGATAAGGCAGCCTCATACCAATGTCTGTTCACCCCTTCCTTGTGTCCAAGTCTGAAGAGGCTACTCCCCTTGGCAAAGTCTTATTCTAATTCAGTTTCTCTCCACTCCCACAACAACCCACTTGAAAACATGGAAATCAGGCTTCCAAGTAGAGTTAGGTTAGAGGATTCTGAAAAGATAATATTCATGATGTGGAAAACTTTGTGCTTTTTATATTCCTGAAATTCAACATTTCATATTTAACAGTAAATTGAATTTTTAAAAAAATGTTTAAAGATTTTATTTATTTGAGAGGTAGAGTTATAGACAGAGGGAGAGACAAAGGGAAAGGTCTTCTGTCCACTGGTTCACTTCCCAAATGGCCGCAAAGGCCAGAGCTGCTCCAATTCAAAGCCAGGATCCAGGAGCTCCTTTTGAGTCTCCCATGTATGTGCTGGGGCCCAAGTGCTTGGGCCATCTTAAACAGCTCTTCCAGGCCATACTAGGGAGCTGGATGGGAAGAGGAGCAGCCAGGACTAGAACCAGAGCCCATATGGGATGCCGGCGCCACACGCAGAGGATTAACCTACTGCTCCACAGCACCAGCCCCATGATAACTTGAATTTTAAAATAAAGTGAGGCCGGCTCTGTGGCATAGCAGGTAAAGCCACCACCTGCAGTGCTGGTTCAAGTCCTGGCTGCTTCACTTCTGATCCAGCTCTCTGCTGCGGCCTGGGAAAGCAGTAGAAGATGGTCCAAGACCTTGGGCCCCTGCACCCGCTTGGGAGACCCAGAGGAAGCTCCTGCCTTCTGATAGGTGCAGCTCTGGCTGTTGGGGCCATCTGGGGAGTGAGCCAGCAGATAGAAGATCTCTCTGCCTCTGCCTCTCTGTAACTCTGCCTTTCAAATAAATAAACAAATCTTAAAAAAAAAAAAAAAAGTGATACATTCTAATACCAGATTCATTAAAATGTTATCCAAAATGATAAATTTTTCCTTGATAGTTTTTTCCCTTTTGTTCTTACAGGGAGTATATATTTATTAAAACTCAGAGACTATCTTAACAGAACAAACCAATGGCCCACTCTGTTTAGAATCCTGCCTCCAACAACAGTTAACAGTGAACGCTTCAGAGGAAGATGGAAACATTTGATAATGCTGTCTAGGCAGTGAGAAAAAGCCTCTGCCTCCTGCAGAATGAATACTAACAGATAGCAATGAAATGTGGAATGAATTTGATTTTAAGCAGGTAGCTCCACGTCCATAGTCAATGCCCTTTATTATTTTGAAATGTATTTTTGTTCAAGTCAATACAGAACCAGTGGTGCAAACCTGATCGTAAAGGAACCAAGCTATTAACACAAAGCTAAGAGATATGAATTTACAGATTTTTTTTAGACAATTTCCATTCTCTCCAGGCCTCTGGGTAGTGGATACTCTCTGTTTGTGATCTTTGCATTTTAATCTCCTAGCACAATTCAGTAGAACCAGGATGTATTTATAGATTTGAATCAAATATGATTTATTCTTAAAAGCTAAGAAATAGCCCCTGATTCAGCTGCCATGTCATATATACATGTGTATATAAAGTCCATATATATCTATATATAAATACATGGGGTTTATATATATATATATAGAAATGTGTAGGCCGGCGCCGTGGCTCAATAGGCTAATCCTCCACCTAGCGGCGCCGGCAGACCGGGTTCTAGTCCCGGTCGGGGTGCCAGATTCTGTCCTGGTTGCCCCTCTTCCAGGCCAGCTCTCTGCTGTGGCCAGGGAAGGCAGTGGAGGATGGCCCAAGTGGTTGGGCCCTGCACCCCATGGGAGACCAGGAGAAGCACCTGGCTCCTGCCTTTGGATCAGCGCTGGCTGCAGCGCGCCAGCCGTGGCAGCCATTGGAGGGTGAACCAATGGCAAAAGGAAGACCTTTCTCTTTGTCTGTCTCTCTCACTATCCACTCTGCCTGTCAAAAAAAAAAAAAAAAAAAAAATCTGTATACACACTCGTTCATAGTGTCTTAGTTTCAACATTAATTGGCCCCGGCCCTAAACATGAAGTTATTTATATTTCCTAAAACTGCTTTTAGTTGAGCATTTGTGAGTGGAAGGAAATAGGAGGAAAAGTTGGTTCCATTCCTCTGTATGTGGTGCAGGGATAGGAGAGCCCCTTGATTTCCATCATGAAATGCATTCACATTAATATACATCCCTAGCACTAGACAACTCAATTAACTCAAAACTCATGCATTGGGTCTGACAGACCCAGTGGTTTTTGGGGGGGATAAATGTTGAAAATGTCAACTCCATAATATGGTAAAACCTGATTTCTCTCTATTAAAGTCACCAAGAACCATTTATTGATTTTTTTTAAGAAAAGAGAAATAAAGAGAAGCATGTACCAATTGAATAGGAAGTCAGACAATCCAATTACAGTTGCAGCTGAAGCATTGGGTCTGACAGGCCCACTGATTGCCAATAACTACCAGAAAGCGCAAGAGAACAGTCACCCACTCAGAGACACATACCTGGGACACAGCATCTGGGTAATGAAGTAGCTAAAATAAGGAGGCGTGGAAGGCCAAAGGCCAGCATTTTATTACCTGTTTATTATAGCCATATTGAATGAAATACATATTTCAAATATATATTTGAAAGTTCACCAGTGGTCAGTGGCCTCTGAGGGACTTTGGTTTCATTTATGCTGTACTATAGAATGATATGACCATCAGAAACGTGTACATAAAATGAGATTATTTATTGTGCTTCATAAAATCTGACCTCTTTCAGGTCAGCAACTTAGTCTTCACTCTGTGGCTTAAACTTTATCCATCATCATCCAATATTTATTGATCGCCCATTTGATTTATGACATTGTATAAAGGTGTTTCGACGATAGCTATTGAAATGAATCCTAGGAAGACTTGATGTTTAGACTCTGAGAAGGCCGGGGTCTTTGTTAGGCAGGTAATCAAGCAAGAGTCATCTGGAAAAAGAACAAATTATTTCTGAAAACTATTATTATGAGCATGTCACAAAATTTAACTATTTCCTATTTTGTCATGGGCAAGGTAAGGGAAGAGGAGTTGAGTGCTGGCAGGGACTCTGGAAGCAACTTTGTGGAGATAAAGACTGAAAGATGCCCTGTCTGGGTTTTGGGAAAACATTCATGAGCTGTTGGCATCGTCTGAAACTTTTCTTGGACTAAGTGAGATTTGCCTCCTTTTTTCCTTAAGTCTTGTTAACTGGTTTATTTATTTATTTGCAATGATAGAGGGAAGAAGAGAGGGAGGGAGAGTGATTCCATATGCTGGTTCACTCCCCTGATACCCAGAACAGCCAGGGCTGAGCCAAGCCAAAGCCAGAAGCCAGGAACTCCATCTAGGTCTTTAATGTGGGTGCCAGGTACTTGGATCATCATCCACTGCCTCCCAGGATGTGTTAGCAGGAGGTTGGATCGGAAGTGAAAGTGCCAGATGCAGCATCCAAACAAGCAGTGTGATCAAGTACACCACAAAGCCCTCTCCAAGATCTGCTTTCTTAAACTATAACTTGCTCTCCTGAGCAATGTGTTAAAAACTACTGTGGGAATAAAAGAGGGACTTCTCTTAGGTTACTTGTCCTTTGAGTAAGTTGGGCTATATTTGCACAGTAAGAAATCAAGATTGCCTCATACTTACTATCTCTGTGGAATGGTGAAAAGCAGGTAAGGACCTATGACAAGAAATACATTAAAATGTTTTGTAACTTACCTGAATTCAGTTACCTATTTTCTGATTAATATAGAGAAGCTGCTGCCACTGTGGGATACAGATGGAGAAAAAGGACCAGTTCAAAGTTTAGCAAGGCCCTTTAGATCCGGGGGACCAATGTCTCTGCATTAAACTAAGTGGAATCCGAGCAGGTTAAGCTGCCACATGGTACATCTGCATCCATGGTATATCTGCATCCCATTTCTGAGCGCCTGGGTTCAAGTCCTGACTTCCCTTGATAACCCAACTTCCTGCTAATGCAGAAGGTGATGGCTCAAGTACTTGGTTCCCTACCACCCACGCTGGCGGCCTGGGTTGAGTCTGGGCTCCTTTCTTTGCTCTGTCCCAGTCCTGGCTGTTGTGGACATGTAGGGAGTGATGGTAGAGGGAAGATCTCTGTCTCTCTTTGTCTCTGCCCTTCAGATGATGATGATGATGATGAATTAAGTGAAATCCTCTGTTGTTGAGGTTGCTGGAATCAAGGCCTATTTCCACTCTGTCTTGAGTGTCCAGGAGAATGTAAAGTGGTAACTCTTTGGCTCCAGTGCCTCGTGTTGCTCTGTTGACATCTCAGATACTGTGGGAAACTTGATATTGAAATCATTCTGCTTCAGTCGTATAACCTGAGTTCAGTGTTACGTTACCTGATTATTCCCCTCTAACCTTTCCTTGATTCCGTGTGACCTGTACAAGCTGCCCAGCAAGATTCTATCTTCTGTCGACACACTTCACCAGTCACTCTCAGCTCCACATCACCACAGTTCAATTACCAGAGTTTGGGATACGTTTTCTTCTAGAATATAAAGACTACATCTCTGACCAACACCAGACATCATATCCATTATAAATAATTCAATCAAAAGGGCTCAGGAAATAAAATAATAGTTAAACTTTAGGTTCCACTCAATATGCAAGAGAATTCTAAATATGCAAAAAAGACCCATAAAAATCTGTCATTTTATTTATTTATTTGTTTTTATTTGACAGAGTTAGAGTTAGACAGTGAGAGAGAGAGAAAGATTGGTTCACTCCCCAAATGGCCGCTACGGCCGGAGCCACGCCAATCCAAAGCCAGGAGCCAGGTGCTTCCTCCTGGTCTCCCATGCGGGTGCAGGGCCCAAGCACCTGGGCCATCCTCCACTGCCTTCCCGGGCCACAGCAGAGAACTGGACTGGCAGAGGAGCAACCAGGACTAGAACCCGGTTCCCATATGGGATACCTGCGCTGCGGGGGGAGGATTAACCAAGTGAGCCACGGCGCCGGCAAAATCTGTCATTTTTAACAGCATGGATGAACCTAGAGGGTATTGAATTAGCTGAAACAACCAAGACACGGAAACACTAATACTATATGATCCACTTACATGTGGAATCTAAAAATGTTGAACTTGCTAAAGTGGAGAGTATAAAAGTAGTCAGCAGAGACTGGGGGAGGAATGACAGGGAGAGGGAGCAGGTTGATAAATGGGCACAAAGTTACAGTTTGTTGGGAGGGATAAATGTCTGTGGATAGAAACCTCACACTGAGGAATCTCTAGAAAGGTAGATCTATATGACCCAGCTGTTCCACTCCTGGGAACATATCCAAAGGAACTAAAATCATCATATGAAAGAGGTAACCTGTACTCATGTTATATACTTGATTCACAATAGCTAATATGGGGAATCAACCTAGATGCCCATCAACTAGTGGCTGGATAAAGAAGATGTACTATATATACATGGTAGAATGTTATTCAACCATCAAAAAAGGAAAAAAAAAAATGTCATTGGAAACAAAATGGATGGATCTGGAGATCATTATGCTAAGTGAAATAAGCCAGATCTAGAAAGACAAATATCACGTCTCCTTTTATTTGTCTAAGTTAATATGTAGAGAGAGGATAAGTAAAAAAAATCACGTTGTACCCCATAAATAATAGAATTGTTAGTTTTCAAGTAAAAAACAAAATAAATGGACAAAATACCATAGACGATTTTTAATGATCCTTTGATTTTCTAGAGATACATGCTTTCTTCAGCTTAAAATTAGGAAATACGGAGAAGGTGTCAGGGGAGAACTCATTCAACCCCTCATTCTGGGAGAACGAGTTTCCATTACGATGCCTTTATTTCTTTATTCCTGTTCCCGTGTAACCTTTTCGTGTCACTCTTGTACCACCCCTTACTGTAACAACAAATGATACACAAAAAGCAGCGAGGTCTGTGGGTAAGTCACAGCATCTTCTCTTTCAGAAGCAAGTGTATTATTCTTTGAAATGTTGAAAAACTCCAAGAATAACATTTGGCAAGTAACATTTCACTAAATATCTATGGAGATTTTAATTACTTCATCCATTAAAGTATGTTTTTAATTGTGCACTCAGAAGTAGCAAAAATAAATAGTACCCCATAAAGTTAGACATTGGTAAAGAAAAAGAGTCCATTTATAACTCAGTGCTGCTTGGCAGCCTTTGTTTTTATGATGGTTGTTGGACCCTGCAGAATCCTATCAGTCTGTCTCTCTTATTAGCAGAGGCAGAGAGAAAAGAACCCAGCTTGATTCTGGATGATATACAAAGTCTCCCTGTCCTCCCTCAAAGCCTGTAATATTAGCACTGTTTTACGTGAAACTATTAGCATGCAGAAAGAGTCAGCCACAGCAAAGTCTCATTAAAGGGAGCAAATCAGATTTTGAACCTATTTGTTTTGGTTCTAAAACCTGATTCTTTCTAGTCCACCTGACTGAAAACCATATAATTCCCTTGCTGTTGTAACTAATACCCCTCCAGATATATTGCTTTTTACCACTGGCTTAATTAAGTCATTAAAGTTTATGGTATTTTCACTTGTGAGTATTTGGTAACTATAATTTCTAAGGTGAAAGTTGGTGTACAAATATCTCTGTCATTAGCATCTTTTTCCTGCCTGCAAGTCAGAAAAGCTGATGAATCAACAAACGAGATCAAAGTTACCCATGTGAAATGACCCCATTTTAAAATATTGCAGCATTAGTGAAAAAGCTTAGGTTGTAGAAGTAAACACAAAGTCAAAAATATTCAGACATGAAATAGATTTCTGTTTAGATCATATCCATTTTGAACATCGGCTTAACTTATTTGATCATAAACTTCTAAAGCAAATCCAATGTCAAAGTTGAATCCTTAAGTACATGATATAAATGAACGCCCAAATGTGCATGCCTCTTAATCCATCTTGCATTGCACATCACAAAGCAGGACACATGACAGAGCACAAAGAGATAGAAAACTTCACACAAAAGCATAAGCAGCATGTGCCCTGACAATGCATTTCTGTTTATTTTTGATCCATTCTTTCAGTAAGCAGTCATTCATTCATTCAGTCTCGTCTTGGGACTGGGTTAACAGAATGAAATTGTTTGTGGTCCTTAAGGAGAAGACACTATTGTGGGAAGACAGGCATACCAACATCCAGAATATGACTTCTTTGGTTCAAATTGTAGTGGGTTCAAGGCATGCCTGTATCCTCTGTTGGTGTTACAGGAAAAATACTCCCTGCACATAGAAGATACTCAGTGAGTTGATATGGAATGAATGACACCAAGAATATGTGTTTTCATCTGTGTACATTATACCTTTTGTGTCTCTACAAATTTCTGAATACATCTAAAATATTTGAAAACCTGAAGATGATTGCTCCAAGTAGTTGCATGGTAATGCCTAGGTCCTAGATGAAAATGGAAGATTCCCAAAAAAAGTCTCATTTCCTGTTTTTAGAACCCAGACTCTGGACTCAGACTTTTTATGGAGAATCTGCAAATTGCAGCGTAAATAGTGCAACTCCTTTCTTCATCACATGGACTCTGTCTATAACCCTCACTGGGCGATCTAGCAGTGCTGGGACAAGTTTCTCTACTCAGTGCTTCATTTTGCTGCAATTCTTAGGAAGTCTTCACTCCTTGCTATAAACACACCCACAAACAATGCTTTGCATTTGTGAAGAAAAAGTAAATATTCTTATTTTAAGTTTTTTAATTGCTGAAGGATTTTTTTTAGGATATAGGTATTGGTATTTGAACTTAGAGCAAAACAATCCTTAAATATAAGAAGAAATGATAGATGGGAACATAACCAGATCCGTTCTGGTGTGCATTGGTTAGCTGGTGGAAGGAAGCTTTTGGAAGACAGTAAGAGTGACTGTGCTGAGACAGCTTTTCACCTCTAGGGTTATGTCTGACCATTCGTGTTCAGAGAAGTATGAAATGGGATGTAAAAAGTTCAGATCAAGCTATTATATTTGGGCACCTATGTCTAAATTTCCTCTTATTTTTTTAAAATGAACATATGGAAAGTAGATGGGATGCTGAAGAACATAATTGAAAACATAAGATAGCTTTAAAATGTTCATGGGAAAATGGAATCATAGGGCATGTTTAGTGAGTACAAGAGCATTTTTTTAAAAAACATGCATACCGTTTTCATAATATGCATTTTCCATGAACTTTTTGAAGCCTCATTGTATTACTAGAAAAGAGGAACCATAAGAAATAGTGAGAAGTGGAAGTATTTCCTTAAAGAAGACACTGGAAGATGTCCAGTCCACTTGAAAAGTAGATTGCTGTGGATATATATATAAATATATATATAATATATCAATATATTATATAATTATATAAATAATATATTGTTGATATTATATAATATATTAATATATATATATAAAGCAAAAATTCTGGGAGGAGTAGGGGAGAGCTATCACCCCTGTATTAGTGACCACATCCTCGGAATGCCAGCAGTCTACCAAGAGGTGAGGAAGTATGGTATGAGCTTGAGCATCACTAAGTGTCCCCAACTACCACTGTTAATCATCGCTGACAGTATCTACTGGCGCATTGCAATAGTCTTTCCATTGTAGATTTCTGTAAGGTCATGATAAAGCAGAATGTATTGATTCTTTGTTCAAGATGGAAAACAAACTTTCTAAAGAAATTGTCTTCATTTGTGACAAAGTAATAAAAACATGACAAATAGCAGAGTTGCACAAATATAAAGAAGAAAAACATGAATTATATGCTAAATATTTCAAAAAGGACTCAAAAGATAATGGTTCAGAATTGCCTACAGAAGAAAAATGATCTTTCCACGAGATGCATGATGTATGTATTCCAAAAGATTGACCTTGGTGTCCTGTGCATCCTATGTAAATGGCATTAGGAAGGCAGGAAAGGATATACAGTAACTGAAGTGAGAAATAATCATTGCTCAGGTAGTGTAAATTGTGTTCCCAAAACTAAAACTGTTTCTTCAAGATCTCTAAACCCTGAGACAAGTTTAAGTTGGTCTTCAGGAGGGGAGGAGGGACTTGAGAATGGATGAAGGTAGAACAGTTTGGTCTAGACGGTTTTGTTCCTTATTCCTCCATTGTGTGGGTCCTGGACCCCCAAAATAATGTACTTTTAGCTGTGGACCTGGATCCCAGGACTGTTGTGTGACCTAGCTACCAGCTTGATGTGTAGCACGGGGACAGCAGGGATAGTTGAGTGAGGAGAATTAGAGATTCTTTGGAAAATCATTGGTTTGTTTTGTGACATGCTAAGTTTTCAGATAGGAGTCATTAACACTTTTGTTTTTTAAAAATATATATTTGAAAGTAGGTGAGATAGAGAGAAACACTCCAATCTGCTGGTTAATTTCCAAAATGCTTGCAATGCTGAAGCTAGGCTAGACAGAAGACAGAAGCCTAGAACTCAATCTGGATCTGTCAGGTGTATGCCGGAGATTCAAACCTGCTGCTTCTCAGGGTGACATTAACAGGATGCTAGAATCAGGAACAGAGCCAGGACTAGAACCTAGGAATTCACGTGTGGGATGTGGGTTTTCCACCCCACTATTAGGTCAAACACCCACCTGATGAGCATTTTTAAATGACAGATAAGGGCCTGTAGGGGCATGACTATGTGTTTATTTGGAGGAAGGGAGAGAGGAGTGATAGACATTCAGAAAAAAGAAAACAAAAATTGTAGTCATATGAGTTTTTTATAATAACTCTTATATAAGATTTATTCCTTCATCCTTTATATAATGGTAAATTTAAGAGAAAAAATAACTATTCAAAAAGCCATGGTTAAATCATAGCTATTTAATCTGACAAGTAAAACGAGAATTAAAAATGACTCTACATTTCCAGGAATAATACATTGATGGCTTGAATTTATATTGTGCTTTATACATTTAACGCCCTTTTCATTTCTTCTCCAGAAAACCCCTGATGATAGGTACATAGATGCTTAGCATAGAACCTAGCATACTGTAAAAGCTCAATAGCGCACTGATACCTCAGATGGCAATCATCATGCTGATTGGGAGGACAGATTGGATAGAGCGTAAGGAAATCAAGAACTAAAAAATCTGATACTTTATACACCCTCAGGAGTCACTAAAGCCTATTCTGTAATATCATCAGCAGATGACCGTAACTGTGAATTATGGAGGGAAGTCGTCATCAAGATTACTCAGGGATAGTGGAATGAGACATTCTTAACCTTAGCTGTTGAGAATGGAAACTCTTCTCTCCTAGTTAGGGTGCAGGTTTCATGGTTGGAAACTGCAGAGTGAAAAGAAGAGACTGATTAAATATGTTGCTTCCCATCCCAGCCATGAACAATTTATCATTTCCAGCTACTGTGATTATTTTGCATTCAGCACAAAGATGGCAATCTGGCAGGTTTGTGAGCCTTGAGACTCCAACAGATTGGGGCTGAATTCTTGCTTGTTTGTCAAGGCAACAGAGCATGCTCCTGTCAGTCAATAAGCCTTTTCTTGCCTTGTCGAAACCATTTCTACTCTATGCCGGTGTCAGCTGCATTTCCTAAATATGGCTCCAAAATATTGTAACAAAAGTTGCTATTTAATTTGAAGTTGTTTTGGCAGGTGAGCTCTGCTGTTGTAAATTGTGATTCTAAATCTATGATTTACAGAGCAACAAGCCCTTGTTGAAATATGAATGCTACTTAACTTTGAAGAAAAATAAAATGCTATGCAGTCAGTCATTTAATCTGTCTGATGACAATACTTCTTGAGTACCTGTATACACTGAAACCATAACTTGCGCTTGGGGGAAATATAGAAGAAAAATGTTGGTTCATCCTGGCATGAAAATCTTCATTTAGGAAGATAGAATGCATCCAAATAATTAAGGATAACTTTGACACTTTTTGATTTGTATAAGACAAGAAAAGCAATGAATACACAATACCATACTACTGTTCATCCTTGAATAAAAGAGTAACTTGGTGGGTTAAGGCCAAGGGAATTGTATGTTGACAAAAACTTTACTAAGATTCTATGTTATAAGACACAAATTATGGGTTTCCAATACTAAGAAAGAATGAGTGCAAATAAATGCACCTTCCTCTTACAGTTGAATAAAGCTGTGTACATTCTAAGTAGTTCCTTTCTCTCTCATTTATTAAGGTTTATTGGTTTATTTGAAAGGCAGTTGAGAGAGAGATGGAGGGATGAGGAGAGAGAGAGAGAGAGCGCGGGCACAAGAGATCTGTACATCAGATCACTTCTCAAACGGCTGCAAGGACTGGGGCTGGGCTAAGGTGAAGCTAGGAGCCTAGGAACACATATAGGCTGCCACTTGGGTGCAGGGGCCCAAGCCCTAGGGCCATCTTCCACTGCTTCCCCAGGTGCAAGGAGCTGGATAGGAAATGGAGCAGCTGAAACTTAAGCCAGCACCCACTTAAACCAGTGGTTTAGCCAGCCCCAGTACTTTCTATTTTTAAGCATCTAAAATTTTCTTTGGAAAAGCAGCCCCAGGCTCCCCAGGATACCTGACTGACTACAATAGTAGGCATACCTGGGCAGAGGGTAGGTATGAAAATTCACAGCATGATGCCCTTACCTTGCTGATGCAACAGTGAAGATGTGGCAGCTTCTCACTGTGCTTCACAGCACTCCAGAACATTGGTCCCAAGGTTGTTTGGAGAACAGGGTATTAGCAGATAACAGAGCGTAATGTATAGGTCGCTTCTCTCTGCATCACTGTACTGTGATAAGGGTTAGAATGATGGCTTTGGAAAGCAATCCATACCTGCCACGAATATCTCTGTAATGAAATCTTAGTGATGGGGAGCAATGAATTCAAGGGAAAATAAAAAAAGAAGAGGAAATTGCTGTGTCTTGGTATTTCCAAAGAATTGGCTAACACTCTTGACATCTTGGAATGAATCTCACCAGTGTGGTAGATGAGTTCAGTCCTGTTCACCATTCTCATCTCTTTTCTAAAAACACTTCTGTAACTTTTGACTACTTATGTTTCTCCTATGTCCTAGTACAATGCTTCCTTCTTTATCTTTGTTTGATCATTTCCCTTGAAAACTTGAGTGAACTGATGGACCTTCTGAGTCGTTTTTTCTGAAGTCAGGTTTAAAATGGATGGTCCCTGGGGCCAGACTATGTCAAGTGTAACTGACACCAGCAGACAAAGTTCTTACTTGGAGGGAGTGCTTATCTGGGGTTCTCCAGCATCTGAATATTTGGCCCATTTTGAAAATGAAAGACTTTGGAGAATATTCAATAAACTCATGTAATGTGATTACAAACACAATGGAAAGTGGGCCCAGTTTAGTAATTCTTCATTGATACTGTGATCATGAATGGACTGTGTGTGTTTGGTGATGTCAAGGTTCTTGTTGCATATTCTGTTTTCTCTCCAGTGCTTACATGATAAATGAGATGCTTACTAATAATCCCTTGCATTAACATATGTACATTTCCATTTAGAAAATACATATATCATCTCCTGCTGATTTTGATTCTTATAAGACCCCTGTATAATTGGTAAGGTAACTATTATTACTCTTGTATTGAAAGTAAGAGAAATGAGACTCAGGGAAGTTAAGTAGCTTGGGGAGTTATATTCAGAATCATATTCAATTGTTGTTCACTGTGCATCTACCAAGTGTTAGGAAATTGCTATAAGTTAGCACCTATATGTTATCTTTGAGTTATAATGTATAACAACCCACTGGAAGTGATAGTGCTACTGGCATTGAATACAGAGGTTTCATAGCATCCACTGTTGAAAATCATGCAGCTCTTAAGGAAGAATGATGATTTTTAAACTAGGATATTGTGACTCCAAATACACTGTGCTTTATACTATGAAACATAGCACTCTACTACTGTTAAATAATATTTGGGCCACATAAGCAATCACTCAAATTCTGTCCTGGTCATACTGATTGCCTTTTAGATACATGGTTAATATTATTTTCTCGTGATTCTAGCCAAGCATCAGAAAGCATAGACATATGTGTGATAACTTATGTTACAACAATGATAATAAAACCTACAATTTATAGGACATCTTCTAGACATTTTGTGCCATTTGAAAGAAAGAGTTCAACTGCATTTTTGATGTTTGACTATTGGATTCTCAGTTCCTACTATTCCCATTTATCTTTCTGTCCTATAACTGGGAAGCCACTAAGAAAGTCCAGATGCTGCTACTTTGCTGCCTTTCAAGAAAGCCTCCCTAAGTGAATACTAGACATTTTCATACCCACTTGATAGGTGTCTAGTGTTACCAATCAAACCTGAACCAGATTTTGGAAGGGAGATCTGCTCTGCTTCTTTGTAGTCTTCAGCATGTATCTGTTACTACTCCATCACTCGCCCTGAAGCCAGGCAGTTATCACCCACATTTTACAGATGAATAGCCTGGAACACAAGTGAAGAACTAACTCTGTACTCTGTGTGTGTGTGTATGTGTGTGTGTGTGTGTGTGTGTGTGTGTAGGAACTGGGTAACAGAAATTGCCTGAATGTCCAAAGACAGAAATTGGAATTTGTTTTTACGAATTAGAGTTCTTAAACTTGAGAACCAGTGACTTGAAATTCCAGATGACTGATGGTTGAGTTAGATAATGGTTGATAAGGTCTTCTACAGTCCTTGGTAGATATTCCAAAGACAGGTATAATGAAAATTGATATTTCACAAGTTTCTCTCTGTTAGTAATCAAATTGGATCCTTTAGATATATAAAATCTCACCCTCAAAACAGTTTCTACATATGTTCCCTGAAGAAATAAAATGGAAAATAAAATACTGGCTAAATTTTTACTTCCTGCTGTGTTGGAGAAAGCTTAATTAAAATGTGTTACCTTCTTGAATCCCTCATCAAAATTTCAGTGAAATAGGAATGGGATTTTTGGAGTGTTTCATTTCCTCATTTTCTCTGCCTTTTCCTCAACTCCAGAACCTAATCAGAGCATTTTTCTAAGCTCCCATTGTCACCAATAAATTTGATGCCATTTTTTTTGGCAAAAGAATATACAAATGGTCAAAGCTCTAGAATGAAGACCCAGAGGCCATTTCTACTTCTTCCTAAGATCAGAACACCCTCAGAGTACTTTGGCCTTATAAACTCAGAGGGTTCTACATTATAGGACATAAAGGACATCAGGAGTAAGAGATATATTTGAGAACTCAAGCTGGAATTCTTAAATTGCAACTGACTTCTCAAAGTTTTCTGTGTAAAATGATTCTACAGTTATTTTATGAAGAGTGATGATCATTAAACATCTTTCTACTGTGCATCTTATTTTGTTGTCTACTGCTGTATTCTTTTTTTTTTTTTTTGGTACAAAAAATTATAATCCCATGTATTGTTTTTCTTAAATTTTTTTTTTTGATTTTTTTTTAACTTTTATTTAATGAATATAAATTTCCAAAGTACGGCTTATGGATTACAATGGCTTCCCCCCCATAACATCTCTCCCACCCGCATCCCTCCCCTTTCCCACTCCCTCTCCCCTTCCATTCACATGAGGATTCATTTTCGATTCTCTTTATATACAGAAGATCAGTTTAGCATATGTGGGGAGCAATCCGGACTAGACTAAGTTACTCGAATTAAGACTTATTCTATGCATCTGCTCTCCCACAATGTGGCGTTGGGAGAGAAGTAAACAGCTTCCGCACAGCTGCCTCCAGTTCAACTAATAAACTGTAGGACTTGCTCCTGATTGGAGGAGAGCAGCGTACTCGGCGTGTGGGCAGCCGAGTTAGGATTGGCGGAGGAGGACTATAAAGGAGGAGAGAGACGGCATGCACCAGGAACATCTATGGGGAACATCTAAGGGAACCTGTGCAGCCCCCGAGAGAGCCGGCCGGCGGTGTGCCGCTCCCCTGCGGAAGTGGGGAATGCGGCCAGGGGGAACTGCCCTTCCACGGAGGTGGAAGGGATAGTAGCCAACCCGGGAAGAACCAGCAGCAAACCCGGGGAGGGCCAAGCAGACGAAAAGAACAGCGCAGGGTCCTGTGTCGTTCCTCCATGAAGAGGGGGAGCGACAAGCATACATTAAGTAAAGATCTCAACAGTTAGCTCCCACACAAACATAAAGTGAAAAATAATAGATGATTTTTTAAATGATGATGAAATCAGATCAGACCTATTGTCATGTTTAATCCCATACTGCTGTATTCTTAAGAGTATACAATATTGGCCGGTGCCATGGCTCACTTGGCTAATCCTCTACCTGCGGCGCCAGCACCTCCGAGTTCTAGTCCCGGTTGGGGCATTGGGTACTAGTCCTGGTTGCTCCCCTTCCAGTCCAGCTCTCTGCTGTGGCCTTGGAGGGCAGAGGAGGATGGCACAAGTGCTTGGGTCCCTGCACCCACATGGGAGACCAGAGGGAACTACCTGGCTCCTGGCTTCAGATGGGTGCAGTGCCAGCCATAGCGGCCCTTAGGGGAGTGAACCAATGGAAGGCTTACTTTTCTCTCTGTCTCTCTTTCACTGTCTATAACTCTCTCTCTGTGTCTCTCTCTCACTGTCTAATTCTGCTGGCAAAAAATAAAAAAAAATAAAAAAGAGTATACAATATTATATAATGTGTGTAATATGTTATGAAACAATACTATAATAATCCACACTATAGTTGCATTAAGTTTATGCAACTAGTATATATAATAAGTTGTTATATATATAAGTTGCATGCATACAAGAACATGCTATGTAATTCATACTAATATAAAATAATATGCTATTGTATACTTGCTACTCTTCAAAATTTTTGCTATATTTTATAGCAAATTTCATTGCAAAGTATTAAGATCCTTTAGTGGTTTCTTTTAAAAACCTTTTTGGTACCCTAAAGAGAACAGAATTCATGTGATTCATAGGTAAAATTCTAAGAAGATAATGATATTTCTCTCCCTCTTTCCCTCCCTTTCTCAATTGTCCTTCTTCTTTCCTTTTCTTCTAGTTTTTTTTAATTTTTGCAAAAACATAATTTCCGTCTGCTCTGTAATCACAGGCTTAATGCACCACTAACCATTATATTCAACAAATAAAAATTAGAAAGATCACAGTTCCACAGGACTGTATAAACAAGAGCTAAAAACAACAATCAAATCAAAAGAGGTCCATTCCATTTTGATACTTCTTTTGTATTCTATATTAACTATCACATATCAGAGAAGACCTATGATATTTGTCATTTGGGGACTGGCTTATTATTTCAGTAAGCATAATGATTTCCAGTGGCATCCATTTTATTGCAAAGGACAGGATTTAAATTTTAAAAAAAGACTTATTTATTTATTTTTAAAGAGTTGGGGGGAGAGGGAGAAGGGGGAAGGAGGGGGGAGAGAGAGAGAGAGAGATCTATCAGTTCCATTGGTTGTTCACTCCTCAGATGGATGGCTGCTGTGACTGGGGCTTGGCCAGGCTGAAGCCAAGAACCAGTCAGGGAGCCAAGCACTTGGACTATCTTCTGCTGCTTTCCCAGGTCCATTAGCAGGGAGCTGGATTGGAAGTCAAATAGCCAGGACTTGAATCAGTGCCTATGATTTCATTCTTATTTTATGACTGAGTAGTATTTCACTGTGTATAAATACCACATTTCCTTTGTCCATTCCTCAGCTGATAGGCATGTGGGTTAATTCCACATCTTAGCTATTGTGAATTGAGCTGCAATAAACATGCCGGCACAAATAACTCTTTCATATGCTGATTTCATTTCATTTGGGTAAATTCCCAGGATTGTGATGGCCAGGTCATAGGGTAGATTTATTTTCATATTTCTGAGGCATCACCCTACTGTCTTTCATAGGGTTGTACTAGTTTACATTCCCACCAACAGTCAATTAGGGTAGCTTTTTCCTCACATCCTTACCAGCATTTATGATTTTTAAAATTTTTGGATGATAGCCATTCTAAGAGGGGTGAGGTGAAACCTCATTGTGGTTTTTCTTTGAATTTCCCCAATGGCTAGTTATCCTGAGCATTTTATCATGTGTCTGTTGGCTATTTGTATTTCATCCTTTGAAAAATGCCTATTCATGTTCTTTGCCCATTTCTTAACTGTATTGTTTGTTTGTTGTTGAATTTCTTGAGCTATTTATAGATATAGGATATTAATTCTTTATCAGTTCCATAGCTTCTTTATAATTATTTCCCTATGCAGTTATTATTTGTACCAGGCACAGCACATTTCTTGCCTTTGACCATAAAACAACTAATCTGTACTGTTTGGCTTTGTACATTCTTATTGCACAAACTCAATTATAGACTGTCTTCTCTTTTACCATTCTCTTAGCATATCTAGTGCACAGGAGTCTCTCTTGGGCATCTGCTCATGGTCATGAAAGAGAAGCTCTTTACAGGAGATTGTAATGACTTGAGTAGGATCAATAAACAGGCCAGAGTTGTACACAGTGAATGTTTGACTACAGCTGATAACAGAAGATGGAAGACAAACAGAAAAAGCTTATTTCTTTGAACTCCATCTGAGGAATCTGACAATAATAGCTTCCCCTTCACGTGAAGTGAAAATAGCAGTGTCTATTAAAAACTACACTATGTGTTAAGTAATGCCAAAGTATATCCCTGCACTGTACTTGCGACTGTAGTATATACTATTACTCAAGAACTCTGTGCATTCGCTGGAGGAGAACAAGCATCATAACTTAATTGTACATACACTAAATTAAAGAGGACACTAGGTGAGAAAAAATCTGCAGGAGAGGTAACATAGAAAACATGGTCTTCTATCATCAGGAAAGCAGGTATGACACAGTTCATGCCTGGGGACTTCGGTAGGTAAATCTTGGTTCCCTGATAGTAACTGAGAAAGTTGTTTAAAATGACCATGGAACATTGAGTTTGGGAATAGTTATAGGCCTTTTTATTAAAGTGCTTTACAGGTCTGTTAACTTCTATTAATCTATTCTCCAATCTATCTTGTGTGTGTGGATCTAGATAGATATTCAGCGGTCAAATCAGGCTGTTTGGATTCCTATTATGTCTCTTAGTCTTTACATCACCCTTAAGGAAGTCGCTTGATCCTTCTGAGATATAATTTTCTCATCTTTAAATGGGTATAGTTTGCTGTACTTATTTCATAGGGTCAATGTAAGAAATAAGATAATGCTTTGAGATGGTGGAATTATACAAATGTTAATTATTACTGGTTTCAAATATGGGTTATTAGAGATGCAATCAACTGAATATTATTTGGGTGGTCACTTTTGATAGAATTTGTTTTGTTTGTCTCTTTGATTTGATGATAGAGATGACATTGTTGGAAGAGATGGTGTTTTAAAGTATTATTTTTGTGAAGTGTAACTAAGCAACAAAACTTCCTTTCCCCATTTTGTAAGCTGTGTTAAAATGGGGACTGAAAGGGATCATAGGGACAAATGCCAAGACTGAAGGAAAGGGCAAATAAATCCTAGGCAGCATGTTCTAACCTGAAGCAAAGTGCACCTTCTTTATAAAGTTGTGGCAGGATTAATTAAAGCGAAATTTAATGAGCTGGAAAAGACTTTGTACCCTGTGGACATAAAGACTAAACATCCAGCCCCAAGCTATTAGTATTTAGAATGCCCTGAAGATCTCAAAATTATTAGCAAAAAATTGGTCAGGTTCCAAATGCACCATAGCAGCACTTAGCTTAAGAAAATGAGGATTGGTAGGGATAGGGTAGAGAAAAAAGAAACTTATGCTGAATCTCATATTACAATGAAAATGGAAACACCTGTATAAAAATGTTTTAGATTTTCAAGAGTCGAAGTTCAATGTGTGGCAAATCGGCTTTGCTTTGAGGGGACCAAGCTTCTAAAGAAGCAGACAAAATTAAAATTTGTTAATTAATCACAAAGAAATGTGTTCATATAAATTCATGAGCTATAGTAGGTAGATGGACAAAAAGCTTATTTCATAAGCATTGGATAAATGTATTTTTTCCTGGCATTATTTGAAACATAAAATTCTTAACCTCTTTTCTTTACTGTGGCCTCAGGATTTTCAGTGCTCATATCATCATTATCATTGTCGGGATGAAACAACCATATCTATAAATGAGAAATGACTTTACCATGAAAGTATAGCCAGTGACCTTCATAACTCCTTGTTGGAATTCAGCATTTCTGAATCTCAGCAAACTAATTCCCCTCTACATTGATATATTTTTGAATAATAAGGAAATAACTAGTTCTCTTAACATTACAGTAACAGCCTTTTTAGAATAATAGAAACATATCTTCTTGAAAGATTCAGGTTTGTTTATCCCAGGAGATAATCTATAGAACTCCTGGTGACCTGCATCTGTGGCCTGACCAGGAATGAATGTAATTCTCTGATGGGTAGAGGTGGTCTCTGACTAATGATCTGGCAACCACAGAGCATCCATTTCTGCTTTCAAAATGCCCATGGTTTTAGTCCCAGTGGATGACCTGCTACAGTGACCAACAGTGCCTTGATAAACCAGTCATTTTCATAGATTTCTTTTTTTTTATTTTTATTTATTTATTTATTTATTTGACAGGCAGAGTGGACAGTGAGAGAGACAGAGAGAAAGGTCTTCCTTTTGCCGTTGGTTCACCCTCCAATGGCCGCCACGGCTGGTGCGCTGCAGTCAGTGCACCGTGCCGATACGAAGGCAGGAACCAGGTGCTTCTCCTGGTCTCCCATGGGGTGCAGGGCCCAAGCACTTGGGCCATCCTCCACTGCACTCCCGGGCCACAGCAGAGAGCTGGCCTGGAAGGGGGGCAACCAAGAAAGAATCCGGCACCCCAACCGGGACTAGAACCCGGTGTGCCGGCGCCGCAAGGTGGAGGATTAGCCTAGTGAGCCGCGGCGCCGGCCTCATAGATTTCTAATCTTGACCTAATCACAGTGTGAATACTAGAGAATTCATTTTAGAACCATATTTCCATTGTTAAATCATACTGTACACAGGATAAATGTTTTAAGTGAAAATATGTTAAAACAATTTCTATATATTTAATTCTGAAGCTATACTTTCTACTATATTTCAATAAATATGAGACAAATGTGTGGAATGTATGTAGTTACATTGGTTTATGCTTGTGAGGCAATTTTTCATAATCTGAGCACTCTGAAAGTGTTTTTCTCGTGTGTGTGTGTGTGTGTGTGTGTTAAGGAAACATTACAGAATGAAAAGTCAACAGAAATAGACCCAAAGATCAATGGTGCAATCCAAAGACCAAGCTTTAGGCTTGAATGAAGTGAGAACAAAACCTGACTGCACTTTTTTCTACCTGAATAATCTTGACTAGGTTTCTTTGTCTTTTTGAAGATTTTAAAAAAAAATGTATTTGAAAGAGTTAGAGAGAGAAAAAGAGATTTTTCATTAACTAGTTCACTCCCCAGATGACCTAAAGGCCAAGGCTGGACCAGGATAAAGCCAGGAACCAGGAGTTTCTCTGAGGTCTCCCTTGTGGATAGCAGGGCCCAAACATTTGAGTCATCTTCCGCTGCTTTTCCTAGGCGGTTAGCATGGAGCTGGATTGCAAGTGGAGCAGCTGAGACTGGAACCGGCACTCAGAGGGGATGCCAGCTCACACGTAGCAGCTTTACCTGCTACACCACAACAACGGCCCCTTGAGCACGTTTCTTTCTCTTTTTTTGACAGGCAGAGTGGACAGTGAGAGAGAGAGACAGAGAGAAAGGTCTTCCTTTGCCGTTGGTTCACCCTCCAATGGCTGCCACGGCTGGCGCGCTGCAGCCAGCGCTGATCCAAAGGCAGGAGCCAGGTGCTTCTCCTGGTCTCCCATGGGGTGCAGGGCCCAACCACTTGGGCCATCCTCCACTGCACTCCCTGGCCACAGCAGAGGGCTGGCCTGGAAGAGGGGCAACCAGGACAGAATCCGGCGCCCCGACCGGGACTAGAACCCGGTGTGCCGGCGCCGCTAGGCGGAGGATTAGCCTAGTGAGCCGCGGTGCCGGCCCTCTCTTTTTTTTTGACAGGCAGAGTGGACAGCGAGAGAGAGACAGAGAGAAAGGTCTTCCTTTGCCGTTGGTTCACCCTCCAATGGCCGCCGTGGCTGGTGCGCTGCGGCTGGTGTACCACGCCGATCCCAAGGCAGGAGCCAGGTACTTCTCCTGGTCTCCCATGGGGTGCAGGGCCCAAGCACTTGGGCCATCCTCCACTGCCTTCCTGGGCCACAGCAGAGAGCTGGCCTGGAAGAGGGGCAACCAGGAAAGAATCTGGCGCCCCAAACGGGACTAGAACCCGGTGTGCCGGTGCCGCAAGGCAGAGGATTAGCCTAGTGAGCTGCAGCGCCAGCCTTGAGCACGTTTCTTAACTTTTCAAAGCCGTGGTTTCCTTTTATGTTTGGGGGCCAGTAATGTTATTTTGCAGAATAATTGTGGTAGTTTACTAATCACTGACTTAAATGCTCAGTACATATTCAGTACTATTCTTCCTAAGTCTCAAATCAGACCTTTCTTAGAGGGCTGTAACATTGCCAATCAGTTCCAACAATTACCACAGAGAGAAAAACATACATCCATCACTCCCTCTTTTGGAGTGTTGATGGACTACCGAATAACTCCACATACAAGCTCCGATGAGTGCTGATGTTTAGAATAAATTGTTCAAATCAAAGTGATGAATACATTGGCATAGCAGTTATTTTTTTCTTTCATATGAAAACAGCAACCCCTAGGTTTAATTATTTTTCAAACTGCTGTCCTAAGAGCTATTAATTCACCTGCCAGACCAAGTCATGATCAAGAATTAGTTCACCTTGATGCACACACTTGTAGCCTATGCAATATAATGTGCTGCTGCTTTGGGCCTGTTGCAAATTGTGTTAGGAAGCAGCAGTAATGTGGTTTCCCTGAACTGTGGTTTCTTTCTGCAGTTTGTTACTCACAGTAACAAAAATATCCAAAGGAAATTCCAGAGATAAACAACTCACTATAGTCGATAATTTTTGTACAGTAAATTGGTATGATTGTTCTATTTAACTATCAGTTACTGTTGTTAGTATGTTACTAGGTCTAATTTATCAATAAACTTTATCATAGGCATGCATGTATGAGAAAAGCCAGTCTGTCATAGAGTTCAGTGCTACCCACAGTTTCAGGCATCACAGGTGATTTTAGAGTGTATAGCCCATGGTCAGTGGTGAATTAATGGGTCAAACCCAAACTGCTTTTTCCAAGTTGTCTGAAAAGGAGCACAGTTTTTCTTGTCCTTGTTTCACTCTTTCTCTTTTTCTCCAAAGCAAGGGTGCCTCACCGAAGCATCCTACCACTTGGAATTCGGAGTAAAAGTGGTGGCTGTTTAAAGAGGGCAATAAACATAAATGATACCTATGGGTAATAGGTTTAAAATTGCTATGTTCCTAGGTAACTCGATATAATTACAAGTACCCTGGATTCCACAGGGCTACAGTGCAATTATCACTCTAATTTCCAGAATAAAAGAGAAGGATTACAAACAGTGTTGCCACAATTCAATAATGTGAGAAAACAGATCTTGCTAGAAAGATAACAATAGTTCTGCATGTTTTCCTAGTTCTCATTTCACATTGGGAGCCTGAGTATTTATAAGTCTAAAAGCATACAAATCTATGTGATTAAACCCACATACATTATAATATATCAGAATTATACTAAGGCTACTGTAGGGTTCCTTAGTAAATTAAAAAAAAAAAAAAAAAGAGGGGAAAGTAATGAGTGATATCACCGCATAGTAGCAGTGGGCAGGTTACTGTATATTTTGGAAGTAATTAAAGATGATCGAGTGATACTTCCCAGCCTAATGAGTGATTCTGCCACAGCTCACAGCAGGGAGGCCCCCGTGTGTTACTATGCATTTCCATGGTGTTTACTGGGGTGATGAGTGTTATTACTGCGGTGTAACAGCAGGGTGCACTGCTCGCTGTGTTTCTGAGAGCTCAGCCATAATTAGAAGGCAAAATGCGATTACTGTTCTGCTAGGCACCAATCATGATCTGTTCCTCTACTGTTCCATAGTAATTACCAAATGACATAGTACTGTTTCCCAGGGTGTTTACTGTAGACATTAAGGAAGATTTTTAAAATTTGAATTATTACAATTTTATGTTGTTGTGGTTTGGTGACATTATTTCTAGATTGGTTATAGAAAATATAATTGCAGAATTTTTATTGGCTTCTGATCACTGCCTTATCTTCCCATTTTGTGGTTGTTCCTCCTGAACCCAGGCAGTGGGTTTGCCATTGCATTGTCAGCACTTTTGAAGCTTTGTGGTTTAGGCTGCAAGCAGGAATTGGCAAAGAAAAAGTTAATGTAGGCTGGACGCACGTGGTCAGTGACTAAAACATTTCACGGATTCTCTTGTTTTCATATTGGGATCTGTTGCTGTCTTTCCTTTTGATTTTAATTTGGGAAAATGTGATCCATGTAAGCCCGTTAGAGGCACTTTGGAAGGTATGGAAAGGGGCCTATAATCTGTGGCTGTATATGACTCTACCTTTGTACAATGTTCACTTGGCCATAAAGAACTGACTGTGTCAAAGGGTATATGTGCTGGAGTCAGACTGCTCAAGTTCAAGTCCAAACTTGACCACCTGTGAGTAGGGGATCCATGGGAAAGTGTCTGAACCTCTCTAAGCCTCGGTTTGTTCACTTGTAAAAAGAGGGAAATACTGAGAGTGCCTCGCAGTCCTTGCTAAGATCTATTGTAGGATTTCAAAATTAAATGTAGTTGGATGCTCCCCAAAACAGTTTTACCGAGGAAGTCTTCATTAAATGTTAGCTATGGCTATTCTTCAACCTATTGAGTCTTATTAGAAAAGTGTTATCATTTTCCCTGAAGATTTCTTCTATCTCCCCCAATCTGGGACGCTGTGAGATTTTCTGTTTGAGTCTATAGCGAAAGAAAGCTGAAAGACACATATAATCAGGGCTCCTTTCCCAGCCCTGACCTGGAATGTCTCGTTTCCCCATTCTCTGCTTTACATCTGAGACAGATGATAAACAGTTGAAATCTAGCTGTGATAAAATAAAAGAGGAAAGAACCTCAGAATGACCAAATAGAAACTGAGAACCCCCCACCCATAACTCTGGGGATTGAACTCAGTAGTGGCAGCCAAATGAGAGAGAACCCTGATGAGGTGAAGCAGGGAAGTGTGCAAAAGTCTTCCTCTGCGAATCAGTGTGAGGAGTGGTGAGCTCTCTCCCTTTACTGCAGAACTTCTCTGAAGAAAGGATTTTCAGCCAAATGAAACTCATCTATCTATTTTTGCCCATCTTCTGTTTAGTGTCCTGGTCAGTTTCTTCACTGTTTTACATTATCAGCGATGCTATTACTGGAAGAATTCCTCCCTGTGCTGGGTAGCACGGAGAGACTGGGGAGATGAACCTCTCAGAATAGAGAGGCTAGAAGTCTCGTTGGCTTCTGGGATGCAGCTGCTGCTCTTGATGTGGGCGGGAAGGATAGGAGAGTGAGCTTCTGTCGTGGTCCTGTGCAAACCTTGACCTCGGGCATTTGATAAAATCTTCACACAATTATAGAACTAGGACAGCTGCAGAATGACTCTGAATTACCTATCATTAGTGCTGCAAATCCCAAGATAAGGAAACCAAAGCTGACCACAATAGCACACAAACTTGAAGTCAAGGAATTTGCCATTGTCATAAATTGGGTGGACTGGAAAGTTAGTAAGACTTGGATGTTATTCCCTCAAGGGTGTCATCAACCATACTGCATAGTATCCACTGTGTTGTGTATGTGACAGTAAAGTAACAGATTAGTTGTTCAGTCAGCTAAGTGCAGTTATAAGTTAGCCCTTTTGTTTTCTTTTTAAGACCCTGAACACAGAGGTAAATTGGACAAGATGATAACTACCAACAAAGATTTTTATATGTGATATGTCAGGCCCACGGGGTGGTACTCCTAAAGAATTGTTCCTCCACCTGGTTTATTTCTTGCGTGGGCTGTCTGTGCAGCACCTGTGGTCCAGCAAATCTATTCCTTGCTAGTACTGAGTCCTCCATCATCCCACCATGGCATATCCGTCCATCTTTGTGAGCACAATTTTTTATTAATCAGCGAAACGTTTGGGCCTTTGAAATTGAAATGGATTTCAGTCTTCTTTATATATTAATTATTGATAAATGGAGCCTGGGAGACAAGGAAGAAGCCTGGCATGATTAAAGACAGATAGTTTTTAATTTTATGTCTCTTGCAGTGACAGAGAAATTTAGTTTAATAGGAGTAATTTTTCAAAGGAGATGCAATCATGAAAGAGGATGTATAGAAAATGGGCAATGCGTACTAAAATAGAAAGAACTTGTAGGAGACATAGGATGTGCCCATAGATTACCAAAAAATTTCCTAGAAGGTGTTATCAGAAGTATATGTAGAAGTCTCTTGGTAATTATATCTGTACGTTTGCTGATATGAACTGCTGCCCTACAACCAGACCCGTGGCATATTGCTTTTCAAAAGGTTTACAGTCCCAAATAAGACAATTTCCTCTCTTAAATTATACAAAGTCTCAAGCAATCTGAAAATGTATGTTGTCCCAAATATTTTGTATAAAGACCATGAGTTATAGTAAAAAATAAAACAAAAAAGAAATTGTGATTTCTGGGTTCCAAGCATTTATTTGCTTCGCTTGGCTTAGTGGGGGAGGTTGTAGGGGTGTGGAGAGACCCAAGTACCCTTCTATAAGTTCATTTTTTCCATATGGAACATATAGATAACTGTTCCTTCCACCAGAGCCATTGTAGTTTCTGGGGATTAAGTGAGGAAGTCACTCTGAAAAGTTTTGATGACTTCCCTAGGTTAAAAAAGAATTTTCTGAGAAAAAAAAAAAGAAAAAAGCATGGTTCTACCAGTTGTTCCATGCCAACATACTTACTTTATTTCTGAAAATTCATGACTGATGCAGTTCAGTACCACAAGTATACCTGGGCCCTGGGATGTTTCAGGGTCTGTTCTGGGATTTGGAAATTTGAGTTAGAATGCGAGAGTAAGATGGAGGAACAGAGCCAGCCAGCCAGCCAGACCACTCCTAAGAATTGTACAGGTTTCCTTTCTTTTCTTTTTTCTTTTTTGATGGAGAATCTGTACTTTCTTGGGCTACTATAAATTTGACACCATGTCTTTTCTCCATCCCCAGTTTAACACATTGAGTTCTGTGCTGTTGTATTTTGAAGAGTCAGTCAGGAAGGGGAAAGCATTGAAGATAGAGAATTCTATTAATCAGCTTTTCATAACTGTAGTAACTGTGGCAGGCTAACTTCATGACGGAAAGAGGCCTGGTAAGTTCCCACATTTTTAGTACCACTAACATAAGACTTTGGAGACTAAACTAGTGAGTTTGGTGAGAAAATATTCAAACCATAGCAAGAACAGAGGAAGAATAAAGGAGAAAGAAGAGAAAGAGCATTGGCTTTTGATTAGAAGCATGAAAACAGCATCGGACCGAGGCTTAACTTAACTTGTCTGATAGGAAGAAAGGGCCCCTAGATGAAACCGTGCCTTGCATATTTTAGTAGTGATAATCTTTCATCTGGCCTTCCATATTAATCTTCTTCAAATCTGTTCCTTAGAGCCTTATGCTTCTCAGAAGCCTTCAATGGCTCACACGGGCACCACACTACATCTATCTTTCCATCTTTTTTCCTCCTTCTGGTCTCTCTCCCTATTCATTTATTTTTAAGGATTATTTATTTATTTATTTGAAAGCCAGAGTTAGAGAGAGAGAGAAACACTTCCCTCCATTGGTTCACTCCCCAAATAGCCACAAAGGTCAAGGGAAAGCCAGGCTGAAGCCAGGAGCCAGGAGCTTCTTCCGGGTCTCCCACATGGGTGCAGGAGCCCAAGGACTTGGGCCATCCTCCACTGCTTTCCCAGGAGCGTTAGCAGGGAGCTGGATCAGAAGTGGAGCAGTCAAGACATGAACCAGCACCTATATGGGATGCCAGCATTGCAGGCAGTGGCTTAACCCACTATACCACACTGCCAGCCCCTGGATATGTCTTCTATCTCCTCAGTAAAACTGTCAGCTTCCTTCAAGTGTGAAGCCTATCTTAAACAATTACTCCCCTGTAACTTGCATAGTTCCAGAGACCAATAAATGGTTCTGAATTGATTGTAACCCTGTAATTGAACACTTGGTTTTACAGTTATGCGTTCCTTTCTGATTTTTGTCTGCATAACTATTCTGTAACTGAATTACAATTTTTAAAAAATTTAAAGATGAAGTCTTGTGCTTCTATGTGCCTGAAGGAGCTATCAGTATTAGATTTTAAAGATGTGTTTTTAAATTGATTGATACTAAACTGTAAGTATTAGTATTCTTGGCAATAAAATCATTTTCCTTAATGATGTTCACACATACTTTATTGTATGACACCCTTTCTGTGTTTACCCCCTCTTTTCTTCTAGTAGCTTAATATGCACGTGCATACACATATATACATAGCCTGAGCCAAGAGAGAAAGAGAGAGAGAGAGAGAGAGATTTTCAGTTTGCTGGTTCACTCCCCAGATGGCCAGGAGTTTCACTTGGATCTGAAGTTGTCAGAGTTTATGTGGTAGCTTAACCTACTGTGCCCAACGCCAGTTCCCAATATTTGTTTATAAGAATACCTGAAAGTGTGTGTGTGTGTGTGTGTGTGTGTATATATATATATATATACACAGAATCTGGCGCCCCATCTGGGGCAGGCGGAGGATTAGCCTACTGAGCCGTGGCAACGGCCATGAAAGTATATTTTAACTAATAACTTTATGACTTATGACAACAGCAAACACTATCATTATCTGATTTACAATCGGATTTTAATTTATGATTTTTCTACTAAAAGATGGTACAAAAGCAAAATGCTCTCAGTAGAAATCATACTCTGAATGTTGAGCTTCGATGGTTCCCAGGATGGTGATGTGTAGTACCTGATTCTCTCCTGCTCTCCATTCTTTTTTTTTTTTTTAACTTTTATTTAATGAATATAAATTTCCAAAGTACGACTTATGGATTACAATGGCTTCCCCCCCATACCGTCCCTCCCACCCACAACCCTCCCCTTTCCCACTCCCTCTCCCCTTCCATTCACATCAAGATTCATTTTCGATTATCTTAATATACAGAAGATCTCCTGCTCTCCATTCTGAATACTGAGAACAAGCCACAGCTCCCAGTCAGTCATGTGAGCACAGGGGGACACATCCCAGGCTCCACAGGATTGCTAAACTTGGATGTTCATTGAGTTAGGTGTGTTCCATGCATTTTTGACTTAAAATGTTTTCAACTTAAGATAAGTTTATCAAGTTGCCTCTTCTGTAAGTCAAAGTTCTCCCTAGTGGTTGTAAAAGACCCAATCTAACACATGAAGTGAGAAGTGCAAGTAGTTTATCAGAGATAGCAAATACCTTCACCTAACTAGGCACTGCTTAAAACTCTGGAACAAAAATGGGCAAGAGATCACTGGCTCCTCTGGTTCATTCTCAGTTTTTCTTCCTATTGTTTAGCTTCTACATCTCTGTGGTACGGTCCTCTTTCTTCTTGTGCCCTACCATGCATGCTGGGGTTTGGTCAGGTCTTTGTATTGAGTTCTTGTTACTATTTTCAGAAATTCTAATTCTTTATCAGTGCTTTGCGGAGAAGGCTTTGCTTCCTTCCAATAAGCTTTGCATAATGCTGGCTGCCAGCCTTTTTAATAGACCAAAAATATCTGTGCTATGCCTTAGCTTACCCTTTTTCTAATCTGAGGATTCTGGATTCTGGCCAGCAGCATCTACACTCTGCTTTCCCCACCACCACTTCTTTTTTTCTTTCTTGAGTTAGGTTGGGGTTAGTTGGAACATGAGCTGAAAATACATTCTGCCACCAGACAGATAAAAACACATTTTTTCTGTCATACATTTATGATTCTCTTTACTGCCGATGTCTGTGTGTGGGTCAGTGGTTGGGGGTGGGGGTTACTATTTAATTATTACATGTAGTGCTGGATGCATGTGTAGAAAATGAATTCGTTGTGAATTACCAAGGAAAGTCAGTTTTAAGGACTGTTAGACTTTGAAGGTAGACAAAGCACTTCTCACTACGCTGAACAATATCCCCAAGGCTGAATGAAGAAGAAGCACAGGTGTGAAAGAAATTCAAACTTAGATCAAGGAATATAGGGCATTTGGCTCAGTGATTGCTACAGGTTCGGTTTTTAAATGCAGATGAAAAGGTACTCCAGCATTGAAAGCTAAACCACGTGAACTATGTCCGAACTCATGTGAACCTACACAGAACACAACCTGTGTAGGGAGCCCAGTGAAAGATTGGATCTGACTCAACACAATTGGCCTCTTACTTTCATTAATTATCCCCCCCAATTTCAAGATTAACCTTAACTTTACATTATATAGGATTCCTCTTTTGGAATTATGTTACAATTGTAGGCTTATCTGAATGTTACAGGGTTGGAGTTTTTTGTTTTGCTTTGTTTTGTTTTTCTCTTTTCCCTGAATAGAGATGTTTGTTCTCAGTTGTTATTCTCATAATGACCCTGCCAAAAAATAATAATATTAGAGGCCATGAGGGTCTCCCACCAGGCCATTGTGGGACCCCTGATGCCAGAGCTAGACTGCCTGGCTGAAAAATCATATCTCAACATAATTGGCTACAATGACTAAAAGGAGTGAGAAGGAAAGAAAGAGAAGTCAGCAGGTCTGTTAGGAAGGTTGCAGGCGTTCATATCTAAATGGTCTCCAAATGTACCATTTTACTTCTAATGACACAGGATTAGGAAGGGGATATAATTGAGGTTTTATCAAATGTTCAAATAAATGTTCTGGCCACCCCCTCCTCTCAGTACCTCTTTTTCTACCTCATATAGATATAAGCAAAATGGAATTTAAGTATTAAGAAAGGCAAATTTAGCATAAAACTGGATGTCATTTTTTTGTTCTCCTTTTCACCCTTCTCTGCTCACATTGTAATTAACCTTTTTAATAGTCTGCCTTGCAATGCTGTTTAAATTATCCTTCTTTTCCTCATCACTCAATGTTCTGAAGTCAAAACTTGACCAAGTATCTTGATAAAGAAAGTGAGGGATTTCTGGAAATTGTATATGTTACCCAGAGTGAAACAGTGCCCTGGTAAGGAGAGATACCATGAACTGAGTGACACATGGCTCTTGCAGGCTTATGAACATTTGCAAACGAGTTTCCAGGGCCTGGCCCATAAGCTCTTGCTTTTTTTCCCCTCTTTGCTTCACCAGCCCAACTTGGTCCTCATCTTCCTCTCCCGGCCAAATATGGTGCCATTTGTCTTCTTTCAGTGCATCTCCTTTTATTGAATTGACTTCCTCCCTTCTCTGCACCACTCATTCCATTAGATTTACAATCCCTGGTTTCCAAGTGCTAATGCTCTTACTGCTTCACTCATTTCTGTGTGTTCCCTCTTATGTACACAGCTCTCTCATAACCACTCTATCAAATGGATCTATTGATTCATTATTGATTCATTATATGCATCTATCCTCATTTGGTTGATCTGCTCCTTGACTTCGACTCACTCATATTTCTGTTAATAATGAACATGATGTACAGTATGCAGTGGACCCTCAACAAATACTTGTTTCATTGGGAATAAAGCTTACTTTGCACCCTGCTCATGCTGTTATTTCCTTTACTTCTCATGTACCCTCACAGACTTTCTTTATTGATAGTCCTACACTAGTCTGAGTTAAAAGGGGAATTGGGTATCAGAGATAGGTACTTATCAAAAAGTTCCTGGTTCTCAGCCCAGTCCTGGCTGTTGTGGACATTTAATGAATGAACCGCAATGTCTCTGTTTGTCTGTATCTTTTTCTCTGCTTCTTATATAAATAATCAGTTAAATTAAAAAATCCAGTCCCGAAATGGCCAGGGCTAATTGGCAGCAAAACCTGAATCCAGGAACCCAATCACAGTCTTCCAAGGGAGTGGCAGGGGTCTAATGGCTGGAAACACCACCACTACCTCCCAGGATTCACATTAGCTGGAAGGCAGAATCAGGAGTTAGAGCTGGAAGGAAAAAAAATAAAAACCACACTCTCTAATGTGGAATGCTGGTGTTTTAACTGGAATTCTAATTGCTAGGCTAAATACCCACTCCCTAAACTTATCTTTTCATTTCATTTTCTACAGACTTTTAAAGTATCCTCATATGTGTTGGAAAAATGGATATATTGCTTGAATTTTTGTGATAACATGGTTGTACTTTTATCTTGGCAAATTGTAGAATACTCTCCTGCATACTTCCTTTCTTTTCTTGGCCTATAGACTTGCTTTTTACTTATAAGTTATAGTTACTAAGTTTAATTCATTGTGCATAGGTAAAAAAAAAAAGTCATTGACAAATTAGGGAAAAATGAGTTATAATGTTTTATTGGTCTCCATTATTATCGCCATAGAATCTCTGCAGTATGGATATATGACAGTTCCTCTGTGCTACAGTACGTATTCAGGTGTGTGCCTGCACTATGCAGTACATATGCAGGTGTGTGCTTACAGTGTGAGTTCAGATGTGTACCTACAGCATGTATTCAGGTATGGCCTACAGTGTATGTTCATGTGTGAGCTCAGGGAGATGCCTACAGTGTAAGTTCAGGTCGTACCTATGTTGTTACTTAAGGTTTGTGCCTACACTATGTATTTAGGGGTGGCCTACAGTTTATGTTTATGTGTGTACCTACAGTGTGAGTTCAGGTGTATGCCTACAGTCTGTACTCAAGTGTGTACTTGTAGTGTATATGCTCAGATTTACCCAGGCTATCTTGAATCTTGCAACTCTGGAAACAGAAAATATTCAGGACTTGGCACAGGAGCCCTAGGATGTATTCTTTGTTACAAATATGATTATTATTTGAAAATAAGTAATTTTGTCCTTTGACATTGAGCAAGTCACTTAACCTTGTTGAGACTGTTTTCTTATCCTTCAAGGAGACTAATGACACTGCTTGTGCAAAGTTGTGAGGGAGATTGTAAGGGATGGCAATGGCTGGTACATGAAATGAAGTCATCCTATAGATACTGTCAGTCATGGTGTCTGCATGAGGACTTCCATACTGAGGTATAGAAATGTCCTCATTGTGGCACTATTATGTTTTGAGAAGGGTAGTAAGAAATAAACTAAATATTTAGTGGATAGCTACTTTGTACTTGACGCTATGTGGCAGTGAGGCAATTTGCAAGAGTGTACATGAGGTACATTTTCTGGGATATTAGGAAAAATCTTGCTGATTTTTTAGGGAATTGCACAGAAAGATATCATGCTTATAAACATCCATCCTGAAGTTCCAGGTTTTTGTCTTGATTCTTTGCTGTCTAAACATTGTACACACAACTGTAGTTACTAGTAACTGCTGAAATGTTTAATTGACAGTAGCCGTGTCTTAGCGCACCAGTGAATTTTAAGACTGGTTCTTGATAGGAGTTTCTTCAAATCCTATTTCTTTAAGAGTGTCTGAAGAAATGCACAGTCACTCCTGAGACTCAAAGTCAACTGAGAGTGTTGCAACGAATGTCACTTACTCTCTGAGTTCTGGCTTCTGGTTGGATAAAAATGAAGCAAATCCAGATGACGCCAGATTCCAAAGTAAGGCTTGGAACAAGAGAAAAAGAAAATGAAATTGGTCTCACCCACCCCTGTTCCCTTTGCAGCTTCTGCTGTTTTCCTGTTCTTTGACCATAGGAATGATAATAATATGTGCATTTTACCACATCCTGGGTGGTAAAGAGAAAACTCCATGTTTTTTTTCTCCTGTAGACAACTTTAAAAATGTTTTTTTTCAATTCTATAATATTGTGTGTTCATATTCCCTTTCTTTGGGTCTCGGGCATTGATAACAATGACTCCTTCATTTTAGATACAGTTTAGTCTCACTTACGTTGCCACCATTGCCTAGATGGAAGTAACAACCTGGAGCTACAGGCATGGGGAATGGAGGCTAAATTAGAGACAACTATTTTTAAGCTTATACAGCCTTCATTATATGTATTTTTATCCTAAAAAGAACAATATAAACCAGCCAGCTGTCTTCAGGTTGAACAGAAATCTCCATGCACTTGTTTTAGCATTTGAAGCTCATAAATATTCCATGCCTGAAGGTAATATTTTGATTGCTTGGCAGTGCTATATCAAATAAATAAGCTGTGTGTTTATTATATATGTGTTTGTATGTATACACACATCTATCGTGTGTAAGGTGCTCTGCTAGACATCTTAGAAATCAGATTAATTAAAAAAACGAAATCAGATTAATTAAATCTCATCCTGTTTCTGAAAATTGCAAGTTAATTGTTTCTTACAACGTATGTCCAAAAGAAACTGTGTGGACCATGGGGTGAATAGTGTCCTAGCAAACCACTAATCTGAGGTCAGAACCATAAGTGTTAGTCCCCTTTGAAAATACAAAATGAAGGTTTCAGGGGCTGGTGTTGTGGCATAGCAGGTTAAGCCTCCACTGCGATGCTGACATCCCATATGGGCACTGGTTCAAGGCTTCGCTGCTCTACTTTCTATCCAGTTCCCTATTATTGTGCCTGCGAAAGCAACAGAGGATGGCCCAAGTGCTTAGGCCCTTGCAGTCACATGGGAGACCTAGAAGTTCCAGGCTCCAGGCTTTGGCCTGGCCTAACCCTGGCTGCCATTTGTGGAGTGAACCTGTGGATGGTTCATCTCTCCTCTCTCTCCGCCTCTGTCTCTGTCTGTCCTCCTCCTCTCTCTGTAACTCTGCCTTTCAAGTAAATAAATTTTTTTTAAGAAATGAGAATTAAGACCAGTGAGAGAGACAGATAAAATTTGGCTGATATGGAGGAAAGGGAATAAAAACATGACTGTGTCAGAGATCTGATAATAAGTTGAACTTCAAGTTGCACTGTAGTTGAAGAGATTCATGATTGAGCTAAGGCCTTTGCATTTACCATGCGAAGATATAATATCCTGGAGAAAAGTGGTTTTTACAAATAGTAGAAATGTTAGCTGTGATGAACAGGATTGAAGAGAGTGTTTAGTGGGGAAATAATGTGATGAGTAGGTTGTTTTGAGAACTTTGGTGCTAAAGGAAAAAATATAGAAAATGCAGGGATCATAAGACAAAGGACTATGCATGTTTTGCTGTGGAGTTTGGTGTGGGTGGGTGGCTTACTTGTAATATAGGTGTGATTTGTGAACAGAAGGGTGCAGTATACGAGAGGGGAAACAGAAGGGGTTGGGAATGCAGTGGGTAGTGGAGTGGTTGATGAAAGCAGATGCTGGAAGAAGCCGAGGTATATGGACTAAAATTAGAGATATTTACATATATATTTTTGATGTTGGCTTTAGGGTTCTGTAGAAAAATCTTTTTCTTTGAGAAAGAAAGGATCGGGAAAGGGCAGCAACATTTGGAGCAATGGTGAGGCAGCCCATCCCTGGTTATCCTGGACCCCTCAGTCAGCAGGTTTGAGTCATCTGCCCAGACCTGTGCGTTGGTTCAAGAGATGTATAGTGTTTGAACTGCCTGTGACTTGAATTGCAAGGGGCCATCGCTGCCCATGAATCCAAACTTAATTAATGACTCTAAGAATCCAGACAAAGAGAGTAAAAAATTCCCAATGAAGTAGTTCAACCTATCTTTAGGCCTGATTCTCTGAATAACAATAGGTAAGCAATAGCTGTATGTGATTGAATAAATAGTTGCTTTATGTACTAACTGCATTGCAGACACTGCAGTAGGCTCTTTAAATACTAGTTCTTTATGATAGCCACATAGATAACATTAATTTGTTTGATGACTACAGAATTTAACCAAAAGACGTAAAAATAACTTGCTGCATTAGTCAGATTTTTTGTTATTATAGTGGAATACCTAAAGCGACAAACTTTATAAAGAGGAACTGCTTGTATAGCTCACAATTTGGGAGATTCAAGTCCAAGACAGAATGGCCCCATTGGCTTTGCCTCTGGTGAGGGAGGCAGTGGCAGAGCATGTGCCTAGAAGGATCCCTTGGTGAGTCAAGAGGCGGAAGAGGAGGTTGGGTCCAATTTCAGTCTTCTGGGGCAACCCTCTTGCAAGGACTATCTGTCAAGGGCATGCCAGATGACCTAAGCAACTCCTAGTAGACCCCACCTTCAAAACTCTCCCCCAGTGCCCAGCAGTACCGCCCTGGAGACTTTGTGGGCACATTCAGTCTCCCAACTAGTATCCAAGCCATGACAATTGCCTCAGATGACTAGTAGGTAACAGAAGCAGATTGGTACAAACAAATTAAAATCTTAGATTCTGGAACCTAAATGCCGACAATTAAATCCTAGCTCTACTATGTATGTTTGAGCAAGTACCTTAATTTCTCTGAATCTTGGTTTCTGTCTCTGTAGAGTAGAAGTAATAACATTATTTTATTTTTAACACTTATTTATTTCTTTGAAAGAATTACACAGAGAGAAGGAGACACACACACACACACACACACACACAGAGATATACTCCATCTGCTGGTTCTCTCCCCAGATGACCTCAAGGGCTGGGGCTGGGCCAGACTGAAGCAGGCGTTCCATTCAGGTCTTCCACATGGGTGGCAGGGGCCATCTTCTGCTGTTTTTCCAGACCATTAACAGGGAGCTGGATTGGAACTGGAGGAGCAGGATCTCAGTCTGACACCCATATAGGATGCCAGAGTTACAGGTAGCAGCTTTATCCACTGTGCCACAACACTGGCCCCGATATTACTTTAATTACCTTATGTGAAATTAGATGTGTTGCTACATGTAAATCACATACAAGAGAATTTGTCATATTTTAACTAGTTGATATGTCAATTAGTAATACTACTATCATCACTCTGATTTTCTAAGTTAAAATTCAGTGTCTTTTTTTTCTATTTTAGCATGATTTCCCAGGGGGTTGTCAGGTATTAAAAGACACCATGACTGCAGAAACTTGGGAAATAGAATTTAGAATCTTCACTTTTTATTGCAAAACCACATAGAACCTATAATAAGCTATTAGATTATTGGGACTTCTAATATGTGAAGAGAGCTAAATAAGATACTATTTGGCTAAAACCTACCAAGAAGTTCTGTTTTTTCCTGAAAACACCTGATAACACTTTGAGAATATGTAGTTCTGTGGAACATTTGCAGAATGTAGTATTACACATTTTGACTTGTAGATTGAAAATCTTGGAAAATATTGTTTTATACCTAACACAAGAGTGAGTCTGTGGGGCTGGCGCTATGGCGTAGTGGTTTAAAGCCATAGCCTTCAGTGCCAGCATCCCATATGGGCACTGGTTTATGTCCTGGCTGTTCTTAATCAGCTTTTATAAGTGGCTCAAATATTCTGACTTACTTCTTACACTGTAATAAAGTTATTCATTGGAAAAAATTAAACTTGGGAAATCAGAGAGCTTCATTTTGAGTTTTAGAATGAGTGTAAACAAAAATACAGGGACGTCAAAGAACAGGATCTATTTTGAGAGCTGTGGGAGTTCTGTGAACCTGGATCAAAGGAGAGGATGTGACAGGAAGAAACAAGAAATGAGACTGAAGTCTTGGGAGTGGTGGGAGCTGGGTAGCTGGTGTGTTGCAGTCTGAGGGTAGCCAGATATCTTTAGAGAAAGACACTAAGAGTAGAGTTAGAAGTGAGTCAAGGTCTTCTGTATATTAAGATAATCGAAAATGAATCTTGATGTGAATGGAAGGGGAGAGGGAGTGGGAAAGGGGAGGGTTGTGGGTGAGAGGGACGGTATGGCGGGGGGAAGCCATTGTAACCCATGAGTCGTACTTTGGAAATTTATATTCATTAAATAAAAGATAAAAAAAAAATGAAAAAAAAAAAAAAAGAAGTGAGTCAAGGCCCGGGGCTGCGGATCACTAGGCTAATCCTCTGCCTGCGGCGCCGGCACACCGGGTTCTAGTCCTGGTCGGGGCGCTGGATTCTGTCCCGGTTGCCCCTCTTCCAGGCCAGCTCTCTGCTGTGGCCAGGGAGTGCAGTGGAGGATGGCCCAAGTCCTTGGGCCCTGCACCCCATGGGAGACCAGGAGAAGCACCTGGCTCCTGCCATCGGATCAGCGCGGTGCGCAGGCCACAGCGTGGCGGCCATTGGAGGGTGAACCAACAGCAAAAGGAAGACCTTTCTCTCTGTCTCTCTCTCTGACTGTCCACTCTGCCTGTCAAAAAAAAAAAAAAAAAAAAAAAAAAGTGAGTCAAAGGGAAACAGAATATCTGAAGGAAAAGGAAGAGAAAGGGAGCTATTTACATAAAGCCTTGGTTTCAGGAAAGGGTTGGTGTTGAAAGTGCGCAAATTAACTTGTGTGGAGTGGAGGACCCAGCTCAGACACAAGCAAGATGCATGCGATTAAAGGGCCGTAAACTTAGATGGAGGCAGGCCTAGATAGCCACAGATTAGAGATTTCACTTCACCAAGTAGATGGCAAGGAACAGTTACTGGGGTGACAAGAGGTGTGATGGCCCTGAAGTGGTGCACTCTGTGGACTACTTAGATGGCTCTCTCTGCCCCTGTGTACTGCATGAGAAACAGAGTGGCAGGCAGGAGCCTGGGTAGTGCCTGAGGAAGTAGAGGAATCCCGTAACTCATGTTCTCTGCCTAATTAATTCTCCAGGGCAAGTCCAAATAGACCCCGAAGACTGATACTATTCTTTTAAGTAACATTAGCTTTGGCTTGTGTCAATTAATGAGGGAATTAATGAGCAATTAAAGTTCCCACTATTAAATAGTTGGTCATTTGTGTTGATAGGTACGTTGTAAACTGTGATGTACCAAAATAGTGGATTTTCAGCACTAAAATGTAAAATATTCAAGATAGTAGTAGCCAATGAAATAAAATTTCCATCATGTGATTATCTGCAAAATGTATTATCCACTCTTCAATAATTATTACCAAATGTTTTCTTACAAGCTTGAAAATAAACCTTCCCCTACTGGCCTCAGGTGAAATAAACTACCTGAATGTATAGAAATAAATTTCAGATAAAGTGCTTTTAAAATAGTAGTAAATGAGCACAATGATCCTTATCCCCATCCCTCAAAATAAATATGTAGCAAAACATGTGTGTATGCCTATATGCCTATTATCTATCTATAGATATATTTCAAGGGTGAGATAACATTCAAATAAACTTTGCTTTTATGAATCAGACTTATACCGACATACAGGCAAATCAAATAATATTTTTAGTATGAACTATGTGGGGAATAGCTACCCATGGCTCTGAGTCAGGCTTCTGCTTACGATCCAGCCATTTCCCAGCGGGTGAAGCACTTGCTAACCAACAGAAAAACTACATGATGTTGTCAGTAATACAATGGATTTTCAGTATTTTAGTTAGGAAAAAAAAGTGTCATTGGCTAACAGTCTCATAGGGAGATAATTATGGGACTAGATGTGGTGTAACACACCTCCTGGTCACTACCTGGAGTAATGGTACCTGTTACCACATACACAATATTTTATAAAACTACTCAGATTTCTGTAGTTGCTCCCTTGGATGTGGCAAAGTTGACTGAAGGTTAGCTCTAAAGATTGACTATAGAAAAAGTCAGAAGACCTACTCTGATCTAAACAAGTATATTTGTTAAGATATGTATTACCTGATAAAAAACATGGTGGCTTAAAAAAGCATCCAGAAATACTGTTGGAAACAGCATTGAAAATTAATATTTAAAACACTCAAAGACTCTGTATCCAGGTGTGTGTGTTTGTTGGTAGACATCCAAAATCTTAAACACTATCCTAGTTCTGCTATACATTCATGTGCACAACATATTTTGACATCCCCTGAGCCTCAATTATTGTTAATGCATATTTTTACTGGGATTAAAAAATATATTTGGGGATTTATTCTTTATTGTATGAATCACTCAACTCTAGGTCAAGAGAATAGATTCTTTATGGGAAGAGAGGTGCCAGCATGAGTTTCTGTGGCAGTTGCTCTGGTGATGTAAAATGAAACAAGAGGTCAGCACCAGTATATCCCCCCCTCAGTGCCTGGAATATTAGGCCAGTTTAGAGAAACAAGGAAAACAGTAGCCTGTAATTTTTCCATCTGCATTTCTGCTTCTTCTCTTACTTCCCTGTCAAGTTGAAAAGGGAATTTAGGATAAATCCCATTAGAAGGAAGAAATGGAAGAGAACATAAAAATGTAGTGTAAACATAAAATATAAAGGTATGGTAGCCTGACCTCAATCTCCCTGTAAAATTTAGGACAAAGTGAGCAACAAATGTGTAATTTAGGGAATTCTACCTGTGTTTTAGTAGTAAAAATTCTGTAAGCTGACCATGTATAACACTTTATCTTTAGAGATGAAACTTCACTATTTTACACCCTTTATCCAGTTTGGATGGAGAGTGTATCCTGTTATGTTGGGAGGTATAAACTTGTGTACCTATTTCAGTTGTAAGAGAATAGAGATATTTGATTTATAGACAAAACAAGAACTTTGGGAAGGACCACTCCATGGTTACAGGGAATTTATTTCTTGCACTGCCATCTGCATTTTGACTGAGTTTTAAAAACATTTAATAATATTTATGACTAATGACTGTCCAACGTATTTTTAATATTTATGGAACACATGAAGCTTGTATTTTGGATTTCTCAGGGAGTAAGTGGTAACATTAAAGTAAAACTACTCATGTTACAATCTCCATGTCTTGTTAGCCTTTTTTGTGTCACACATAAAAATCAATAGGACAAAAACTATTTAAAATATCACCAAAAATCAAAAAGTACAACTGTTCTGAATCCTGATGAGACTTTTCAGTAGCCATAAACAGCACAGCTCATTGAAACCTAAAAAAACTCTGTAAGGATCTAGTGTCTGTCTAGGTTTGTATTCCTGAAGTCTGTGAAGATATTTAGTTTCTGCATTTATCATTGTGAATTGCAGTGATGCTTCACTTAATGACAGAGACACATTCTGAGAAATGCATCATTAGGCGGTTTTGTCACTGTGTGACTATCACAGAGTGTACTGACTCACATGGCACAGCCTCCGATGCACTTAGGTTGTTTTATAAGCCTGTTGCTCCTCAGTTACAAACCTGAAAAACTGAACTGAATACTGTAGGTAATTCTAACAGATTGGAGTAAGGTTTTGTATATGTAACCATAGAAAAGTTACAGTAAAAATACTGGGTGATAGGAATTGTTCATCTCCATTGTAATATCACAGGATTTCTGTCATACAAGGGGTATATTGTTGGCCAAAGCATTGTCATGTGGGAAATGACTGTACACCTTCCTCTGAGAAGCAGTGGAAAGATTCCATTTTCAAGTTCACTGGGAATTATGCTAATAGGGAGGTCTTTGTTATACAAATTACATAAAATAAACACCCAGTTACTGTACATTTTCTCCTTGCATTGGCAAGGCAATAACAACCATCACAAATTTATTTTCCTTCTCTCTCCTTTACTGAATTTCATCCTATGTAGTTCTAGGCTCACCTTTGTCATCTCAATGTATTAAAAATATGTCATCACTGTTAGCCTTTGTTATTTATTGTTTTAATCTCTTCTTTTTCTATTTATTTCTCCTAGGTAAGTCCTGCCTCTTTCTAAATCTTCCCAGAATGTCCTTTAGCGAAAAGGTAAGTCTATCTTCTACGATGGCTTCATTTTCCACGGTCATGTGTTTTAAGCTGCATTTGTGTCATGCAATTTCTCAGCTTTTATTCATTAACACTAAGAAACCACTCTGTCATGAGTGAGGTAGCAATGTCTGTTTGATACATTGATGTACACTTGCTACTTTGGGTTTTCAGAGTGCCATTGTTTTAAGACATTCTAGAAAATTGAGAGTCTACTGATGAGACTATTAGAGAGAGGCTGCTCAGGTTCTCACTGACATTGAACTGTGGCATGGTCAGTATTGCAGATGGTGTCTGATAGGTTTGGAATTAAGGTAGCTTACATTTTTGAGCATCATGTTTAAGAACCCTTCAGCTAAGTATTAGTGATATTAAATAATAAAATCTTTTCTTAAAACATTTCATGCCAAAGCTGTCAAGTGGAATATGAGAAGTGAAAGGAAAAGTAAGAAGCAGAAATTCAGAAAACCTGTTTCTTTTGTTGAGTGCTTCAGAAGGAAGGATATTGAGCCAGCAGTCCCCATCTGCTGGAATTAGCTTCATGGTCCATTAAAAGAAGCACAGATTTAACTTTGGATATTGCAGTCCATATTCACTGATGACGCAAGTTGAAAGGAATTTTGATTCGTCTTCCTTAAGAGGATAGTGTGTATAATAAGCTGAAATTACAACTTCTTAGGGTTGTCAGCTATTTTATTTTGTGTCTTTGGTTTCACTGCTGTGTTGTACGTAATTACACTTGCACTAGAATCATACTTTGTGCTGTTTTGGGAGACCACTGCAAAAGATTTCTTATCAAGTTGAGCATTCGTTTGATGGCATCAAAACAAAATAAGTATGTGAAAAAATATTTTGTTGAAGCTATGAGAAAAAGAATGAGAGGGCTCTTGATTCTCAATCTTTTAGTTAGAATGATCTTTAAAAAAACTTTGATATTTAGGTGCTAGGTCATGATCTTTATGAAATATGTGTAATTGTGTCATCAATTTGTGTACTTTGTAATAGCAGCTTCCAACAATTTAAAGAGAAATCACTACACAATGTGTATACTTCTCTACATGAAAGTCTGTAGAAGTGTCTTTGAGTAGAAAGATCATTAATTGGAATGTATGCTCTATTATTCAGGTCTCAATTTCTTATAGAATTTTCTGCCTTTACCCTTCATCACATCATCCCTTATGTATGGACTTGTTTCTTACAGTACCATTTAGGCATATTTCTGCTGCAAGTAATGGAAAAGTTAATGCAAACTGGTTTAAGCCAAAAAGGAGTATGGGAGTTATATAACTAAAAAATCTTGGGTTATACCTGGTTTCTGGCATAAAATTAGGCAGATGTTCAGAAAGCCTAATGAGGAGTTGGTTACACTGTCTCAACCTCTGACCTGTGTTGGCTTCTATAGACTCATTCTCAAATCCCATGGAGAAAATAACATTAGGGTCACTCACTGTAATTGCTGCCCAAACTACAAACTCATTACATTTCATTGGTTCTGATTGTCTCATGAAATTCTGTCTATGAATGAAGCAGTTAACTCATTGACTTAAGTCTAAATTATGTACTTTATTTCTGATATCAAGCAGTAGGCAGAGCTCATCCAAACCCTGAACAAAAATTAAGAGATGATTCCTTAAACTGTTAGTTCTTGAGTTAGAGTGAATAGATGCTGAGAAGCCAAGAAATAAATTAATAAATATCTACCTCATCTTCGTGTGTGTGTGTGTGTGCGCACGCATGTGCCTTTTTTAGAAGAATTGCCTTCCCTCTCCTTGGAGTGGTGTAATAAATTTAGTCAATACTATGCTATCAAACTTTGCCACCAGTGTGATTATGAAACAGGATAAATCGACTTTTCCAGTAGGTGTTGTGATGGAACTATGGAAATAGCTAGTATTTCTCATACTGCACCCAGGATATTTGAACAGCAGACCTGTAACTAGACGTGCTAGAGAAAAGCTTAATTTTATAATCATTTTTACTTCTCTCTTCTGCTCATCTCTATATGTTTATTGTATTCACTGAGTCTAATTATAGGAGAGAGCTCAGACTTTGTATTTTGATGTCATTCTTATTTTAAATATAAAATGTTTAAATACAAGGGCTTTGTTCAAGGAGATAGAGCACATGAAGGTCGTTTAGCTCACATATAAAAGCTAACTTAAGAGAATAACTTCTGGGACCAGTGTTGTGGCACAGCACCTAAAGCTGCCACCTGCAATACCAGCATCCAGAATGGGTGCCAGTTGGTGTCTCAGCTGTTCTACCTACAATCCAGCTCCCTGCTAATAGCCTGGGGAAGGCATCGCAACATGCCCCAAGTGCTTGGTCCCCTGCCACCAGGATGAAGCTCCTGGCTTCGGCATGGCCCAGGCCTGGTCATAGAGACACCTGGAGAGTGAACCAGGAGATGGAAGATCTCTCTCCTTTTCCTTCTCTCTCTCCTCCACCCCAACTCTATATAACTTTCAAATAAGCAGATAAATCTTTTTTAAAGAAAAGAGAATAGCTCCCTTTTATATCCAGAGTAGTAATTAACCCATGAACTACCCCTGCAACTTCCCATTGCTTATTTGTGGTAACAATTTGCATCTAGGAACTATATGTTAATGGAAACCATTACTCCAAATTCAAGAAGACGTTTATTATTTTACATCTTTTTAGAATCCATGGAATTTACAGAATGCTACTACTGCCCACCGAGGCAGGATAAATGTCTTGAAGCCAATGATCAGAATCCTCAGGTTTAATCTCAAAGTATTCAAGGTTGCATGAGGGAAAAATAGATTGTTGCTTATTTAGAATGCCAACTATTTAAAGATTTTTTTTTTATTTATATAAAAGACAGTAACAGAGAGAGAAGTCTTCCATCCACTGGTTCACTCCCTACATGGCTGGAGCCAGGAGCCAGGAGCTTCTTCTGGGTCTCCCACATGGGTGCAGGGGCCCAAGGACTTGGCCATCTTCCACTGCTTTCCCAGGCCATAGCAGAGAGCTGGATCAGAAGAGGAGCAGCCGGGACTAGAACCGGCACCCATATGGGATGCTGACGCTTCAGACCAGGGCTTTAACCTGCTACACCACAGTGGCGGCCCCATCTACCACTATTTAAGGAACTAAGCTGTGAGAAAATTCCTGAAGAATTGTATTTGCCTTTGTAGATGGCAGTGATTTCTAGATTCTCAGTCTAGCTGAGTGAAATTGGTTATTTTTATATCATCTCTGAAAATCATTATCCTAGATGAAGCCAAGCTGCTGCACAGTTCAGTGAAAACCCTAAATAGTCAAGGACATTCTCTAAGACCATTTGCTTCTCTAGATCTTGATTATTCAATTTTTATTTAATGCTTTAACAATTATACTAAAAGCAATATTCTAAATGCTAAGTTAATAAGACTAAAACTGATTTACTCCTTACTGTTTTTCAGTTTAAGGTGACACATAAAATATTTTTTGGAAAATAAAGATAACTCTGTAGAATAAAAACAACAAGTTTTATGATCTGTCATTTCTTAAAATATATCAGCAATAAAAATCCTGTTGAAAACTATCAATCTTTCCTCAAAGCACCAGGTTTTACACACAATAGGTGCTTTTTGTTCTTGAATATTGACTAAGTGAATGCCATTTCTGAAAGACATTTTCATGGATAAAGCCAATATGAATTATGAGAAAATGTGAAAGTTTAAATAATTGAAAAACACTTTTGTATATGTGTTTTTCTTGTCATAAAAATTATAGCATATTCAGACTATAAAGGTTCAGCAAGTCCCTTCTGAAAAAGACCAAAGATATAGGGAGAATATAGTGACATATAATAGCTATAAGACAGTTTATAAAGCTAAAAGCAGCTAAGACATATCAGAGGCCTAAAAGCCTATTTTAGATGCATGTTTCCTCCTTCTAAAGCATGTATTGATCATGGACCATACCCCTCATGAGAACATTTGTCACACACTCAGCTTCTAGACCCATTTATAGGAGTTAGTAGGAATGCCTCAGTGTTTATATTGTGCCTTAGAAAGTAATAAAATTTCCTGAGACAGATCAGAATTCAACATGATCTTATCCAGTAGCCTTTCAGTGCCGCTGATACAGAAATGTATGATCAAATTGGCTATTTAAAAATCCACAGCTTCACTTCCAAACCAGAAAGCTGGGCAAACTGAAAAATCAGTGACATTTCATGGCCTCATAGGAAAGCTGAAATAATAGGACAGTTTTCCACTCTCAACTGTGGAGTGAGCAGAACACAGTCACTCTAAGATCTGTTTACTTGGAGGAATCACCAGTGGAGCCCTAACTTTGATCAGTTGAACAAGCCAGGTGTAGACCATTACCTGAGGGAGAAACTCCAGAGAGCTGTCATCTTAGAAAACACTTGCACTTTCATGCCCTTTACCACCAGCAAACCCACCAGAGTCTCACAGTCAGAAAGATCCGCTGTGGCTCTGGTGAGGTGGGCATAGGGAAGTTATCCTCATAAAATAAACTCAACCCTTGTTTATAGTAAGTATTCAAGTCGTAGGGGGAGGGGCTTACCAGAGCCTTGCTCTAGACATCTGAAGTGAGTTCGTTTCTCTCAGTCCAGCCCCTTCTAAATGTTAAGTAAGGACTGAGAGAAAAGTATCCAAGAAGAAGCACTTGTGCAAATCATAGAACAGACGCACAGTCCTGTCAAAAGGGAGCTTTAATCCGGAGGCTACGCACACCTTACTACCAGGGCTCCAGGATGATGACAGTGAGTTTCAGTAGAACACAGATTCAAAGTACAGGCTTTATTCTGGGAAAGCTCAGATTGAAAGGGCAAGAATCAAAAGGGCCAACAAAAACAAGATTATCGGAGAAATTTGAAGTTCCATTAGTTATCAGCGTAGCAAACATGAATCAAATCTCAGCTCCTAGCCAAATTCACTTAAACCTTTACAGTAGAAACTTACTTTTTGAATCCTATTACCCAATACAGTTTGTGCAACTTTAACCATGACTGTGGAAGAAAAATTAAAAGCATACAAAAGCCAAGGTGAACTAAGGTGGTAGTGGTAGGGGGAGAGATCCTAAAGAGACAAAGCAATAATCAGAACCAGACTCACCTATGACCCGTGTGTTGTAATAATCACAGAAGGAGATTAAAATAACTGAATGGAGAAAGTGGTCAACATTGAAGAACAAATGACTTATGTAAGCAGAGGGACTGAAACTAAGAAAGTTTGAAAAGGAAACCCTAGAAATTCAATACATGGGAAAGGAAATGAAGAATGCTTTTGATATACCAGTAGACTTGGCATGGCTGATGAATGAATGTGTGAGCTTCAACATAAGTAAAAAAAAAAAACTTTGCAAACAGAGATATAGAAAGCAAGTAAACAAGCAAATAAGCTACTGTAGAAGACTTGGTATATGAGATAATATCAAAAGGTACATGTGATTAGAATACCTAAAGGAGGGAAGGAAGAAGGGATTATCATGTTCTTTAAAGTGTATTTGAAAATCACTTTGAATCTGTTAGAAACTATTTAAAAATCAGACTAAAAAATTAAAAAAAAAAACCAAAAGGATAAAGAAAAATGAACTTTGTAGTAAAAATATTGAGTAATAAAGACAAGAAGTTTCAGAAATTCATCATAGACACCAAACCATGGGTCTAGGTAGCCCAGAGAATTCCAGGTGAACAAACTCTGCCAGAACTATGCTGAGTCATGTCAGATCCAAACTGAAGAAAATTAAAGACAAAATATTGAGAAGAATCAAACAAAAATGAAACCACTTCTACAGATAGTGCAGAACAAAGATAAGAATTATAGTAGATTTCTGATCAGATACCATGCAAACAAAATCATGGAGGGAAATATTTTAAATGATGAGTGCAAAATATCAGCCTAGGTATGCAGTGAAAGTAGCCATTTAAATAAAACCTGAGAGAATTCACTGCCAGCAGGTCTTCTTTACAAAGAATGTTAAAGATTTCTTACAGGAAGAAGGAAAATTATACAGGTCAGAAAGATGGATCTGTATAGAGAAAGGAAGAATATTAATAGAAAGAATAAATGAGGATAAAATTAAATCATTTTCTTATTTTAACTTATCTAGAAGATAACTCTTTAAACTCCCAATAGTACAAGGATTGGGTGATTATAAGTGAAATGTATGGCAGTAATGTCTCAAAAGAAGAGAGGAACGATTTGGAAATCCAAGAAGAATAGTGTTGTTTAAAAGTAGAATGAGATTTTCAAAGTTTTTTTTTTTTTTTAATTTGAAAAGGTTACAGAGAAATGAGAGACAGAGACAGAGAGCTGCATGGCTAAGTTGCACCTGGCTGAATCCAGGAACTGTGAGCTGTATCTTGGTCTCTCATGCAGATGCAGAAACCCAAGCACTTGGGCCGGTAGTAGGTTCTTAAACTATATGGCAAGCCAGTGTTGCAGGTGGTTACTCAACCTGCTACACAACAATGCCAGCCCCTAGAATTAGACTTTTAAAATGTAAATTGTATATTCTAGGGAAACCACTTAAAGTTTTCTTTAAGGAATATAATTGGAATTATTATCAGATATGGGAGAGGAGTAAAAGTCTCTGGCAATGAACAAAGCACAATTAAAAGTATGACGGATTTTAATCCACATATGTGAATAATCTCTTTAAATCTGAATGGTCTATATTGACCACCTCACTGATTTCAGGGTGGGTGCATAAACAAACCAAGTATATTTTGTCTACAGAAACTCATTTTTAAAAAAAGTCTCAGAGATTAAATGTAAAGGGACAAGGAAAGATAACATACTAGAACTAATTGAAGGAAAAGGAAGAGCTCTGTTAGCTTGAGACAAATCAGGCTTCAGAACAAGGGAAATTATCAGAGAGAAAGAGGAGTATTAGTAACGATAAAGGGATCAGTTTTTCAAAAAGATATATTTTAACACTAAATGTTTTTGTAGACAAAACCAAAAATATTCCAATGCATCAAAATAAAAAAGATAAAAGCTGATAGAACTAAACTGTAGTATACCCATACAATACAACTTGGTAATTAAAAGAAATGAACTATCAAGCTACAAAACATGGATACATGTTAAATACAAATTGTTAAGGAAAAGAAGGTATTTGGCACAGCAGTTAGGTCACTTCTTGGGACACCTGAGTCTCAAGTTAAGTCCCAACTTCACTACTTCCAAGTCAACTTCCTGCTAATGTGCACCCTGGAAGGCAACAAGTGATAATTCAACTGTTTAGACTCCTGTCACTCATATGGGAGACCCAGATGGAGTTCCAGGCTGTTGGCTTTGGTCTGGCTCAGCACTGGCTGTTGTAAACATTTGGAGAGCTGAATAGCAAATGAAATACATTGCTACAAAATATATAAATTATTTGTAAAAAGCTAATATCAAAAGGTGGTATGATTTCAACTACATGACATTCTAGAAATTCCAAAGCTATGGAGATGGTAAATTGAAAACTTCCTGAGCAAGAAACATAATAGAAGGGAATTATATTTATTAATGGATTAGAGGAATATTCATACAAGTACATACTTTAAAACTCAGCACTGGCAGTATTGTGGCACAGCAGGGTTAGCCACTGCTGGTGACACTGGCATCCCATATGAGCACTGGTTTATGTCTCAGCTGCTCCACTTCTGAGCCAGATTCCTGCTAATGTGTCTGTGAAAGCAACAGAGGACAGTTCAAGCACTTGAGTTCCTGACACCCTCATGGGAGATCTAGATGAAGCTCCTAGCTCCTGGCTTCACCCTGGCCCAGAGCTTGGCATTGTGGTCATCTGTGGAGTAAGCCAGATGATCTCTCTCTCTCTGTGTCTCTCCCTGTCTCTGTAAATCCACCACTCACATAAGTAAATGGTTAAAAAATAAATAAAACAGAACTATTTGATCCATAAAGAGGAAGAGCATGTTTAAATGTTATGAAATTTGCTGATACTGGTAAATAACACATGGAGAAGTTATCACATTCCAGAGAACGGGTACTCTGTATGCTTAAGCATAGAATATGTAATTCGCCAAACACATGAAATTAAGTATTGGAAATTGAGTTAGAGGCTGAAAGTTCATACATAATGGGTGCCTAAAAAATTAAATGGTGAAGCTACTCTCAGAGTCCCTTTGTGGGAACAAAAATGATGCTTTTCTATAAAATACCTTTTAGCTCCAGTGGGAAGGATGGATGTGGTCTGATCTGAGTTTCTTGCCAATTCAGGGCTCCGGGATATAAGAGTGGGAATGTTCCTCACTGGGGCTTTCTCTAACTATGTGTAGCTGCGTAGGTCTCAGAACACCATTCCGTGATGTCTAGGACTGACTTCTCAAAATGGTTAAGGAAGTTTAAATATGGAAAAGGACTGAAAATGAGATAATGCTGAAGACATCCTCAGAACAAAAGCTTGCTTAAGAGATTTGTAAAAAGAATGACTATGCAATGGTTTTGTATGATTTCTGAAAGTGAAATTATGGGTAAGCTTCAGCATGTGAATGTTAGTGATGACCAGTGAAGATGTTTGCTTTGGTTTGGATTCCCACCGGTGTGGAATGTTGTTTGCAGATTTGGACACACTCCCTTACTTTCCGGCACCAACTGGCCACACCCACAAAGTGGCTGATCACTTACATTCCATAACACAGTCATCCACATGAGGACTTCTATAACATGATCTTTACCTCTTCATGTGACGTTTTAGTCATTTGTAATATGTGTAAAACTTTGTGTCTCTTTATCATGTTTCTACTTAATGATCTGTACTTTACTCCTTAAATGCAGGTAGAGTGTTCTCAGTACCTTTGAAGAAGTATCTTTGAAATTCCAAGGGAGACTAGAAAATACTTCCATTTAATTAAATTGTAAAGCTAATAGTGACTATTAGAGGATTTTTTACAGTATAGTTTCCTACAAAATTAAGCGAGTAAAATCAATACTATTTTAGAATATTTTCATGGCACATATTAGAGTAACTGAAGAGCAGTCAGATCAAGATCTGCCTCTGGTTAACAGGCGAAGGCTTGCTTTCCTGTGTTGCTGATTACTTTGGGGTGGCTAAGGAGTGGTTAGGGCACACAACTTAGAAGCCTTTTCATAAATAGTACCCTCATTGTGTTCAGATATATTTTTTTAAATTCATTCCGATGTATTTATTTGAAATGGATAATAAATATTTTTAAAAGATATCCATTTTCCTTTAAGAAGAGTTGATGACAAAAAGAATCAGCGAGTTCTTTCATGGACATGGGAAGTGTGGTAAGGGTCATTTACCTGATACCTCATTAACTTTCAGATTCTTCCATACTCCAGATGATTAGTATTAACATGGAACAGTAGGTAGCACCTCTGACCTCAATTATTTTCATCTATGGCTCTCTGCCTTCCAGTATTATTTTTTGGGAACTGACTTATATCAGAAATATATTTGAAAAGCAAGATTTACCGATGCAAATATAGGGGTAAATGTCTTTTGGTACAAGGGGTTTTCATGGAATTGTAATACTGAAGATCATAAATGAATTCAGCTGTGGCTCTTGTGTCACACTCTGCTCCCTTCCAGCCTCTCTCATTTTTTTCTTTTATAGCACTAGTGTCTCTTTGTTAAAATAATTATTTTTTCTCTGTGTGAGATTCTGTCATTAGATGAAAGGTCATGGTTATAATATGAATCCTGGATAATAAACACAGTGCAAAATGGATTGAAATGCATACAGAAAAAAGACTTTCCAATTAAAAAACACTTTGCCAAGCCTGCACCAAACAAACAACCATATAGACTCTGATTTTTCTTCACTTATAATTAGCTGCCACTGGAAGTTAATTACTTTCAGGATCAAAGGGAACAAAACTAGAAATAAAATGGAAGAATTCCTTTTAAATTTACAGCTTAAATAAATGTTTGCCTTAGTAGCAGACCATATGCTGAATCTATCCCAGAGGGAAATGAACTTCAGGTTCTTCAATACATATAGACCAACTTTAAAGTTCACTGCAGGTGGGCAAAGAAATAAGGCAGATTTTATTTCCTTTGGGAGTACCAACTGAGAGATTTTGTAAGGGAGCAGCAAAGACTCTTTGTGTACCCTTATGTTTGCTTTATCAGACAAGCTGGTTTTCTTTTAGAGATTTATTGTTAGCATTCTTGCTTCGAAAAATACCACTAAAAACTCTAATTTGACTGCTGATTTTTCAGAACACGGTATATTTCTTGTTAAGAAAGATAATATATTGTGAGTAGCTCAATTCATGGACATACATACTAGTACCAGCATTTATTGGTTCCTGGGTAACATTTTTTGCTGTTTCACTGTCCTAAATTTAATATATTGGATTTGGTTTTGCCCTCAGGAAAGACTTCAAAACATAAAATATAAGAACCAAAGTAGGATTTACATTTGTTTCTAAAACAAGTGATGATCTTTAAGAATGATTGGGTTTTGTGATGTTTATGGATCAGTTAAGATAGTATATGACTAAGGTAGTTCAGGACCACGGGTAGAGAAATGACTAGCACTTTGGGTGTTCTCCCTGATGGGAAGTTCGGACGCTCATCCCATAATCTGGGTTCAGCAATAATGATAACATCCCTGGTTTTCAAATACCCACTTATCCCAGTGATATCAGGAAGGACTACTCTTCATCCCCAATCATTCAGTGCTACTACATCTTCCTGTTCTAACGATACTGTCAGACTACTATAGGAAGCCTGGCTAAGAGGCTAAGTAGACTTCTGGCTCATAGGAGTCTGAAGCCAGATTTAATCCAAGTCTTGGCAGAGTCTAAAGCCTGTATTCATAATCACTATGCTGATATCTCCTACCTATAATACTTCTTATTGTGTTAAAACTCATACATATAATTTACCAGCTTAACCATTTTAAGCATAGGGCAGTGTTAACCATATATACATTATTGTGTAAAAGGTCTCTGTAAGTTTTGTTATCTGGCAAAACCGAAACTGTACACATTGAACAATAATTCTCTGTTTCTCTATTTCTCCAGCATCTGGAAACCACATTCTACTTTGTGTTTCTATGAATTTGACTACTTTAGATACCTAATATAAATTTAATTATGTAACATTTGTTTTGTGACTGACTTATTTGGTTTTGTCTATAATGTCTTCAAATTACATATATGTTACAAATATACTAATTTTTTTCTTTTATTGAGGTGGAAGAATATTCCATTGTAGGCATACATTGTACTTTAAAAAAAAAAAAAGATTTATTTATTTACTTGAGTGGCATAGTTACAGAGAGAGAAATCTTCCATATGTTGGTTCATTCCTCAAATGGATTGGCTAGGAGCCAGGAGCTTCTTCTGGGTCTCCCACATGGGTGCAGGGGCCCAAGGACTTGGGGCATCTTCTACTGCTTTCCCAGGCCATCAGCAGGTAGCTGGATTGGAAGAGGAGCAGTGGGATCTCAAACCGGCACCAATGTGGGACTCTGGTGCTGTAAACGGATGCTTAACCTACTACACCACAGCACTGGCACCTGCATTTCTTTTTTATCATCATTGTATCATAGATTTGTTTTTCACTTTTGAAATTTCTATTAATATAAAGAGGACAGATTTCTTGTCTGTCATCGGTACAATTCTAAGATATCCATACTTCCCTCCCCTCTTCTCCCTCCATTAATCCCCTAACTTCCTTTTTTTTTCTTCAGCATTTGCAAAAACATAATTTCAGTCCACTGTATAATCACAGGCTTAATGCACCACTAACCATTATATGCAACGAGTAAAAGTAGATAGAGCATGGTTTCACAAGAGATACATAAGGATTAAAAACAACCATCAAATCACAAGATGTCTGTTTTCATTCCTATATATTTGTGTATTCTGTATTTATATTGCATTTCTTCATCTGTTTGTCTTGTTGAGAGACATTTAAGTTTCTCCTGTGTCTTAGCTCCTTTTAATAATTCTGCATCCAACATGATCCTCCCTTTATTTGTTGTGGATATATGCCAAAATGTAGTATTGCTAAATATTATGGTAATTGAATTTTAATTTTTTGAGGTATCTTCCAACTGTTTTGTGCACAGCAGCTGCACCATCTTACATTCTCACTAAGTTATATCAGTGTTCTGACTTCACTAATTCATCACCAGCACGTGTTATTTTGTCATTTTTTTTCTTGATGTTAACCATTCTAATAGGTTTAAGGTGGTATTTCAGTCTGGTCCCAATTTGCAATTTCCTGGAGAACAGCTGAGAATCTTTTCATAAGATCACAGGATACATGTGTATCTTTGAGGAAATGTGTATTCAAAGCCATTGCTCTTTTTAGTTATTTGTTGTGTTTTTGGTGCATTACAGTTGTCTATGTTTAATTTGGATATTAGCTCCTTATTAGGTACATGATTTGTCAATGTTTTCCACAATTTGTAGGTTGCCCTTTCTCCTGTTAATTGTTTCCTCTGTTGTGAAGCAGTTTATAGATTTGGTCTTGTCCCATTTGTCTATTTTTGCTTTTCTTCCTTGTGCTTCTGTAATTCATTAAATCTGATATTACAAGAAGTTTTCCCATATATTTTCTTCCAGGAGTTTTGTCATTTCAGAACATGTTTTTAGGTTTTACAAATGGATATGCAATATTCCAGTGTCATTTGTTTGATGCTATCCTTTCCCCAATTTGTTTTCTTGGCGCCTTTTTAAAAGACAAACTGAAAATAACTGTGTGGATTTTTTTTCTGGGCTGGTCCATATGTTTGTTTCTTTGTTACTACCATGCTGTTTTGATTATTGAAGCTTTGCAGTATGTTTTTATATTAGTAAGAGACCTCCAGTACTTACCTTTCTCAGAATTGTTTTATCTGTCTTGCAATACATATGAAGTTCAGGATTATTTTTTCTATTTCTTCCAAAGATGTCATTGGGAGACTCAGTGGTACTGTATTAAATCTCAAGGCTACTTTAGGAAGTAGGGACATTTTTAATAGTATTAAGTCCTACAATACCTAAAAATAGGATGTCTTTTCATTTATTTGCGTCTTTAATTTCTTTCATGAGTTGTTTAGTTTTAAATGTATATGATTTTCTCTCCTTGGTTACATTTATTCTCAATTTTTATGTTATTGAAAATGGCATTTTTTTCAGATTATTCATTTTTAGACCATGGAGACACAATTGATTTTCACACATTGATTTTGTGTCTTGCAACATTACTAAGTTTATCCTAGCAGTTTTGTGGGGTGTGTGTGTGTGAAAGTATTCTTTAGGACTGTCTAAAATAAGGCCACAACATCTGTAAAGAGAGCTAATTTTACTTTTTTTCTTTCTAGTATATGCTTTTTATTTCTTTTTCTTGACCTATTTCTGTGGCTAGGTCTTTTAAATACTGTGTTGAAGATGTGGCGAGTGAGCATCCATGTCTTGTTCTTGATCTTGGAAGAAACATCTTTGCGTGTCTCACTGTTGAGTGTGGTGTTAGCTGTGGCCTTTTTACGTATGCTCTTTACTGTGTTGACATAATTTCCTTCTACAGTTAGCTAATGGAGTGTTTGTTTTTAAACAGGAAAGTCTGTTGAATCTTCTAGATGCTTGATGATCATGTTATTTTTATCCTTAATTCTGCTTATGATGAATAGTACATTCAGTTTTGTATGTTAAGCCATCCTTGCATGTCAGGGGTAATTCCTGCTCAATCGCCGTGTACAGTTTGTTAATGAGATGGTGAATTTAGATTGTTAGAATTTTGTGGAGGATTTTCTATCAATGTTTATAAAAGACTTCAGTTTGTAGTTTTACTTTAATTTCTTTGTTTGGCTTTAGTATTAGAGTAATAGCAGGTTCATAAAATGAATTTTGAAGTGTTACCAACTCTTCATTTGGGAGTTTTTGTGAAGGAGCGATGTTGATTTTTTTTTTTTTTTAATTTTGCTAACATATTCAAGTGTAGCCATCTGATTCTGGTTTTCCTTTGCTTGGAAGTTTCTGGTTATAGATTCAATCTCCTTACCCATTACAGGTCTACTCAGTTTTTTTTTAGATCTCTTCATAATTTAGTCTTGGCAAGTTTGTTTCAAGAATTTACCCATTTCTTCATTGGCATATAATGTTTCAGAGTAGTTACTTATGACTCTTTTTGTTTGGCATTGATGGGGATTCCTTTCCCAGCATTTCTGATTTTTGCTATTTGAATCTTTTTTCTTAGTCAAGCTAATAGTTGGCCAATTCCATTTTTTTTAAGAAATAAGTGCTTATTATTGAATTTTTATATTATTCTGTTTTATTTCTGCTTTTTTTTAAATTGCATTCCTTCTTTTTTGATCAGTTTATTCTTTTTCTGTCTGCTTGCATTGAAAAAAGTTCAGTTGTTGATTTGCAATGTTTGTTCTTTTGAGGGGTTTTGGTATTATTGCTAAAAACTTCACTCATAGTAGTCCTTGTGCTGCATCCTCTAAATTCTGGAATGTTGTGTTTATGTATTTATTTTCTCTAGATAGTTTCTAATTTCCCTTGTGACTTTATTTTACATCATTGGTTATTTAAGGGGATATTTAATTTCCACATATTTTTGGATTTTTTGGTTTTGTATATTGTTTTGATTCCTAGTTTCATTTTATTTGGCTCAGAAAAGATAGTTAATATTTTATTCAGAAAAAGATAGTATGATTCTAGTTTTTGTAAATTTTTTGAAGAATTATTTTATGACCATGTTATAAATCAGGTTTGTTACACATGAAGATGACATGGGCAACTTGAAAATGTTCTGTGTTCTTAAGAAAAATTTATTCATTTGTTGTTGGGTGCAGTGTTCCATATGTTTTTCTTAGGTCCAATCTGTCTATAATTTGTTCAGATCTTGTGTTTTCTGCTTCATGTTATATCATTGTTTTATCCATTACTGAAGGTAGAAAGTAAAAATCCAGCATTAACATCTGCTTCACATATTTGGGTATCTGATGTTTGCACATATCTATTTAAAATGGTTATTTTCATTGAATTTATATTTATGTCTTTATGTGTTTTCTTTCTTTGTACCTGTGACAGTTTTTAACTTATCGTCTATTTTGTGTGGTATCAGTATTGGCTCCTCTGACCTCTTTTGGTTATCATTTACTTCAATCATCTTTTTCTGTCCTTTTAGCCCACATGTTCTTTAAAGTGAGTATCTTGCAGACAGAATATAGTTGGATGTTGCTTTTTTTCTTGGCTTGTTTGTTTTTTAAAAACTGGTCACTCTTTTAATTGAATATATTAATCATTAACTATTTAAAGTAATTATGGTTAGGAAAATACACTGTTTTGTCATGTTTTTCCATGTGCCTTGTAGTTATTTTGGCCCTCTTTTCAGTTCCTGTTGGCTTTATTTGTGCTTCATTGACATTTTATGGTGTTATGCTTTGATTCCTCTCTAATTTTCTTTAGCATATCTTCTGTAGGAATTTGATTTTTACTATGAGGTTTATATGAAATATAGCAATCCATTTTAAGCTGATAACAACTCCAGTTACCTACAGAAATTTTTTTAAATGAAGATTTTGTACATTCATTTGAGAGGTAGAGTTACAGACAGGGGGAGGGAGAGAGAGAGAGAGAGAGAGAGAGAGAGAAAGTCTTCCATGCACTGGTTCAAACTCCAAAAGGCTACAATGGCCAGAGCTGGATAGGTCTGAAGCCAGCAACCAGGAGCTTCCCCGGATCTTCCATGTGGGTACAGGGACCCAAGCACTTGGGCCATCTTCCATTGCTGTCTTAGGCCATAGCAGAGAGCTGGATCACAGCAGCTGGAACTGGAACAGGTGCCCATATGGTATGGTGGAACCTCAGGTGGAGGCTTAGCCTACTACCTCACAGCACCAGCCCCTATTTTTTTCTTTTTAAAGGTTTATTTATGTACTTGAAAGTTAGAGAGAGAGAGGCAAAGAGAGATCTTCCATCCACTGGTTCACTCCCTAGATGGTTGCAATGACTAGAGCTGGGCCAGGTTGAAGCCAGGAGCCAGGAGTTTCCTCTGGGTCTCCCATGTGTATAGCAGGGACCCAAACACTTGGGCCATCTTCTGCTGCTTTTTTTCAGGCCATTAGTAAGGAACTGGATCAGAAGTGAAGTGGCTGGGAGATGAAATGGTGCCCATATGGGATGCTGGCATCTCAGGTAGCAGCTTAAACCACTCTGCCAAAATGCTAGCCCCTACCTACAGAACTACACTCCTGGCTTCAGATCATCCCAGCCCTGGCCACTGCCACCATTTGGAGAGTGAAGTGGCAGATGGAAGATTCTCTCTCTCTCTCTCTCCCTCTCTCTCTCTCTCTCTAACTTTCAAATAAATAAATAAATCTTTAAAAATAATAATAAACCTTGATTTCTCCTGTTCTTAACTATTGTTTAAACCAGGGTTATACTGGGTTTATTTATTTATTTATTTTTTTGACAGGCAGAGTGGACAGTGAGAGAGAGAGACAAAGAGAAAGGTCTTCCTTTGCCGTTGGTTCACCCTCCAATGGCCGCCACGGCTGGTGCGCTGCGGCCGGCGCACCGCGCTGATCCAAAGGCAGGAGCCAGGTGCTTCTCCTGGTCTCCCTTGGGGTGCAGGGCCCAAGGACTTGGGCCATCCTCCACTGCACTCCCTGGCCACAGCAGAGAGCTGGCCTGGAAGAGGGGCAACCGGGACAGAATCCGGCGCCCTGACCGGGACTAGAACCCGGTGTGCCGGCGCCGCAAGGCGGAGGATTAACCTAGTGAGCCGCGGCGCTGGACTATACTGGGTTTAAAGAGTTATTTGCAATAGGTTAAATTTCAACTGGGGACAGATTAATGGTCCCTAGGACACCTAGTTAACCCTTTATATTCTGATTACCCTTAATTTGGATTTATTTTATTTTAATTAGGAGTGATCATGGGAATATTCTAGCCAAGTTTAGAATTTTATGTAAAATTAAGAGAAAGGAAGGACATGAGAGATTAGAGACTGATGAAATTTTTTAGTTGAAACTGGTAAACTCCAATTGATTAGCATTAAAATTAAAACTCCTGGATGTTCATTCTCCACAATAATCCAGTGACTTTTTCACTCTCAGTCATGTGATCCCAATGCTAGGTTTATTATCTACTAAAATGCCATATGGGGCAATGACATAATTATGCTGATGGCAAAACTTCCTTTATATCAGAAAATATTTGAGGACTGTGAGAAAGATCCCCTTTCCTTGATTGACTTTAAAGAGCCCTTCATTTAAGATTAAGAACATTCACAGTAAGAGTGCTTCTCCCTCACCTTCCCCGTAGCTTCCTGTCATCCATGTACCCCTTCCTTCCTTGCCTGTGATTACCAGTGTCAGGCAGGGGAAGACCACTCATACAACATTTTTTTTTTTTTTTTTTGACAGGCAGAGTGGACAGTGAGAGAGAGAGAGAGAGAGAAAGGTCTTCCTTTGCTGTTGGTTCACCCTCCAATGGCCGCCGCGGCCAGCGCGCTGCGGCCGGCGCACCGCGCTGATCCGATGGCAGGAGCCAGGTGCTTCTCCTGGTCTCCCATGGGGTGCAGGGCCCAAGCACCTGGGCCATCCTCCACTGCACTCCCTGGCCACAGCAGAGAGCTGGCCTGGAAGAGGGGCAACCGGGACAGAATCCGGCGCCCCAACCGGGACTAGAACCCGGTGTGCCGGCGCCGCTAGGCGGAGGATTAGCCTAGTGAGCCGCGGCTCCGGCCCATACAACATTTTAAAGGTAAGCAGTTGACCAGACGAACAGGGATGCTACATTCCTGAACTCAAACCCCAGTGAATGAAAAATAAAATACTGAGAGTTTGAGAATCTGGGGATTTTTGTTTTCTAAGTCCAATTTTTCCAGTTATAGGCTACGTGGTATTGGGTAAATTATCTAAGATTTCTGTGCCTTTATGTATCTAGAATATAGACATATTTTAGTGTAAAAATGAATTTTTAGGTTAAAAAGTATAAATGAATGGAAATAATGTCTTAGAATTTTTCAAAAATATGTATTAGTAGTTAAAGTATAGAAAATGTGTTTCTTTCTACCTTTAGCATATAATTACCCACATGCACAAGTTTGAATCATGGTATACCTATAGTTTTATGACCAGCATGTTTCCCTTAACATAATATTATGATGGCCGGCACCGCGGTTCAATAGGCTAATCCTCCACCTGCGGCGTCGGCACCCCGGGTTCTAGTCCCAGTCGGGGCGCCGGATTCTGTCCCGGTTGCCCCTCTTCCAGGCCAGCTCTCTGCTGTGGCCCAGGAAGGCAGTGGAGGATGGCCCAGATCCTTGGGTCCTGCACCCGCATGGGAAACCAGGAGAAGCACCTGGCTCCTGGCTTTGGATCAGCGCAATGCACTGGCCGCAGCACGCCGGGCCACTGCGGTCATTGGTGGGTGAACCAACGGCAAAAAGGAAGACCTTTCTCTTTGTCTCTCTCTCTCTCACTGTCCACTCTGCCTGTCAAAAAAAAAATAAAATAAAAATAATATTATGAGCATCTTTCTTTGATTCCATTTATATATTTATCATTTAATTTTTGATAGGTAAATGTCCATATTCCTACTGAATTAGGGTCTTTTTGCTTTTTACTTGTTACATTTCTTATCTGGAGAAATATTAAGCCCTTTTACTGAAATGTAAAATTAAAATATGTTATTTGAAAAACTAAAAAAAGGTAGAAGGAAGGAGGAAAGAAGAGAGGAAGGCTATATCACTATGTTCTTAGACATGTATCTACAAATCATATAGAATTTGTTAAAATTAAAATTAAAAATGAAATAAAAACACTAAAAACAGTGCTATTCTTCTAATTAATATTTTTACATTTATTAACATCTTAACATTAATCAGTGTTTTAAGAAATTGTGCTTTTTATGTTAATATATAATTGCTTTATTAATATACTTCTATATGAGTTAATAAACAAGTATTTTAAAAATTGTATGATAAAAATTATATTCCATATTCCTTTTTATTTTCATTAATTTTGTAGATTATCCACATTTATTACACATTCAGCTTATTCAAATTTGCTTCAGGGCATCCTTCAAACCTATTTCTTTGAAAATTTATCTGCATATGGTAAGTTCCTTTAGAATTAAAAATTCTGTATTAAAAGAAATTCATATTTTTGTACATTTGCTGCAAAATGCAAATAATCAAAAATGAATCAGGGAAAGTACATGTAGTTGCCTTTCACAAAAGAGAAACAACAATAAACATAAAATATTAATGATTGAGAAAGTGTGAATGAAAACCATCATGTATTTAACTGGCAAATGTTTAGGGCCTGTATTGTGGTTTAGTAGGCTAAGCCTCCATCTGTGGCGCTGGCATCTCATATGGGTGCAGTTTCATATCCTGGCTGCTCGTCTTCCAATCCAGCCCTCTACTATGGTCTGCTGTGGCAACAGAAGATGGTATAAGTGCTTGGATCTCTGCACCCATGTAGGAAACCTGGAGGAAGCTCCTGGCTTTGGATTAGGCCCAGCTCCGGCTGTTGCGGCCATCTGGGGAGTGAACCAGCAGGTGAAAGACCTTTCTCTCTGTCTTTTCCTCTTTCTGTCTGTAACTCTACCTCTCAAATAAATAAATAAATCATAAAAAATAGTTAGCAAACATTTGGAAGTCTGATAAGACCAGGTGTTGGATAAGAGCCAATGAATTTTTTAGATATTGCAATTTGTAGTTTAAATTGGAGCAACTGCTTTAGAAAACACTTCCGATCTATATTATAAAACTACACATTACGTACCTGGTGAGTCAGCAATTCCAGGATCCCTGTACAAGCTTGCTCATGCTAATAGAATCTGAAACTACCCCACGTGTCCATCACTACACAGATAGGGAATCAACTGCCTCATATGCGTCCAGTGAAATATCTAAATCACTCAATGTGAGTGAACACATATGATAGACAACACTCTAATTAGTGTAGACTTTCAAATGTTTGAATATGAGAGGCTCTGATGATGACCTGAAAATTAATATATGTGAAGAGCTGTGTTACTGGTTTGCATACAGTATTGTTCCAAGAATTCTAGGAGATAAAGTTATTCTTCTCATGTTATAGATAATGCAGTTCTGAGAGATTAGATGCCAACTGGCCCAGGGTCTAATACTATTGTGGCCGTACCAAGAGTCTAGAAGGTGCCTCTTTCATCAGTGGATCGTGCTGCCACAACACCTCTCCAGTGCTATCCTACTATGATGATAGGACACTGGTGAGAAACTACTACATGTGGAATTCTGAGCAAAAAGTTTTTATGCAATAAAAACCCTGGAGGCCAGTACACAGTTTCTTATAAATAAAGTAAATTAAGATAGTTAGGAAGGACCAGGAGTGGCAGAAAGCAATTCAATTTAGCACTATTCTTTTCCAGTGAGCCATTATGTATTTTGAAAGATTTAATAGCATGAAATCACAGGGAAATAAAAAAAAGTATCTGAAAGCAAGCCTACAATAAGAGGGCAGTAACTTCTATGACAAGCAAGAGTATTTGAAAAATGATTTGCAGATTGTAGAAAAAGGCCTTTGGAAATAGTTGCCTGGTAAAATAATTCAAAAGACACACTGATCCTCTGAGCCATAGCATTATGGTAATATTTTTCCACATTGGGGTTAGGACCCGATAATGACCTCTGGATCCAAAGAGTTGGTGGTGCCTACAAAGCAAATGGAGGATTTTCTTGTGTTAGAGAAGGAGCCCTGCAGGACCCCACAAGGTGATGAAAGTCCTAAGGAGGGGCGAGAGGTCCCAGGAAAATCATCGCTCCAGAGCATGGGCTAAATATATTTATGAAAATATGCAAACTTGGACCGAAAGGACAGTACCAGCCAACTTTGAAATAATAAATTTATTTTTAAATATGATATTCAAATTCACCCTGTAGTCATGCTCACCTTTGCACACAGAAAAAAATATATATGTAATACATATAGGCAAATATGAGACAAAGGAGTTAGAAAAAATATAAAGCCTAATTTTCAGCAGAATTATATTAAGAATAGCAGAGGATTATGGAATATATCTTCAGAAAATAGGCCTGGCTACACCATGTTCAGTCTTCCATATGTGGAATATTATATAGTTTACTCTGACAGAGTTAAGAGCAGATTTCCTGCCACAGTATTACATATGTTATTACTGTTAAGAAATAATATAACAGGTTATTAAAATTAGTATTTAGCTCCTTTAGTGAAATGAAGACTTAGAGATATCCTATGTTTATTATAGCAACACTGTACTGTGATATTTGTTCTCTAGGAAATTACATTTAAATGTCAGTCTGGCACACTTCTTTGAAGACTTGTGGGTTGTACTGAAGAGCCCAGAAACCAATAGGCTGGTTTAGAGAAAATACAGTAGTTTTATGAATAATTAGGGACGTTGTAGCCTGTTGGACTGGAATTAAATTCTGGTTTGGGCTTTACAGTGTGTATGTGTGTGTGCGTATGTGTATTTTTTTTTTAATATATATGGCCAGAAGCAAATTTCTTCAACTTTCATACCCCTGGTTTCCATGTCTCTGTAGGGCAATAATCGTTTCTATTTCCTTGTCTTTTAAAGACACAAGGATGATTGAGTTAAAGCAACATGTCTGACCTGCGATTAATACACAAAACCAAAGTGGGTATTTTAGTAAAGTGAACATTGGCCTGCGTCAGCAGCACAGAGGCCAATGGGAGCTGTGTCACCAACCCTCTTCTGTACTAAACTCATCTTGTGATTGGCTTTGGGTGAATCACAGTCTCCCAGGATCTCCAGTTCTCCAGCTGTAGAAAACAGTTTGTACTCAGTCTCCTAGGCCTCGAAACCCTGATCCACGTGCTCACCTCTGCTCTGTAGAATATGATACTTTTTGGGCCGGCGCCGCGGCTCACTAGGCTAATCCTCCACCATGCGGTGCCGGCACACTGGGTTCTAGTCCCGGTCAGGGCGCCAGATTCTGTCCCGGTTGCCCCTCTTCCAGGCCAGCTCTCTACTGTGGCCAGGGAGTGCAGTGGAGGATGGCCCAAGTGCTTGGGCCCTGCACCCCATGGGAGACCAGGATAAGTACCTGGTTCCTGCCTTTGGATCAGCGCGGTGCACCGGCCGCAGTGTGCCAACTGCGGCGGCCATTGGAGGGTGAACCGATGGCAAAGGAAGACCTTTCTCTCTGTCTCTCTCTCTTTCACTGTTCATTCTGCCTGTCAAAAAAAAAAAAAAAAAGAATATGATACTTTTTGCCATCAATAGAGGCAGCAGCCTTGGCCATCAGAAAATAATCAACTATGACCCCAATTTTGAATAGAAAACATGTATTCTTTTGAGTATCTGCAGCATCTGTCTGAAGCTTTGCAGACTGTTACTAAATGCACATCTTCTCCCGGCAGGACTTGGTAGGGAGGAGGAACAGCCAGGGACGGCCAGGAACACTTAACAGAGGCCTCAATGAATCCAGAGCCTCTCAGCAGTCTTCTACAGCAGCCTTGACCACCTTCCTCTCTGCAGCCCTGGCCCGCATACAGTTTAAAGCAACTTGAAAAGATTCTTAGTTAAGGAAAGATACGAGTTAATGGAGCTGACCTTTTATAAACAATTTCCAAAGAAATGATCATGAAGGAGAAAGCTTAATAACAAGAAAAAGATTAGTAAATAAAGAAAGTGCCCACCTATCTACTCATTTTTCTTACGTAACCACTTTCTGAATGTGTCAGGTCTGTATCATTCACTATTCCTTGTCTCTGAGAAGTAAGTTGTGTTTAGCAAACAGAGGGAGATGTAGGTGAGAGCAAGGTGAGGTCCCTGAGAATGAAAGGGATTTAGACTGGCTGTGCACAGGGCACGTTGGCACTTGAGTCTGGGAGCCTCGGGGGTGGGGGGGTGTTATGAGGATGAAGATTCAATGACCCTCAAGTGTCAGAAGGGCTCATTACTTTACGCTGGGGAAGGGGAGGTCCTGTGTAACCACATTCACCATGATGGCATAAACTGATTGGCTGAGTAAAGGCAATCCGGTCATTTGTATTTTAATATCTAGATCCAGGGACATAGTGGGAACTCTCAAATTTTTTTTCAGTTACTTCGAAGATACGTGTTTTTGTGTCTTTTTAAAAGCTTAATAGAACCCAGACTCTGCCAGACTTCCAACTTCATACTACTGGTTTGACAAGATCTCTCCAGGAAGACACTGGTGACAGCAGGGAAACCCTCCCTTCTATGTTGACTTCCTTCATTCATCCACCCCTTCTCTTTCCTCCTGAAGTTGGCTCCCAGAAAGACCCTTAGAGACTAAAGAGTCTAAGGATCATTGGAAGAAGAGTTCATGTTTGATTAAAGTCTCATGGTAATAGAACAAGGTAATAGAATATCTGATTTATTTGGAGAAAAACTCCATGACTTTGGTGATGCTGAGCCTGGGATGAACTCTGGGTTCATGGGGGAAAAAGGCAGCAACAATAATAGAGAGATGTCTGTCTGAATGATTCATCAGCAAAATATGAATAGACATTCCATTCTTAGGCAAACAGTGAAAGCAGATAGGTTTTAAGTTCCTAGACAATAGTAGAGAGGCAGTACCTGATATTACTATCTGTGTATTACTCAGTATCTGTAGATCTGTAGACTGCATGAATTGTGCAAAGGAAAGTGGATCTGCAGGCATGTTCAGTAAAAGAAACATAATAATTCAATCACACAGATACCGTGCAAATTTATGTTTTACCAAAGGAGTACAAAAGTAATGAGAACAAAAAAATAGGTAGCAATTGAAGTGGTTTATAGGTTAAGTATTGTAAGATTTCATTGCTGACCTAAACTCAAATCTATATTCTGAATGAGCAGCGAGAAATCACACATTAGAAAGAAAGGAGAAAATAATTCAATGGATAAAGAGGCACAGATGCAAAAATGGAGGTGGGATGAAGGATGAACAATTCCTGTTAAAATGAGTCAAAATTAATAATTTTTATGGTCAGAGAAGTCATGTTTAGTTATAATGGAAAATGTGGTTGATGAATGCATGCTATTAAAGTGATTTTTGAAAACACAAGTAGACAATTTGGAGCTAATATACAATAGGGAACATCTGTCCTTAATTATCAAATGAGTCCTTTGATACACACTCAGCTGAGGAACTTAGTTCCAGAAGTTATATGTTGGAGGAAAAATGCAAGATTGTCACTAGAATCTCTGTTGGGTCCCAAGGGAAAAGTGAAACTACAGGGTATCTGTGATAGTTGCTGATTCATGATGCAAAGGACAAAAACAGAACTACAGAACTTCAAAGAAAAATGCCATGTATTTGGGAATAGTAGGACATTGCAGGTAGAGGTAAGGAGGAGTTTATAAAGACCAAAATGAGGAAGATTGCAGCAGGTATTTTGAAACAATGCTCTTTGGCTACCATGATTAATAATGGGGATGATTTTAGTCTGAGTTTAAACAGACAGTGCTGGGCAGATGTCCCTGAAATAGTACTAGATGGGTAAGGTTGCAATGTCCTTGGTTCAGAGTCTTTTGTGATGGTTTCTATGAGGCTATCCTGCATAAGAACTGGTTCTTCATAGCCTTCTCTTTGACTTTATTTACTTTTATTAAGATTGCTACAAGTCACTGCATTTTGATTCTGATGAGTTTTTAATTTTTTTTATTTTTTTTTAAGATTTATTTGTTTTTCACTTGAGAGTCAGAGTTACACAGAGAGAGGAGGGGGAGAGAGAGAGAGAGTGAGTCTTCCATCCGATGGTTCACTCCCCAGTTGGCCGCAACGGCCAGCACTGCATCGATCCAGAGCCAGGAGCTTCTTCTGGGTCTCCCACGTGGGTGCAGGGGCCCAAGGACTTGGGCCATCTTCTGCTTTCCCAGGCCATAGCAGAGAGCTGGATTGGAAGTAGAGCAGCTGGGACTACAACTGGCACCCATATGAGATGCCGGCGCTTCAGGCCAGGGTGTTAATATGCTGTGCCACAGCGCCAGCCCCTGATTCTGATGATTTTTACAATACTTTCACACTATACATAGATGGTTATGTTGACTCCTGCTCCTCAGAGAAGTTTGGAATTTGGAGATTAATAATAATTATTTTTGGTAGAATCTTCTACAGTCTAAGATCAGTTCAGCTAAGAGAAAAATTACAGTCCAGTATGATATGATAGCTTATGGCATCATTGAAGATAATTACTATAAGTCCACCTCAATCCAGGTGTATCAGAAATAGGACTTTGCTACTTTAGCTTTTAAAAGAATTGTTTCAAAATATCCCTTTTATCATTATATTCATAATGTTTTACTCATTTTCAACATTTTTCTACATTTGTAATATATGAAACAAGGTTTTTCTCAATAAACTAGGTAATATAAAAATATTTCTTTGATTCATCATTTCAGTTACTAGTTTTTATTTATTTAATACATGCTTCAAAATTATCTGAATTTAATTCTGTGTGAAATTCACACTGCTATGACTTTACTAAATTAATATCAATTATAATTCATTCATCTTCTGGCCTAGAAAGTGAATATGAAATGTGAAGTTTAACCTAAGGGTAAGAGACTTCACATCTTGCCACAGAGACTTTTTTTTTACTTTTTTCCATTGTAATTATTTTTCTTAATTAAAAACAATTTCTCAAAGAGAAGGCTTATCTGAGTATTCACAAAGAATCATACTTCACATAGCTCTCTTTTTTGTTCTTTCTCACTGGCTTGTACTTCTAAAAATTTTTTAAAAACTTTTTTTTAGCTTCATTCACTATGATGGTTTTATAAAGAAAAGAATTTCCATTAGAGCAAATATCTAATGGGACGTCCTTGCCATTTTTGGAACACAAATAGTTTTCTTTGTGTGGGGACTCAAATTACGTATTTTAACTTTTGACTTATTATCTTAGTCATGTCAGAATGAAAAATGGATCTCTCTAGGGACTTCCATTATGTCAAATTGAAAAATCATCTCTCTTGACTGCTTTGGGCAACTGCATGTTCAGAGCCCTTTTGCCTCATTTCTCATCATGCTTTGTGTGACTGTACCTTCTACCTGTTCTCAGGCCCGTTTCCACTGCTGATGACAAATCTCACGTGCAGGGGTCAGACTGATTCCATGTGTACACAAGAATCCCCAAGCAATTGGCAATGATTTATTCATGAGTTTGATTTATTTAAAACATTCTCATTACCTAGAGCTATTTACTGCCTGAAGTGTGAGCTTGTGCACATGTAATTGTGAAGTAGAATTATTTATTTTTCTGGACACACACAAATATTGGTTTGGGGCAGAGGTCATTTAAGGAAAGCAAGATTTTTCTTGAAAATGTGTATTTACTTTAAGGAAACATCATATTACATGAGTTTTCTGATCTATACCGTAGTTAATCTCAGCCACTGGCAACCATTGACTTGTTCTTTGTGAGAGTATAGATCTCTTCCTGGAGATCTGGGACACATTAATTCTAGAGCCTAATTCAGACTCATCTTGCAACCATAGGAGAGAACATCGTATGACCTCACATCTGATAGTCTTAGTTCCTCTCAGTCCTCATCACCTTCACAGCATTCTTATTGCCTTAACTCCTTTGACCATTTGTGCTCTGCTTGAGTTGAAAGTAGAAGGTAGGAAGATGCCTGAGAAACCTTCTGAGCTGCCTTCCTTATAACCTTCCGGCTTAAACCATCCAAAGCCCAGTGATAAGAGTTTATGTTTTGCCTGGCCAGGCTTTCTTCTTGATTATCTGGGGACTTCCTCAATTCTTTCTCTCCACTGATTTTCTACCCCAGAGGCATCTCTTCTTATCTGGCTCCATGATACTACTACCTTTGCATGATTCAGATGGCATTGAATCAACATATTTTGCAGGATAGTTATTTATTTACGGATCCCACTAGTTTTTCTAGGTTGTGAACTGCTTGAGAGGTTACGCAAATTCATACCCAAAAAGCACCCAACTTTTAGTCCTTGTAGCCAATGCTGTTTGTTTTCAAAATAGCTATTCACTGAATGAATACATCAAGGGAGATCAGGAAAGCAATGATAAATTAAGGAAAATGTTAAACAGGAAAATTTAACCGCAATGTACAGTGTCATGGAATGCTCATCAAAGTGTAATGATTCGTTCTTGAATTTGAAATAAAGGATGCGTATTGTTTAAAGGGCATTTTAGCTGGTAAAAAGTCATTGAGGCACTAAATATTATTATAGTGACCCTTATTACTGAAAATTGGCATTTAAGTTTAAATGACACTTTATAAAATTAGATTTTTCAATAACATATTAGACAAATACCGTATTATAGGTTACGTTTGAGATTGTTTAGAATCAAGAATGAATAGAAAAAAAAGAAAATTTCAAACTAAAAATGTAACTATTGATTTGGCATTAAATTTAGTGACAACACAAGAAGTTAAGTGTTGTAAGCAAAGAAATAATAAAATAATTTTTTCAAGTTTCTCCTGCAGAATTAAATTTTAGTTTTGATTAATTCCTGGAGTTCATCTAATCTGAATACGTTATTTTATGTATGGAAAAACTGCAGCTTAGAGATCCTAAGATCTCTAGATGCCAAGATGTAGGAGCAGGAAAACAGGAAAATGTGTGGGAGGAAGGTGTCATATGGTGTGAATAAGTAACAGAAGACATAAATCACAACCATTTATTCACATATAGCTTTTGACTAAATAAACTCATGTTTTATAAATACATGGATATTATAGGGGTTATAGCAAGTAAGCAATCAGCAAAACAAAAAATCTAACTTCTACATACAATTTAATTAAGATACTTAATGTTGTTATGTTAAGCAATTTTTATTTATTTTCATTTTTATTTGAAAGAGAGAAGTTTTTTACCCAGTGGTGAACTCCAAGGACCAAAGTACATGAGCCATCAAGGATATGCATTAGCTTGAAGCTGGAACAGAAACCAGAGAATTGTGACTCAAATCATGCATTCTGATAGAGGATATAGGAGTCCCATATGGGTGTGCTACAATGGCCACCCAACTCATAATTTTAATATAAAAATGTTTTGAGAGTTCATGTTCATTAAGACCCCCTCCCTGGCTATGTGCATTTGAGAAAGAAAGGGAAAAGTGTGAGATACTGACCATTGGTTAAAGAATTCAATTACCTCACCAGTCCCATTATGGTTACTAAGTTTGCTGGGGCACAATTTTTCTTCCCCTGAAGTTCATGCTAGGAATAGAATATTTTTAGTAGCACCCTTCCATTTTCCATTTATTCAAAACAATTTGTTTAGTCACTCTGAACAAAGCAGAGAAAATTTCTGCTCTTATTAAGTGTGTATTTAAGGTAGAGAAGGCATGGATAAAACAATAAATCATCATATAATAATAAAAATATTGAATAATAAAAATCATTTATATATATATATATAAATCTCAGGAAGGGTAAATATAAGACCATAGAAAGAGCAGCACGATAGGAGTGTGTAGAGAGAAGGTGGTCAGGGCAGGCCTATTTGATAAGAGCCATAATCATGTTCTGCATCATATGTGATAGGAGACCTTGTTGAAATTGATGACTCACCCAAAGGAAAAAATTATAAACAAACTATTGGTGACTTCATTTAGAGACCCATGGAGTGGAGATGACAAAGCTGCAGGGCTCATGGATTCACCCATCACCAAACCAGCCTCAAGACACGACGTGCACAGTGGAAGGTCTAGGAATGGGAGGGAAGCACATGCAAGTAGAAGGCTGAGAACACATTCTTTTATATACTTATTTTCGACTTAATAAAACAGAGAGATAGTTTTATGCATATTCATGGACTCTCTTGATTAATAATGGATGGGAAGGCCTGGGGCAGGTGGTTGAGAATGAAAAACATTTAGCGGGGAGCAGAGTAGAGATCTCACACCAGCCTGCGTCCTGAGGGGAATGGAAGCAGCGAGGAAAGGGAGGAGGAGGTGGGCACAGACACACTGCTGAGTGGCATCTCTACAGTGCAGTTCCCTTGATTTACATATTTAATTGCTTCCTGTCTTTAGCAGTTGGAGGATTCTGACACACTTTCTGAGAAATTTTTATCTGAGAGTTGGAGAAGCTTTACAGCATGAGAGTAACTGAACCCAGTCCTACTGGTGTCCTCAGGAGTTGGGGCAGGGTCATTTCCATTAGTTCTTGGATTATCAAGGGACTGGATAAACAAATCTGTTCCCCAGACCTGGATGGTATTGTGGTATTCGAAAGGCCTGAATCTTAGAGAACAGGAGTTTCATAATTGACAAAAAATACTGTTATCTTAATCCTCACTAAATCAAAATTCCTTGTATGTAGATGGCTATTATAGTTGTAAAAATACTTTCACTAAATCCTCTTAATGAATCTCTGATGTTAGTTAGCATCATCATCATCTCTCTCTCTCTCTTTTTTTTTAATGTGAGGGAATTTAAATATAATGCTCCATAAGACAGAAGCCAGGTTTTGAAGCTAGGCTTTCTGGCCTGCAGTCCAGGGCTGTGTCCACTGTGCCTATAGCTCACAGTGTTGGAAGGCAGCCCGCAGTGGACAGCTTCCCATATGTTTAGATGCGTCTATGGACCTTGGCTTGAATTCCCAGTGATACCACATGAAAATCTGATCATCTCCAACATGTTAAGTGACCTTGGTGAGTTATGTACAATATATTACTTCAAAGTACCATGTGAGTGATTATTCACTATTAGCAGTAGTAGCTATATTATTTTAAAATCCCAAAGAAGATTTCTTAACTCTTAGAGATTAAGCAAATAACCTAGAGAAGGAGAGAACCTTAATTCTTTTGACACCTCAAAACAACAACAAAGCAAACCTGAATTCCACAGGATATTCAGTAATCTTTCATATTCAGGAATATAGTTGAGTAACTGCAGGCATGCTCAGAATTAGTGAAAGCAACACAGAGAGAAAGGAAATATAAATTGACAGTGGCACAAATGTCTGGATGAGAAGTGGCGGGAGAATTTGAGTGATCAGGGCATTTGTTTTCATTATTATCCTCCCAGCCCCAAGCAGACACAGTACTCTGTCTAAAAACAGGAGCTGATATTTGAAGTTTAGTTCATGTGGAGTGTGCAAGTAGCCCAGGCCAATGTTAATTCATCATCATGATTGTTCATATGCACAAGATAATCCTTTATTTATGATCTGGGTAGTGAAAATCAAAGTAATATTTAAAAACAATGGCAATTCTGGCTACTCAGTCTCATTTTCTGTTGCAGAGGCAATGATAAATAATAAATGAGCAGTTGATGCATATTTTAACAGAAATGAATCATTGTATAAATGTTAACTACTTTATTTATTAATACTTAACTACTGTATATTGTACTTAATGACAAGTATGAAAGCAAGTGATTTTTTCTTTCTCCTCCTTGACAGGCTCAAAGAAACCAAGGAAGTTCACCCAAATTGCTCAGTTTTTACAATTCCATGATTGTTTCCAGCATTATTTTGTGAAACTTAAACATGAAATTTCCCATTGGGTAATTAGTTGAATGTATCTTTATTTTCTGAAAGGTATAATCAAGTGTCCATGCAAAATCCTGATATTTCATTATCATTTGCCAGTACAAGTTCCGCTCTTATGTAACTTCATCAAATCTATTGTTTCACCTTTGCTTGGTGCTCACATGTTTGACTCCTCTCATTGATGGGGTTACTTTCTCTTGTTTGAAATGTCTTTTTAAACATATTTCTTTATAGACATCTCTATTGCAAAGTCCAATCATTTGTTCAGTATTCACATCATTACTGCCATAAATGGAGACTTTGCCTCTTGCTGACAGCCTGACCTCAGGGATCTGGTATAGAGTTAAGTTTTAAAATGTTCTTCTAAGTCTTGGCAAAGTATTTCTTCATCCATCTGCTGTAGAATGGCTTGTGTTTTGATGAGAGAAAGGCCTTGTGGCAGCCCTCCTTTCTCAATGACTATTTCTCCAGTTCTAACATTCATGCCACAATAAGCCACAATCAGGGACTACTGCCTTTGAATTAAAATTTAAGCATCTATGAGTGTCTCTTTTATAGCATACTCTTAAAGTCAGTCGCAGATTTTTATTTTAAAAAAGTGTCCTTTTTGCTCATATGGAACAAAATCTTATTTCTCTTGTTGGCTGCACTCCTTTTTTTTTCCTTGGACACTAATTGTTAACAGGTAGCCTCCAATTAGTATGTTGCCCTTCCCCACTCTTCTGGAATGCTTAGTGCTTTCTGCTTACAGAAATTCTAGTCATAGAATCAAAGATTCTATGGTAGATGACAACAAGACTATACATCAGAATTACATCAAATGCCTTAAGAAAGAGTCTGATGAATTCTTGGTGAATTTCAGATTCATTGTAACTCAGTGTAGAGACCAAGAATCTGTAATTTTTTGGAGTTCCTCAGGTGATTCTGAAGTTTGAATAAGTTAAGAACTTGACTCAAATGACTATTTTATGTTTTTGTGCATATTGACATAGGTTCTGTTATAAACTTGAACCTTATTTAATTTACAAAAAATTTCTCTTCTGTCTAATTATTTACTCACAGATATTTCTTTTTTAAAATTTCTCTTGTTTTTAGATAATTTATAAATAGTATTTTTGGCTAACAAATCCAAACATTATTGGGCTCACCTATTCTTTCAGTCTCATATTTCTAATCATTTAAGAAGAGAAATATTTTATTTAACTAGCTAAGGAATGTAAAATATCAAAACTAATATTTGTTTGACAATGGACTAAACAGACCAGTGAAGGACTCTAAGGGTAGGAATCCTCAGTTCTTAACGGAACTGACTGCCTTAACACAGTGGCAGGAAAGAAGTTAAAGCAGATTACAGAGGGGTCAGAGATTTTTGTGATAGCAATTGCAGCACCCTATCTAGTAGAATATCCCCAAATGAACACAGGGAATTACAATTAAAAATTGGAGCACAGGGCATGTATCTCCAGATGAAAAACACTTTTTTTTAAGCTTTCTTTTTTTTTTTTTAACTTTTATTTAATGAATATAAATTTCCAAAGTACAGCTTATGGATTACAATGGCTTCCCCCCCATAACATCCCTCCCACCCGCAACCCTCCCCTTTCCCACTTCCTCTCCCCTTCCATTCATATCAAGATTCATTTTCGATTCTCTTTATATACAGAAGATCAGTTTAGCATACATTAAGTAAAGATTTCAACAGTTTGCTCCCACACAGAAACATAAAGTGAAAAATACTGTTTGAGTACTAGTTATAGCATTAAATCTCAATGTACAGCACACTAAGGACAAATATCCTACATGAGGAGTAAGTGCACAGTGACTCCTGTTGTTGACTTAACAAATTGACACTCTTCTTTATGGCATCAGTAATCACCCTAGGCTCTTGTCATGAGCTGCCAAGGCTATGGAAGCCCCCTGAGTTCACCGACTCTGATCATATTTAGACAAGGCATGGTCAAAGTGGAAGTTCTCTCCTCCCTTCAGAGAAAGGTACCTCCTTCTTTGATGACCCATTCTTTCCACTGGGATCTCACTCATGGAGATCTTTCATTTAGGTTCCCCCCCCTACCCAGAGTGTCTTGGCTTTCCATGCCTGAAATGCTCTCATGGGCATTTCAGCCGGATCTGCATGCCTTAAGAGCTGATTCTGAGGCCAGAGTGCTGTTTAGGACATCTGCCATTCTATGGGTCTGCTGTGTATCTCACTTCCCATGTTGGATCGTTCTCTCTTTTTATCTTTCACTTGCCATGCAACAGTACCTTGGCTCTCTGGCACCAGAACACACAATGCCATTCTATGTGGACTAAAAGACTGCTAATGTACAAGGTGAAAGGAGGAGTGAACTCATTCTATCATGGTTATCCCTCAAAAAGGAAGTGCAACTCTCCATATCCAGTACAGGCTCATCAAAGTCTCTTATAAGTGGCCATCTTTGACCTTAAGAGAACAGATAGCAATGTAGTCTTTGTTTATAGAAGTGAATGCTGCGTATGTAGAGATGAAGACTTGGATCTCATTTGTATCTTTGCCTAACCAGTTAAACCAACAATATACCCATTTTGTCTATCTTCTATATAGTAGTCTTAAGAATTCAGGGCGGGCTACAAGAAAATAGGGATTAAGCAAATACCTGCTTAGGTAATAGTATGAAGTGAAAAAGGAATGTGGTAGAGTATAGTCCAGCTTTAAGGGATGCAGAGGTAACCCAGAACTAGCAGACTAATGCTAGATACCTTCTACTATTAGTATCCTACCCTTTTCTGCTTGATTTGTCCCAGGCTGTTGCTGTTGTTTCATTCCCATACTTCTGGTGGGATGTCTACAACCTTCCTTTGCAGTTTTGTGGCTTCATCATCATGTTAATTATAATTTTCTCTCTATAAGAAAAGTTCATTATATAGTGAAGTCTTACTTCTTCAGCATTTCTGCCTTTATAAATTGGTGGGTTATGATATTCTGGGTGAGTAAATATAAATTTGATATATTTCCTTTATACATTCATTTGTGACCCTAGTAGATGTGTTACATTTTGCCATTCCATTCATAATTTCCTGCCCCAATTCTTTTTTTAAAAATTAATTTAACAAATGCTCAATGATTACCTTTTCTGGGCTGGTGCACTTAAGAGAAAGAGGATATATACAAAAACTAGTCAGTGCTGTCACAACCTATTTCAGAAGAGAACACCTGAAGATGGGATTGATAATATTAATGTGAACAAATGAATCCTTGATGGAAATATTTCAAACATGATTGCAAAAAGAAATCTTTTTTTATGAGATCAGGGCCAAACAACAGGGATTTGTGAAACAGTCCTCCCATGAGGCAGATGCATACTCCACTTTAGCAAAGTTCCCAGCAGTGGGATAATGAGAATTTACATAACATAGAGATTTCTACATATCCTGTTTAGGATACTGTTCTAGCTAAGTTAACTAACCAAAGTAGTCCAAATGACGTCCCTTAGAGGACATCAGCCCTGAGAACTTTAGTCTTGGTGATGGTTAATGATATGGGCTCTGGAGCCCATCCGTTTTGCCTGGGTCTGAATTTTGCCTCCAGCATTACCTGACTGTGTGACCTAAGGCAAATTATCTTCCTCTACCTGCTTCAGTTTTATAGGTAAACTCAGAATTACCGTAGTACACTTCTGCCCCCTTAGGTTTTGTGAGGATTGAATCAATTAACCAAGTAAAGTGTGTTTGAGCAGTACATATTGAATAGAGCGTACTGTGTATTCCTTGTGGAGAGCAAGCATGTTTTGCTTCTTCATAGTTCTTAAATTATCAATTCTCCAGAAGATGCTTTTGAACATAGCAGATCCCATTTTATAGCTTTCTGAGTTACCAGTTGTATTTTCTTCTTGGGATAGCTGGCATTTATTTGAAGTTTCCAAATTCTAGTGCTGCATAGGAAAATTTCTTCCTTCTCTACATCCATATAATCTATCAGAAACTATGGGAAAGAAAAACCAAAGGTAAGCACTCTGGGCCTCGTGCATACCAAGTTTCCCATTATTTAATAGCACAGATAATAAATAATTATTTGAGAATAGCTGGGCAGTGTTCTCTAAACAGTAGTATTTTATACTGTGTCAAATTAAGTATACAAAAAATGTGCCCATAGCAAAGTGTGACACATAAAGAGTTGTGACCTTTTATATAAGAGGATAATGAAGTGAGATTAGCATTGGTGGAAGGTGCTAGTTTGACTGCCCTAGAGGCTGAAATTCTTTATCTGGAAAGTAAAAATAGTATGGCAGCACCAGCAGCTGCAGGAACTTTCCCAACAAATTGCTTCCTCCGCAGAGATGAAGTATAAGAGATGAAGCCATTTCCTGAATGTTGAAGATTCTACTCAGATAAACACCCACATGTTTCAGCCTTAAAAAATGAGTTTGGAGGGGGCCAGTGCCCTGGCACACTGGGTTAATCCTCTGGCTGCGGCGCCAACATCCCATATGGGTGCTGGTTCTAGTCCCTGCTGTTCCTCTTCCAATCCAGCTCTCTGCTATGGCCTGGGATAGCAGAGGAAGATGGCCCAAGTCCTTGGGCCTCTGGCACCCACATGGGAGACCAGGAAGAAGCTCCTGGCTCCTGGCTTCGGATCAGCACAGCTCCAGCCGTTGCGGCCATTTGAGGAGTGAACCAGCAAAGGGAAGACCTTTCTCTCTGTTTGTCTCTCTCACTGTCTGTAACTCTACCTGTCAAATAAATAAATAAAATCTTAAAATCGGTTTGGGGAACAATGCTGTGTCATGGCGGTTAAGGCCGCCACCTGCAGTGCTGGCATCCCACTGTCCAGGCTGCTCCACTTCCCATCCAGCTCTCTGCTATGGCCTGGGAAAGCAGTGGAGGATGGCCCAAGTCCTTGGGCCCCTGCACCCACATGGGAGAGCGGGAAGAGGATCCTGGCTCCTGGTTCCTGGCTTCAGATCAGCACAGCTCCAGCCATTGCAGCCATCTGAGGAGTGAAGCAGTGGATGGGAGACCTTTTTCTCTCTCTCTGCCTCTCTCTAACTCTATCTTTCAAATAAAATAAATAAATCTTTAAGAAAATGAGTTTGGTGTAAATTAAACTGAAGAATATTTAAATTGACAGTGTCATACTATGTTTTTCTTAAAAAAATTATTTGCTGTTTTATTATCATAAGTGGTATTTATTGGATATTCAGGTCACAGCAGCTTGTTTGGGATCATAGAGGACATTTTTCTCCACTATTCCAGGAAGGCATGAATTAAAAATAAATTTGTGTTTGTTTCGTTTTGTTCATAGTGGTAGTGTAAGGGGTTGTATGTTTGTGTTTATTTGTACCTTTGTTCACAAAGGAGGTGTGGTTTGTTATATTTAGAAAAATAATAATCCTTACTTTTTTAACAAAGGTTCAATGGAGAAAGTGGAATTTAATATGCACCTAATTGAAAAACATTAACAGTTTAATAGATCTGACATGTGATGCTAGGTGGTGGCAAAGAAAATGGCACAGTAGCTTGGGAGCTCTGGGGAAAAATATCAAATGACATGAATAGGCTTAAGATATCAGAGAAAAACAATCAAAAATTAAGTATTTTTCAGTAACTCCAGTGCAGCATTGAAGACTATAAAATCTAACCATAATGGATTTGTAAAGGTACCATAACTGAAATATACTAGGAATATATAGCAGTAGGTAGTAAGTACATTTAAAATAAAAAGCTGCTGTGCGTATTATAGTTGCTGTAGATGAGAAGATTGAGGTTGAATAAACTCATGTCAACAGATTAAGAATGGAATTTCAAAGTGGTTTTGAAAAGTACATATTAAGTGACTGAATCTCAGAGCAGGAAAAGAGAGTTATATCATGTCTTGAAACTTCAACCCATCTGTAAAATAGTATTGCTTCTTATTACATGACCAGAAAGTGAAGAAGAGGATAAATTGGCGAGCATATTTGTCAAATTTCATTCATGCATGATCTGAGAAAAAAAAAAAAAAAAGGACACGATACGGGCCACAGAAGAATGTTGGAACTGTAAGGAGGATCAACTCGTCTGTGTTCTATAAGCCAAAGCTAAATATAGATGTTATAAATATAGGGGATATTGGGTGGTGAGAAAGACACCAGGGAGATCTGTAGTCTTGACTGTGGAAACTTTTCAGACTAGGGGAGAAAGAGACAAGAAAAATGTTCTTATATTGAAGCTAAAGTAAAAGAAACCAGGAGAAAACTAAAAGGAAGACACTCATAAGCCTACAATAAATCCCAGAGTGACAGACCAGGTGAGACGTTAGGGTTCAGTGCGACCAACTGTATATTGAATGCTGCAGTCATGCACTGTGATGCATCTCCAATCTCCCTGAACTCTGTTTTGCTGTAAATTATGCTGTCCTGTTGTGCTCGAGTTCCTCTTTCGTATCTATCCCATATAATTTAGGAACTGTGGAGTTGAAAGCTAGCCATTAAATATTTAGATCTGAAAAACCAGTGTTAATTACTCTAAAATTTAAGAACAGTAAAAATCATTTACAATTATTCTTCTAAATCAATACTTAATAGAAGAAATCTGAAAGAAAATATCTTTATATTTGATATGGCAGTTAAATAATAACTATATTAAGTTCATTGAAAACCAACTTAGAGTTAAGGAGTACAACTAGACTCAATATCTACAGTTTATTCCTTAGTGAGATAAGGCAACTGAGAAAAAAATGAGAACTTGTTGGGAAGAAAACTGGTGAAAATTTTGAAACTGCTGTGTTGAATCATGATATTCCAATTTTAGCAGTATGATATCCATGTAATATGTAGATGTGATTAATATCACATGTTAGTTATCATTCACATGTAATACTAGATCTTTATCAACATTTTTCTTTCGAGTAAGCCTCTAAAGAACACATTTCATGTAATGTATTGGAGTGAAATGAATATTTTGAGATTTGATTATTGTTTACAACCCTTGTTTCTGCTGTTGAGGAACAGTGTTTTTTTCTTCATCCTATTTGTTGAACTCTTAACTTAGTGTAGGATTAACCTTACGAGTATGAAGTACACTGAAAACAGATCTTGGTAAAAATTAAGAGTGGGAACAGGAGAGGGAGGAAGAACAAGGGTTGGAGGATGGATAGGTGGGAGGGTAGGGTAAGAAGTATCACTATGTTCCTAAATCTGTATATATGAAATACATGAAATTTGTATACCTTAAATAAAATTTAAAAAAATAAATTACACATTTTAGATATCTTTTCCATATGGTCTATGTACTTATTTGGACATTTCTATGCATAATTTGATTTTATCTCTTGATAATGTTTTGGAGATAAAGTTAGCTATTTAAAAATTACTGAACTGAGAAGTAAGAGTTGAGTTCAGATTCAAACTCAGCTACTCGCAACATTTTTTAAACTGATTCTACTTCACTATTATCTACAATTGAGAGCATGGAACTAGGTAATATTTGAGTTTCCTGTTGGAATTTAAAAGTAGTGGTTGCAAATTTATCACTCAGAGGTTAAATGAGATCATTTTTTAGAAAAGTTATCCTAAGGCGATTTTATGGTCCCTCTGTCTAATACATAACAGGTATTTATCTGTTCATCCTTAGTTATTGTTTTTCTGCTTATAAATTTCAGGTGTGTCTCTCCCAGAGCACACAAGCACTTGGTTCTATAAATGGTCACTGTATAGGTGCTAAGACCTGCAACACAAGGGCCGTATGCATGCCAGAGATTGCCAGCAGTGCTCTCCAGGTTGACTTTTCACTGGTTATCTTCTTATGTGGGCTTCAGCCTGTTCGTCAGTAAAGGCCTTTGTAAAGAGATGGTTAACTGGTGGTTGGCATGCAAACCTCATTTCCCTTCTATATTTTCCTACATTTTTTCATCTCCTATCGTTTCATTTCCCTTATCTGTTTAGAGTTGTGATGATCAAAGCTGTGAAGAACCCTGTAGGTATTACAAGTACAGTAGTTAGGACAAAAAAATTACACATTATCATTTTCTCAAGTCTTTTTCATTAATAACACATTGCACTGATGACTTTTGAGAATAAATCTGAAATATGTTTTGTCTCATTTCCTGAATTATAACAAACTTTAGTCCATTAAATTGAGCTTGTAATGATTTTCTCAAAATGTTTTAATTATCATGCTCCCAAGTGCACTAAAGCACTTTGATACAGAAGTGTGAACTCTCCCAATAGCATATCTGCTTGTTATTTCCCTATTCAAACTGCATGCTGATATCAGATTGTGAATAATATAATCAAAGTAAAAAAAGTATGCAAATATATATGTGTGTGTGTGTTTGTTCTTATATACATATATAGACTATCCAAGTGAGAACTTTGATTCAAGTCCTATACACATATACACAGAGAACTTATGGAGACCCATACAAATCTTTGTGATGAAGCTATTGATGTAAAGTCAAATTGGAAAAAGGGATTTCATCTCTCTCCAACAGTGCTTGAGTTGTGTTATTGTTTTAGTTCGCCATGGTTTTATCAAAGATTAATTGCCACTACAACCAATGTTTCTCTCTCCCAGTGACTCTTTTACAGAGAAATAAATTAAGTCCACTGTTATTTTTCTACCTTAAGTGACAGTAAAGATGTGCTATTGTTGTCTGTGAGAAGACCATCACTTCCAATGCTGTAGGAAGAGTGACATTGATACACCATAGGCTCACCAGCATTATTATAGATATACCATCAGTGACTACTTGTAGAATAGTGTTACAGTAGTGTATTCTACTTGTGAATTTCCTATAGATTTGAGGGCCTTTGAACGTTACCAAAAAATGTATTCTCAGGACAGTTAGTACCACTTACTTAAATTTATTAGTAATTAATTTGTTTCTATTTCCAATACTATTTCATTTTATTGGTGACAGTTAATGTGGAACATTATCTAATTACATAGTTTTGAGCAATATAATAAAATAACCAAATAATATATGGAGTCATGCAACCAGAACACTGCAGAAAAACCTGGGATTCACTTGTTTTGTATTTCTTTTCAACATAACTGTTATTCTTACTCTATTTTTTTCTTACTGTAAACCATATAGGCTATATTCTAGGTCTATAGACAGAGGAAAATTACCACAGTATAGATTACAGAAATTTTTAAAATTTTGTTTTGGTTTTCCATTATAAAAATTTTATGCCACTTGGACTCTTTTGAATTTCAGTTTGAACTTCTGCAAAACCTCATGTAACACACTACTTTTATCTCTGGAGTCTTACCCGGCTTTTATATTAAACCAGAGACAAACTAATTTTATTTGAAATTGGCAGAAATCTTAATATATATTTTCCCAAAGGTGTTGTGACATTTGAAAATATTCCACAAAAATGTCAGAGTTTGCTCATTTCTAGTTATGTCAAGAAACTCTGGTGTATTCTAATAGCACCCGACCCTAGGTAGAAAGCCTTTTATAAATGAGCTAATGTAACAGGTAGTACACCCTGACAAAAATAAGCCTGGTTAAAATGGAGCTGTGTAAAGGGAGCTGCTTCTCTCTTATTTCCTATTCAAGACACTTGTGTCTTGACCATAACAAGGCAGTCCCTTTCCACTTCGAGTCTGTGCACTGTGTGTGGATGTGCATGGCTGTGTGTGTGTATCTGCAGAGCTGTAGTATTTTAAGGCTTTATAAATATTGAAGGAATATGTTTGAAATGACTGAATCCATCCTCTTTTTCAAGGATAGTAGGACTTTTTTGTATTATATATTTACATATGTTTGATTGCTCTTGAAGTTATGACAATTACTATTAAGTAAAGAACCAGCAATAATCCTTAGTTGTAACTAAACATTCCAGTCTGTGTTTGAGTTTCTGAATATTTCTCAGTTTTTTCTAAATGTCTCCATTTGATCTATGTTTATTGGCCTGTATGCATGCGTGCGGCAATGTGCTTATGCATACACACTTATTATCTTGTAATGAAGATTGGTTCTCGTAAGCAATAGTTAAGAATCACTTAGATCTGTGAAACTCCTTGACCTCTGACTTCCCCCTCCCCATGCTGCCAGTATTGCCTTTCAATAGAGAAAAATAAACTCTCCCAAACTTCTTTTCTGTGTTTCCCAACCCCAAATTTTTGTAATGAGTCTCCATTCTCTTTTGGATAGCCACTATTTATTAAAGGAAGAAACCAAAAAAGAAAAGGATCAAATGGCATGTGATACAAGACATTGCCTGGTCAAATTTAACAAGACATCATTAGGATGCTCTTGTCTCATCTGGTTCCTGAGTCAGAGCCTTGTCTCTGGGTTTATGAACCTCTGGGGAAGAGCAGAGACCAACTAGACTCTAATTGTGCTTTGTTAATGTGATCATTTAAATGTTTCTTTTTCTAACACATTATTTTCAATAGCTATTATATCTTTTTATGATCTGGTATAAATTAACCTTTTTTTCCGCTCTGCCTTTGGAATGGATGTTGAAATTTCAGCAAGGCATTTAAAAAGTTATTTGCTTCAAGAAATCTTGGAGGCCGGCACTGTGGCGTAACAGGTAAAGCCACCACCTGCAGTGCCAGCATCTCATATCGATGCCGGTTTGAGTCCTGCTACTCCACTTCTGATCCAGCTCTCTGTTGTGGCCTGGGAAAGCAGTGGAAGATGGCCCAAATCCTTGGAGCCCAGCATCCATGTGGAAGTCCCAGAAGAGGCTCCTGGCTCTTGGCTTTGGATTGGCGCAGCTCCAGCCGTTGCGGCCATTTGGGGAGTGAACCAATGGATAGAAGACCATTCTCTGTAAATGTTGTGGATCAAAGACCTTTCTCTTTCTTTCTCTCTCTCTGCCTCTCTGTAAATCTTCCTTTCAAATAAATAACTAAATCTTTAAAAGAAAAAAAAAAACTCTCCCCCCCAAATCCTATATTAAAAAACAAAGAAATCCTGAATAATGTGGTACATTGTCCACTGAACTTTAGACATTTGACAAGGCCAGTTCCTGTCTCGTGGGTGGCCATTCTGCTGGATCAGAGATTATGCTGAAGCCCAACAGGAAGCCACCTCTGTGACACTCAATGCCAGCTCTTTTCTGCAGCATTTGTGAGAAATAAGCAAGAGGGGTGGGAAAGATCTAACTTGTGTCCACTGAGGTAGAGACGTTTTACTGCTTGAATGGGCTTTTCTTCAATTCTTTTGGATTCAGAAGCATTCTTTGGTAAACTACCTTGGAATAAATAAATGAAACACATTTCTGCCTTACTCTTCCTAATATCCTCTCACATAATCTTTTTCTCCACTTTCTTCTCCATGTGTTTCCTTTCTCTCCTCCTTGTCACTCTCTTCCTGTCTCTGTTCCTATTCTTCTTTTTCTCTCCCTTCTCTCATTTTCTTCCACCTTTCCTAATCTTCCAGGGGTACCCCCTTTCATATTTTGTAGAGGACTTGCAAACATAGCAAGTAGCCAAAATTATTTATGGTCAATAATTAACAAATTTAGGCAGATATCACAATAAATCCAATTCTGATCCCTACATTTTTTTAAAAAAGAAACATTTATTTATTTATTTGAAAGTCAGTTGCAGACAGAGAGCAAGAGATAGAGATATTTCATGTTCTGGTTCACTCTACAGGTGGCCACAATGGCCAGGGCTAAGCCAGTCCAAAGCCAGAAGCCAGGAGCTTCATCTGTGTCTTCCATGTGGGTTACAGGTGAATGTGTGTCCATGTAGGATGCCAGTGTCACAGGCAGTGGCTTTACCTGCTACACCACAATGTCAGTCCCACAATCCCTTTCTTCTAATTGATATTGTATTCCTTAGACCTGAATATTCATTATGGGATTTTTCAGACCAGGGAACTGAAAGAATGATTTCTAAGTAAGTACAGAATGATTGCCTCATTTTTATGGACAGCAGCACATGAGGGACCTGTTCAAGTGTTACTCTCATCATTTCTTATCTGTAACAGTATTCATTATGAAGTTTTGGGAAGGAAGATGGGTGTCTCAAAAACAAATGCTACTTATAGAGGAGCAAATTGTCTAGTGATGATTCTCCCCTCTGTTTGCACATTAGAAACACAGGAAGCATTTTAAATACAGAAGCTTGACCCATTCCAGAGGAATTAAGTTGGAATGCATGGCAGGATTCAGTATTGTATTTTTAGACAATTCTCATCCAATTGATTCTGATGTTCAGCCAGGGTTACAAATATTTACTATGGAAAGAAAGGGTAAACTCCATCAATTCCACAATTTAAAATTAATCTGAATTTAAAATACTTTGGATCTTACGGTGGTTTTTTTTTTAAGATTTATTTATTTATTTTAAAGAGTTACACAGAGAGAGAAGGAGAGGCAGAGAGAGAGAGAGAGAGAGAGAGAGAGAGGTCTTCCATCCTCTGGTTTACTCCCCAATTGACTGCAATGGCTAGAGCTGCGACGATCCAAAGCCAGCAGCCAGGAGCTTCTTCTGGGTCTCCCACGCAGGTGCAGGGGCCCAAGCACTTGAGCCATCTTCTACTGCTTTTCCAGGCCATAGCAGAGAGCTGGATCAGAGGTGGAGCAGCCAGGACTTGAACCGGTGCCCATATCGGCTGCAGGCACTGCAAGCGTGGACCTTACCTGTTGTGTCACAGTGCTGGCCCCATGGATGGGTTTTGTTTAAACATATTTCAGCTGGGGCTGGTGCTGTGATGCAGCGGGTTACAGCCCTGGGTAGCAGCGGCATCTCATATGGGCGCCGGTTCCAGTCCCAACTGCTCCTCTTTCGATCCATCTGTCTGCTATGGCCTTGAAAAGCAATAAAAGATGACTCAAGTCCTTGGGCCCCTGCACCTGTGTGGGAGACCCAAAAGAAGCTCTTGGCTCCTGGCTTCAGATTGGCACACCTCCGGCCATTGTGGCCATCTGGGGAATGGACCAGCGGATGGAGGACCTCTCTCTCTGTCTCTCCCTCTCTCTGTAGCTCTGTCTTTCAAATAAATAAAATAAATCTTTAAAAATAAATAAATATATTCAGCTGAAATTAAAGGAACTCCTTGGTTCCCATTATTGGTTCCCTATCAGCCCCTTTTGAATCTGCATGAGGTATTCCCTCAGGAACCACAGCACCAGTGTAGCCAGCGGGGTGGTAGGAGTGTTCTTTCTTCCATTGTTGTTTGATGTTTCTGTCTTGTAGTTGCCATGTTCCTCATACCAGTGGGGTCTCAGCAGATGGCTGTGCTTAACAGAAGTGGATTCAAGATGGTCAACTTCATGACTGATATATTAGTAACTCCTCAGAATCTTTCAGAATAAATTGGGGCTTCAAAGGAAGAGAAGAAGCAAGGCTAGTGTTAACATATAGAGGGAAACATAATATCAGTTTTAAACAATCGGGAATTTTCTAGTGTGTGTATAGCTTGTCTAATACCTATAACATGCACTTAAATTCCAAAATAAAAATTGTTTATATGAAATTCAAATTTAACTGAATTTCCTGTATTCTTATTCACTGGAAACCCTTTAAACGGTAATAGAAAAGAAAAATAAGGTATCCAAGTGCTCAGATGATAATATAGGATGACAGCTAAAGAACAGAATAAATACAGGTGTTAGAGGAGATAGGAAATTAGAGAACTATGTATTAGTTTGATTTCCTCCGCCTTTGCAAACCCAGTATCTGTTTTTCCCTGAAGACAAGTAGAGCAGGGTTAAATCTAACAGAAGAAATTTGAGTTCCCATGGCTTTCCTTTGACAATGAAAATTCACGGAGAAGTGTTTCCCAAGAAGGCCATTGAGTCACCTGCTTTTAACCCAAGATATCTCTGGCAAGGGTAGTTGTTTTGGGTTCAGGTTTTAGTTATAATCCCCAGAAAGTGCTCTGTGCTGGGCATGTGTTGATTTACTAAGCAGTTGCAGCAAGCAGGCAAATAGTCCTTCCATACAGCAGATGCACAACCATAGGGAAGCAAATCTTTATGAAAGTCACATTGGAAAAGTTTATAAAAATTGAGAATTGGCATTGGATTTTTTTTTCTGGGAAAAACGAGCTATTAATGTGCCTCTTTAATCTACCTTCCCTGTGAGTAAGATTGAGCAGTTCCTAAAGTCTTGTTTATAAGTTTGTTAACTAAGTGTTTTAATCTATTTTCTGATAGTCTCCAGTGATTTCCAGTCAACTCGAGTCCTTGGAAGCAATCCATAATGTCAATCACTTTAACATATTTAAGCAGGAATCTATATTATTGTGGTTACCACAAGAATTGCAGTGAGGCCAGGAATCATTCTGTGCACGTTTGAGGAAACTATTCCCTACCCATTTTTGGGCTCCTGCTATTCTGTTTCCTCCCTTAAATTAATCATTTGATCAGAAGCCAACTATACACACAGAACGTTTTACACGATTTATTATTTCACTCTCTAGGATGGACACAGACAGGAAAATGTCAGTACATTGAAAGACTAGCCATTTTCTTTTCTTCCCAGTGCCTCAGATAGTAGATGATACATACATTTCTGAACTTACATTGGCTGCCTTCAGCAAACACAAGAGGAAGTTGGTTAGAATTAGGACTGATGGCCACAGCAGTCTTAGGTCAATAATGCTTAACCTAGATTCTAATGTGAAATTAGAGTCCCATCGAACTAATCCTAGGCAAATACTCATCTGTGAAATGGGGATGACATTACAGTTCATCATGAAGAGTCATTGGCAATTATAAATGACAGTTTTATGTTGAAGTTCTTTGTGAGTGATGAATTGTTTCCTAAATGCAGTGTATTGATATCACCTTGGTAAGGGTGACAAAGGAAGTTAAACAAGAAAATAATGACCTGCACACATCCTAGGAGAAAGGTGAAGAAATAAATTATGCATCATGGTTTTATTCAAAGCCTAAAATCAAGCTTCTGATATTTCCAGATGATATATTTTGATATTAAACTACTAGCTGTGAATAATCAAAATTTATAGGCTGTAGTGGCATAACTCATCAGAAAGTTTATATTAAATATTTAATACAGAAATTTAAGCAAATATATAAAAGTATGTAGACATTTAAAATCTAGGTTGCATTACCCTTACATAATGTTCATACAGTCAGTCCTTCAGATCTGTGAGTTTGTCACCCACAGATTCAAACATGGATCAAAAGTACTAAAAAAGTTGTACTGAACATGTACATGTCTAGCATTAAAATCATATTAGCTATTTTAAATCAGTAGTGATGTCAGTAGGTTATATGAAAATACTTTGTTGTTTGACTTGACCATCTACCAGCTTTGGTAGCCTCAGGGATCCAGAATCCAGTTCTCCTCAGATGCCAAGTGACAATAGTGCTTTTCTTCATTTTTTCTCAGTCTTTTTATCCTATGCACATATGTACACATAAATATATATTTATGTTTAGTAAATATTTGTAGCATATTTTTAGTCTTTATTCATCACTGGATTTTTATGGGGTCAGTGTGTGTTTTTTATATAATCTGTGTCCTGAGGGTTGTTTTTTTCTTTTTTTAAGATTTGCTTATTGGTTTCATTGAAAGGCACAGAAAGATCTTCCATCTGCTGGTTTACTCCCCAAATGGCTACAACAGCCAGGTCTGGGCCAGGCTGAAGCTAGGAACTCCATCCTGGTCTACCACATGGTTGACAGGAGCCCAGCCACTTGGGCCATGTTCATCTGCATTTCCAGGCACATTAACAGGAAACTGGCTTGGAAAAAAGAGTATCTAGTTTTCAAACCAGCACTCTGATATGGGATACTGGCATCACAAGAGGCAGTTTAACCCACTTTGCCACATTGCAGGTACCATGTGGTTTGAGTCTTAATTCATGTTGTTTCTATGAATAGACATCTAGTAATATTTATATAACCCTAATGTTTTATTCTGAGTGTCATTGTATTAAAGAGACACTTTAGGAAACCAATTTATAAATTTGTTTTCAAATTTTTCTGTGTTTGCATAGCATAATATACAAATGTGCCAAGTATTCACCACTAATGAGTGGAAAGTACATTGATAGATTGTAATGCAACTTTATGATGAAATATTTAATGCTACACTCTCCACATCAGTGTGATAGTTTCCAATAAACAGAATTTTCCAAGATGCTAGAAGAGTGTGAAAGGTGTGCATCTTTACTCTTGTGGGAGTCAATATTGGAAAGATGTGGAATGATTTGAGTTTCTGCTGCATCCTTAGCTCCTTGGGCCAGAAGAGATCATCAAAAAGAAGGATAGATTTTCAGTCAGATACATTCTAGGGAGTGATTCATTGGAAATAACTCCTTGGGAAGAATTATAGGGACAGAAAAAAAGATGATACTGGGAGAGGAGATATTCCTGATTTGATGGCCAATAGAAAAGAGATCTCTATCCTTACATCTATATTTAAATCCATATCTGTGTCATCTAACTCAAAAATGCTGTCTAAATTTAGACTTTTGTTCAAACTGTCTATTTCTTTCTATTTTTTTTACTATAGACAGATAATGTGAGCTATATGAGAAATGAACGAAGAATAGCAAAGGGTTGTATAATTCAAAAAGAATACACACTATAAGCCAAAAATGGCCTGTCAAGATATTCAGATAATATTTGCTAGTCCTAGAATATGAAAAAAAAATCCCCTCACACACTGTATATATAAACTCCAAACTTTAAATGATATATTTATTTTTAAACTACCTACAATATGAGCCAAAAGACAAATGTTAAACTAATACTGGCGCTCGATTGTAACTGACATTTCAGCAATTCCATCTGACAACTTTCTCTAAATTTTTGGTCATTGAAAATAAACCAATATAGAATCTGGCCCCTGAGGCAGAAAGGTACAAGGAAGGAGTATTTCGGGGTACAAAAAAGCAGGATTTAAATTCTAGTTGGTTTTAGCTGAACAGAACACACACACGCATGCACACCCGTAGATCCTGTCACGTTGTTTCTTCATTGAAAGATTTTATTAAAAGATGGGTATTTGGAGTATCTGGAGTGAAGAAGAAAAATTGATCTGTCAGGGAGATAGAGATTAAAAAGCAAAAGTGCAGGTAAGATTCATCCATCCAACAGTAACTATCACTGAGGCTCCACTCTGCACTAGGAGGATGACAATGACCTTGTTTAAGATCAGCTCTTACAGCCGTTCTCTCTGAGGAGGTCACTTTTAGTAGACTTATAGGACGGGAAGGTCATTAATTGGAGACCTAAAGCATTAGATGAGTCAAGGTCTTCTTCTATTGTTCTTTGAGTGCCTTGTTCATTTTCTTTATAGCATTTAAACACAACATTGTAAATATTATAACCATATGTCTCTAACTTTTTCTCTCTCGTCACATAAAAACGTGAGCTCTAGGAACACAGCGACCATCAGGCTGAGAATGGTGGTGATGATAAAGGTGTGGGTGAGTGAATGAACATACAGGAGAAGAGAGGATAGAAATCATGCAGAGGTATTTGGGAGTCTTGAGGAGATGAATGGTGTTTTGGACGGTGTAGGCAACATTTGAAATTAAGAAAATGGGGACAGATTCAGTATAATATATCAGAACTCATATTCTTAAAAAATGAAAAATTGGATGTGGCAGGCGAGGAAAAGGGAAGAAAAGATGACACTTCCTATTATTTAATGCATGTGACTCAGTGAACAAAAATGCCCTCTTCTGAGGCAAGTGAAATTTGGGCAGGGGACTCACTTAGAATTGGAATCTAGAGTTCCACTTTGGGTATTTTAACTGAATACATCTACAGTCAGCCAGGTGGAGATGACAAAAATGTGGTTAGATGTGCTTGTCTTGCATATTGTGTTGGTGATATTTGACCTTGCACTTCATTTCCATATTTGTGTGTGTAGTGTGTGTGTGTTCCAAAGAAAAATAATGTGTCTCCAATATCAAGGACCTGAAGAATTACGGTAACAAAACATTGCAGGAATAGAGAAATCATAGACCAACTACATGGAATTGGTTTTCCTTGGTCCTGGAAATGGATTTTAGAATAGGCAAATAAATAACACGTCTTTTGTGAACTGACTGTTATGGGTAGAATGTTTAGGGCAAGAGTTCTTCCATTTCTTGGTGTCAACATAGGGTTTGGAAGGAAGCAGCATACAAAGCTACTTTACACTGGGGATCTTCCAGATGCAAGACGGCTGCCCTCATCTAAACCCGAAACTTGCCGTTATCCCTCCCCTGACCTTCGCTCTGATTCTGATTCTTGGGCTAAATGAAATCTACTCTTGAGGGTTACCTCACGTGCTGTAAGTCAGGTAATACTGGGGTCAAAGGAGGATAGGGACCCAGAGTACCAATAAAACTGGTGACCCTTCTCTTACCTCTGTGCAACCAGAGCCACCTTGTGTGTGTGGACATGCAAGCTAGTGCCAGTGATGTTCTTGCCTTTGGGATATTGTTGCGAAATGCCTGGCGACTCCTGACCTTACTCTGTGTCTCTCAACCACAGGAGGAAAGTTAATCAAATGACGAAGTAGCAAATTTTGACTGGACAAAGCTCATGCTCTTTTATGTAGGGAATAATTAACCTATGAAAACCACTGATGCTGGACAATGTTAAGCAGGTAATTTAGGACGACTCTAAAAGAGGATTGAACATCTATATGAATGTAATTAACAAAGGCAGTTTTAGATTCTCCAATAATAACCTGTGCATCATAAGTCTTGATTTAGAGAATAAGCCTCTTAACTCTTAGAGAAGAGCCAATCCACATTGCCATAGCCACTGTTGAGAATAAACGTCTTAGGTACCAATCCTTCTCTGCTAAGCAGCCTGCACGAGGAATGACCACAGATAGGGTACTCGGGTGGGAAGAATGTTCATCGTAACCAATGACCGGATATTACAGTTTGTTCACTAATTACCTCTGAAAATGTTGAACTCGCTATCTTATAAATATGTTAAGCTGTTCCGGGAAGATGAGGAGAGGACCAACTGAGCTTAGGGATTACAGAATTGCAGATAAGTAAATACTATTGTCATGTGCATCGTTTCCTAGTTCTGATCATTAAGGAGAATGCACAGACTCCTGAACGTGACTTTCTTAGTTTTCTGAAAAGGCAATTTATGGGGCATCTCTGAAAGAAAGTGAAACTGTTACATGGGGATATTGTAAAAAGCACAAGACATTGATCTGAAAAATAAAAAGATTTGATGGCTGTAAAATATATTAAGAGCCCTTTCCTGGGAAGATATTTTGCTTTGTGCAGACAGGGTGTATTAGCGGTACTCGTTCTGCCTGACCATATTTAAGCTGTGCCATTAAAGATGCTACTGCCTCAGCCAGCTGTTTTAAGACTATTAGCCATGTGACAGCCAGACGGGAGAATAAGATGGCAACAGCCATTTCAGCACAGACAGATGTCTCTTTTTTGTTGGAAAAAAAAAGAGCCCAATGAATAATGCTGGTAGAAGATATTAAATTATCTTCCTTCAGAGTGGTTCGTCAGTTTGGCTAGAATCTGAATCATCTTCCGTCAGAGACAAGACAGTGACAAGCCTTGACTGCTTTAATATTGTTTAAAGATTGATTAATTGAGTATCCTAGGTAATTTGAATTTAAATGTAGCAAAAGTAATGATCCTTAATTTTTAAAGTTCTTGATGATTCACAAACTCTCATTAGCTTTAAAATTAGGGCTGAAGGTGAAACTCTGAAAACTAAGTAAATCTATTTGCAGCAATACCCCCTCCAAGGCTAAAAGCAATGCTACCTTTCAAGTGATATTTATTTGGCTTTAAAATGTTTCTCTTTTGGATGAGGTTCAAATACAAATTCCTTGAAGAAGAAGAATGCGGTGGGTTCCCACTCTGCTAGCCGTTATCCCACTGGCACGTCACCAGCCCAGGCTGATACTGTGGCCCCTCACCCTGTGTGCCTCAGGACTTTCGTCTAGGCTGCCGAAGCAGAAGCCTTGTCTAAGTTTCTGCTCTGGCCACACGAGCGCTCATAGTGGATGTGGAGCGGCAGCAGCCCGTCCCACTAGACATCGACAAGGCTGTAAATAAATTTTCCACCCTGGGCCTCTGCCAAAAGCAGTCATCATTCAGCAGGCCCGGCTCTCCTGGCCAAGGAAAGCCACCGAGAGCATTAGTCTCAGTTTCTAGGTTCCTGTACAGGGAGGGCAAGGGAAGCAGACTGAGGGGCGAAGGGAATAACCCTCAGCCTGAGGAGTCCCTCTTGCAGGGTGTGGGAGAAGGGTCGGGAGAGTAAGAAAAGGCTGTCCTCTTAGACCTGTTGGAAAGACTGCTTAACACACTATTCCACAGTCCATGCAAGTCAGCTGCGTTTTCCAGCCTTTTTAATATGGCACTAAAATTCTATTTTTAAAATAGTTCTCTGGTTTTTTTTCTTTGAAAGGGAGATGGGAGAGTGTGGTTAGGGGAAAGACAGAGACAGAGGCAGATATTCCATGGAGAGATTTTCACCCCAGATGACTATAACAGCCAGGGCTGAGCCAAGCGAGGGGCCAGGAACTCCATCCTGGTCTCCCACAGGAGTGCAGGGGCCTAAGCACTTGAACTGTCATTTGCTACCTTCCCAGGTGCATTAACAAGAAGCTGTATTGGAAGCAGAGCAACTGGGATACAAATCAGCACTCTTAATATGGGATGCTGAAGTCATAAGCAACAGCTTAACCAGCTGGACCATAATACCAGCCCCTATTTTATTATTCATATGCAATTAGAAATCTTTAAATCTTTAAATTGTTATTAATTTTTATGTGTGTGAGAGGTACACACATCTAGAGATCTTTCACTTGCTGATTCATTTCCCAAATGGCTGTTACAGGCAGGTGGTGCTAGGCTGAAGCCAGGAGCCTGGAACTCATCTAGGTTCCCCAGTCTGGTGGCAGGGACTCAAGAACTTGAGCCATCGCCTGCAGCCTTCCAGAGTGCACAATGCGGGAATCTGGAATTGGAAGTAGAGGTTTGATTCATGCTCAGACACTACAGTATGAGTTGTAGGCGTACCTCAGTAAGGTGAATTTTATAATTTGCCCCTTTTCTCTGTGTCAGTCCACTCTGCTATTTCAACCTCGCTTACATTTCCATTTTCAAACTTTCTGTGAGGGTTGGATTTCTGCTTCCATCCCAAACCATTACCTCATTTTTCTTAATTTGGTCTGCCACCGTGCCTTTTCCTCATGATGTATAGAATTCATCCTGCAGCCAGCATTGTGGCTTTAGTGGATTAAGCTGCCACCTGCAGTGCCAGCATCCCATATGGGCACCACTTCTAGTCCCAGGTGCTCTGCTTCTGATCCAGCTCCCTGCTAACATGCCTGGGAATGCAGTAGAAGACGACTTAAATGCTTAGGACCCTGCACCCATGTGGAAGACCCAGAATAAGCTTCTTGTTCCTGGCTTTGGACCTGCCCAGCTCTGGCTGTTGAAGCCATTTGGGGAGTGAATCAGCAGATGGAAGACCTCTCCTTCTCTCCCTCTCTCCTAATCTCCTTCTCTCCCTCTCTCCCTCACTCCCCCCCACCCCGCAACCATACCTTTCAATTAAATAAACTAAATCTTACCAAAAAAGGAATTCCTGCTTGTTTTCTGAGTCTGGGAGGAGTAGGCCTGTAGAACATGTGGTCTCAGTGTGTGAGGGGAGTAGCATTTTTATCCTCTACTCAAAGCAGCTTCTGTGATCCTGCAGTATGTAATATGGCTGTAGCATTCCTAATACATGGAGATGTTAATGTCATTGCTAGCCTCATCAGGCACAAAAAAGTCAAAATCCTCTGCCCTGGGTGTTGCCTTGTGTGCCATGGGTGAAGACCTTTTCTTGCCTCAGCCAGAACCAAGCTTTATGGAAGATGGATATGGATCATCAAATGAGATTTTTACAGTACAGTAAAGTGTGAATCTAATTGCAGCCAGAGCCAAAGAATTGTAGCGGAGAGGCATTTTCAGGCAAGAAATAAAAGAGCCAAGCTGTGTATGTTCATGTGAAATGCTAGCCATGAGACCATTAGGATCAGGAAGCCCCAGGGCATCACAGTTGGAAAGAAACACTCAGGTGATGCCCAAGGGCATTTAATTACATTATTCTAATTTGTATTATTAATGGCAATATTAAAACACAGGCAGGCAGTTTGGTGGAAAATTTAGAAGAATCAAAGATGGCATAAATATTCATTTTCCCCGTCTCATCATTTTGCAAAAACACATACAGCCAGCCATTCATTCCTACACAGGCCCATAACCAAATCATCATTAAGCATAGATAGAGTGACATGCCCTCAGGAACAGTGCTCAGTAGATATTTGCATTTTGGCATAGCCACTGTCTTCCCTGCAGAGTCATTATTCTGCCAAGTGGAGAATGTTGCCCCTGATGTTTGGTGTCTCTTAAAATCAAGCCCATCAATGTGAATTGCGTGAAGGAGCCAAAGAGAGAGATTCACCTGTTTTTTGTCTGGGTTTTTGGTTTGTTTTGTGGTATTTTTTGTTTTGTTTCTTTATTTTTTTGCTATGAATGAATAATCAGCTTGGTAAAGATAAAAGTGATCTGCAAAATCTTTATTGAAGATAATGCCTCTCTCTCTCTCTCGTCTCTGTCTGTCTCTTTCTCTCTGTCTCTTTGTCTCTCTGTCTCTCAGCCAATTTTTGATATTGTTAGAAAGGTAAATGTCAGCCAAGGCCAAGGTGGCCTGCAAACAGTAGAGCTCACACTTGTTCTTCCTTTCCAAGTAGATGAATGAATTGGATCCATGATAATTTAATAAAAGCTTTGGAGAGGCTGGTGCCGTGGCTCAATAGGCTAATCCTCCACCTAGCGGCGCCGGCACACCGGGTTCTAGTCCCCGTCGGGGCACCAGATTCTGTCCCGGTTCCCCTCTTCCAGGCCAGCTCTCTGCTGTGGCCAGGGAGTGCAGTGGAGGATGGCCCAAGTATTTGGACCCTGCACCCCATGGAGACCGGGAGAAGCACCTGGCTCCTGGCTTCGGATCAGCACAGTGTGCCAGCTGCAGCGCGCCTGCTGTGGCGGCCATTGGAGGGTGAACCAATGGAAAAAGGAAGACCTTTCTCTCTGTCTCTCTCTCTCACTGTCCACTCTGCCTGTCAAAAATAAAAAAAAAAAGCTTTGGAGAAACAACACTTAAAACCATTTTATGTCTGCCATGTAATTGTTCACTAGTATTTTTTGAGGATGTGAATAATAGATTTGTAGTTAAAATAAGTATTGTTTAGCTTTCACTAGAATGGGACATTTTTTACAGAATTCCAGCTGGGGGAGAAGAAAGAGGAGAGAGTGTGCAGAAGGAGGGAAGGACTCATGACGTCATGGCTGCTTTGCCTGACGTGACTGCTCATACATGACCACTCAGTAGTCATCACCACTTTAGCGCTACTCTAGGGCAGGATGGTTTATGTCTTCTAATAGTCGAAACAAGACTGTTGCTGAAAAACTAGTTGGAGGTGTTGCTATGGAACCTCCAAACCCATGTCTGCTAGTCTAATGTGCAGAAAGCCATTCACTGACATTGGGATGGTAGAAGAAAGTAGGTATTTATTGTATTATTGCAAAACAGAGAGCAAGAAGCTGAGCAGTTGTTACTTAATTCTCAGGCTGCCCAAGGAGTTAAGGGTTAAAGTCCTTATAGATTGAAATTGGGCTTCAGAAGTGCATGATCACCTCTTGTTCAAGCTCCTGGACAGTCAGTGGTGCCCTTCAGGGAGTTTGTAATGGCTAGGTGGGCTTCAGTTCGTCTAGGGAGGAGGGGTACATGAAAATAAGTTACCTTCTGCCTCAGATATGGAATTTTCCTACCTGGATTTAGAATTAACCTAAGCAAACCTTTTTGAACAAAACTGGCCAATAAGGATTTTTTTCTATTGGAGAAGTAAATGGCTTCTTGAATCCAGTACTTAGAACCTGTTTAGCTAACTGTGTCACTCCCTCAATTCATTGAATTCCTATTGGTAAAGGACAGGGAAGGGAAGCTTGGATTAAGGGAGACAGACTCCTGCTTTTCCATTATAAGTGTTCCATCTCATAACCACATATTTATAGTTTTCAAAGAAAATACGACCCTACAGGATATTAGGAGAATCAAATTCAGCACAATAATTTTGTTCATTCTTGGTTTGTGCCTGGAAAATAATTTTGAAATAACAGAGAGGGAAAGGCATGAGGGCAGCTTGGAGGGAGACTATGCTATAAGTGTCTGAAAGAGAAGGTCCACAAAGATATGGAAAGAATAATGTAGGGACCAGCACCATGGCAAAGTAATTTAAGCCTCGCCTGAGGCACTGGCATCCTATATGTGCACTGGTTCCAGTCCTGGCTGCTGCACTTCTGATCCAGCTCCCTGCTAATTGCCTGGGAAAGCAGTAGAGGTTGGCGCACACCCTTGGGCCCTTGCACCCATGAAGGAGACCCAGAAGAAGCTCCTGGCTTCCGGCCACAGACTGGCCCCGCTCCAGCCATTGTGGCCATTTGGGGAGCAAACCAGCAGATGGAAGACCTCGCTCTCTATCTCTCCCTAGATCTTAAAAAAAGAATAATATAAACCATTTTTGTTATGGACTCTCTAAGATAGAAGTGAAGATAAGTGTGCAAATGAATGAGCAGAGAAACATGGCTGGTAGATAAAAAGGGGAAAAGTACAAAGAAAATATTGATGTTATAGTGCATACTGTAAGCCTGATACTGGTCTAAGGATCTTCATACAGGCATATGGTAATGGTAATAGTTCCTATTATTCACATTGTACAAGTTAGGAAGCTGAGAAAAGCAACTTGTGCCAAGACCACAAGTTGAGGACAAGTCAGTGTTGAAAGCCAGAGGGTCTGGCTTCAGAGCCTGTGCTGTGCACTGTTGTCTACGTGGCCTTTCCCACTGTAAGCAAGAAGGGAAACAAACACAAGGACAGAACAGGGGAGAATACAAAGATGTTGTGGTGCTCAGTGTTTGGTTTGGGTGGAAATTGTGTTTTTAGGCTTGGAATGTGTGCTGTCAGCCCTCAGCAGCCTTGCAGCACAGAGCAGCGGCCGGGTCTGCTAGCTGCAGGGAGGGAAATGGATAAATAATTGATTAGGCACAGCGTGCTCTGTGTGTGCAGATCTATAGGGAGGAGAGAGGTCCAAGAGGCAGAGCCAGATGGTGAGCTGTAATGTGCCCATATTAATAGATGTCTTCATTAGATGACATATTCACAGGAGTCCAGGGTGAATGCCTTTCAGCCATTGCCAGGGACAGACAAGGTCTAGAGATGAAGGTGACACTTACCTGGAAGGCAATCAAAGTGACAGGTCAGAGCAAAGAAGTAGAGATAGAGGCTTCCTCTTGCAGTAAGAAAAATAACTTAGATTTCAAAGACTGTCCCTTCTCTTTCGGTGAGCTCACCTCTACGTACATAAAATAGCAAGGCTCTCCATGCACCTCCTCCTCCCTTCTGCATTCCCGGTGTGGATATCTGTCTATTGTATTCCTGTTCTTAACTGGATCAGTGCTCTCCATTTTCCCTACCAATTACAGCTTCTTCCTGCTCTAGACATTCATTGCTTTCCATTAAATGCCCTTCTTGGGCCTCTTCCCGGACCTATAATCCGTGGCCACAATCTCCTTCATTTTCTTAGCTAATAATATTGCACTCGGTCAAAATTGCCAGTAGACTGGCCCTGTATTAATGACCAGTTGATAGTCAACTGAAAACTGTAAAGCAAATGTCGAGGCTGAAACTTTTGTATTATATGTGAATTAATACTGGTGACATTAATCTTAAATACTGTTGAAATGTTGGTTGAGCAGATGTTGAATGTTTCAAGGACTTTGGCTCTCTGTACTCCTTATGTATGCATAGATGCACACATACATATTACTCCTCCAGAGATTAAATGCTTGTCATGCCTTGAATCCTATATGGCTACATTAGAACACAATTTTAACAGAATAATATTTGCAAAACTATTATCAGTGACAAATACTGAAATACTCACTGCTCTATTTTTCCCCACATCCTAGGAAAAAAAATTTCACCCTATGGAACACAATGGTAAACATTTAAAATTTTGGTAATAACACATATTTATTGAGTACTCAAAAAGTGCAGAGGACAGGGCTAGTGCTGGGTATTGTGGATTCTAGAAAATTACATCAAGTACCTTAAGCTACAGAAGAAAATGGGATGCATCATTAAAACTAAGTGGAAGACTCTTTAGATTGGCAAGCTAATTCCAAGTCTCTACTATTAAGGAGAGTTATTTGCATCCTAGGGGTGGGATAAAAATAGTGTGCCCTTGCCTAAACCTCAGTTAGCTTCAGCACTCTTTCCAGCTCAGCCAGAGTTCTTTATTTCCAGATTGCCAACATATTTATTTTGGAGCCAGACTTTCAGAGGCATTGTGGCAGTGGGTTTCTCTGAGGAAGCATACTCCACAATAGGGACATACTTTCCAAGGCATTGACCTTGTATCAGGGCTCAACATAACTGCAGGTTATCAGTGAGAGGCATTCAACAAAGGTAGTAGTCCTAATTTTATCCATCCTAAGTTTTAGATGAATATGAGGTTTTGCTTGATTTTCCCTAATTATTCAAAACATGGTTTGGTAAAATCCTTTCTCTTTCTAATAGTAGGACTTAAAATTCACTAGCAAGTTTGATCTGAAAGGAAGCAACTAGGAGACTTTTGTACCTGATTCAGTTCAAGTTTTCAGCCAATCTCAAGTTACTAATTCGGGGGTAGGCATTTGTTCAGTGGTTAAAACACTGCTTTGGAACTGGGTGTAGAAGGAACATTCCTCAATACAATCAAAGCAATTTATGAAAAACCCACGGCCAACATCCTATTGAATGGGGAAAAGTTGGAAGCATTTCCACTGAGATCTGGTTCCAGACAGGGATGCCCACTCTCACCACTGCTGTTCAATATAGTTCTGGAAGTTTTAGCCAGAGCTATTAGGCAAGAAAAAGAAATTAAAGGGATACAAATTGGGAAGGAAGAACTCAAACTATCCCTCTTTGCAGATGATATGATTCTTTATTTAGGGGACCCAAAGAACTCTACTAAGAGACTATTGGAACTCATAGAAGAGTTTAGCAAAGTAGCAGGATACAAAATCAATACACAAAAATCAATAGCCTTTGTATACACAGGCAATTCCATGGCTGAGGAAAAACTGCTAAGATCAATCCCATTCACAATAGCTACAAAAACAATCAAATACCTGGAAATAAACTTAACCAAGGACGTTAAAGATCTCTATGATGAAAATTACAAAACCTTAAAGAAAGAAATAGAAGAGGATACCAAGAAATGGAAAAATCTTCCATGCTCATGGATTGGAAGAATCAGTATCATCAAAATGTCCATTCTCCCAAAAGCAATTTATAGATTCAATGCAATACCAATCAAGATACCGAAGACCTTCTTCTCAGATCTGGAAAAAATGATGCTGAAATTCATATGGAGACACAGGAGACCTTAAATAGCTAAAGCAATCTTGTACAACAAAAACAAAGCCAGAGGCTTCACAATACCAGATTTCAGGACATACTACAGGGCTGTTGTAATCAAAACAGCATGGTACTGGTACAGAAACAGATGGATAGACCAATGGAACAGAATAGAAACACCAGAAATCAAACATCTACAGCCATCTTATATTTGATCAAGGATCTAAAACCAATCCCTGGAGTAAGGACAGTCTATTCAATAAATGGTGCTGGGAAAATTGGATTTCCACGTGCAGAACCATGAAGCAAGACCCCTACCTTTCACCCTACACAAAAATCCACTCAACATGGATTAAAGACTTAAATCGACAACCTGACACCATCAAATTATTAGAGAGCACTGAAGAAACCCTGTAAGATATAGGTACTGGCAAAGACTTCTTGGAAAATACCCCAGAAGCACAGGCAGTCAAAGCCAAAATTAACATTTGGGATTTCATCAAATTAAGAAGTTTCTGTACTTCAAAAGATACAGTCAGGAAAGTGAAGAGGCAACTGACAGAATGGGAAAAAATATTTGCAAACTATGCAACAGATTAAGGGTTGATGACCAGAATCTACAAAGAAATCAAGAAACTCCACAACATCAAAACAAACAACCCACTTCAGAGATGGGCCAAGGACCTCAATAGACATTTTTCAAAAGAGGAAATCCAAAGGGCCAACAGACACATGAAAAAATGTTCAAGATCACTAGCTATCAGGGAAATGCACATCAAAACCACAATGAGGTTTCACCTCACCCCGGTTAGAATGGCTTATATTCAGAAATCTACCAACAATAGATTCTGGAGAGGATGTGGGGAAAAAGGGACATGAACCCACTGTTGGTGGGAATGCAAACTGGTTAAGCCACTATGGAAGTCAGTCTGGAGATTCCTCAGAAAACTGAATATAACCCTACCATACAACCCAGCCATCCCACTCCTTGGAATTTACCCAAAGGAATTAAACTGGCAAACAAACCTGCTGTCTGCACATTAATGTTTATTGCAGCTCAATTCACAATAGCTAAGACCTGGAACCAACCCAAATGCCCATCAACAGTAGACTGGATAAAGAAATTATGGGAATGTACTCTATAGAATACTATACAGCAGTCAGTGAAATCTGGTCATTTGCAACAAGATGGAGGAATTTGGAAAACATCATGCTGAGTGAATTAAGCCAGTCCCAAAGGGACAAATATCATATGTTCTCCCTGATCGGAGACAACTAACTGAGCACCAAAGGGGAAACCTGTTGAAGTGAAATGGACACTATGAGAAACAGTGACTTGATCAGCTCTCATCCTGACTGTTGATGTACAATGTAATACTTTATCCATTTTAGTATTTTTTTGTTCTAGTACTATTGGTTGAACTCTGTAATTAACACACAATTATTCTTAGGTGTTTACATTTAACTGAAAAGTGATCCCTGTTAAATATAAGAGTGGGAATAAGAGAGGGAGGAGATGTACAATTTGGGACATGCTCAATTGGACTTGCCCCAAATGGTGGAGTTAGAAACGTGCCAGGGGATTCCAATACAATCCCATCAAGGTGGCATGTACCAATGCCATTTTACTAGTCCAAGTGATCAATTTCAGTTCACAATTGATCACGCTGATAGGTCTAAGATTCAAATGGATCACACAAACAAGACTAGTGTCTGCTAATACTAACTGATAGAATCAAAAAGGGAGAGAACGATCCAACATGGGAAGTGGGATACACAGCAGACTCATAGAATGGCAGATGTCCTAAATAGCACTCTGGCCTCAGAATCAGCCCTTTAAGCATTTGGGTCTGGCTGAAGAGCCCATGAGAGTATTTTAGGCATGGAAAGCCAAGACACTCTGGGGAGAAAAAAAAAAAAAAGAAGACCTAAATGAAAGATCTCTGTGAGTGAGATCCCAGTGGAAAGAACAGGGCCATCAAAGAAGGAGGTACCTTTATCTGAAGGGAGGAGAGAACTTCCACTTTGACTATGATCCTGTCGGAATAAGATCAAAGTCAGCGAACCCAAAAGGCTTCCATAGCCTTGGCAACTCATGACTAGAGCCTAGGGAGATTTCTGACGCCATAAATAAGAGTGTCAAATTGTTAACAACAGGAGTCACTGTGTACTTACTCCTCATGTAGGATCTGTCCTTAATGTGTTGTCCATGTGAAGTAATGCTATAACTAGTACTGAAACAGTATTTTACACTTTGTGTTTCTGTGTGGGTGCAAACTGATGAAATCTTTACTTAATATATACTGAATCGATCTTCTGTATATAAAGATAATTGAAAATGAAAAAAAAAAACAACACTGCTTTGCGATAGCCATATCTCATATCAGAGTTCCTGGGTTGAAATCTTAGCTTTAGAATTGTTCCCAGCTTCCTGCTGATGCATACCCTGGGATGCAGCAGGTTATGGTTCAACTACTTGGTTCCTTGCCAACCGTGTATCCAACCCATATTGAGTTCCAGGTTCCTGGCTTAGGCCTAACCCAGCCTGGCTGTTGCAAGCATTTGGAGAGTGAATCAGTAGATGGAAGATCTTTATCAATCTCTATTTCTGTTCCCTTCTCTTTTCCATTTAAAAAATGTTTTTTTTTTTAATTTACAATACTATTTTAATTTAATGTAGAGTTGTTTAGAAGAGGATCTAAGTAACTTCTGCATCCCTCTATAATTTATAAACTAGGGATGACTTTTGAATATGCTTACCTTTTTTTATTTTTAAATAGTTGCCCTGAAACCTGTCCCCCATAAATTGTCTTGTTTCCCTGATCACAGTTGTCTGTTCACCTGAACTATATGCACACAACCTGTGTCAGTCCTTGCAGGATCTGCAGCTCTTGACCTCCCCTTTAGTCTGTGTATTTTTACATCTGGATTAAGGTATGTTTCCATCCAGAAACCAGTTCTGGCCTCAGAAAAAAGAACTGTAGAAAGATTTTAACTGAGAATAGGATTGGCAAATAGAAGACTTGAGTTTTCCCACAAATATTTTGTGTCTCTCACTGGAGTCCTTGTCCAGACTCTGCCTTACATGTTGTTCATCTGCTGCATAGAGTCTTGGTGGTCATGAGAAAAGAACACAGCGTGGTTGTGAGAATGATGATTTTAGAGTCAAGAGTGGGTTAAAAATTCCATTTCTGCTACTTCTTAGGTCTATGACATAACAAACCTGTGTGGGTCTTGGTTTCCTCATCTGCAAAGAGGGTTAATAATATCACCTTTTGGAGTGAAACTGTTGTACCTCAGCGGTAAGGTTGGGATGCCTGCATCCATTATCAGAGTGCCTAGGAAGGAGTTCAGCCTCTGTTTCCAATCCATCTTCCTGCTAATGCACATGGGAGGCGGCAGACGATGGTCTAAGTAGTTGGTCTCTGTCACCCATGTGGGTGTTCTGGGTGGAGTTTCTGACTCCAAGTTTCAACCTAGTCCAGCCCCTGATATTGTGGGCATTTGGGAAAAATAAAATAGTAGATAGAAGATCTCTCTTCCCTTCCCACTTTCCCTCATCCTCCCTCACCATCTTCCTCTCTCTCGATCTGCCTTTTCAATCAATCAATCTTTTAAAAGATAATATCTCCTCCTCTTAGAATCATTATAAGAATTCATTGAAATAATGCATGTAAAGAACTCCGTCACTTGCCTGTCACAAAGAATTCTATGAACAATCTTTATTGACATTTTTCACTGTTTGTCTCTCTTGCATGAACTCTTATATTCCAAAATTCATACAAAATATTTCTCATTTTTTTTAAGGATGAGGGAGAGAGAGAAAGAGATCTTCAATACTCTGGTTCAGTTGCTTCTTGGCCTTTTGGCTAAGCTCAATTGTAATACTCTGGTTCACTCCCAAAATGCCTGCAGTGGCCAGGACAAGACCTTCTTCCAAGTCTGCTATGTTGGCGTAGGAGCCCAAGAACTGGGGCCATCCTCTGTTGATTTCCCAGGCGCATTAGCAGGAGCTGAATCAGAAGTAGAGAGCAATGGGGTTTGAACCGGTGCCCATATGTGATGTCGGCATCCCAGGCAGCAGCTTTACCTACTACACCACAACACCTGCCCCAACAAATATTTATTAAATACCTACTATGTGACAAGCCTATGATGAGCTCTGGACATAATACTGTCTTTGCTGGATATATTCTTCATTATCAATATTTTCAAAAATTAATATCAATCATTTTAGTTTTGTTTTGATAAAATTCAGTCCAAAATTATTTTTCTCACATTTCTGAAAGTTTTTAAATAAGATTCAGTAGACATGTGGGTGACTTACTCTTCTTCAAGGTCATCTTCTTGCTGGTTTACAAAAGAATAAGATATTTAGACTAGAAGCTGAGTCTTTTCTCCTGTTCGTTAAACTTAAAAATAGAGTCGAACAAAGGGCTAATCATAGGATGTTAATGTACCTTTAACTCAAAGCAGTGAACACAGCTCTATAATTATCTTAAGTGAATAAGAAATGATTTCTGTAAATAAGCGAATTGATCAAAATTTTGAGGTCAAAACCAATTCCCTAAGAACTTGTTGAACTATGAAATTGTCAGGCAAGTATTTTAGTGATGTATAAAAATATAAAAAATTCATCTCTGATAAATATTTTACCAATATGTTAGAGTTTGTATGTGACAATATTATATACAAATGTTTACCTGTCAAAATTCCAGATAAGTAAATATTAACATGTCTGAGTAACTAACTGTGAGGTAGAATTCACAAAAAGAAAAAAAAAAGTAGATAAGCAAAAACATCCCCAAAATAACAAGAAAACCTGCAGAATCCATTGCTTTTTAAGATGTCAACATTTTACAATAGTCAAAGAAGTTATCATGGGAAAGTGAACAGTAATGTAACTGACCTAACAAGCTCTTTGATGCCTATTGGGATTTATTCGAATCAAGAACTTGTAGGTAGGGCCAGCGCCAAGGCATAGTAATCTTCCGCCTGCGTTGCAGGCATCCCATATGGGCGTGGTTCTAGTCCCGCTTGTTCTTCCAATCCAGCTCCGTGCTGTGGCATGGGAAAGTAGTAGAAGATGGCCCAAGTCCTTGGGTCCCTGCACCCACATGGTAGACCAGGAAAGAAGAACCTGATTCCTGGCTTCGGCTGTTGCGGCCACCTAGGGAGTGAACTAATGGACAGAAGACCTATCTGTCTCTCCCTCTCACTGTCTATAACTCTCTCAAGTAAATAAATGAAAAATCTTAAAAAAAAAAAAAAAACCTTGTAGGTAAGGGGCCAGCCTCATAGCATAATGAATAAAACTGCCACCTGTGACACTGCCATCCCATATTTGCTCTGGTTTAAGACCCAGCTGCTCCACTCGTGATCTAACTCCCTACTAATGGCCTAGAAAAGCAGAAGATGGTCTAAATACTTGTGGTCCCTGCCACCCATGTGGGAGACTCAGATAAAGCTCCTGGCTCAGCCCTGGTGGTTCAGACCATTTTGGGGTGAACCAGCAGATGAAGATCTCTCTTCATCTTCTACCTCTCTCCCTTGTCTCTCTGTGTTTCTGACTTTTGAATCAATCAATCAATAAATCATAAAAAGAAAAAAAAAGGAGGTAAAGAACTTATAGGTAGAAAAAGGAAGCTGTAACAACAAATCCAACATGCTGGACAGTAAGAAGTATCATAGCAATTATCAGTATCTTGTGAATAAGCACTTTTATATAACAGATTTCATTATAAATGAAGGGGAGATGAGACCAAGTATAAATTTCTTCTGAATGCAGTAAAAATATAAACAATAAAACAGCTGTAGGAAGGCAGTCTAAACCTGTTATATGATTTCTTTAGAAAGAAGCTCTTGTACAAATAGATACAGGAAATACTATACTTTTCCTTTTCAAATTGAATAGCCTATGTCACAGAGTTTCTAGTTTTTATATTAATTCTTTTTCATTCAAATATTAGCATGATAGTAGGAGGCAATTGAGACAAAAGGGACAGAGCAGGAAAGAAGGAGAGCTGGCAGGGGGATGCGGGCTTCTTCCACACGGCACTGTGGTTATGATGATTTATCTGCCGGTGATTTATGTGGTGCAGGCCAGGCAGTGCAAAGCAGCACAGTGCCTGATTTAGAGCTTTTCAGTCTAGGTTAGAGAAAACGGCAGCATAAAACTTATCAGCTGATAAGATGTCAGCCCTGAAGTGCAAAGTTCATTGACATTTATGCCTGTGGATTTTGGGGGGTAGAAGTAAAATTTTTGCTGGAAAGGAGAAGGCTTGGGCATAGATCAAAGGGGCACATGGTGAAAGTCCTAGCAGGAGCAGGAAGCACTGCCAGCGGTTCAGACAAGGGCAGCTCCTCACCTCAAGGCAACTCTGTACATGTTTTGCGCTATATTCCTGCCTCTGGAGAAATGCTAGAAAATTCACAGACTACATAAACAGGGTTAATGATGCCCTGAAATCTCTAACAGGAAGTTTGCTTGCTGTGTGAATGATAGGTCTGCAGAAATAAACTTGTGTTGGAAATACAATGAAAGAAGGTTTGCTTATCTTTCAGAGGGACTTCTCTAATGCTAGCAAAGCAAGCTGAAATAATCACCAAAAAGTCACCACAGCACAGGACTGATGGGGATACTTAGGAAGCATTTGATACAGCCCAGGCACTGCTCAGGACACCCTTCTGCGTGTTTACTCGTCTCAACAAGCTCTGACAGAGAAACACTTCTCATTGTGAGTTTGCACATGAAGAAGTGGAGGCCTAGAGTGGATGATTTTTTTTCTTTGAGGCTGTATTTTCATCCTAGAGCTCCTGAGGCAATGACCCAAGTCCTTGGCACCAAGCTCTGAAGGAGGCGTGCCAGGACCTGGAAGGGAACCCAAGTATCCTCTCTTAAAGTGTCTTAGCAAATGAAATTTTTTTTTTTTACTCAATGAAAGCAAACTTTTAAACTTGAATAAAACAAAGATGACACCTCAAATGGGCCGGATGAAACAAGGCAGCTGACCAGTGTAAGGCATTGCTCACAGTCCCAGCTGGATTCCTACAGGAAGATTCTTTCACCCATTAGCTGGAAGCAGAGCTGTTTGCCCTGACGTAGGTCTCTTAGTAGCTCTTCCCTTTCCTCAAATAGCTGACTCAGACTATAGGTTCCAGCACCCACACCTTCCCAAACATTCATTGAGCTTGTCCTTGGGGTCTCCTAGCTTGTTTCGAGGCACAGAGACAAAGAATCTTTAACTGTGATATTCAGCAATGTGTGTTAAGCCAGTGTGAATACAACAAAGGTGGAAATACATAGTACTTTTAGGGCATGAGCAAACCAAAGGAGGAGCTGTGCTCACAACACACACAGAAGAATTGACATTCAAGTTACATTTATGTGATTCTGTCTTCTATGGGAATAATTTCTTTTGCATCACTGTCGCCTCGTTGTTTATTTCATACAGTGAATGGCATTGTAGAGATATTTATGGAACTGAGCTAAAAAGGTCACAAAAAGCTCTTGGGTACTTAGCAAAAACTTAAGCAATGGGGATACTAAGAAATAGGTGTGCTTTTGGTCCATTTTTGATAAAAGTCACTTGGGAACTTTCTGAGGTGGCTGTACACACAAGTGCAAGGAAGTCATGCGATGAAGAAATTATGTAAAAAGAAGATCTGAAACTTGAAAGGACAAGTTGGGAATGTTTATGAGTGACATTAAAATCATACTTTCAGAGCAGGTATTTGGCACAGCAATTAAATTTCATTTATCCCCCATCCTAAATTGGAGTACGTGGGCTTGAATCCTGCTTCCATTTCTGATTCCAGAAGCCCGCTAATGCACACTGTGTGAGGCAGCAGGTAATGGCTCAAGTACATCGGTTCCAACTATGTATGTGGGAGGTCTGGAAGGAGTCTAGGCCCCTGGCTCAGCCTTAGCTGTTGTGGGTACTTGGGGAGTGAACCAGTGGATGGAAAAGCATGCGCTCGCTCGTGTGCTCTCTCTCTCAAGTAAAAATAAAAATGTTTAAACATTTTTTAAAAACAAAGAATATAATACTTTCTTAAAAACTTTTGAACTGATGAGGACATCCCAGAAATACTGGGGTAATAAGAGGCTGAAAAGAGGAAAAGACTGAACATATTTATTGTGATATGATGCTCAAAAGGCTAATGTTAATTTTTGGAGGCACTCTATTTAGAACATTTCATCATGGAATAGAGGGTGACAGTTCCACTCTCAGTGACATTCATGAGACCTATTCTAGAATGCCCTGTTCTGTTTGGTTTGTCTGAGTACCAAAAATAAGTAGACAGATTGGAAGGAATCCAAAGAAGAGCTTCACAATTGATTAGAGGAAAGAAGCTGACTTTTGGGGAAAGTTTGAAAGGGTTGTGTCTACACAGCTTGGCTGAGGAAAGTTTGTGTGCCATAAACACCTAATAGAGGAAGAAATAATTTACTCAGATCAAAAGGATACTGTTTGAACTGTTCACTGAAATGGGTTTTTAAAAAGAGAAACCAGCTTATGTATTGAGTGGAAATTGGTTTCCAGTTAGTGACATCTAAGTGATATCGACTTGAAAGTGTCGGGCACCCTGAAATGGAATACTGCCATGCATTTTCCAAACACATTCAAGTGAGAGATGGGAGGCAACATAGGAGGTGAAAAGATCTGATGTCACATTAGATACTTTCCTTCTCTGACCTCTCCTGTTACACAATGTAGTTGTATCTACCATGAACATGTACTATCTTTAATTCAAATATAATGTTTTTAAAAAATATTTATTTGAAAGACACTACACCCACCCACACACACACACGCGTGCGCGCACAGACACAAACACACAAATCTCCCATTGTTGTTTCACTTCCAATAAGCTTGTAATAGCTGGGATTGGACCAGGCTGACGCTGGGAGCTGGGAACTGGGAACTCATTCCAAGTCTCCCACGTGAGTGGAAGGGACTAGAACTATCACCTGCTGTTTCCTAGGGTGCATATCAGCAGGAAGCTGATACAGGAGTGGAGCCAACTGGTGTCCCAACTGGAGTCTTAACTATTAGGCCATATGCCTTCCCCCAAATGTAAGTTATTTTAATCCCAGGCATATATAAAAAGATAACTTGTTCTTTCCCTCCTTTTTGAATACTCTTTGGGGAAAACTAAAGTGATAAATTCGTAAATACCGTCTAAAAATATTATCACTCTTAAAATCAACAGTATGAAAATAATTCGAATATCTAAGTGGAGTGAGCTTTAGCTTAGTAGTTAAGAAGCCACTTGAGACCCCTGTATCCATATCAGTGTCTGGGTTTGAGTACCAGCTTCAATTCTCCCAATTCCAGCTTCCTGCTGATGTGTAACCAGTGGTGGTACTAGTAGCTCGAGCCCCTTTACCCAAGTGGGAATACTGGATGGAATTCTGGGCTCCTGGATTTGACTTCACCCAATCCTGGCTGTTGTGATTTGAGAAATGAACCTGTGGAAAGGACCTCTGTCTATCAGTGTCTCTCAGTAAATAAATAAAATACAAATAAATATATCTAACAGTTTGAAATATTCTAAAAAGTTACCAGTGTTAGGATGGTGTGATAGTGTTTGTGATAAGTGCACATGCAGAGTACTGGGCATGCAAAGAACCCTTATGTGGATTTCTTAACTATAAGCTTGGAACATGCCATTCCTTTTGTTGTATTGTTATTTCCAGCTGTCTGTGTAGAAACCCGACCTGATAATACTGAGACTTTTAATAACAATAAATATAAATTCAGTAAGAAAGCAAGATGATCTGGAAGTATGGGTAAAGAAAGAAACAATAAACAGAAGTAGGAGCAGGCATTGTAGCTCACTGGGTTAAGCCACCCCTTGGGATGCCCACATCTCATTTCAGTGCGCCAGTTTGAATACCACCTCCTCTGCCTCTGATCCAACTTCCTACTACTGTGCCTAGGAAAGCAGCAGATAATGGCCCAAGTACTTGGGACCCTGCCAGACACATGAAACACCTGAATGAAATTCCTGGCTCCTGGCTTCAACCTGTCCCACTCCCAACTGTTGTGGACATCTGGGAAGTGAACCAGTGGGAGGAAGGTCTCTTTTTCTCTCTTGCTTTCACTCTTGCTCTTGCTCTGTGTGTGTGTGTGTGTGTCTGTGTGTGTGTCTACCTCTCTTGTTGTCACTCTGCCTTGCAAATAAATGAATAAATATTTTTAAAAATAGTGTAATAGGAGAGTGAGGAATTGGTTTAAATCATCAAGGCCACAGTCAGTTCTACACATTAAAGACAGTAGTGCTATTCTTAAACTTTACACACTGATCTTTGATTGTTAGAAATAATAACTTGTACTCTAGAAAACTTCTTGGTATCTTTGTTTAAACTATCCAATTTCAAAAACTCTTAGTTTTAACAGAGAACTGACAGCTAGAATATAAATCTTTCATCATTTTGTTTCCTCTTCTAGGCATATAATCAACTTGCCATCTTCCCACACTCTTTTCATTGTCTTTGCTGAAATATACTTTGTCTACATAATATATTAATATTATTAAAGTCCACAAGAAAATTTAGAGGGCAAAGAAGAATAGTATTCCACAAGCAAAGCTACATAATGGTCACACTGATTGAAAAAGAAATATGAGGGCTAACAGTATCCAGTTTTGATGTAAATTCATGTAAAATTTCAGTGGTCTCAAAGAAAAATGCAAGGATACCTCTGAGTTTACCAACTCTAATCCAAACTTGAATTTCTGGTAAAGGTAAGACTATGTATTACATTTAAAAATTTTTTTTATAATTCCTAAGAAATTCTGGGCTAGTACAATACCGCAGAGGTTGCATACACTTCTACTCAGTTATTACCTATTTACCCATATATAAATTTCCCTGGTGTATTCAGAAATGAATCAAGTTCAGTAGGGATATCATGAGGTAGATTTGTTCTATGTCCTTCACTCATTACAATATGTCTGGAAAGAAAAGTAAGAACAATTAGAGAAGAAATTCAATGGTCATGTGTTACAGCAGGAATTTACTGCCATGATTTAAAATGGAAAATTCAGAGTAAAATCATGCTAGTGACAAACACACGGGGAACTCTAAAGAAAAAATGGTGTCCAGAGAGAAGGGCTTTCTTGGAGAGCAATCATACACCCTTAAGTATAAGCAGTTCCTGATTATTATGCATTTTTCACTAAATAGCCCTTGTCTCTTTCCTGTCAACAAACATTCTCATTGACTCTCACTCCTGTTTCTTGTTTCTCACTTTGAAGTGGTTTGTTTATGGGCATAGGTGAAAGTACTTTATGGCTTCAGTGTTATTGTACTAACTATTTCATTTTTGTTAGAAAATGGTTCACACAATAATAAAGTCAGTGTGTGCCCCCAAAGCTAAAAATTCCTGAACAGTCGATGTCAAAAGCACCCAATGAATTGAATACTGTAATCTCATTGTAACTTTTCCCTCATCCCTGGTGATGTAGACTCCCTCTCAATACCAATAGCACTAAACTCCTTTCAACATTGATTTGGGTACCTACTTGTCTTGTATTGACATACACTGTTTTTTAAGGTTTTCTTCTCAATTGCATTGAAAGTTTTTGAGGACTGGAACAGCTCTTAGACAAAACTAGCTAACTACACAGCAGATACCAGAAAACATGCTCTGAGTAAATGGGTTTGTAGGATGGTACTTTGTTTTCTTTCCTTTTTTCTTATTTCTTAGAAGGGCCTATTTCTCACCTCTGGAGACAATATGAGTGGGCAAAGCTCATTCCATCACACACATATGCTGTCAATCCCAGCATATATTGATCTCCATCATTTAAGTTTTTGCTGTGAAGCCTTTGACTTTTTCCCTGACAAGCCTATCAAAGCCACGCTGTGGAAGCTGGGCTTGAGCAGTGTCTTGTTTCCTTTGTAGAGAGTAATAAATAATGCTCAGAAGCACACTGCTTTGCATACAAGGGGTGTTCAACAAATGGTGAGCAGGAGGATAATGATCTCTTCCAATCTCAGGGAAAAAAAATCAAAGAAGATAAGTCTTGGTTGATTATGCTATCTTTAATGTTTTCATAGATTTAACTTCTTCCAATCCCTCTGTCATTATCTGATGTGTTGTTAGATAGACCCTTTGAAGCAGTTTGTTCATGGGCATGTATGAAATTACCTTGTGACTTCAATATTGTTATGATAAATATTTCATTCTCCTCTACCTTCAAATTCCTTAAAAGGAATATAAGTGTTTTTATAAAAGGCATGTAAGTGTTTTTTTTTCTTTTCTTGGATAGTAATTACAAAAGTGTTATAGAGTCAAAATAAGAAGCATTTGTACATTTTACCCATATATGGTAAATTTTAAAGTAATCACAGATTATTAAAACTATAGTAGTATGCTTATTAGTCCATTCAATTATAGCAATTGTCTATATTCTCACTGAATCAAAGTCTTTTTGATTTTTACTTGTTAAACTTCTTATTCAGTGGAATAGTAAGCCTTTTTAATGTAAATTTAAAATATGTTATCTCAAAAAGTAAAAGAAAGGGAGAAGGAAGGAGGGTAGAGAGGAAGAAGGGGGAAGAAGAAGGGAGTGAGGAGAAGAGGAAGGGAATATCATTATGTTCTTAAAATCGTATCGACAAAGCACATTGAAAATATTAACATCTACCTAACAATTAAAATTTTAAAAATTAAAAAGAAATGTATGCACATACTCATCTTCATCTCGTCACATATATATAATAGACCCCAGCTTTTATGTCAGTTACCAGGAGCCCAGTGACCCTGGATCAGATCTGTGTGGTGCAAACTTCGTTGGGTTTGAAGTTGAGCATTTTCTTTTCTGTGTCTCTGCAAACATTCCTTTGTCACATCTCCCAACAGTCAGGTAAAAGTCATCCCACCACTGACAAGAAACTGAATTAATTTTGTGACGAGGTAACGAGAGGCTATGGTGAGTACCTCCTGCTCACTCAGAAAATATAATCTCACGTAGCTATGGGGGAAACAGAAAACCCTGGTAATGCCAAGCCCTTTCTTTATGCTACATGTGGAAGACAGTAGCATTCCAATGCCTGTTCCAACTCCTGTTCTGCAGTGGGAAGAGGCCTCTGATTCTCCACAGTCATACCCAGGAAAGCAAAACAGTCATCAAGAGCAATTCCAGATCTGTAGTCACCACCTCAGGGCCAGAGTTTGCCCATTGCAATATAAGGCCAACTGTCTCCTTTCACTTCAGATCTCTCCTTTTGAACTCAGAAGGAATTTAGGTTAGTGAACCATGGGAGGATTTGAATATTTATTATCTAAGGACAACTAAAAAATACTATTTTCTGTGTTGTAACATATAAATATAAGAAAATAATTTGGAAAAAATAAAATATTTATGTGCTTGGAAAAAGGAAATATAATTTCTATGACATTGTTGCTATTCCACTGTTCACCTCATATGTTGACTGACAGATAAAACAGTCTTGTGTCAACCTGAAGTGGCTCCTCATCTCTAAAACTTTCCCTTGTGCAGTGAAATCTCTGGCAGGTCCTCTCAGCCGCCTCAGTGGGGAAGTGAACACGATTACACAGAGACAGCCATACCTCCTATTCCTTCAGTTCTCAGCTTTGGTTATGTTTCTTTCATATGCCTTTGTTCTCTTTGGTAGATTCTGGTTTATTTATTTATTTAGTGAATACTGAGTTATATTCAGTTTCTGCAAAACAGTTAAAATGAGCCCACTGCACATTAATATATTATATCCTTGGAAAAGAAAGAATGCTAGAAAGAAAGCTAGACGCTGAGTAAATATTTTGCTTTAACCTAAATACTGCCTGTATAGTAAGTAAAACTCATTTTAAGGTTTCTTAGAGAAAAAAAAGGGTTTCTGATTAGGTCTTGATCTTGTCATTTTGGACATTATTTAGCCAAATGATTTCTCCCAAAAGCTACGTAAGAGGCATCCATGAGTGGTCCTGTCATTCAGAGAAGTGATGGAATGGTAATGGACAGGACAGCAAGCCACAGTGTGCATGGAGCCTACACTGATTTTACTCAGATTCTGCATTTTGGAAGGCTGGTTTGGAGGTAAAGTCTTGAGGAAGAGCTTGTAATTCCCATATCCCTTTCAACAAATCAAGGCTTTGTGTATTCCAAAAGTTTCACAAGGACCAAGTGACATTGGCCACTTAGAGTATGAAATCTGTTTCACCACCATTCAAGGCTAGTTAGTTCTTTGTTAGTAATTTGGCGTCGATTTTGGGATCAGGAGTATCTATGTGATTTCATTATAACAACAACCTAGTTATAAACAAAAGAAAAAAATACTAATTCTCTTGAACTGATACAGTAGGCCCTACATACCACTTAATAGACACCCAAACCGAATTTTTTAGACCTGCATTTGTAGCTCTTTGTGAGTGTATTTCTCATTGCATCAGTGTCTTCAAAAGAATACTCTTTTAAATGCTTCCAACCCTTTTCTATCTGGTAAAATGCTGTGGGGAAAAAAATATGACGGTCTTTTCTGGAACATCACTAACAGATACTGGCAAATCACAGAATGCCGGTGCAAACTCTACCTGGTAAACCTCATTTGATACTAGTAAACTCGATGTACTTTTATTCTTCTATCCTTACTGAAATACACAGATAGCCTATATTTTCTCTCCTGAGAAGCACTTGCTGGTATCATTTGCTTGGACTGCCGTACTGCTTTTTTGATCCCTGGCGTAAGAACCACTTAATGTACATATGAAACTATAGCATCTCCCTGACATTAACTCATTAATCTTTCTTAGCCAAACAGAATCAGTGTACCTTCTGGATTCACCTTTATCTTCCAATTAAGAGTTTGTTTTCTTACCTTCAACTCTGCTCCTGCAGCTCACCCTTGTAGAGCCACCTTTCTCATTCCCTGTGCTTTCATTGACTACCACCATCAGTTCAATGGTTGGAGAACACAGCTCTCATCTTTTTACTTTTAGTTTAGCAGATATGATGCTGGCATTAGAATGTCATCAGTGCCCAGGGATATATTTACAATTAATATTAATCCTTATTTTAAAATATCACAATTGCTTAATTCTGCGCTTGAAACGGATATATTAACAAGTAAGACTCACAAAACCCTAAATGAGTGTTCCTTGCTTTCAGAAAATATTTGATCATGGAAACAAAAAGATGAAAAGGTAAGAGAGTCAGAACTCTGGAAGGCAGATATTGCAGAAAAATCCCGAGATTGAAGAAAATCTGTCAGTCCTGGTCCCTTTTACATTCTTTACTTCATCTCTATGGAGAAGCCAAGCAAATGCCTTTTCTTCATGACTGTTCATATTGCATGCTCACAAATCTGTGGAGGGAGGAACATGGAGCTGGCCCTGGTGCTGAAGCTATCATTTTTTGCTCTCCATCCCTTCTTACATGCATCTGTCATTTTAAATTTAAACTGTATAGGATCAGTGCAACAGGAATAAAGTCAGCCTTAGAAAAATCACAGACTGTACCTTCTCTCTGTGCTTCTCTTTTCCTTGTCATGGCCTACTCTGATGGCTGTTGTTAGTGGGGTATAGCATCTACCTAGAAAATGGACAAAGGCAAAACCATGTCGGAGAGGAAGCTAAACCACATAAAGCAAATGAAATTTTGTTTTAGAGAGCAAATAACTCAATGCCAATGACCAAAAATGCATGAAAAATGCTTAGTATTGCCAGCTATCAGGGAAATTCAAATAAAAACTACAATGAGGTGTTGACTCACTCTGGTTAGAATGGCTATTATCCAAAAATCAAAAAATAACAAATGCTGTTCAGAATGAAGAAAACAGGGAATGCTTACACAATGTTGGTGGGAATGTAAATTAGTACAAGCTATTTTGAAAAACAGCATGGAGATTCTGGAAAAAAAAAAAAAACTAAAAATAGATCTACCATATGATCCAGCTATCAAATGTCTTGGAATATATTCAAAGGAAATGAAGTCAACATATGAAAGATATACTTGTACTCTTATGTGTATTGCAGACCAGTTTACATAATAGCAAAGATATGGAATGAACCAGATGTCCATAAACTGATGACTGGATAAAAAATATAGTAGATGGGCAGGGTGGAATACTACTCAACCACAAACAAGAATGTAATCCTGGCATTTGCAAGAAAATGGATGAAACTAGAGATCATTATGCTAAGTAAAATAAGCCAGACACAGAAAGACAAATTCCACATGTTTTCTCTCATTTGTGTAAGTTAATATATAGACATAAAAAGTCTGGTTGCCATATTATTTGGTATAGATATTTTTATACTTTTTTCATTGAATTATGCCACTTATTTTATATCTCACTTTATGGTGCTTGTCATTAACCCCATCATATGTGATACTAATGTCCATGCTTTCAACAAAAACAGTGTATTTATGTGCATATGTATATATATATGTGTGTGTGTGTGTGTGTGTGTGTGTGCATTTATAACATTCACAGATCTGGGGCCAGTGCTGTGGTATAGTAGCTAAAGCCACCACCTATGACACTGGCATCCCATAGGAGTGCCAGTTCAAGTTCAGATCCACTTCTGATCCAGTTCCCTGCCAATGTACCTGGGAAGTCAGCAGAAGATGGCTCAAGTCCTTGGGCCCCTGCACCCATGAAGAAGACCCAGAAGAAGCTCCTGGCTTCTGGCCATGGACTGGCCCAGCTCCAGTCATTGTGGCCATTTGGGGAGTGAACCAGCAGATGAAAGATTCTCATTCATTCTCTCTCTCTCTCTCTCTCTCTCTCTCCCCCCCCTCCCCCTCTCCCCCTCTCCCCCTCTCCCCCTCTCTCTGTAACTAATTCAAATAAATTTTTAAAATTGTTAAATCGGTATTCTCATTTAGTTCTTCTTTAAACTTTTCTGCATTATCTAGAATAAAGAAAGCAAAAACAATAAATAAAAGAAGTAGGAATGAAAGTAAGCAGATCTTTCTGGTAAAATGTGTAAAGACACATCAGGACCTGAAAGGATTCTTCCTGCTATTCAGTAAGATTGCCCACTGGTTTCTGAACACATCTGAACTCGGTCATGATGCAAACATGGTCAGTATCCATTTTCTTCATAGCTAGAGTTCTCAGGTATTCTTCATATGCCTACTAACTGCAGTATTTCATTTATGGTATTTATTATTTACCTGATATATCTAAGTTTTCACTACAGAAAACGTAGAGGTTTCTTTTGGGACTTTCATTTTTATTTCCTACTTGCTGTTGTATAAATCACTCATGATCATAACAAAGTAAGCCTTCTCTTCAGAGCCTCTCCCTACAGTCAATCACTATAATATCTGTATGGTTTTTTTCCCTCAATAATTCTGAAAATCTGAAATTATTCTTTTCTTGAATGATTTATTTTTTAATTTTTTAAAAGATATACTTATTTGAAAGTCAGAGTTACACAGAGAGAGGAGAGGCAGAGAGAGAGAGGTCTTCCATCCGCTGGTTCACTCCCCCAGTGAGCCACAACGGCCGGAACTGCATCGATCTGAAGCCAGAAACCTGGAGCTTCTTCCAGGTCTCCCATGCGGGTGCAGGGGCCCATGGACTTGGGCCATCTTCTGCTATCCCAGGCCATAGCAGAGAGCTGGATCAGAAGAGAGCAACCGGGACTAGAATTTGCGCCCATATGGGATGCCGGCGCTTCAGGCCAGGGCATTAACCTGCTGCTTCTTCTTGAATGATATATTATGTTTCCTTTGATAGAATGTTATAATAAATCTGCCCAGTGCTCTACTCATTGTTCCTACTCCCCACCAAACAGTGCTGGCACTTACAGGTACTTCATAATGGAAGGATGAATTAATTAGGTAATACATAGGTTCCCCGTTCACAGAAAAATGGTAACATTTATAATGCTCTGGAGAATTTCCCATAGTAGTGGTTTTCCAATGCCCATTTCATTTAGTTTTTAGACCTTTTAATCTTTTATTTTTCTACTAAAGCAAAATTGGGTTTGAGCTGAGTCTGGCTTATTCACTTAAGTTCAAATTACGAATCCACACATTTTTAGTCTCTCCCCTATTTACCTACTTTCTGTATACATTTCTCACTTTTCCCTCCCCTTGAAGTGTGCATAAGTAATTTATTTTCATTTCACCATTTTAACAGCAACATTAAAACTCAGCACCCAGTAGCTTGGATTGATTTTACTTTGATTCCAGTGTAAGTTTCAGTACTCAGACTTGTAAACCTCTATCTCATTATCTTTCCCTGGAAAATAGTACTTGCAGGATGCTACATAGAAATCAATTAAATTTAAACCTTTAATCAAAATGCTGCATGACTGTGTGCACCTATCTTCCTTATCTACAATGGTATAAAGACATTCATTTGAAATAGCATTTCCTTTGCCTTCAGTTTAATAAAAATTGTTTAAACTTCTCATACATTAAAAAGTATCAAAGCTGTTTGATGTTATCTTTATGTATGTTATGATGTTATCTTTATGTATGCTGGCTTTTGAACAGTAAATAATTACCTTTCAAGAAAAACCTACTGGTCTATGCCTGATCTGATGGAACCAGTTTACCTCAGTTTAGTCATGTCCTTGAGGTTTGCAGATACCTAATTCCTGATTGCTGTATCCTCACCTTAATTAATCATGTTCTATATCTGTACCCATTATTGACAATGGCAATAAGTATGTACTTCCTTTTGCCAGCCGTAGAAATGATTTAATATAAAATGTGCCATTTCTCTTTAAATCCATGTTATTTACATATTGTAATAGTGAATGGAGATATTTTATAGAAAGTATTGGCTAACGGTTACTGTTCTTGTCAATCGGTTTTCTTTTCAACCAGGATAAAGAAATTAATTTTCAGTTTTGCTTCATTTTGGTTCTTTCTCCAACAATCAGAATATTGTAATAAATAGTAAAATATATTTGACTAAAAAGTTAAATAAAGGCATGGCAACCACGTGGTCAATGTAATTAATACACTAAAACCAACAACTTTGTCACTGAAAGTTGCCAATTATTTAAATAA